>NC_083571.1:94180185-94880185 GCF_027579695.1 Neoarius graeffei
GGATGAGAAAAATCAAATGATGACAACCAACGTCTGGTTGAAGCAGGTGAGTCAAGTATTTTAAACAGCTTTTGGAATCACTCTGAGCAAATCTGGTTCAACTTAAAACGATTCCTTCACAAATGCTGTTAACTAGTTTAGATTTATAGAGTAAATGTTACAGTTAGAATTCACATTTGCATGAGGGTTATAGTTTAGTCTGGATCATGTTAAAGCCACATGTCCTCGACACCCATAAAGAAAGCCTTAGCTTGTGTAAATTGATAACTGTGATAAAAAGGGGACTGAATTGCAATGGTATTATATCCTTCCAAGATGAAAGGGTAAATCTACACTAAAACAAGCAAACAAAAAACAGAAATAATAATCTCTAGCCTCTTCCACAGGAGTGGAATGACTATAAATTGCGTTGGAAGCCCTCTGATTATGACAATGTGACGTCCATCAGGGTGCCATCAGAGCTCATCTGGGTTCCCGACATTGTGCTGTACAACAAGTGAGTAATATTAAACTAATCTCAAAATGTTTATGAGCAAACTACTTGCTGCATGTTTGAATGACAGTCCCTCATTAATACAAAGATAAGGTAATCCTGAAATAAACAAACGGGATCAATTTTTAAAAGTTGAATTCTTACTTTGGCATACCTGCATCACCAAAGAAATATGCCAGAATATAAAAAGCCCTCTTCTGAACAAGTCTGAACTATTTGGCCACCATGAGCTATCTGAACAACTTTAATGCTGCATGTCTCTGGAAGTGTACTGGTGGAATGAACACCATTCTTCCAAAAGATTTCCACAACTGATGTCTTGATGTTAGTGGAGAGCGCTGTCTAATACATCAGTCTAAAATCTCCCATATGTGTTCAATTGAGTTAGGATATAGTGATTGTGAAGGCCATAGCATATCTTTTAAATTATATTCATACTCATTGAACCAGTCAGTGAGCCTGTGGATGGAGGCATTATCATCCTGGAAGAGACCACTCCAATTAGGATAGAAATGCTACATCATCAGGTAAAGGTGATCCGTCATAGGATCTCTGGATTGACCTGCAGTGAGCCTCTAAATGGACAAGAGAATCCAAACAATGTCAGCCCAAAGTATAACAGTGTCACTGGTTTTTAATTTATTCATCACTGTGTCTGTATTTGTAAGAATATCAGCATGAGTGTGATGGATGATCAAGGCAAACTTTCTCTCATGTAGGGACAATGCTGAGTTGGCTTTCACTGAGGAAGGTGAAACAAGGTTATCTGCTTTGTTACCACTGGTGTAATACAATAAGTTATTTAATACACTCATTTAAAAATCATATTAAAATATCACCACCTGGTGTTCTTTAGTGATATTACAACTTCACTGAAAATGGCATGTTCTTTTGGTTATTAAAGATGTCCATCAACCCATCCATTATCCATAACCGCTTATCCTGTGCAGGGTTGCGGGCAAGCTGGAGCCTATTCCAGCTGACTGTGGGCGAGAGGTGGGGTACACCTTGGGCAAGTCGCCAGATCATCGCAGGGCTGACACATAGAGATAAACAACCATTCACACTTACGGTCAATTTAGAGCCACCAATTAGCCTAACCTGCATGTCTTTGGACTGTGGGGGAAACCGGAGCACCCGGAGGAAACCCGGGTGAGAATATGCAAACTTCATACAGAAAGGCCCCCATTGGCCACTGGGCTCAAACCCAGAACCTTTGTGCTGTGAGGCGACAGTGTTAACCACGACACCACCATCTCATCTCATCTCATTATCTCTAGCCGCTTTATCCTTCTACAGGGTCGCAGGCAAGCTGGAGCCTATCCCAGCTGACTACGGGCGAAAGGCGGGGTACACCCTGGACAAGTCGCCAGGTCATCACAGGGCTGACACATAGACACAGACAACCATTCACACTCACATTCACACCTACGGTCAATTTAGAGTCACCAGTTAACCTAACCTGCATGTCTTTGGACTGTGGGGGAAACCGGAGCACCCGGAGGAAACCCACGCGGACACGGGGAGAACATGCAAACTCTGCACAGAAAGGCCCTCGCCGGCCCCGGGGCTCGAACCCAGGACCTTCTTGCTGTGAGGCGACAGCGCTAACCACTACACCACCGTGCCACCTGTTATTAAAGATGTGCAGAAAAAATTATATATATATATATATATATGCAGCACGGTGGCAGGTTAGGTTAACTGGTGACTCTAAATTGACCGTAGGTGTGAATGGTTGTCTGTTTCTATGTGTCAGCTCTGTGATGACCTGGCGACTTGTCCAGGGTGTACCCCGCCTTTCGCCCATAGTCAGCTGGGATAGGCTCCAGCTTGCCTGCGACCCTGTAGAAGGATAAAGCGGCTAGAGATAATGAGATGAGATGAGAATAAAGTGGCTAGAGATAATGAGATGAGATAATGAAATTACTTAATAGGTGTGAGTATGTTACAATATTCCCACTAGCATCTGTGATGTTTGCTTTAATTGGTTATTTATTGTTTGCTTTACAATATACAATCTGCAACACCAGTTTGTGTTTGATTTTCAGTGCAGATGGGGAGTTTGCTGTGACCCACATGACCAAAGCTCACCTCTTCTACACAGGCAAAGTGCGCTGGGTTCCCCCTGCCATCTACAAAAGCTCCTGCAGCATCGACGTTACCTTTTTCCCCTTCGACCAGCAGAACTGCAAAATGAAATTTGGTTCATGGACATATGACAAGGCCAAGATTGACTTGGAGCGCTTAGAGACCACTGTGGACCTCAAAGACTACTGGGAGAGCGGCGAATGGGCCATCATCAATGCTGTGGGAACATACAACACCAAGAAGTACGACTGCTGCCATGAGATCTACCCAGACATCACGTACTTCTTCATCATCCGACGACTTCCTCTCTTCTACACCATCAACCTGATCATCCCGTGTCTGCTGATCTCCTGCCTGACTGTGCTGGTCTTCTACTTGCCATCCGACTGTGGTGAGAAGATCACGCTGTGCATTTCTGTCCTCCTCTCGCTCACTGTCTTCCTGCTGCTCATCACAGAGATCATCCCGTCCACGTCACTGGTCATACCGCTCATTGGCGAGTACCTACTCTTCACCATGATCTTTGTCACATTGTCCATTATCATCACTGTGTTTGTGCTGAACGTGCACCACCGCTCACCAAGTACCCATAAAATGCCAAGTTGGGTGCACACCATCTTTCTCAACATCATCCCACATTGGCTCTTCATGCGCAGGCCAGCTCCCTATGGACGCCGTCGACAGAGGCTGCTTCTCCTGAAAAGTCGAAGGTCACAAGGACTCAGGGCTCATGCTGGATCATGTTTGAGCACTTCAGCCAGCTGGTTCAAGGAGGTGGCTGAGGATGAAGAAACACACACACGATGCTTCTATGAAGACCTAGAGTTGGGCACGCTGTCTTCTAATTTCTCTCTCTCTTTCCGCCCTCCTTCTCCTCGTCCACCAGGCTCCACCCCAACTCATTCTCCTCCACTTCCTCCTCTTTCTTCTTCTCTGCCTGGAAAACATGGACCATTTATGAGACATGATGCAGTGCTGGGTGCCAGGCATCCAGGGAGTACTGTCCGGCAATCAGACAACGAACGATTGTCTCTGTCTCCCAGTGTCAGGCAGGCTCTGGAGGGAGTTCACTACATAGCAGATCATCTGAGAGCACAAGATGCCGACTTCAGTGTGAGTGAAAAATCACAAATAGTGAAAAGTCAGTTATCTCCTTGCTTAAGTATGTCTATGAAATTAATTTGTAGGCTAAAATATTAATCATGTTTACTAAATAATGAAATTGTGATTATCACATTTAGTTTGCCTTTTTTCCACACTGAAACCATGGAGAATGCAAATTTTGCATGAAGGATGCAGACAATTTGACCAAATTCTGATATTTTTACTTTTTATACTTCTGAAATATACAAGATCTGAAATGTTTGGTTTTTGCACATATCTCAGCCAGATCGAAAAGGTATGGCATTTTAAATTCTAATTACTCCCAAAAGCGGAAACAGAGAAAGCTACATTTAAAGAATACATTACAATTCCAGGGCGGCACGGTGGTGTAGTGGTTAGCGCTGTCGCCTCACAGCAAGAAGGTCCTGGGTTCGAGCCCCGGGGCCGGCGAGGGCCTTTCTGTGTGGAGTTTGCATGTTCTCCCCGTGCCCGTGTGGGTTTCCTCCGGGTGCTCCGGTTTCCCCCACAGTCCAAAGACATGCAGGTTAGGTTAACTGGTGACTCTAAATTGACCGTAGGTGTGAATGTGAGTGTGAATGGTTGTCTGTGTCTATGTGTCAGCCCTGTGATGACCTGGCGACTTGTCCAGGGTGTACCCCGCCTTTCGCCCATAGTCAGCTGGGATAGGCTCCAGCTTGCCTGCGACCCTGTAGAAGGATAAAGCGGCTAGAGATAATGAGATGAGATTACAATTCCACTGAAAGACGTCCCACCTACATCTATGTTTATAAATGAATTACTTGGAAAAACAACATTACTGCCTAATTTTAAGGAATTATAAGCTTACAATGGAGGCAGCGTAGTGGCGCAATGGGTAGAATTGCTGTCTCATAGCTTCCGGGTCCTGGGGTTACAGGATATGCAGAGTTTCACATGTTCTTCTTATTTTTGATTGGGTTTTCTTTGGGTTCTCCAGTGTTATCCAGTTGTCAGAAAATATGAAGACTGACTATACTACAACCCCAATTCCAAAAAAGTTGGGATGCTCTGTAAACTGTAAATAAAAACAGAATGCGGTAATTTGAAAATAATGGAAACTATATTTAATTGAAACTAGCACAAAGACAACATAGATTTTGAAACTGAGAAAGTTTTATTGTTTTTTTGAAAAATATATGCTTATTTTGAATTTGATGTCAGCAACACATTTCAAAAAAGTTGGGACAGGGGCATGTTTACCACTGTGTTGCATCACCTCTACTTTTAACAACACTCTGTAGATGTTTGGGAACTGAGGAGACCCATTGCTGTAGTTTTGAAAAACAAATGTTGTCCCATTCTTGCCTGATATACAATTTCAGTTGCTCAACAGTTCAGGGTCTCCTTTGTCGTATTTTGTGTTTCATAATATGCCAAATGTTTGAAACGGGAGACATGTCTGGACTGCAGGCAGGCCAGTTTAACACCTGGACTCTAAGCCCATACAGTGATTTCCACTACAGACACGTGTCTGCTTTTAATGCAGTGTCACTTGAGGGCCTGAAGATCACAGGCATCCAATGTCAGTTTTCAGCCTTGTCTCTTGCATACAAAGATTTCTCCCGATTCTCTGAATCTTTTCATGATATTATGTATCATGTGATCCCCAAATTCTTTGCAATTTTACACTGAGGAACGTTATTCTTAAATCCTTGCACTGTTTGTCCACGCAGTCTTTCACTGAGCAGTGAATCCCTCCCCATTTGCAAGTTCAAAGACATGTGGTGAGGTTAACATAGGGCAGCCTTGGGCTGAAATGCCCCTAAGCAAGGTGCCTCACCCCCAACTGCTCCTTGGGCGCTGTAGCATAGCTACCCACTGCTCTGTGTGCTCATTGCTCACTTGTGTGTGCATGTGTGTGTTCACTACTTCAGATATGCAGAGGAAACGTTTCACTGTGTGCTTGAGTGTACATGTGATAAATAAAAGCTTCTTGTCTATCTTTACTTCTGAGTGACTCTGCCTCTCTGAGATGCTCTTTTTAGACCCAATCATGTTGCCAATTAACCACATTAGTTTTTTTGTTTGTTTTTTTTAGCATTACACAACTTTTTCAGTCTTTTGTTGCTCCCGTCCCAACATTTCTGAAATGTGTTGCTGACATCAAATTTAAAGGACCCATGGCATGGTGGTTTGCTGATGCTTTAAACGGGATCGTGGAGGCTTCCGGATGTTATATCCGCAGCCTTTCTCGAAATGAACCCTCGGAACGTAGATATAGCCTCCTGGAAGAAAGCCCCATTTCAGCCCTTTTCCCAGTGCGTCGTTTTGCTAATGAGAAGCATGGAGGCGGGGAAGGGTAGAGGGTGGAGGCATGCCATGGGGGGAGGGGGAGGGGCTGCCGTCTGCCTCCCAAGCCGGCCGAGAGCACTCCTCGTCGGGCACGGCCAGGCGGGCGAATGCCCTGGTCCGTCCACCCTGTCTAAAAAAATGGTACAACTCGAGCCCATGGTAAAACTGGGACTGTGTCGTTTTTTCCCGCCTGAGGCCCATGGTAAAACTGAGCAGTGGGACTTTGTCATTTTTTTCAGCCTGAGGCCCATGGTAAAACTGAGCAGTTTTACCATGGAAGAGTGGGGACTTTGCCGTTTCCTCCCCCCAACTCGCCCCTGGGAGAACTGCTGCCTCCACGGGCGGCCGGTGCCGCTGGAGGGCCGCCCGCGCGACCTCGGCTCCCGACAAAAGATTGGATCTAGGGCTGACTTTCAATGGATCGCAGCGATGGAGCTGCTCTGCCACTCACGACACCCCGGCCCAGAATCAGGGAAAAATACCGCGCGCTGACGTCATTAAGGTGCGACGCGAGGAAATAAAATAAATTCAACAAATGTTTGGGTTTTTACTGAACAAACAAACAAATAAAATGAACGAGTGACTTAAAAAAAAGAATGTGGGTGTCTTTGTAAAAACTGTTTTGATTGGCTATTATAACAGAGGTAGCGCAGAGTACCTGGCTAACTGCAGGAAGCGGTTAGCTGCACAGCTAATGTAGCCATTGCAAACACACCGATTTTAAAACATGGCAAAACGACTTAACAGTTATACACTTACTTGTTCGGTGTTTGTGGCTGATGCAGCAGGGATGCTTGGTACGGACCCAGGCTTCAGTGACAGTTGATGTGCAAAACCTGCCCTGTACTATCCCAAGTTGTGGAAACATTCGTCAGGAAAATGCTTCCGACAAACATACACTGTCTTAGGTAGACTCGACGGCGTATTATTGAAGTAAATAAAATTAAGCCACTGCGTCTTCAGGTGCTTTCCCGTCGGCAGTAAAAACAGACTCTTTTCTGTGTTGTCACATCCATGTACAGCGCAACTTCCATGTTTCGCTTGCTTAGGTGATGCCATGTTGTTGTGTCCTCTATGGTCTCCTCACTACAACTGGGCGGGCAATCCATACAGTGGGTGGGAATCCAGAGGGGGGGCGTGGGGATCATCTCCCTTGCTGACGTAGTAAAGGGAAGAGCTTATCAACGCGCCGTTTTGACGCGCCATTCTCAAATGTTGGGCATAGTTTGGTTTACACATTATGAAATTTCTAGCCACTGGGGTGACTTAAGAAGGTCAGAGGAACTCATTTTAACGTTAAAAACCTCAGAAAGTGAAAATTTCATGCCATGGGACCTTTAAAATGAGCATATATTAAAAAACAATAACATTTCTCAGTTTCAACATTGATATGTTGTCTTTGTACTATTTTCAATGAAATATAAGGTTTCCATGTTTTGCAAATCTTTACTTTCTGTTTTTATTGATGTTTTACACAGTGTCCCAACTTTTTTGGAATTGGTGTTGTAAAATGTGGGAATGGGTGTGTGAATGCAGGTGTGTATGGTGTCTAAATGAAAATGAATAAATGAATATTAATCATGACTGTAGTATTATAAGATTCCATCTGGGTTAGGACTCAATAGGAGATTAAACTTTATAATACTAAGGTCACTTAATGTGTACTTGAAGTGCATTCAGTGTCAAGTATACAAATAGTTTACGAGTTATACATAAGGTCTAAATATACTTGAACAGAAGGACAATAAGGTAAACTATTCATTTTTACATGAGCCAGTTCTAACACAGTATTAACACTAATTCTAGCAGCAATTTTAAATGATACTTGTAAAAGAGATTGAATTTCCTTTAACTATCTTGATTTTACTGTGCAACATTTTGGTGTGCACTTCTTTTGCTTTCAAATGGGCTATAAAGACTTAGACAAACTTTATTGTCATTCAGTATGCAACAAGTGTACACCAAGTAAAATTTTGTTGCAATTTGACTCAGCACAGAAATAAATATGAAGTGTAATTATGTAGCAGCAAAAATATTATAAAGTGTAATAGTACAAAGTGACCTGTGGAATTTGGAATGTTCAAGGTATAAATAGAAGTTTAGAGTTTGGGTTTGGAGTTCAGCAGTCTGGCGACCTGGGGGAAAAAGCTGTTACAGAACCTGGTGGTCCTGCACCTAATGCTGCGGAACCTCTTTCCAGAGGCCAGAGGGGAGAACAGTCCATAATGAGGGTGTGAGGGGTCACTGATGTTTCTGGCTCGAGACATGCAACACCTTGGTGCAATGTCCTGAATGGAGGGAAGAGAAGTCCCAATGATTTTCTCTGCTGTCCTCACCACTCCCCTCACATTCTTCCAGTCAGAGGCACTGCAGCCTCCACAACACACAGAGATGCAGCTGGTTAGAACGCTCTCTATAGTGCTTCTGTAGAATGTAGTGAGGATGGGCAGGGGCAGGTGGGCTCTTCTCATCCTATGCAGGAAGTGCAGACGTTGCTGTGCCTTCTTGACCAGTGACGCGGTGTTCACAGACCAGGTGAAGTTGTCTGTGATGTGCACCCCCAGGAACTTGGTGCTATTGACCACCTCCACGGCCGTGTTGTTGAGCAGAAGTGGAGCATGGCTGGGTTGTTTTTTCCTGAAGTCAACAATGATCTCTTTTAGTTTTGTCCACGTTCAGGATCAGGTTGTTTTCCCTGCACCAGCCCACCAGCTGGTCCACCTCCTCTCTATAGGCCAGATCGTTATCGTCCCTGATGAGGCCCACCACTGTGGTGTCGTCCGCAAACTTCACAATGTGGTTGCTGGTAGCCCTGGGGACACAGTCGTGTGTCATCAGAGTGAATAGCAGACAGCTCAGGACACAGCCCTGAGGGGAGCCTGTACTGAGGGTGAGGACACTGGAGGTGTTCTGTCTGACCCGCACTAACTGTGGTCTTTCAGTGAGGAAGTCCAGCAGCCAGTTACATAGGGAGGTGCAAAATTCACTTGACTCATGATGCTAACTAGTGAGCAAAAGATAGAATAGGTTATTGCAACGTCAAGGACAGCCTTCCTCACAGTCAGAGTATTGAGGTGTCTGATGAAGATACATGACCAGCATTATAAAACTGCAGTGTACTTTGAAGTTAATATTTAAGTTTACTCTTGAGAAAAGTAAGAAGTATTTAGCTAGTGTACTAAAAATCCCTTTAAAGTATTCCGTAAGACGTTTGCTACCAAATATACTTTTTGTCCCAAATTATTTAGTCAGTAGGGCAGTATGGTGGTGTAGTGGTTAGCACTGTTGCCTCACAGCAAGAAGGTTCTGGGTTCAAGCCTAGTGACTGACTGGGGCCTTTCTGTGTGGAGTTTGCATGTTCTCCCCATGTCTGTGTGGGTTTCCTCCAGGTGCTCTGGTTTCCCCAACAGTCCAAAGACATGCAGGTTGGGTTAATTGGTGGCTCTAAATTGACCATGAGTGTGAATTGTTGTTTGTCTCTGTGTGTCAGCCCTGCGATGATCTGGCAACTTGTCCAGGGTGTACCCTGCCTCTTGCCCATAGTCAGCTGGGATAGGCTCCAGCTTGCCTGTGATCCTGCACAGGATAAGTGGCTACAGATAATGGATGGATGGATGGATGGATGGATGGATATTCAGTCAATTATCAAATTAGTGACTGGATCATCTACAAAAGAATGCCCTATGATATAGTTAATTTGATTATGGTAAATGTTAAAAATGTCCCAAGGTACACTGTATTAGGGAAGTCAGAGTAAATGGATCTGTCGTATAATGTTTCACCACTATCTGATCTCGTGATTATACCCACTAAAGTGATGGAAACCCTCAAATGTTAAAAAAAAAACCCCACCAGGGTTTAACCTCATGTGCAGTTGCATTAACTTAGTACTGCTAGATGAGCCTGGCTAACTGTCGTTTGGTCTTTCTGCTTGCATTCTTCTCAGTACATATCTGATGAAAGAACTCCATCCATCCACCCATCCATCCATTATCTGTGGCCACTTATCCTGTACAGGGTCACAGGCAAGCTGGAGCCTATCCCAGCTGACTATGGGCGAGAGGTGGGGTACACCCTGGACAAATCACCAGATCATCGCAGGGCTAACACAGAGACAAACAACCATTCACACTCACATTCACACCTACGGTCAATTTAGAGCCACCAATTAACCTAACCTGCATGTCTTTGGACTGTGGGAGCACCCGGAGGAAACCCACACAGACACGGGGAGAACATGCAAACTCCACACAGAAAGGCCCTCATCGGCTACTGGGCTCGAACCCAGAACCTTCTTGCTGCGAGGCGACAGTGTTAACCACTACACCACCATGCCACCCATGAAAGAACTCAAAGCAAATAAACAGATGACAGAACTCTAACATTTGCCTTTCTTTGAACTCTTTAATCTTTAAATGCAGGTTAAAGAGGACTGGAAGTACGTTGCCATGGTGATTGATCGGATCTTCCTCTGGATGTTCATCATCGTTTGTCTGTTGGGTACCATCGGCCTGTTCCTTCCACCATGGCTGGCTGGAATGATCTAGAACTACTTCCATAAACTTGCAGACATGCAGTATGCGTGCTGTGGAAACACTCACCATTACAGACAGTGCACAAGCATGTGAGCCACATGAATGAATAATAAGCTGTGGAAACTGTGCAAAAATATTTGATTGAAGAGCAAGAAATTCATCATGGATCAAAATGTCTATCAGCACTGTGCAAGAGCCCAGAAAGCAAATTTATCTTTGAATGTAAAGCCTTGCAATGAATACTGATGAATAAAATGTGGCACCTTAAAAAAAAAAAGGACATCTGCATGAGTGAAAACAGGGGTGTTAATTTTGTGTCGATCTATCTTTCTCTCTCAATAATCAATGGATTAATTTCTGATGCAGTGAGATTTAGAGGATGTGACATGTACTGACACCCTGGCAGCCCCTTGGACAATAGGCGCTAAGAGAAAAAAGCTGTAGTGAGCTGTCCTTCGTTTAAAATCCCACGCCAGCCTGTATCTGAAGGCCAGATTTGTAAAACTGCTATGTGTGAAGTACCGCATTTTTAATAGTAAAACATACTGTATTCCTTCTCATTCAGGGTGTGGCCCTGCATTACGCACACACACTATGACCCTGAACAGGATAACGTAGTTACTGAAGATGAATGAATGAATATTATGTTTGCGTAATTGGAAGTTAGATCTTTATGTTTTATGTCGTGATTTTAGAAAACTGAGCTCCACATAGATTTCAGATAACACAGGGTTATTACAGTACACAAGCAAGCATGGTCATGTTGGAACTGGGAAGTTTCTGATCTCCAGTTTAACCAATTTATATTCCCACATGGAAAGCTGAAGTTGGGAACCCGTGTACTCATTTCAACATGTTTGTGTGCAGAGTGCCAGACACAGTAACATGTTTTAAGCATTTTTAAAAAAGTAGATTTTCTATCTTTTATTTGTGCATGTTTTTAACATCACAGGACAGTTGGCTAATTTAATAGTTATGTTCTTTCGATCAATATATTATTTTTTTTAATCAAATTTTGGTGAACTCTCTCATACGTTCTACACTTTAGTTTTAAAATAAGTTAAGTACTAATCAAGCAACTCTTTGAAACTATTATTAGGAAAAAAATTGAAAGCTTTTAAAACAAATATTATTTTCACACAAACCAAACAAGTGCTAGCTTACTGAGTATTTTTTTATGAACTTAAACATGTGAAGCTGTGTGAACATAATGAGGTGAGGAGTTGAAAATTCCCAGTTGCCATGAAAGCAGCACGAGTTACTTAATAATGAGCCGATTACTGTAATCATGAGGAAAAACAATAATTAACAATTATTTGCTGAAGGTGAAGTCAATATTGGTGAATAATAACCAAGACGAAGTTAAGGTTATATTATTCACTGATATTCAGAGCCTGAGGCAGATAATTGTTTTAGTATGAATGCACAGGTGATTATTTAAAAAACTGTAGAAAAAATTATTTATTTCAAACTTCAAAAGTGGCATGCAAATGTAACGCAGGCAGACTTGTGTCACTTATCTCAAGTCAAGTCTATTTGTATAGCGCTTTTAACAATAAGCATTGTCGCAAAGCAGCTTTACAGAATTTGAATGACTTAAAACATGAGCTAATTTTATCCCTAATCTATCCCCAATGAGCAAGCCTGTATCGAGTCACATAAAATAGATTGTTTTGAAATAGATAAAATAAATCACAATTCCACCTTATCTTTTAACAGTTTTAGACCAAACTTCGGGTGACATGGTGGTACAGTGGTTAGCATTGTTGCCTCACAGCAAGAAGGTTCTGGGTTTGAACCCAGTAGCTGATGGGGGCCTTTCTGTGTGGGGTTTGCATGTTGTCTGCATGGGTTCCTTTTGGGTGCTCTAGTTTCCCCCACAGTCCAAAGGCATGCAGGTTAGGCTAATTGGCTACTCTAAATCACCCATAGGGGTGTGTGCGTGTGGAAAAGAACTGGCCATTCTATTGCTGCAATTCTGGCCAGGCCAAGCCAACATGGTTTGCCTCAAGCCTGGATTGGATATGATGAGAGCAAACTTTGTAGCATCTTCAGTGCTTTTAAGAACAGCATTTTCTTTCATAATTTGTAATTCTTCCTCACGTACAGTGACAAAGCAATTGACTGCCATTTTGCCAAGTCACTTGATGTGATTATTGAGAAATAGTCTGAATTTCGACAAATCAGTGCGTGCAATTTTCTATAATCACCTTGTAGGTACATTCAGTCCGTCTCTTTAAGAAACTACATTTCCCATCAGCCAACTTCCGCGTTGACCTGCGTCACGCGGAGGCGGGATCACCAACGTCACATCCTTTATGAAAGCATAAGAAACCCAGGAACTCCTAGCTCCTTCTCTTTTGGCGCCGTGATTTCAACACGGACACAGGGAGGAATCGCTCGCTCCGCGAGCAAACCCAAAAAGACGTCTTTTCTTTCTTGCAAGAATCAGAGTTTCGCGCTTTTCTTTGTTTACCTTTGGTCACGGTAGACTCTAAGATCGCGCGATTTTAAATTCAGCTTGAGTTTACAACCGGTTTTTCATTTATTCATTATCAGTACGTACGGACTGCAGCCCAACAGTTCAATTAAAAATTAGGAGCGACGGAATTCCTCCTAATTAAACAGCTGTGCACATTATTCTGATCAGAGACTCTCTTCTCATCACGAGCGACCACGCGTCGAACCAAGGGATCCTCTGCTCCACGGAATCGATTCACGGAGGCCTCCACAATGGTGAAACTCCAAAGTCTCGGAACATCTCTTCATAATCTTGCTAGAGGCAAGATACTGAGTAAGACTTGGCATTTGGGCAAAACCTAGTCTTAGGAATTAGCTTTTATTGAAGTAGTGTGAATTTAAACTCACGTTTAATTGTTACACTATAGACACTCAGCGTGTTGAATTGATTTATTTGTTTTAATCTCTCAATTGTTTAATAGATAGGCTGTGCATGCTTCTCTTTATTCCGTACTAACATACTTAATTTCCTTATACATCTTGACCGCATCAAGATTTCAGTGGATTCAGTATTATGAGCTAGTGGGTTAACTTCCGGCTAGTCCTTTGTTACTTAGAAACACGTGGTCACAGGCCTCAACAGGCCTCACAAACACCTTAGCTAAACACACGGCTAATTCTTTTGTTCCATTGACCTCCAGGGCTAATTGTATTGTCTCAAGGGATCACAAGGCCTCCACCACGTGGAGTTAGCTACACAGAGCTAATCTTTTGTCTCCAACACGTGGCGGTCCTCCCCCCCCACTCACATACACACATTTTGTTTTAACTCCACGAGGTAGGGTCCTTGGGCCTTAGCTAACCACACGGCTAATTCTTTTGTCCACTTAGCAACACAAAGCTAATCTAGGCCTCACCATGTGCTCAAACACACCTCAGTTATGCCGCTTTTCCACTACAAACGCGGCTGAGTCGGGCTGAGCTGTGCCGTGCTGAGTTGGGCTGAGCGGGGCTGTTGGAGTTGCATTTCGACTACAACTGCGCTGAACCGTGCTGGCTGGAAGTGGGTGGACACATTGGGTGGAGTTAGCGAAAGTGGGTGGACGTCACATGATGTCGTTAAGCAGCGCAAACAGTGACATCAGTGATCTTTTAAGCGGTAGTCTCACGACCCGAATAGTAAACAATAAACATGGAGGACATGGAGTCGTTAGTGTTGCTGGTCTTGGTTCTGTGGCTTGTTGTCACTGACAACGCCAACAGATACTGGCAAGAGCGTATAGATGAGGCGAGGTGCATAAGGCTTCAGAAATTCTCGTAATTCATAATTCTTCTTCTTCCGGGTTTACGGTGTTTACAGATCCCAGCGTGCTCGCGGGGCATGTGTGGGCATGTGAGGACACTCCTCACCAATCAGTGCACAGGGGAGTGTCTGCTCACGCCCCCAGCCTCACTCGGCTCGGTTTGGCTCGCTTCAGCCCCACTCCAAAACGGTGCGAGTTTTAGGGGCTAAGCAGGGCTGAAGCGAGCTGAGTCGTGCTGTTCTTTGGTAGTCGAAACGCGAGCCGTGTCGGGCTGAAGTGAGCTGAAGCGAGCTGAAGTGAGCTGAAAAAGGGTAGTGGAAAAGGGCCATTAGTATCCCATGCTAGCTTCTTTCTTTTGCTAGGCCATAGGCCTAGCCACGTGGTCAACTCCTCCCCCACAAACACACATGGAGTTAGCTACCAGAGCTAATCCTTTTGTTCTACTAATGCCGCTTTTCCACTACAAACGCGGCTGAGTCGGGCTGAGCCGTGCCGTGCTGAGTCGAGCTGAGTGAGGCTATTGGAGTTGCATTTCGACTACAACCACGCTGAACCGTGCTGGCTGGAAGTGGGTGGACACATTGGGTGGAGTTAGCGAAAGTGGGTGGACGTCACGTGATGTCGTTAAGGAGCGCAAACAGTGACATCAGTGAGCTTTTAAGCGGTAGTCTCACGACCCGAATAGTAAACAATAAACATGGAGGACATGGAGTCGTTAGTGTTGCTGGTCTTGGTTCTGTGGCTTGTTGTCACCGACAACGCCAACAGATACTGGCAAGAGCGTATAGATGAGGCGAGGCGCATAAGGCTTCAGAAATTCTCGTAATTCGTAATTCTTCTTCTTCCGGGTTTACGGTGTTTACAGATCCCAGCGTGCTCGCGGGGCGTGTGTGGGCATGTGAGGACACTCCTCCTCACCAATCAGCACACAGGGGAGTGTCTGCTCACGCCCCCAGCCTCACTCGGCTCGCTTTGGCTCGCTTCAGCCCCACTCCAAAACGGTGCGAGTTTTAGGGGCTAAGCAGGGCTGAAGCGAGCTGAGTCGTGCTGTTTTTTGGTAGTCGAAACGCGAGCCATGTCGGGCTGAAGTGAGCTGAAGTGAGCTGAAAAAGGGTAGTGGAAAAGGGCCATTAGATAACATTCCTTTGTCTTAGCTAGCAACCAAGCTAGGCCTCACCAGGCCTGACACACACAAACACATCTTAATTAGCACACAAAGCTAATCTTTTGTTTTCACCACAACACACCCACACTCACTCACACACACACTCAAGTATATCTCACTGTTTGTATATATTTCAACTGCCATTATTCATTTTTATCTTTGGTATAATAAATTCATTTATTATTGAAACTGTGTGTTTATTTGTGTTCCAATATCTCTGAAGTCCACAATCTCCAAAGAATTCTAAAAGGTGCATATGATTTATGTAATATGGTAAGTGATCATAATTTGGAATATACCATAATTTAGCTGTTTGGTAATTTATTATTAAGCACCAAAATTAATGGTATTAATTAATGAGATTGATTCCATGAGTGATTTAATGATATGAGACTGATTCAATGAAAATGATTCACTGAAAATGATTCAAATGAGACTGATTCAAATTTTAATTATTAACCTTCAGATTTAATGAGATTGATCACTCAATTACCCAAATGCACCTACAACCTGCATATTTAAACTAAACTGAAATATGCACCCAGATCCCTCACTGACCAGGCTTCGAATTGTCTGATATTGCAAAAAGCAGTTTGCCCAAGATGTAATAACAAATCAGTAAGGATTGCATGTAGACACTAATAGTGACACTGATATCCAATTTTCTTGGGGCTGAATAGGCTTTTTCAGAGGTGTGGAAAAATCCTGTAGACCAAGAATTTGTAAACTACATATCAAGCAACACACACACAGACCTAAAAAAAAAAAGCAAAAAAAAGCATACTGCATGAATACAAATATGAACATGACAGGAAAGGATTGGCTTTTGGCCGTGCACCTCAATATTCAAGTGCAAGAAGATACAGTAGCCATGGTGCTGCCACAATCGGTTCTGCTAGTTTTAGCCTGTCACAGTGTGAAAAGGAGCTACTCAGCTGAACGCACAAGGTTTTTGGCAGACAGGTTCGTCTGTTGTCTGAAGAAAAAAAAAAAAAAGGATGTTGTGGTCAATTAAGATATTAAAATCCAGTATGTCTTTGATACATAGTAAGCAGAAATATATTTGCTGTATATATAGAAGCCTTTCTGATAGATTACTACACTCACCATATAGGCAGATGTTCTTTTTTTTTAAACTTTCTTTTGTACAAGGAATAAACTGACAGTCTAGCATAAAGTTCACCTTACAAAACCAAACGAGTTCACAGATGTGATACAAGGCACACTGTTTAAACCTAAAAGCTCTTCTTCAGAAACATTATTGAAATTGAAATCACGTAATATGTTTATTTTTTACAGTTTGAATCCATAGATCGGATTGGAGACATTCATCTTATTTACAGGTGAATTATGCTCTTTGTGTCCTGTGTTCATGAAATCTGACAAACTATTTTTCATTAATTGCTACTAATCATAGTACCTAACAAACTCAGACCCTGAAATGTCATATTTAACAGTTATTCCACGAAATTGAATTGTAAATGAGCAGACAGCCGACGAGGCGCTGCTATAAGCCATGTGTGACAAGATTGAGTGGAATAACTTTTATTCTATCCACATTCACTGGATTTTGAGAAACAGCATTTTTATTGTTTTGCAAATTCGATAAATAAAAACTTTATACAAAATGTCTGACAAAATTATTTCCAATTAGAATGTAAACAAACCGGCGAAATGACCATAGCAATTTGTGAAAAATGCGATGATAATAATAAAAATTCTTGAAAAATGAGGGGAAAAAAAGATTCATTCTTACCATCAAATACTTTTTTCCATATTTTGTTGCTTTTTTTTGTATTTTTGGGGGTTTTGTTTTCGAGTCGAGTTTTTATTTCGTCCTCGGTTGGTTCAGCAATACATTCTGCCATTTTGTTTTCCTCTACTCATGGTATATGAGCTGATAGCCTAGTAGTAGAGTAGCCAATCAGAGCACACAATTGCTCATATCCAGTGAATGTGGATAGAATAATTATAATTATTTTAAAACGTTAACAGTAGTAATATAGTTCCCACAGGCACAGCTTTCCAAGGCCATTCAGTGCCCAAAAAAAAAAGCCAAAAAATGCTAGTGCCATAGAAGATAAAGTCATCATTTTGAGACCATATATTTCATGGCATTTTTATTAGCTCACAGTTTGTTGTGAAAATATGGAAAGACTTGTGAATACAACACTGAGAGATCATTTATGAAACCTGATACAATTTGATCTAACTCTCACTTCTAAATATATGTCACGTATCCTTGAACCGAGTTGAAAAAGAATATGAAAGTAGATACTTTCTTTTGCTGTGTATACATTATTTGGGTACATATTTCTGCAATCAGTGAAGAAATGTCATGATCACTGAATGTCTTTAAATGTTTTACACCAATACTATTATTATTGCTATAATACAGCAACACACTAACACTGCATTTAAAGGTACGTATTTGATTTTATCAGCCTCTGGCAGCTCAATAAAGGAAGATGAAACAAATATATTACTTCACTGTAGAGAAACAACGTGCTCTCCAGGATATAAATGAAATCTAGTCTGAAATTTCTCAAGAACTTTTTTCCTCCTCGCTCTAAAATATGCCACCTAGCTCATGTATAACAAAGATTATATTTCTTGGAGCTAGAATTTGTAGCAGAATGACTTTAGTAGTTTCCTGACTAAAATTAATTTGAAGTGACAGGATAAGCTATAATCAGTCTTTTATTTCAGGTGCAATCAGTACTCAGGAAACTGTAGCTGAAAAGGAGCACTAAACTTTATAACCACTGTTCTGGACCTAGAGAATGTAGTGTACTGTACATTTAAAATCCATTTGAGGTACATAATCAGAACTTAAAAGACCTTTGTTGTACCTCCTAGTGTATAGTTACATTGTTTGTACCTTTGAGATTAAACATGTCCCAGTACAATACCTTTTTTGACAGCAGAGAAAATGGATTGAATCAGATTGTTCGTGAGACCAAATTGCACAAAGCTCTTCTTTTCTCCATCTCTTTCTAGTCTGTATCAGGGGAGACTGCATCCTCAGGTTTGGGCTTGGCCAAGTTGGCACGCACCCGCGCCTGGTCCACTGCATCCAGCAGGTTTTTGGCATCCATGGCCAGCGTGTGAGCTGCTGCCAGCATCTGCTTCTTGCACTCCTCCTTCAGAGAGGTGATGGCATTTTGTTGGGCCAGCCGCATCTTACCGATCAGCTCCGCCATGTCCTTATTCAGCAGCTTCTGCGTGCCTTCAATCTAGGAGCACAGAGAGGCACAGGATGAACCAAACGATAATGAATGGACACTTTCCTAATCGCTTTCTTATCACCTAGACTCCACTTTCCTTCTGTAACTGGAAAACATTTAGCTTTCAGTGTAGTTTTACAGTATAGAGAGAATAAAGTGTGGAGGAAGAAAAAGCTTAGGATATTAAACTAGGAAAAGTCCTCTAACTCGATTTTTAACATAAGCCTTCAAGGCAATTCTGTGAAATTGCAGCTGATTTAAGAAGTTACCTCTGTCCTTATAGCTCCTTGTAAAGATGGAAGAATGTCATCAACACTGGAAATTAAATCCCTCAAAGTCATTCCAACAGACTGTTGAAAGAATAACATGTATATGAAAACAATATAAAATGATCATAATACAAAAACACGACACTTGGATAAATATCATCTGTCTTTTCTCAAAATGGTGCCTTATAGCAATTTTCCACATCTGAAAATAGTTTTAAACCCTCGAGCGTTACCTTGACTAAGGATATGTACTCAGTGGATGGTAGTGTGTTCACAACATTTTTCAGCTGCACTACCACTTTAACCAGATCCATGACATACTGGTACACCTTGTCCTCAGAGCGATCTAGCTCTGCTGTAGGGGTTGGCTGACAGAGAGAGAAGGCAATGATTCACAACAGCACATTGAAAAGGCTGATCACTCATCCAAAATATTATAATCCTCAAGTGGCTCTGACTGAACTCTACCTGAACTTGCAGTGCAGATTCATTTGAAAGATCATATAGATTATATCTTCTGAATGGCCATGGAAAGTGTGTGTGTGTGTGTGTGTGTGTGTGTGTGTGTGTGTGTGTGTGTGTGTGTGTGTGTGTAGATGTGTGCAGTATGCCATTACCTGCACTGAAATTCTTGGGGGCTTTTCAGGAGCATTTTGAAGTGCATCTATAATGTCAGTTTAAGGAGAAATGTTAAGCAAGTCAAACACGGGCTCATGAACATAATGTGCATTTTAATACTTTGGACAAGTCAGACCGTAAAACAGTCCTATATATTAATTTGGACTGAAATTAGGGCTTACCATTATTAGGCGTCTCAGGGTCTGGTTCCTAACAGTGAACAGAAAATAAGTTAAGAAAAAAAAGGGGGGGAGGGGTGCCTAATATCACCTCAATAATGTCCCACGTGTCATGTGTATCTGAACACATACGTTCTGAATACATGAAGTATTAATACGTCAAATGCAATATACACCCACTGGCCACTTTATTAGGAACACCCATACACCTGCTGTTTGATGCAGTGATCTAATAAGCCAATCCCTTGACAGCAGCACCATGTATAAAATCATGCAGATACAAATCAAGAGCTTCAGTTAATGTTCACTTCAAACATCAGAATGGGAAAAATTGTGATCTATGTGATGTTCACTCTGGCATGGGTGTTGGAGCCAGATGGACTGGTTTGAGTATTTCAGAAACTGCTGATCTGTTGGGGTTTTCACACCAGAGTTTACACAGAATGGTATGAAAAACATCGGGCGAGTGACAGTTTTGTGGGTGGAAACGCCTTGTTGATGAGAGAGATCAGAGGAAAATGGCCAGGAAGGATATAGCAACTCTTATAATCACTCTTTACAACTGTCATGAGCAGAAAAGCATCTAAACATCCGAAGAGTTCCTATTAAAGTGGCCGGTGACTGTATAATTAAATATATAATTATATATGAAATTTATGTAGTCAAGTCCCTCTCACACCAGAATCTGGTCTTCCCAGGCAGTCTCCTGTCCCAGTACTAACCAACTCTTTAGGCGTATGGGTGTGACACTGATCTCCGTTTTGATAGCCTTCGGCCTCTCGCCTATACAGCTAGGGTTACAGTGGGGGGCTAGTCCTCTGGTAACCGTGAGAGTTTGACTCCCCACTTGCATCTGTAATGCAGCATGCCTTGCTAGACGGTAGTAGGTACCATTTTTATGATGGTATGACCCGACTGCGAGTAGAACTCGTGATCTCCTGGTCGAGAGGCGGACACGCTAACCACTAGGCCAACTTGCGGTCATGTGAGATTTATATACTGTACATTTAAATTATGGATAATGACAGATGGAAATCTATTTCAACAGCATTAACATTCCTCCAAACTCCCTAATATGTTGCATCACAGAATGATCTAGTCCAGGCATTGTTGGCTGGTAGACCATGTTCCAGACACAGACCCAGCAAAGCTTTTCAGTGTACTGAATGAAGTACTTGAAAAAATACTGAAGCATAACCAATAAATGTATGGAAAAAATGTCCATAGTTCAGTTTTCTGAATATGAACCAGCAGGATTTTATAACACATCCCATGATACTTCAATCACATGCATTTATCGATGCAAATATCTAACGTTTAACAAAAACTAAAACCTTTTAAAAGGTTTCATTTTCAATGATTAATTTTGTCAAACATTTTCTTTTGCTCATTGTTTTACAGCAGCTTAGACGTCTTCTAAATTTGCAGCATAAAATATTTTATACTGGATATCTTCAACCATAGTGAATTTGAAAAAAGCAGTGCAACTAAAAAACAAACAAACAAACAAAAAAAACCACAAGAGACATACAATCAGGAATGGCACTGAAGTATTCTACACTGATCTTCATATTCAGGAAATGCATACTGCCATATAATAAAAATGGATATAGACTCAAAACCACCTACCACCTCAACACCTGTGCCCTCGTTTATTTTAGGGTCCTTAAAAAGAGTAAGAGATGAAAATCAGTCTCAGTGCATGTATCAGACATACCTAAGATAAACAGTGGTAACATAAAATAAGGTATTGTATATGTGGTCTGTTTCACAATCAGGTTATATTTTTCAGGTCCACAATAGTCCAAAACTCAAACCTCAGATTTTTGTTACTCTGCTGCCAAAAAATGACCTTTCGAGATAGAAATTAACTGCACAGAGTTTCAGAGCTACAGGATGTATACTGTGCATGTTACTTGTGGTAAGAAGACAGTATATAGTGTATTTAAATTGACCCACTTTATTATAGTCCACAAGAGTAAGGTAAGGGCTAGTCTGGCTAACGCGACTTCAAAGCTCTGCAAGCATTTGGTCTGGCAAAGCTATTAAGCCCAACCGTTTCCCAAAGCGCGTGGTTGACCCGCCTCCTTGAAATGCCTCAGTTTGCTACTGGTCGAAGCCAGAAAAGGCTGTGATGAAGCTTAAACCAATCACATCACTCTTTCCTCTGACGTATGTGACGCGACGGAACCTGCTTGAGTAACAGGAAGAAGATAAATACCTTCAGGGCTGCTCTTTGCTCCGTTTTCAATGAGAACTTCCCGTTGAATGCTTTCAATACAGCATCTACCGCTGTGTCAAAGGCTTGCCGCTGCTCCATGTTCGTGATGTTTCTAGTGAATGAAGCGCTTCTGGCATAGATTCTGTAAACAATCTATGGCTCCCGGTTGCAGTTCTACTACGTCAGTGCCTTGAACACGCCTCTACCCAGGGCCGTTGGAGATGCTCAAAGTTGATTGGCTCCCGATTTTTCGGGAGCTTGGAAAAGCTGTAGATAGCTTGCCTTGCCAGACTAAGTTCGCAACAGGTCCTCGTGTTGCGTCACACTTAGGATGGGCGGGCCCAGGCTAGGTAAGGGCGGCACGGTGGTGTAGTGGTTAGCGCTGTCGCCTCATAGCAAGAAGGTCCGGGTTCGAGCCCCGTGGCTGGCGAGGGCCTTTCTGTGCGGAGTTTGCATGTTCTCCCCGTGTCTGCGTTGGTTTCCTCCGGGTGCTCCGGTTTCCCCCACAGTCCAAAGACATGCAGGTTAGGTTAACTGGTGACTCTAAATTGACTGTAGGTGTGAATGTGAGTGTGAATGGTTGTGTGTCTATGTGTCAGCCCTGTGATGACCTGGCGACTTGTCCAGGGTGTACCCCACCTTTCGCCCGTAGTCAGCTGGGATAGGCTCCAGCTTGCCTGCGACCCTGTAGAACAGGATAAAGTGGCTAGAGATAATGAGATGAGATGAGAAGAGTAAGCAATACAAAGTGAAAAAACTGTTGAAATATATGTGATTTTAAGGACAAATTTTCAACTACTGTGCAGCACTGTTTGCACACGGTGGTAACTGTAATAACTGAATGGTGATGATCCTTGTGATTTTCCAGAGAGGACATTTTTTTTTAACGGACTCATATTTCAACCATGTGTGAAGGTCTGCTGCAAATGTGTCTCACATCTGTTTCAAGTCCTGTTTTTTACTGTGCAACAACAGAGTATTCTGCTTCAAAAGAGACAAATATTTTCTTTAAAAAATAATTTACAACCTCATCATATGAGGAGTGTTTTCCGGAGAGGACATTTTTGATGGACAAAGGATCCTGTCGGAGGCACTTCATTTACGAAAAAAAAAAGAAGTGGTGTGTCCCTGTAAAATAATGTATAAGAAATTCCAGCATCCATCCATTACCAGTTCTAAAGGGTCGCAGGCAAGTGGAGCCTATCCCAGCTGACTATGTGTGAGAGGCGGGGTACACCCTGGACAAGTCGCCAGGTTATCGCAGGGCTGACACATAAAGACAAACAACCATTCACACCTACGGTCAACTTAGAGCCACCAATTAACCTAACCTGCATGTCTTTGGGGGAAACCAGAGCACCCGGAGGAAACCCATGCAGACACGGGGAGAACATGCAAACGCCACACAGAAAGGCCCTAGCTGGCCGCTGGGCTTGAACCCAGGACCTTCTTGCTGTGAGGCGACAGTGCTAACCACGACACCACTAACCACGACACCAGAAACTCCAGCGCACATATAGGACCGAGTTGCAGGAGTTAGTTGGTGTTATTCAAAAAGACAACCATGATTGTGAAACAGCCCATGTATTGTATGTTAAAGACAAAGTATCTTCATTCATACCAGAAGCTTCTCCTCTTTCTCCAGCCACTGTTTGTCCTCCACCATCTCATCCTTCTGTCTCTTCATGGTGTTCTGCATCCGGTCCTTTTCTAAGTGCCACAGGCGCTGCGCGTCCTCCATGGTGGATGGCCCTACACTGAACTCCCCCTCCTATGCCATGCACATAGAATAGAGGAACGTGCATTTCAAAGTCATTTAAAAGGACACACAATCAGTTAAAATGAAGACCTTACAGGCATATTTATACTATACTGACACACAAACAGACTGTAAATGTCAATAAAATGTTATAAGCTGAAAGGCAGGCTTACTCCCAGGCTGAGGCGGCGGGGAGGCATGCTGGGAATGGTCAGTTTGTTTGTGGAGTCTACAGGAGACTGATATTCACATGGGCTAACTAGATCTGGAGAACTGGCACACAACGCCTCGTTTAGCTGTATAAGAAAATGCAGTGCATTGGAAGGAAGCACACACAAGGACTGTTGAAAGTCTAAACACAAATTAATTAAGATTGTGCATATGAATGCCCACAATACCTGAATGTGCAGACCGATGCTGAGGGTATTCCCAAAACGACCAGGGTTCAGTCTTGAGGGCTGCATATACATAGAGATAGACAGCTATGAAAGCAGAGAGGAATCCAAGGCTTATGTGCGGGTCAAGACACGCACTGGAGTAAATCATAAGGAGGGCCTTTTGTACCTTTGGTGGTGGTTCATGTAATGTTGTGGTATTCAGCATGGAGGTAATGCTAAACTTGGGCTCTAGAAACCTGGTGGCTCTCTGTCGGTCTCTCTCCTTCTCTGTTTCCAGGTCCTTCTCCATATTGTGCACATCACTGGACCATTCAAAAAGCTTGGGTTAACATTTTACTGCCAACACAAATACACTGGTTCAGAATTAAAAAAAAAAAAGAAAATAATTAACTTGTACAGCTACATTTTAAAGGAACAATTCCTGAGGCTATTAGAGAGACAGAGAGAGAGAGAGAGAGAGAGAGAGAGAGAATAGCTTACTTGATCTTGCAGACAAGTTCGGTGAAGCTGGGCCTCTCATTGGGGTCATAGCTCCAGCAGCGGGTCATGAGTGAGTACAGGGCAGGAGGGCACAGCTCTGGCTTAGGCAGCCTGATGCCCATCTCCAGCTGATTAATCACTTCACGGTTCTCCAGCCAGAAGAAAGGCTGCTGTCCACGACTCAATATCTCCCACATGCAAACAGCTGGATATAAGTGTCACAAAAGCAGCGAATATGATTGATTTTTCTCTGAGCAAGCTGAAAGTTCCAAAATCCACACTAAAAGAACACTAAACCAATCCAAGTAGTAAAAGTACTGCAAAGTATGGAATTAATGGATGAACTTAATCAGCAAAGCACCTCACTGCAGGTTCCTTTGGTCAGACCTAATTTCATGGACCTGTAGCAGCTAACCACAGAGGGATCAGCTATCTGCTGCACTCATATCTCAAAACTGATGGTGTGATTTGGAAGGGCAATTCTCCTAAATATAACTATCAATCAGAGAGACTGAACCCTGTGTCTGAAATCGCTCCCTACTCACTATATAGGGCACCATATAGTGAGGACACCATTTTGTAGTGCTGTTCGAAAAGATAGTGAGGATTATCACACCCTATACAGTGCACTCAAAGTATCCCACAATGCATCACAAAAAGTAGTGTACAACCGATGGTCACTAACCAAGCAATATATCCCATCATGCATTGCGGTTGTGCTGAAAGAAATCAAATTAAAAGTCTCAAATTTGATTTAATAAAAGCCAGTGGCAAAGAAGAAAGTATTCAGTCTTGATTTAAAAAAAAAAACTGAAAGATGCAGGTACTTTGTATTGATTAATGTGGAAAATACACTCAGTATAATATGGACTTATCACAAAAATACATGCATGTATTTATTATTTTGAAAACCCACCAGCTGGCTGATCTGGCACGTTTTAATCGTGCGACAGTAATGACGTGAATACCAGCGCGACGGACCAGTGTCCGAAAGTGTTTTTTCATTTTACCAATGATCTCACTATATAGTCCTCTATATACTAATTCCCTATATAGTGAGTAGGGAGTAGTGAATGAGTGAGTGATTTCGGACACAGGGTGAGTCCACAATTATAATGCAAAGAAGTCCTCTCAGGTCCTCTAAGGCAGGCCAGTCTAATGTTATTTAAGCCTACAAGCAGCACAATTCATTATCTCAATATATCACTGAGAATTTTCAAATTCGTTTGCTACACAGGTGAAAGGGGAATGTTGCAATTAAAACGAAGGATGTCTAGTCTATGTTTGTAACCAGAGGCACAGGTGCTGAAATGTCAACTCAATATTAAGGTTTATCAATGAATTAGCCAGTTATTTGCTTATTGCATTTGAATACTGTTTAACTCTGTATTTAATCTTTCTCAAGTTTGGAGACTGAATTTGCCACAGAACCAAAAGTCCAGGGGGTGGATCCTATAACTTTAACCCCTAACCCCACTGACTTTTTGCTCTGCAGTAAGGAGTTTGTCTGTTAGACATTTTGCTTTTCAAGATCCCTCTCATGTATCTTTGTACTGTGGATTGCCTAAATATGATTAGAGGAGCCCACATGCGTGCTTGGATAACACTGTTTTGACCGACAGTTAAAGATCAACTCGTCCTTTGTCCTTGGCCAATAAAATAATCTCCTGGCCCTGGTGGGAGATGACCTTGTTGGTAGTTGAGCTCTAGTGCAACCTTTACAGCCAGTGGTACAACTGAGACACATGTAAATAAAACTCTGTTTTTACATTTAATTCAATCTTCAATCATATATATGTAAATCCCTTAATTCATCATACTCTGTAAAAGTAAAATCTCACAATCAAATTCAACAGCTTACCAAACATCCACACATCACTGGCTGTGGTGAACCGACGAAAGTTTATGGACTCAGGAGCCATCCATTTGATTGGCAATCGAGTAACGGAGGCTGAAAAAATGGAAGAGAAAATTACAAATCACTTATTTTTGTAAAGTTGTTTAAACTTAAAATACATGGTTTTCATTTCTTACCAAATTAAATAACAGAACATTCTGTCTGTTGCCTGATACAATGAATACAGTGTCTTGCAAAAGTATTCATTCCCCTTGGTGTTTGTCCTGTTTTGTTGCATTACAAGATGGAATTAAAATGTATTTTTGGAGGGTTAGTACCATTTGATTTACACAACGTGCCTACCACTTTAAAGGTGCAAATTGTTGCTTTATTGTGACACAAACAATAATTAAAATGGGGGAAAAAAAACAGAAATCTGGAGTGTGCATAGGTATTCACCCCCTTTCATATGAAACCCTTAAATAAGACCTGGCCCAACCAATTCACTTCATAAGATCACATAATTAGTTGATTAAGAGCCACCTGTGTGCAGTCAAAGTGGCACATGATCTGTCACACGATGTCTGTATAAATCAACCTGTTCTGGAAGGACCCTGACTCTGCAACACTACTAAGCAAGCAACATGAAAACCAAGGAGCCTCCAAACAGGTCAGAGACAAAGTTGTGAAGAAGTATGGATCAGGGTTGAGTTATAAAAAAATATCCCAAACTTTGAATATCCCAGGGAGCACCATTAAATCCATTATAGCAAAATGGAAAGTATATGTCACCACTATAAACCTGACAAGACAAGGCCGTCCACCAAAACTCACAGACCAGGCAAGGAGGGCATAAATCAGAGATGCAACAAAGACACCAACGATAACACTGAAGGGGCTGCAAAGATCCACAGCAGAGATAGGAGTATCTGTCCATAGGACCACTTTAAGCCGTACACTCCACAGAGCGGGACATTACGGAAGAGTGGCCAGAAAAAAGCCATTGCTTAAGAAAACACGTTTGGAGTTTGCCCAACAGCATGTGGCAAACTCCCCAAACACATTGAAGAAGATTTTCTGGTCAAATGAGACTAACATTGATCTTTTTGGCCATCATGGGAAATGCCATGTGTGGCACAAACCCAACACCCTGAGAACACCATTCCTACAGTGAAGCATGGTGGTGGTAGCATCATGCTGTGGGGATGTTTTTGATCTGCAGGGACAGGAAAGCTGGTCAGGACTGAAGGAAAGATGAATGGCACTAAATACAGGGCAGTTCTGAAGGAAAACCTGTTTGAGTTGGCCAGAGGTTTGAGACTGGGACAAAGGTTCACATTCCATCAGGACAATGACCCTAAACATACTACTAAAGCTACACAGGAGTGGTTTAAAGGGAAACATTTAAATGTCTTGGAATGGCCTAATCAAAGCCCAGACCTCAATCGAATTGAGAATCTGTGACATAATTTGAATATTACTGTACACCAATGCAACCCATCTAACTTGATGGAGCTGGAGCAGTTTTACCTTGAAGAATGGGCAAAAATCCCAGTGGCTAGATGTGCTAAGCTAATAGAAACATATCCCAAGAGACTTGCAGCTGTAATTGCAGCAAAAGGTGGCTCTACAAAGTATTGACTTTTTTTCTTTTTTTGGGGGGGGGGATACCTATACACACTTCAGATTTCTGGTTTTTTTTTCATCTTAATTATTCTTTGTGTCACAATAAAACAACAATTTGCACTTTTAAAGTGGTAGGCATGTCGTGTAAATCAAATGGTGCTAACCCTCAAAAAATCCATTTTAATTCCAGCTTGTAATGCGATAAAACAGGACAAACACAAAGGGGGATTAATACTTTTGCAAGACACTGTATAATCTTATGCATGATGCCTACCATTCATCAAGCTACAGTGGTGCTTGATAGTTTGTGAAACCTTTAGAAGTTTCTATATTTCTGCATAAATATGACCTAAAACATGATCAGATTTTCACACAAGTCCTAAAAGTAGGTAAAGAAAATCCAGTTAAACAAATGAGACAAAAATATTATCCTTGGTCATTTATTTATTGAGGAAAATGATCCAATATTACATATCTGTGAGTGGCAAAAGTATGTGAACCTTTGATTTCAGTATCTGGCGTGACCCCCCTTGTGCAGCAATAACTGTAACTAAACGTTTCCGATAACTGTTGATCAGTCCTGCACACCGGCTTGGAGGAATTTTAGTCTATTCCTCCATACAGAACAGCTTCAGCTCTGGGATGATGGTGGGTTTCCTCACATGAACTGCTCGCTTCAGGTCCTTCCACAATATTTCGACTGGATTAAGGTCAGGACTTTGACCATTCCAAAACATTAAATTTATTATTCTTTAACCATTCTTTGATAGAACGATTTGTGTGCTTAGGGTCGTTGTCTTGCTGCATGACCCACCTTCTCTTGAGATTCAGTTCATGGACAGATGTCCTGACATTTTCCTTTAGAATTTGCTGGCATAATTCAGAATTCATTGTTCCATCAATGATGGCAAGCCGTTCTGGCCCAGATGCAGCAAAACAGGCCTAAACCATGACACTACCACCACCATGTTTCACAGATGGGATAAGGTTCTTATGCTGGAATGCAGTGTTTTCCTTTCTCCAAACATAATGTTTCTCATTTCAACCAAAAAGTTCTATTTTGGTCTCATCCATCCACAAAACATTTTTCCAATAGCGTTCTGGCTTGTCCACGTGATCTTTAGCAAACTGCAGATGTACAGCAATGTTCTTTTTGGAGAGCGGTGGCTTTCTCCTTGCAACCCTGCCATGCACACCATTGTTGTTTAGTGTTCTCCTGATGGTGGACTCATGAACATTAACATTAGCCAATGGGAGAGAGGCCTTCAGTTGCTTAGAAGTTACCCTGGGGTACTTTGTGACCTCACTGACTATTGTGATACTACTGCCTTGCTCTTGGAGTGATCTTTGTTGGTCGACCACTCTTGGGGAGGGTAACAATGGTCTTGAATTTCCTCCATTTGTACACAATCTGTCTGACTGTGGATTGGTGGAGTCCAAACTCTTTAGAGATGGTTTTGTAACTTTTTCCAGCCTGATCAGCATCAACAATGCTTTTTCTGAGATCCTCAGAAATCTCCTTTGTTCGTGCCATGATACACTTCCACAAACATGTGTTGTGAAGATCAGACTTTGATAGATCCCTGTTCTTTAAATAAAACAGGGTGCCAACTCACACCTGATTTGCCACTCACAGATATGTAATGACCAACTCATGACCATGAAGCCTGCATTATTTCACAATATGAACTGACTGCCTGCAAGGGATACTGGGAACCTTTCCGATTTCTGTCAGATTTAGCCACTGATAAGGTCCCCAAGTCCCCAAAGCTCTGCTCAAAACCCTTCTCTACAAAACATTCATGTACACATTGTTTTGGTATCATGATGCCATTACAATTCAGGGAGTGTCCGTGTGAGTATTCTTTTGTTCCATGTAAGCAGTTATGGACCTGATTCAGGAACAATAAAGTAATTCTATACTTGTAGAATTAGCTGAGTGTGCAACTGAAAAAAATCTGCGCTCACAGCACTACTTCTGTAAGCTATATGCAACCAAATAACAAAGTGAAACACTGGCATACATCAAGTGTCATGTTTCTCCCATGTTAAAATTACTGCAGGAGAGCAAATTACACAAAAACCTCCTTCTAAGCAAAACAATTATATAACAAGCAGCTAAGCAAATCTTGACATAAGCTTTCAAACCTTTCACATACAATAACAACTGTAATCTTTGGTTTATCTCCGATTCCTTGTTCATTTACTGCCTACGCTTATATACTCTGCCAATCATGTACAAAATAGACAAGCAGGAAGATCCACCTCCAGAGAAGTTTCTTGATCAGTTTACATACTCGGATGTGCTGAAATCACATTAGTGATATCAACATGATGCAGCCTCAGAATGCACCTGCAATGTATCTGACATTAATGTTCATTTTACTCAGGATGTAGCTCATCGCTCAAACTGCCTGGCATGGTATCCGGTAATTTAGCACAAATCTAAAGTCTATTAGCACAACTCTGGATTATGGTCACAATAATAATAATAATAATAATAAAAATAATAATAAAATACTCATCCTGATATAGGAAGGGGTTTATTATGATTGCTTAGGGACTGGAAGTCGTAATTTCTGCTGCTGTGCATGTTAAGGATCAGTTGTTGATCCCTGAAACATGGACTGAAAATCTGATTCTTTGGTGTCTTTGGATATTTGTAGTTAAAGGAGAACTGAAGTCATTTTTAAACTTGCTTTATTTCTTAATTAACATGTTATTCAATTACATTTTCAGTTTTAGTAACCTTATATCGTGACTCGTATTGGCAACTAGTTCCAATTAAATATTATACTTATTGGCCTATTCGGTTTTTAGCCATGTTGAATTTAGTTTGTTTGGACCATGGCAGGCGTCGCTTATCCACGCGATCTTCACGAGACTTGTGCGAGACTTTGAAACGTAAAGTGTCAGCCAGGTGTCAGTGTCAGCATTTTGGAAACTGTTTTCCAAATGAAATATTGCACAAAAACGAGTTTAAATGACGATTACTGCATACTTTTTTCAAACTTTCCTGATTGCTGTCAAAACAAACAAAACTTCCGGCTTGATTACATCAGCATTCGAAAGAGGGCGCATGCGTCTTTTGACAACGTTGGCAGATGTTGGTCATTTTGATTTCCGCTGTACGTTTTACTTCCGTCCTACGATGTCTCGCACAGGTCTCAACGAATCTCGTTTACGGCCATTGCTTTGACATATGGACTGATATATTCCATAGCATATTTCAAACACTCATAACTTGCTATTGCAGTGACAAAATAGCTATAAAAATGCATTCCTATTTTTAATAAAATGAAATAAATAGAATTTTGATAATAAAAAATTTGCCTTCAGTTCTCCTTTAAGCCATAACAAACCTTTTAACTGTGAGCGCCTTTATCGATATGATCAGAAGTGACTGAAGTTAACACAAATTCAACTGACTGTCAATAATTACGCATTTGCCCAATTAATTAACAGGGGGATTATGTCTCTTGCCCTGCTTGACAACATGTGTTTTGCCATTACTGTTTTCATATGTAGCTACAAAGTCTTTAACCGAAAAAAGACCAATCTCAATGAGAAAAATGAGAATCATGTCTCCTTATTAACCAACATTTGCAATATGTAAACAAATGAAAGAAATTTCCACTAAAGTATCCTAGAATGAATGGCAATTACATAAAAGTGCAATATAAACGTTCAGGATATGACAAAACAACCAAAATTAATATATCATTTTTTTATAATAAGGCAAACGGGAAGCAAGAAGAAGATGAAGAGATTACACTAAGATGTAAGGGCTGCTTGATCATCAGACAAATCTCTGCACAGATTACAGACAATTCGCACAAGTCGATCAGATCAAGAACAGCTTGCACTTTATTTGAATAATAATAAAGTCTATTGTGTTTTTGCGTCGTTCTTTAAACCTTTCGCTGAAATAACAATGGGATAGATGGCAAAAATTTTCACTTCTCTAATCCTATTGTTTTCTTTTAATTGAGCACTCGGTGAACAGAAATGGATGTATATACTATGATATCCACCGTAGTGTGGAACTGCATCTATAGCCATGGTCAATGCATGTCTTTAAACATGATCAGTAAGTATTCATAATAAAGATTAAGTGTTCTTGGATCTTGTGCTAAAGAACTTAGAGCAGGGGTGTCCAAACTGATCCATAAAGGGCCGTGTGGCTGCAGGTTTTCATTCCAGCCATGCAGCAGCACACCTGATTTGGCTTATTCAATCAACTGACACACCCACCCTTTAATCAAGGGTGGGTGTGGCTGCAAGTATTTGACTGTGTGAAGACAGTTCAGTTGATTGAATGAGCCAAGTCAGGTGTGCTGCTGCATGGCTGGAATGAAAACCTGCAGCCACACGGCCCTTTATGGATCAGTTTGGACACCACGGCCTTAGAGTTATGCAAAGAGACTTTAGAACTTGCGCTAAAAGACTTTTGTGCTAAATAACCGTAAACCCCTGGGACTGCTTACTAAAGTTATGCAAATGCATGACCTTAGAGCCGTCAAAATGCTCAGAACTAAATAGAAAATGCAACGAAATGCAAGTTCTATTAGTACAATATAAATGTGATAAATAATGACATAGTGTGGAAGGCAAAAATGAAACGACTCCTGTGTATAGTGACATAATCAGTAAAATAAAATAATGCATGGTTTTCCTTTGAATAAGGAATTGAGGTTTAGATTCTAGTGAATCACATTTACTCCATCGCTGTTGAACATTAATGTAAATGACGAGCGTTTTTGAAGATATTAAGTCCCACATGCAATTATCATATACCGTACATAGTCATGAGATTTTCTAATGAAACTGATAATATCAAGGACTAAAGCATTCACCATAACAGAGTTACACAAATGTGTGTCATAGTTAAACCTCATTTGGGTATACACAACACCACCTCCGGAAAAATAAATAAATAAATAGATTTTTTTTTAAAAAGCCATATTTTAAATAAAAGGCAGGGATAATAAATGAATGAATATGATTATACAGTCACTCCATCCTGGTAATTGATGCCACACTACATGGCTATTGAGCTTGTCATCATTAATATTCTGGTGGCGGTTGCTTGACTAAGATAGAGCAGCTGTGGTGCTTTGAACGGCCCGGTGCTTTTGTGTCTACAAATCATCTGAGGTTTACCTTTGTAATATTCCTCGTTCTCTATGTATCTGGACAGGCCAAAGTCACCCAGCTTCACACACTCTGGTGAGGCAACAAGCACATTTCTCACGGCGATGTCTCTGTCACACATGCAGAAGTTAGTGGAAATATGTTCTTTATCTTTTATGTTAAATATGCAGAGAAAGAGCAGAGGTTCAAAGGATTCAGATAAGCATACCTGTGGACCATTTTCTTTCCCTCTAAGTAAACCAGAGCTTTGCAAATTTGCAGGCTAAACAGGACTAGTGTGACGTTGATCAAAGTGTTCTGGTTTTTGGTCAAGTAGTCTCCAAGCTGAAAGTAAAACAAATGCAACATTTAAAGGAGAACTGAAGGCAAATTTTTTTATCATCAAAATTCCATTTATCTCATCTCATCTCTAGCCGCTTTATCCTGTTCTACAGGGTCGCAGGCAAGCTGGAGCCTATCCCAGCTGACTACGGGCGAAAGGCGGGGTACACCCTGGACAAGTCGCCAGGTCATCACAGAATGTAAAATTCTGTTTAATCCTATTTCTCACCAAAGCAGCTGATATCCAGCAAAAACAGATAAAATAGACTAAGGGACATATTCATTAGATGTCTTGATGACTTTGTTGACCTTTTTTAATGAACATCATTCAAGCAAAACTACTGCAAACTGCTGTTTGATATGTAAATTACCACCCACAAATAAGCATTTCAAATCTAACATCAACCCCTGCTGTCTACACATCTGCATCATAGTAACTTACTTTTGTATAATTTTGCTTGAAAATATACAACCCCAATTCCAAAATAGTTGGGACACTGTCAAAACATCAATAAAAACAGAATGTGAAGATTTGTAAATCATGGAAACCCTATATTTCATTGACAATAGTACAAAGACAACACACCATGTTGAAACTGAGAATTTTTCATTTTGAATTTGATGTCAGCAACACATTTCAGAAAAGTTGGGACAGGGGCAACAAAAGACTGAAAAAGTTGTGTAATGAGATATATATATATATATATATATATATATATATATATATATATATATATATATATATATATATATAGATATATATATATATATATATATATATATATATATATATATATTTGGTTAACTGGCAACAGGTCAGTAACATGATTGGGCATAAAAAGAGCATCCCAGAGAGGCGGAGTCTCTCAAAAGTAATGATGGGGAGGGGTTCATTGCTCCGTGAAAGACTGCATGGGCAAACAGTGCAACAATTTAATAATAACGTTCCTCAATGTAAAACTGCAAAGAATTTGGGGATCACACAATACATAATATCATTAAAAGATTCAGAGAATCTGGAGAAATCTCTGTATGCAAGAGACAAAGCTGAAAACTGACATTGGATGCCTGTCATCTTCAGACCCTCAGGTGACACTGCATTAAAAGCAGACACATGTCTGTCGTGGAAATCACTGTATAAGCTCAGGAACACTTCAGAAAACCATCGTCTGTGAAAACAGTTCATTACTGTATCCAAGTTAAAACCATATATAAATAATATCCACAAACACCGCCACCTTCTCTGGGTCCAAGCTCTTTTTCGATGGACTGAGGTGAAGTGGGAAATTGTCCCGAGGTCTGACGAATCGAAAGTAGAAATTCTTTTTCGAAATCATGGACACCACATCCTCCAGGTGAAAGAGGAGTGGGACCATCTGGCTTGTTGTCAGTGCACAGTTCAAAAGCCAGCATCTGTGATGGTATGAGGGTGCATTAGTGCACATGACATGGGTAGCTTGTACATCTGGGAAGGCATCATTAATGCTGAAATGATATATACACGTTTCAGAGCAATATGCTGCCATCCAAATAAAATCTTTTTCAGGGAAGGCCTTCCTTCTTTCAGCAAGACAATACCAAGCCACTTTCTGCACATATTAAAACTGCATGGCTCCATAGTAAGAGTCTGGGTGCTAAACTGGCCTGCCTGCAGTCCAGACCTGTCTCCCATTTAAAACATTTGGTGCATTATGAAGCGCAAAATATGACAAAGGAGAACTCAAACTGTTGAGCAACAGAAATTGTATATCAGGCACAAATGGGACAACATTTGTCTTTCAAAATTAGAGCAACTGGTCTCCTCAGTTCCCAAACATTTACAGAGTGTTGTTAAAAGTACAGATGATGCAACATAGTTTTAAACATGCCCCTGTTCCAACTTTTTTAAACATGCTGCTGATATCAAATTCAAAATGAGCATGTATTTTTCAAAAAACAATACAATTTCTCAGTTTCAACATTTGATATGGGGTTGTACTTTATCATTCTAGAAAACATCTACCTTCCCTTTTAATCCTGCTTTGTGTTACTGAAATGTCTAGCATCATTTTTGCATGTGGATGTTTTGCACTTATCCAGTGCAGTTTACAACCTGTCTTACTTTGTGCCTTGCACTTTATGCAGGACTTTTTTCTCCATTCCAGGACTGAAAAGTACATAGTCTTGAAACTACAATTTCCTTCTAACCTGTACTAATATATTGATAGGATGACAATAAAATCTACTTGACTTGTCTTGACTGATGGACAATTTTACTTTAGTCAAGCCATCCTATTCACCCCAATTCTTCACAAGATTTTTCTGCACCTTAAACAGTCAGACTCATTCTGGAGTCTGAAGATCTAGAAGATCTGCTATCGTTGTTGATTTTGATAAAATCCAAAATGATCAAGTCCATTAATGATTAAGACCAAAATGCATACTAGATACCTGAATTACTGTGGACTCATTTTAACACAGGCTACATAAAACTACAGGCCACAGACAATTCATTAGCACTTTCTCTAAATGGTCTATGCTTTAGGAATCACACTGTTGAATTACTTGCATGGTTCTGACCAGGCTTGTAGTACTCGAGTCCAGGACTCAGACTTGAGTCCGACTCATGCCCTAATTTTAAGAACTCTTGAGTTGACTTGGACTTGAGCATTGATGACTCAGACCTGGACTCGTGCATTAATTACATTAGGACTTGTAAATTGGAGACGAGGACTCTGATTTTTTTCTTTATTTTTTGTAACATGCCATAATAATTTGGCATAAGATATTTATGTCTGCATTAATTTTTATACTAATTTCATGCAAGAATGTCACACCTGTGCGCCTTGGCGCGTGCACCAGATAGACTCTCGGGTGCGCGCCGGACAGCGCATGTGCCAAGCAGACTCTCGTGCATGCGCTGTAAACGACTCGCACCTGCACAGGATTAAGATGCAATCAGCACGCCTATATAAAAACTTTAAAAACACACTTACTTTGCGAAATATTGAGTTGCATTGCTGACATGTTACTGAGCCTTATTTCCTTGTTTAGTTTCCTGATCCCTGATTTCCTGTTTCTCGTCTTTGATTCTGCCGAGTCTACGATTGCCTGTTTGTGCCTCGCTCGACCTATTGCCTGTTTCATTGTTTTATGATTTTTCCTGCCGTTCTGGATTGTTTACCTGTCTTCACTTGTATTAATAAACACACCTTCTGCACTTACTCCTCCCCCATCTCTGACAGAATACTTAACACTCCCTGACAAAGAGAATGCACGTTCACGTGTTCATACGTCATGTTCAGGAACAAACTAATGCTAATGCTGCTCAAACAGCCACCGTCAAATGGTGTGGTTGGAGTGTTGTTCTCAAACTCGACTAGGATGAATCATGGACTTGACTCGAAATTTTTTAATGACTTGGACTTGACTCGGACTCGAGGTTTAGTTATTCAACTACAACACAGGTTCTGACCAATATTTTAAAATTGATGCACAGTGTAGACATGTGTCATGTTAAACTTTCATGACAGAATATTTTTAAAAAATCATAAATTCTAACTTTTAAAAATTAATTCATTACTCCTAATATTACTGTATACCAATTCCTGTATTTGGAAATTAATTATTTAGTTCAGAACTCATATAGTGTATCTGAATCCATCTACACTGCTCATCACTTTAAGTAAATGAAATATATCATTATTTGTGGATTTCTTGTAAATTATTTGTGGAATTCATGGTAAAAATGTTTTGTTTTGTTTTTTTATTTTATTGTGTATATGGACTGTGTAACACCTTTGCCACTTACCTCACCATACTGGTAGAGCTCCATGACGATCCACACAGGTTCTTCCTCGATGATACCTATCAGACTCACTATATGAGGGTGGTCCAGCTTTTTCATAAGAGCTACAAGTATTAGAAAAGCCAGAAACATGAATGAGTTCAGTGACAGAACAAAAACCAACACAGTCAACAAACCAGAAGAGCGGTTCATGACTGTGATATGAGGAGAGATGCTCTCTGATTGATATTTGTATATAGCTTTGCTCAATTTCTTTCAGTATTGTTTTTTTTCTTTTGCAAAGTGTATTGATAGAAAACGTCTCATTACTACCTGCTTCACTCATGAATTTATCCATGATATCAGGTGAGCACTCTTTACAGGTCTTTACAGCCACTTTGATCTTCTCACCATTCTAATTCAAATACATAATGTTTCAACTCTTATTTTGTCCAATACATAACTGCAAAATCATTTTTTATGACATTCATTCTTTCAAAAGGCACAAAGATCAAGAAGTATACCATCTAGCACAAGAATCAGATTTGAAATTCACCTCTTTTTTGTAAACTCCTTCATAGACCTCTCCAAAAAAACCTGAACCCAAAATATGTCCCAAGACAATGGATGTCCTCGCAATTCCATATTTCACTGCTAAACGCAAAACAAAGATTTATTAAAGAGTTTATACGTGTCTTTAAAAATGTAATGCAGAACGACAGGAGTATGGTATGAACAAAAATTGTAGCACTCACACACACTAAAATAAAGCACTTTACGCACCAGGAGGTGGAGGTTTTTCATCCAATATTTCACAGTATATATCAGAATCTGAAAAAATGCAGAAACTGATATGAAACCAAAGCTGGGTAGTAAATTTAAAGGATAATTTGTTAAGAATCTGGAAAAGTCTGGAAAAGCAAACACATTAATACTCACTCCTACTGTGCCGTTCAGTCTCTTTCATGGATTCAAGCAACTCTATACTAAAAAATAATGTAGCAAATAATTTAGCGAATTTAGATAATACATACTCTGGAATTCCATCCCAGACCACTTATCTATCAGGGTTGCATGTGAGTTGGAGCTAATCCCAGCTGACTTTGAGTGAGAGGCAGGATACACCCTGGGCCACTCAGCAGTATTCCCCAGTATATTTAAAACCACAGCTGTTTTGAAACAAAAGCATAAAGAAGAAGGTATTCGGTTTTGCTTACCCTGAGGGGATTGCAGGAAGGGCGTTACGGACCTCTGTACCTAAAACAGTTGGGAAAGTCTCAGTTTGCAAAGTTACCTCTAATGACCTATGACTTTATCATATTTTATTGAGAGTTATTCATTAGCATTTAACATAAAATAAGCTGGTGACTGCTGCTATAAATTTGAGCTAAGTTAAGATGAAGGTAAGGGAAGCCCTAATATGAATTAAATCTTAATTCATGAGTTTGGTTCCAAAACACAATAAATGCCAAATTTGAAAAACTGAAACTCCCGCCACCAAACCATCAACAATTATCATATCTTACTTGTACCATATTCCGTTTTCGCCAAAACATGATATTTGCCACTGATTTACACACTGCATTACAGCCTTTCATTCCAAAATGCAACAAGCGTCATCACCGATTTTTCTCAAAACCAGACATATCCATTTGGCCAATCAGAGGCCGCCATTGGCGTGAAGTCTTTTAAGATGGCTGCACCCATGAAGTAGGAAATTGCGTCATCACTTGTCGCGTTTATTGGACAATTTCACGCTGAATTATGAATCATTTTGATAAAATAATCTAAATAAATAAAATAATCTATAAAATAAAATAATCTGTCATGAAAGAACACAGTTAAATGCACTTTAAATAGAAAGGGATATGTAGCATTTTGGGGGAAAATGCCATGGCGTGGATATGTAGCAACTTGGCAAAAAAATAATTACTTGGTTCAGTTAAAAGCTGTTAATTAGTTCTGGATTTCATTTTTGAAGTTTATCATCAAGAATTTAGTCAATAAATTTTAAAACAGGATACAGTGGTTTTCCTTTTATCACTTCCCGTAATCAGAAAAAATGATTTTTCTTGAAACAATGGAATTGGATATGTAGCGTTTTGGAACCAAACTCTTCTTATGCAATTTCACAAACTGGTCATCAATTATTCTTACACAGTTCTCAGGAAATACATAATATTATATGAAACCTAGAAAGATAAATGGAATCTCTGGCTTACTTTTATTGGGCCGAGATATCAATGATGAATCTGTGCTGTTCTCAAGCCTGCAGTAGCCATCAATCAGGTCAGCCATATTCTCTGCCATCGCCAATGTAGGCACATTGACTGAGAGACACTGAGAGGCAAATGGGCACAGTAATCCCGTTACAAGAGAGGCATTTTATAAACTAGATTGTATAGCTTGGCACCACAGTGAGACACTTACCTGTTTGGCTCCCTTGATGTCAATGTCTAACAAAGCTTTACCGTCACTTTGTGCAGTGCACTTAATACTTTGGATCTGTTTAAATTCTGCTAGATATACCATCTGAAAAAAAAAACCACACAATCAAAAATAACTAACAAATGCAACCAACTTTTGTCTTTCGATACCAAAGTCAAGTATAGTATCACAATTCCCACTGCTAAAACAATACTTCTTGTTTTGTTATGTGTTAACAAACTCATTTTAAAGTATGCTACACAAAGTTTAGGCTGCAGACAATTCCTAAGTACTTTCATGAAATAGATGGTGATTTACAGAAGGCACATATAAATTATATGCATGACCTTGACCATCCGAGTCTAATTAGTCTGCTCAATTTGATACATCTGTAAGCATAGTGCAGGCATGTACGGTCCATATAACATTTTCACATCAACATTTCATCATGGTTTATGATATTATACTGTTCATTTAAAAAAAATTATTTGTTCATCTTCAGTAATCACTTTATCCTGGTCAGGGAAGAGACACTGGATGGGACATGAGTCCATTGCAGGGAAACATGCACACACTCATTCACAAACTCATTCATACCTGATGATATAGCATTGCCAATTTTTTTTTTTTTTTGCGGGGGGTCCCCAGTATGGAGGAAGAACATGTGAAACCATGGAGTCCCTGGAACTGTGAGTCAGTAATGCTACCCTCTACACCACCGGACCACCAAATGCAATCATTATTTCTAAAATTACTGGTTTGCACTGTGACAATGCGATGCTGTCTTTAATGGATGAATTTGTTTAACATGCTGACCAAATTTAATGCAGGGATAATGACAATTATGGCATACCCAAGATAATCTTATGCTAAATATCGCAATTTATTCTATCCACGTTCACTGGATATGAGCAATCACATGCTCTGATTGGCTACTCTACTACTAGGCTATCAGCTCATATACTGTGAGTAGAGAAAAATAAAATGGCAGAGCATTCTGCTGAACCAACCGGGGATGAAATAAAAACTCTACTCGAAAACAAAACCCCAAAAATTGTTATCAAGTATTTAAAAGAAACACAAATAGCTAAAAGAATATAGTTTTTTGTTTATCCCAATATCTCCTGTTCCACACTCCAGCCCAGTCAGTGTCAGTAATGCACCTTTAAGTTGGTTTGCCAACCGCCAAAAAACCTTAAGAAAAAGAACAAGAAAACTTAAAAAAAAAAGAAAAAAGCAACAAAATCTCATCTCATCTCATCATCTGTAGCCGCTTTATCCTGTTCTACAGGGTCGCAGGCAAGCTGGAGCCTATCCCAGCTGACTACGGGCGAAAGGTGGGGTGCACCCTGGACAAGTCACCAGGTCATCACAGGGCTGACACATAGACAACCATTCACATTCACACCTACGGTCAATTTAGAGTCACCAGTTAACCTAACCTGCATGTCTTTGGACTGTGGGGGAAACCGGAGCACCCGGAGGAAACCCACGCAGACACAGGGAGAACATGCAAACTCCGCACAGAAAGGCCCTCGCCGGCCACGGGGCTCGAACCCGGACTTTCTCGCTGTGAGGCGACAGCGCTAACCACTACACCACCGTGCCGCCCCGCAACAAAATATGGAATAAAACTATTAGATGGTAAGAACATATCTTTTTTCAATAATTACTATTAACATATTTTTCACAAACTATTACTGTCATTTTGCTGGTTTGTTTACATTCTAAGCGAAAATTATTTTGTCGGACGTTTTGTATAAAGATTTTTATTTATCAAATTTGCAAAAAATAAAAATGCTCTGTTTCTGAAAATCCAGTGAATGTGGGTAGAATAAAACAGTTATTCCACTCAATCTCATTGTATGCACATGGCTTATAGCCAGCTCATGCTACGCGCCTCGTCGGCTATCAACTCATATACGACTCAATTTCATGGAATAACTGTTAAATAGCTTATAACTGATTAATGGCACATATTCACTATAATGTCAACATAGCGACAGGCCATTTAAAAAGTTAAACATATTTAAAATTAAGATTATTTTTTAATAGTTTCGTGCAACACGACTTCCAACAGTAGTTCAGTAATGAATTCCCAATAATTATGATTATTATAAATATTCTCAATTAGTAAAGCATGGCTTTGTTTAATTGTTATTCAAGGCTCCTAAACCTGAAACTCTGTCACAGTGTGTTATGTGTGAAGTTGAAGTTATTTCTGATAAGAAATATTTGACAGGATTTATATTTCAGTGCTTGGTGTTGAAGTTATCTTACCGATGAATCCGTTTGTGCTCGTTGGCAAATACCTCTTGCTCCAATGACTAAATCCACTGATAGACTCCAGCCTTGCTATAGGAAAATGACAGCAACAACATGATCTCTACATCATTCAGACCCATGTAATTCTCAAATGTATATAAATTAATTAACTGTGAAGAACTAATCAATCAATCAATCAATCAATCAATCAATCAATCAATCAATCAATCAATCAATCAGTCAATAAGTCAATTAAGTGGTTGGTTGTTTAGAACTCACCACTAGTTCACAAGGGAAAACCTCTTCATTAAAGTTAATGAATTCACCAAAGGTCTTAAAGAACTTGACCATGCACTCTTCCTCTCTGAGTGTGCCATATTGCTGAAACGTCTGCTGGATCAGCTTCTTGAGCTGCTTCGGCTGACAACGACAAAAACAACAAAGCTCTCCATTCAGTCCAGCAGAGCTACAGAAACCTAATAACTGCTGATGTTATAGGCACATTATATGGCTAAAAGTACATATATGGACAACTGACCACTACACCCATATGTCCTTTCTGAACATCCCATTCCAGGTTTATTCCCCCTCTGCTGTTATAATAACCTCCACTCTCCTGGAAAGGCTTTCCACTAGATTTTAGGGTGTGGCTATGAGGATTTGTGTTCATTCTGCCACAAGAGCATTAATGAGATCAGGCACTGATGTTGGAAGAGGAGACCTGGGGTGCAGTCAGCATTCCACTTCATCACAAAGGTTTTCAGTGGGGTTTTGATCATAGGGTCAAACCTTAGACACTTGAACACACCAAGATGATGTACTTTAAATTTGGTCTTATTCGGGCATTTATGGTTCATCAGTTTAGTGTCTGCCTAAATATTAACAGGGGATACTATCGGTCCTTAAAGGAGAACAGAAGTCATTTTTAAACTTGCTTTATTTCTTAATTAATGTGTTATTCAATTACGTTTTTGGCTGTAGTAACCTTACAGTACATCGTGACTCGTATTGGCAACTAATTGCAATTAAATATTATACTTATCGGCCTATTTGGTTTTTAGCCATGTTGAATATAGTTTGTTGGTCCACGGCAGGCATCACTTATCCGCGCAATCTTCATGAGACTTGTGCGAGACTTCGAAACATGGAGTTTCAGCCAGGTGTCAGTGCCGCCATTTTGAAAACTGTTTTCCAAACGAGATATTGCACAAAAATGAGTTTAAATGATGATTACTGCCTACTTTTTTCAAACTTTCCTGATTGCTATCAAAACAAATAAAACTTCCGGCTTGATTACATCAGCATTCGAAAGAGGGCGCACGCATCTTTTGACAACATTGGCAGACTGCTGGTCACTTTGGTCACATGGAAGCTGTACGTTTCACTTCCGTCCTACGATGTCTCGCACAGGTCTCAACGAATCTCGTTTACGGCCATTGCTTTGACATATGGACTGATATATTCCCATCTCATTATCTCTAGCCGCTTTATCCTTCTACAGGGTCACAGGCAAGCTGCAGCCTATCCCAGCTGACTACGGGCGAAAGGCGGGGTACACCCTGGACAAGTCGCCAGGTCATCACAGGGCTGACACATAGACACAGACAACCATTCACACTCACATTCACACCTACAGTCAATTTAGAGTCACCAGTTAACCTAACCTGCATGTCTTTGGACTGTGGGGGAAACCGGAGCACCCGGAGGAAACCCATGCAGACACGGGGAGAACATGCAAACTCCACACAGAAAGGCCCTCGCCGGCCACGGGGCTCGAACCCGGACCTTCTTGCTGTGAGGTGACAGCGCTAACCACTACACCACCGTGCCGTCCGGACTGATATATTGCATAGCATATTTCAAACACTCATAACTTGCTATAGCAGTGACAAAATAGCTATCAAAAATGCATTCCTATATTTAATAAAATGAGAGAAATAGAATTTTGATAATAAAAAAACTGCCTTCAGTTCTCCTTTAAACTGGTATGATAGCAAACCTTTACTCAATTGCACTCTTACCTTAATATAAAGAAACTTAGATTAATATCCAATATGCTTACCTTCATACTGTCAATCAGTCTCTGTGGGAAAAAAAGGTCAAGCCCAACTTCCTTCCTGGAAGAAAGCATAAAACAGTTTGGGTGTTGCTAAAGTACTATACATTGATACTACATGTGGTGTGATTATTCTGTGTTCTGTGTAAAAACACATACCACAGTGCTGTTGTATGCTCAATTTTCTATAACACCATACCTCGGACAGTTCGAGCTACCAGGTTTTGGATATTAATGCAGTCATTCTAAAGGTGGAGATATAGGTAGTTGCTTTTTAACCAAGCATTCGCGTTGACAGCCCACTGCGTCGTGAACATAACTGTTCACATACTTGCTTATGTACTATATGTGTTACTGGAGGATTTCATGAGTGGGCACACTAGAGAGCTCAAACCTCGTATAGAACTTCATATAGAATGGATATGCATGATGTAAGCTGACCCTGTCACATCACAGCCCCATACTGCCCCTACTGTTCATGTGCGTATTGCATCTTGTGGCTGTGTAGTGTTAATTTCTGAGGACATGTACAACCGACACACCAAACAGATGCAGGATACAAAAGGCAGCCATTATGCACACACGAAAGTGGAGTTAAAAGCAACTATCTCTCTGCCGTAATGTGTTATTGTTTCTATAGTTATAACTTAAACATGGATTTGCATGGTAGACACTCAACATAAACAGATTAAAAACATCTGTAATCGTTGACATGGTGAACTTTCTGATGAGCTGAATTTTTTTTTTTTAGCATTTTTGGACAGTCAGAGTTAAAACTGTTACTTTTCAGATACAAACTGTTCAGGCTTTGTGATTTGTAGTTTGTCATCAGCATGACAAGCTGCATATTTTGTCTTACTCATTTCAAAAAAAGAAAGAAGACAGACTGGTAAGGGAATCACTGTTTATAGCTGTTATAATATGTAATAATACGAATTAACTTGTTTCCCGGATGTTGCACATCATTAAATGTAACTGAAAACACATAGAATGTATGAAGTGTTCATTTGTTCTTAATTAACATGTTAGCTTTGGCAAACTCACTGTAGTATAACAGGAATAAAACACTTTCAAATGTGTTGGCATGGAAAAATAATCAATATTGTTGAGTAAGGATTTCAAAGGCTTGAATGATTTATGACTTACTCTAACAATTCAAAATTGGACTTCTTCTCAAGGCCTTTGGCATTCATGTCTTTGTAAAATCTCCTGCCAGGAAGATAAAAAACACAAATCAGCCATAACGGAGAAAATAAAATCACATTTTTTGTCAGAAATTTCTAGACTAATAATCAGTTTATTACAGAATAATTGTGCATATAACTATTTTACAAAAATTGCTTAAGCGTCATTATTAGTCCTACCTGATCTCCAGACAACCCAACTGCAATGCCATGCCATTACTGACTTTACTAGAATACTGCTGCATGTAGTCATTGCGAACCTGTGCCACACAAAGTAACAATATGTTATATTTAACAGTTATTTGCTGGAGGTGAAGTGAATAACGCTGATTATTCTATCCACATTCACTGGATATGAGCAATCGCACGCTCTGATTGGCTACTCTATTACTAGGATATCAGCTCATATACCGTGAGTAGAGAAAAACAAAATGGTGGAGCGCATCAAGTCAGATATATCAATTTATCAAGTATTTAAAAGAAACAGAAATAGCTAAATAAAAGAACATAGCCCCCCCCCCCCCAAAATCGCCTGTTCCACACTCCAGCCCAGTTGGTGGCAGTAATGCACCTTTAAGTTGGTTAAGAAAAGAAAATGGCGGCGCGTATTACTGAACCAACCGAGGATGAAATAAAAACTCTACTCGCAAACAAAACTCCCAAAAATGCAAAAAAAAAAAAAGGAACAAAACATGGACGTCGTTAGGTCCATTTTAGGGGGGCTTAAGCCCCCCTAAAATGTTCCCAAGCCCCCCTATAATTTTCAGTGCTTTAGTGCAGACTTGCACATAACACAAACCAGCAAGAAAACGAGTCAAACAATAATATGTCTACAAGTTCTAGCTACGACACAAATAAAATTATTGTTATGTTTCCCAGCATAGCCAGGTAAGCAGGCATGCGTGGTTCAGGCGGGAACTGTATGCTATTAGGCCTACTTGCTGTAAGGTTACGTTCCTGAGGCCGGCAGAGTTGTTAAGAGAAGAAGAGGACTTAATTCGCAGTGAATGATACAGTGAACAAGAGATTGTAAGTTGATGTCAGTCATTGTTAATTGCTTAACGTTACCTATGTTTATCTAAGGGGAAGAAAATGTGATGTTGTAGGCTACTTGTCCCTTTTAACATTATGGCAGCTAAATTAAACTTTATGGAAAATGTTAGCCAATATTAGCGTGAACAGTTAAACTTGACAGTTTTCTATATTCTGTCCCATCTGTGTATTGGTATGTTCTTCAACTATTGCGAGTGAAAACTAAATGCCATTAGTAGCAATAGTTATGGCGAGAGAAGATTTAATGTGTCCTTTCAATTCATTGGCTAGATGGATATACGACGATTTTTTAAGAGAGTGAGTGAGGAACAGGAGAGTGACAAGGGAGCTGATGCTGAAGAGGTCTGTGTGATCGAGGTCAGTAAATGTCAACAGAGAAAACAGGGCCGAGTTCAACCAATGCACCGTTTTGAGACGGTTTAGCTATGGTTTGATCTCGGTTTGATTGAACGAGGTAGCCTATTTGGCCGCAACGTAGTAGCCCACAACGCTTTCCTCAAGTTAAAGCTGACAACGCGTTGCATAAGAATGGAAACTGTAGGAAAACATTTTAAAACATTGTGACCGCATTGGCCTTTGCAATAGGCTTCTGAGTTTGTTTTCTTTCGTTTGGTGGGTGCGTCAGAAGTCACCATATCAGCACTAATGTGCAGGCTATCAAAAACCCACCAAATTAAAAAGAAAAAAAGACAACATGCACAGTAGGCTATCCACCTCCAGTTGAATGATATAAGGGTGAAAATAAAGTAATCCCCATATTTATATACCTTAATCAAGCTTGGATAAAAGCAAATGGCAAGTGATGGCCCACTCAGCTGCTCCTGTCTGATCAACGCCTTTAGTGCACCTCTGTTTCTGTTGAATTAACCGTCTTGCATGGCATAAACTAGCCCCTTATTTCATATTCAGTTCACAACAGTGATAAGAATGGATAGTTGACTTTCTGTATTATAACTTCTTCTACTTACGGTAGTTATATACTGTAATTTTGTCTTTAATTGTTGATTTAAAGACATTTCCTCCTCTGTTCTCTAACACAGTGGTTCTCAACCGGGGGGGCGCGCCCCCCTGGTGGGGCGCGGAGGTACTCCAGGGGGGTCGCGAGTAGGCTTCATGTATGGAGGAAAAAAAAAATCTGGGGCTAACAGGCTATAGTAGCTAAGCAGATGCAACACATTTACCCATGTCAAAATGCAGGACATTGGACTATTACATACAAATCAATACTATTATAAAATCTATCAACAATCTATCATAAAATCTTGTGTGTGTGGCCGCATCAGTCGGGGGAACTGTGATATGTTCCCAAGCCTTGCAGACTTTATCAGTAATGCAGGCACTTCCCACGATTTCTCATCTGTCTTTCAAGCAGCGTCAGAGCACCTGTCGGTAATGAGAAAACAGTTTGCGGCATACTTCACAGAGGATTATCGCTCTTTTGCGTGGGTTCAAGATCCATTTGTGTGTACTGCTGACGAACTTCCAGTTGACATGCAGGAACAGCTTATTGAGCTGAAGAGTGACAGTAGACTTAAGGCAGTCTTCACCTCATGCCCTCTTTCGACATTCTGGGCAGCATTGATGCAGGAGTACCCGCAACTGTGTGACGTAGCCTTGAAACTGCTCATCCCATTCGCATCGACCTACTTGTGTGAGGCAGGATTTTCAAAAATGACTGCGCTCAAAACGAAATATCGCAATCGTGCGCAAATTGAGGATGACTTGAGACTGTGCTTGTCAAACATTTCGCCAAGAATCGAGGATCTTTGTAAGGCAAAGCAGGCTCAGGTCTCGCATTAACGCAAATGCAGATCACAAAGGCACAGTAAAAAGTAAAACCTAAATTCACGCCTGGTCCCAATTCCCAATGATATCAATAGCCAGCTAATGATAAGCCTAATAAAATACCTAATAAAAACACTAATAATAATAATAATAATAATAATAATAATAATAATGATGCCTATTAATAATAATAGCATAATAATAATAATAATAATAATAATAATAATAATAATAATATCAACAACCAACAACAGCAATAATAATAATAATAATAATAATGCCTGAAAGAACATAAGTCTTGTATTACTGCCAACAGCTTAGTAATGATAATAGGCCATAATAATAATAATAATAATAATTATAATTATAATAATGCCCGAAAGCAGATTAGAAATGTGGTGCTACTGCCAATTATAACAATAGCCTAATAATGATAATAGGCCTATGTATTTCTATGGAATGGATAATGCTACTACTGCTGCTACTGCTACTACTACTACTACTACTACTACTAATAATAATAATAATAATGATGATAATAATAATAATAATAATAATAATAATAATAATAATAATAATAATAATAATAATAATCTAGCCCGGGGCTATCTATCTATCTATCTATCTATCTATCTATCTATCTATCTATCTATCTATCTATCTATCTATCGGTCGATATAAGGTGCTGTAGGTCGGGTGGCGTCACTGCAGGTGAGTGTGTTTGGGGGGGGGGGGGGGATGGGGGCGGGGTGAGAAGAGGGGCCCCCAACTGCAATGAACCAGCTTTGGTGGGGCCCAGGTTGCAAATGGTTGAGAACCCCTGCTCTAACATATCACTGTTACTTACACTAAAACTCTGTTATGTAAGACTCAGTCAGACATACACATTGAGTTTATAAGAATGTAGCTGCGTACTGTGAAATAGTCTCAAGGATGTTCATCTTTCCTGTGATGCTGTTGTACAACTTGACAACTTATATTTTGGGCTAAACTAATTAAGACCAAGTAAGACCTTAGTTTTTTTCTTTGTGTTTTAGCCCATCTCGTAAAGTAGCTCTAGCTAGTACTTAAATAATGAAAGCTGTTTTTGAGATAGGACAGAAATGGTGAGCAAATTTTCTTTCTGAACTTCACTATCCGTTTAAGCTTATTTATTTGTTTGATATCTGCTCTGAAAACTAAGTGTCCCCCAAAGGGTTAAGGTATACTGTATTCTCATTTGGCAGAATAAATGTTTGAGAAACATTCATATTTGTCTGTATTGTCAGATTTCACTAGGATTTTGAACTAAGCTAGTTGTAACTAAACTAATTAAATAAAGCACAACACCATTATGTTGTCTCCTGTTCAGTGCATCAGACTGAAATAAATAGCTTTATTTGGAATATAACCTAATTAATTTTTACCAAATGCATTGATGGAGATATTTGCAAACATCTTTCTTCATAAACATAGCCCCAGCCTCTAATGAACTGATTTAGACTTATTTTGTTAATATAAAGAAGATATCCTGAAGACCGAGGAGAGAAATAGCAGGGTAGAAAAAGAAAGTGATCCAGATAACAGATTCTGATAAATGTTCTTCAAATAATGAATAATTGACAAAGCCTATGTAGGAGCAATAAAAAAAATTTCGGCGCGCGCGCATTACTGAACACACTCCTGGGGCTAAGCTCCCCCATCTTTCAGTCCTAGTGACGTCCATGCAACAAAAGATGGAACAAAAGTATTTGATGGTAAGAACATATTGAAATTATTTTTCAAGAATTATTATAGCATTTTCATGAATTGCTACTGTCATTTTGCTGGTTTGTTTACATTCTAAGCTGAAATGATTTTGTCAGATGTTTTGTATAAAGTTTTTTATTTATCAGGTTTGCAAAAAATAAAAATAAAAAATGCTCTGTTTGTCAAAATCCAGTGAACGTGGATAGAATAAAACAGTTATTCCACTCAATCTCGTCATACATGACTTATAACCAACTCGGTGCTACATGTCTCGTTGGCTATCAGCTCATGTACGACTCGATTTCGTGGAATAACTGTTAAATAATAACCGAGATGAAGTTGAGGTTATGATTCACTGATATTCACTGAGCCTGAGGTGACTAATTGTTTTAGTATAAATACACAGGTTATTATTTAAAAAAATCTTTAAAAATTATTTCAAACTTCAAAAGTGGCATGCAAATGTAATAAAGGTGCACGCAGGGTTGTGTCATTTATCCACACCAACTCACATAAAATACTTTGTTTTGAAATAGATAAAATAAATCACAATTCCACCTTACCTTTGAATAATTTTAGACCAAACTTCGTAGCATCTTTAGTGCTTTTAGGAACAGCATTTTCTTTCATAATTTGTAATTCTTCCTCACTTACGGTGACAAAGTGATTGGCCGCCATTTTGCCGAGTCGCTCAAGGTGATTATTGAGAAATAGTCCAAATTTCACGAGCAATCAGAGTGCGCAATTTTCTATAATCACCTGCATATTTATACTAATAACAATTAATATTAATGAATCAGCCCCAAACAGGAGAAAAACGCGGCACGGTGGTGTAGTGGTTAGCACAGTCGCCTCACAGCAAGAAGGTTCCAGGTTCGAACCCAGCGGCCAGCAAGGGCCTTTCTGTATGGAGTTTGCATGTTCTCCCAGTGTCTGCGTGGGTTTCCTCTGGGTGCTTCGGTTTCCCCCACAATCCAAAGACATGCAGTTAAGTTGATGTGGAGCGGCCTTGGGCTGAGGTGCCCTTGAGCAAGATACCTAACCCCTGACTGCTCCCCGGGTGCTCTGGTGTGGCTGCCCACTGCTCTGAGTGTGTGCGTGTGTTCACTGCTTCAGATGGGCTAAATGCAGAGGATGAATTTCACTGTGCTTGAAGTGTGCATGTGACGAATAATAAAGGTTAAAACATATTAGGCTGTCCTGTATGAGCATGCCAACCTGATGATAGAGATATAACAGTGAAGTTGGGTCATCTTTAAACTTCTCCAAGAAATTAGCTGGTATGTAGCGAATCCTCAGGTCATATCTGAAACACAGGCAGTAGTGTTAGGAAAAGTGATGGCTACAAAACATATATAAACTTACAATTAAATAATTAAAAGATTTACTGTTAATTATATGCATTTTTAATAGTCATTATATATTATTTGGTAACTACTATTAATTAGTCGGTAACTACAGTTAAAGCTGTTGTGAGGTCCTAGAATGTTAAGGGTACTGATGTGCTTAATCACTTTACAGCTATTTAGCTCTGCTTTGTCTTTGTTTTTTTCTGGTTGCTCAGGTTTCATGTTTATTCATCGTGTAAAGCACTTGTAACTGCACATACATGGAATGTGCTACTGAAACTATTATCATTGTGAAAATTATGCCTCATATCTTTCTGGGTTTCAAAAATGATAGTTGTGTATGTGTCGTGCATTGCTCCTCACCTCCACTCTGCCTCCAGATGTAATTTTTCATAGCGCTGCTCCACCTCACTTACAGTCAAATCAGGATGCAGCCAGTGATGCTCTTCAGACTTCAGATGTTTGAGTTTCAAGCCAAAACAACCTGCATTCTGAACATTAGGGCCCAAACGCCCACTGATCAGGATGGACTTGATAATGGCCTGATAATTGAAAGAAGGAGTAATAAGAAATTGGTAACCTAAAGTTAAAAGATACATCAGTAAATAAGCAGGGAACGTTCTCGGCTCTAGATATGCAGGTGCAGACTTGAAAGCGACATATGATTACTCATTTCATGATGTCATTTTTAGACAGCATATTTATTCTGTCTTAAACTGGAATTCCTTAATGTGCGCTTACATTATTCAAAATCTGAATTTCAGGGTAGTTACATCATCAGACTAGCAAAAATATGTTATGATTACATAAAAAAATCCTGCACTAATAAGTATGATACATGAATACTGATCTAGATCCTTTTGGGATTATATTTAACGCTCAATTTGACGCTTAATGTGAACCTATGCGAATATTAAGCAAGAAATTAAAAAAAAAAAAAAGAGACTTATGCAGGTCTGAACTCAGCCTTTTTCTGATTGGGAAATAGAAGCTACGGTACATAAATAGAAAAAATAGCCCACTCAGAAATACTTTGACACTCGGATTCAAACCCACATTGCAAAATCTGTTCTGTTCCTAGACAGCGCTCTAGACCGCTTGGCCACGGAGGAGTATATCAAAAGTTAAGGTTATGTAATGTGACACTTACATAGTCAGTATGCAGTGGCACCACACCACGACTGTGGAATCTTTACCTGAAGCTGGCACACCAATGACCATCTTACATTCTTAAACACGCTCGAACTCGGTTAAACACACTCATACAGACAGGTGCCTCTATAGACTTCAGCCAAAGGCTGAGCCAATGATGGGGTGTGCTGTTACAGGAAAATAATCAACAACAGGGTGGTATGATGCAGCCTGACATGAAGTTGAGAATTTTTAAAAAATAAATAAAAAATAAAAAAGCAGGTTGTATTCTTCTTACACCACAGCTATGTGTGTGTGTGTGTGTGTGTGTGTGTGTGTGTGTGTAGTTACATTTACTGTTGTATAAGATCCTCAAAACAATTTTGTTCCTCTTATCACTAACTTTGTAGCAAAAAAATCCTTCCCTTTCTGTAGAATATATTGAGGAAAAAAAACAGCATGTTTCTGAGAAACAGCAAAACACAATATCCTCAGTTCTTAAACTTTCCTGTGGCTGAAAACACACAGGAATACGGTAGTTTTACCTTGGATTGTTACATAATCCTGACAACACAGACTCCTTCGATAAATATTAACTAAATGATGCCTTACAGAAATCTTCACCATATCAGCAATTATGTCTTGTTCTTTGTTAAACAACAGGACCTTTTTAATCAGTTTATTTCTAGTCTTATGTTCGTGTGTACTATCCACAATATCTGTCCCTTTAAATTTGCTGTTACTATAGAAACAAGAGTGCTCTAAGAGCACAGTATCCCCCACTGGCAACTATGCCATCAAAGTCTTTCCCACGCCATGTGGCGCATAGGGCGGCGCCGATCTCCGTTTCCGTAGCCCTCGGCCTCTCGCCTATTACATAGCTAGGGTTGCAGTGGGGGACTAGTCCTCTGGTAACCACAAGAGTTTGACTCCCCACTCACATCTGTATTGCCAACTTTTTACCAAGTTTGCCTTGCCAGATGGCAGGAGGTACCATTTTTATGATGGTCTTTGGTATGACCCGACCGTGAGTAGAACTCGTGATCTCCCGATCGAGAGGCGGACACGCTAACCACTAGCCCACCAGCCAGTCCGGCAACTATGCCATAACTCTGGTAACCAAATCGAATCAAATTACCATGTGTGTATTACCGACATACAACAAAGAATCCTGTCAAGTTTTGTGAAATTCCTCCAAAAAAAATTGTGAGAGGAGTTGATTTCAGAAGGTGAGCACCCTTCCCGGGACAGACGGACAGACAGACATCATCACGTCATAATCCCCCTTCGGCCTTTTGGCCAACGGAGGATAAAAATTGTGAGGGAAGTTGATTTCAGAAAGCAAGCACACCTTGATGAAATTGCCAAAGTACAAGTTTGTTAATAATCAATGACATAACTCTGGTAAAATCTGCCCAAGTTAAATGAAATTTCAGTATGCGTATAACTGTCATATAACAAAGTCTTTTACCAAGTTTGGTGAAATTCCTCCGCAAATTGTGAGAGGAGTTGAATTCAGAAGCACGTACACCTTCATGAAATTGTCAAAGTACAAGTTATTTAATCAAGGGTCAAAACTCTGGTAAAATTTTCACAAACAAAATTAAATCGCAATATGCGTATTACTGTCATATAACAAGGCCTTTTGCCAAGCTTCAAGAAATTCATCCAAAAATAGTGAGAGGAGTTGATGTCAGAAGGCAAGTACACCTTCATGAAATTGTGAAAGGACAAGGTTGTTAATCAAGGGCTGTAACTCTGGTAAAATGTGATCGAATTGAACAAAATAACAATATGCGTACTACCGACATATAACAATGCCTCTTGCCAAGTTTGGTGAAATTCCTCTACAAATTGAGAGGAGCTGATTTCAGAAGGAAAACACACCCTCATGAAATTGTCAAATTATAATTTTGTTAATCAAGGGCTGTAACTCTGGTAAAATGTGACCGAATTTAACGAAATTACAATATGCATATTAGCGATATATAACAAAGAATCCTGCCAAGTTTTGTGAAATTCCTCCAAAAATTGTGAGAGGAGTTGATTTCAGAAGGTGAGCACCCTTCCCAGGACGGATGGACATCGCCATGACATAATCCCCCTTCAGGCCTTTTGGTCAGCGGGGGATAACAAACTATTAGAAGGATTGCATTAATATAAGTTGATGTATATTAATATAAACTTGTGATCTACCTTGTAGCTGGCACCAATCAGAGCCGAGTGTTCAACATGGCTGTCGTATTAATATTATTACTGTACGTCATGTTTATTACATTTTAACTAGTTCAAACACTCTAAAATCTTGGAACAATTATTTCATTTACATAGGGGAATGTACTTCGAGAAAACATTCCCTGTACACTTCACCATCTATTGACTCTTACCCTTATCTGCCAGGAGCTATCACACTTGACAAGTTTGAAGTTTCTCAGGTTGTTGCTGCTGCTGAAGCATACTTTAAGGATTTTCACAGGGCCTCCCTCTCCAGCAAGGGCAAACACAGGAGGTTTTGGCCCATCAAAGCCTGGGCTTGGCACCTTCCATGACAGTGTGCTGGTATCACCTGCCATTTTGAAAACTGCTTATGGCAAAAAGCACACCATCACACCCACATCAGGCCTGTGGAGAACACGTACACAGATTCATTTGCAAATTAGGTTTAACATGCCAACACTGTGACTTTTGGGTTTTTGTTCTTTACAGTACCAATATAATTAAACATATCGTCAAACTGTTAGTTATATCGTAGAACAAATAGTAAAGGAAAGATCCACACTTAAAAAAAAAAACACCAGTTCTGGGAACTGAAACCCTCCAAGTAGATTAGTAAGTAAAATTAAACAGTGGTAAAACTCCCAAGTCAGTGTTATCTGTGTCCTTATACAGGAGCAGAAATCCATCAGGCCAAAAAATGTGCATGTTTGCTCTCACTGAGTGCATGGAGATACGGTACTTACACAAGCACAACGCTCCTTGCTTTCACTGGCCTATTGTACCATCATTGTACTATTCTACATGAAATAGTCACTCCAGGTCATGATTTATTTCACTTTTCATATAAGAAGTACTGATGGTGGTATAATTAATAATGGCAAGATTACAGATAATTATTGGACTTCATCCAGGGGCCAGGCATAAATTTGCTAATGATATTCCATGTACAGATCTGATGATAGTATGAAATGCCTTCACATCTCTCAACTCTTACCCTATGTACGTTCACATCAAAGATAACGAGAGCATCAGAATTTGAATCAGCATATATCTTAGGAAAAATAATTAAAAAATACAGTGATTTAAAAAATAATTGTAAAAATTGGTTAACGAGACCATTAAGGAGACTGGGTAGATTTTTGTTGTTGTTTTTACTTGTTTTTTGTCTTGTTGCAAAAAAAAAAGGTGAAACTGACTGCTTTCATTTTAACATATCCAACATACCCCTCTCGTCTTGTAATACCTCCCATTCGACTGCATCATTCAGCATCAAATAGCCAACACTCTTTTGCATGCTGTGCCACTAGTTATCACGCAATTCCCTCCTATTTGCACAAAATATATTATGCACTTCACCAACTCATTGAAACGCCTCCAGTTTCTGGCACCTTGGTCCATTCTTCATTTATTATTATTCACTTCCCTGTATGAAAACATTACATTACTGGTATTTAGCAGACACTCTTATCCAGAGAAACATACAGCATACCCAGAGCAGTCCACGGTTAGGTGCCTTGCTCAAGGGCACTTCAGCCATTCCTGTTCATCCAGGGAATCAAACTGGCAACCTTTTGGTCCCAGAGCTGCTTCTCTAACCATTAGGCTATGGCTTCCAAATCCGAGGACACTTCATAAATAATGGGGAAACCAACCACTGCAATTATCAATTTCACCTCCATGGTAGGCTACTTGGGCACAGTTTGAATGGAACCGAACTTGACATGACTGTGCTCTCTAGTATTCTTTAGGGCGGAGCATTTCTAAATTACGATTGGTTGCGGTGAACTGCATCAGAGCTCATTACCATAAAGCTACCTTTTTAATAGAACTGCAGTGGTGTTTATCTTCATGATAAAACATTGTTCAGGAATTTTCGTTAATCAGCTACCAAGCTAACAAGATGATATAAGTAATGTAAATTATGAAGTAATGTATTAATGTAATATGTGTTAGAAATTGGTGGCAAGCTGATTGTGGCAGCGAGGGCATGGTCAAGCGTCGGTCTGTAAATGGAGGGCGGAGTCAGGGAAGGTAAGTGGCAGAATCACTGCACCTGACGGGAATAAACCTGTGTTTGTGTGTCTTCCCCAGTGACCGCGCCCTATAAAAGGAGAGAGAGAGAGAGCAGAGAAAGGGAGCTCTCCCCAACCTGGACACTTGTGTGCGTGCGTGTCTGACTGAGAGAGTGTGAAAGGGAAAGCTGAAAAGCTAGAATAAAAAGTTTTTGTAACACTCAGTTCTGGCCTGCCGTGCTTCTGTGCTCCACCCACCTTCAACAATTCTTACACTGATCTTCAACATAGTAAACAACTCTTGACAGGACATGACTTAAGCTGTAATATTTGCAACTTTGTAAATGAAAACAACCTGAACTCATTGAGAAGATGAATTGCCTAGAAGGTTATTTGTAATGTCAATATTTACATTTGTCAGCAGAGGTTCTTCTCAGATCGGGAAGGGCACAGTAATATGTGTGTCTGTGTGTGTGTGTATGTTTTCAAGAGTCCCGCCTTGCTGGTTTTGCAAGCCTGAGGCAATGGATTCCTCACTACGCCGAAGCTACATGTCTCACTCTGACATCTTCTATACTATCTATAGGATCCTTCAAGGGAATAACCATTCAAATAGTATTCACAATTCAATTAAGTGAAGTTCTTGAACTTCAAAGCTGAATAAAGTAGTGATACCTACCAACATTTAATAACGTTTTAATTTGTTTTATATTTAGAATTATTAGTTTTCTTTTGCAATGGTGAGAAGATAGTATTGAATCAAAATGATTTTTCTTCCACCTCCTGTTTTTTTTTTTTTAGAAGCTTGAAAATGGTAACGCATGAGTGACTGGGATCCAACCTCCAGGGTACAACTTACACAAAGAAAATGAGACAGGTTAGGGGATAGATTTACTACAGAAGAGCTGGATACCAGCTATGAAAACATGATATAACCACTAAGCAAGAATTCTCATTTCTGCCTACTGTGAATGATGAAATAATAAGCAATTATTCTACTGAAAGTATGCCTTTTCTGGGTATGGGATCTAACTTTAGCTGAGAAAACAGCTAGATTAAATTTTTATTACACTGTATCAAACATATTCTGTGGCTATCACGTCTGTGGCATTTTTGTTGCACAGTTCCAACTTTTTAGAATAAAGTTAACATATAATGAATAAAACAGTTATTCCTTCAAAGAAAAAAAACAAATAAAAAAAACACTGGACAAACCAAGAAGAAAATAAATAGTTATTAATAAAAATGAATTAATACATCAGTACGAAAAATTCTGCATACCCTTTCATGCAAATATTGCAGGTCTTCCATCATCAACACACCAAACTGTGATTAAAAACAACAACAACAAGATGATCTTTCTGAATGCCAAAAACACTTGTCATTATGGACTTCATGTCTTCTGCAGTTGGCCATGGAATTGTGGAAGTCTGATAGTTTTCCCCCATTGCTATTTTGATCCTAATCTTTGTTAATGTCTTGATGTCTCCATAATGACTGCAGTTTCTAAATTGTTTATTTGTTGTTGTTGTTTTCAACTATTCTTAATGATCTCCTTAATCATTTGAATATATTTTATATCCCTTTGTGGCTCAGTGAAAAGTCAGTCTTTTCGGTTTTAGGTTTTCTGACAGCTGTTGTAGATGTTAAACCACTCAAAGTCAATTGTTTGAATTAGCTTGTTCTCAAAGTTAAAGTCAATTCAGGAAAACCATGTCTTCGCTGTCTTCACACGTGCAAAATTTATAAACAGATAATGGCTTATTTAGATGAAATTGCTGTAATATTGCTGTAATATAACTTTTTCCTTAAGAAATTCCGAAGAATAACACTATTATACAAACAAGAAATTCTGTTTTGGAGATAAAAGATCACATCTGGAACCCTAAATGATTTGTCTGTCCGTATGGGGGTATCCTATAAACCATTAGAACCCTGTCATACTGTTGTTCCCCATAAGAGCAAGTTATCCAAATAAACTATTTTTTTCTGTGTTTATATGTGTATATGTAAAAAAAAAAAGAGATAAGCAATAAGTATGTTTTCAGCAGACTATCATGTCAGAACTTGACAAAATGTGACTAAATCAAGTTGCTGTAGGCATATATCTCAGTCAGTACAGAAAATATTCCGAGCATGACAGCAGCTACACATGCCATGAGCTAGCAGATAACAATGTATCAACACAAAGGATTAAAGTAAACAGACTACAAATTATTTCGTTGTTCTTTCAGCTAATCCTGACAGATGTTAAGCTTAACAATAAAATAAAAACAGGTGTCCTAAAATAGGCTACAGTAACTCCGTATGATGTTATAGTCTGTATGATGAGCTCCAGATGCTTCCATCAGGGCAGAGTTTTTGAGTCTTTCCATAGGTAGAGCTAATACATACACATTGTCTTTTGTCCCATCTGCTGTTGTACCTCTGCCAACTTTGTTGGAGGAGTTCCCCTGTTCCCAGTGTAACTTAAAAAGTAGTTAATGGATTTTGATGAAATTTTGAGGAATGGTGGGCCATGGGCCAATGAAGAATTGATTAAATTTTGATGCAAATCCGGATATGTATGCAGACCCAGGATTTTTTTTTTGTCTGTTCCCAACGTAACTCGGAAAGTAGTGAACGAATGTTCATTAAATTTTGAGGAAAGGTGGGCCATGGGCCAAAGAAAAATTGATTAGATTCTGATGCAAATCTGGATATGTACATGGATCCAAGATCCGGATATGTACGCGGAGCCAGGATTTTTTAGTTTTTTTGTCTGTTCCCAACATAACTCCAAAAGTAGTGAACGAATTTTGATTAAATTTTGAGGAAAGGTGGACCATGGAGATTCTGATGCAAATCTGGATATGTACATGGATCCAAGATGTATGCAGATCCAGGATTTTTTTTTTTTGTCTGTTCCCAATGTAACTCAAAAAGTAGTGAACAAATTTTGATTACATTTTGAGAAAATGTGGACCATGGGCCAAATAACAATTGATTAGATTCTGATGCAAATCTGGATATGTATGTGGATCCAAGATCCAGATATGTATGGGGATCCAGGATTTTTTTGTGTGTGTGCGTGTGTGTGTGTGTGTGTATTCCCAACATAACTCAAAAAGTAGTGAATAGATTTTGCTGAAAGTTTGAGGACGGGTGGGCTATGGGCCAACGGGCAATTGATTAGATTTTAATGCAAATACGATATGTAGCTTAGCGGAGGTATGCACTCTACCGAGTGCCCTTCTAGATTTTTTTAAACAAACTATAGGCTAACTCTGGATGCCATGGAATCATTCTTTCTTTTTACCCCCATGATTCATGGTGATGGTGTGGGAGATATGTATCTTGTACTGTGTTTGCATATGATGGATTGTAAATATTTATTTGGGTCTACTGACTGTAAGCAAGCATTACAAATAACATTACATAAAATATGCATAGGACAGATATCAGGGTTGAGGATGCCATATCAGAGACAAAGGAAGGTACTGTTTAGTAGTCTGCTTTTCTATACGAAAGTATGGGCTGTTTGCGCTTTAGCCAGAGTCAGTGGAATGTGCAGTGCAACAACAGCCTGCTCAGACTTGTCCTAAGAGGAGCTCTATAGCCTAGATACAAGGAAATATTCACTTTTCTAATGAATTCAAATTAAAGCTAAATTCATTATCTGGAAAGAAAATATGTTCTGGGTTTATGTTAGGTTAGAGGTGAGGAGAAGAAGTGCAATCCCAGCTATAAGCGTGCCATGAGCACCTAACGGTTTTTAACCGGACTTTAATTAAGAAAGCACGGTATATAAAGCATGAGTGCACACAGCATTGCACACCTGAAGTAATATTTGATGATTCACTCACCTTGTTTAATGCCTTGAGTCCCGTTCATGTTATTAGAAGAGTCCGTCAGTGGAGCCACTTGTTCCGTGTTCAGGTAAATGGAGGTGAAGTAACTCCCAGGCCACACCTCAGTATTACTTGCCCTTTGTACTTCCTAGTTCCCATCTGCAACTTGCTCCAGTTTTAATGGGGGAGGAGAGGAAAAGTTTATTCCTGCCTGTAGTTTCTGCGAAAAATGTGTACCTGGACCTCTCTTACAAGTTACTGAGCTCCAACGAGTCAAAACAGAAGGACAGTTTGAAAAGAAAGAAAGAAAGAAAGAAAGAAAGAAAGAAAGAAAGAAAGAAAGAAAGAAGCCTTCTCAGTATGATATCCTGCAGAGTTGTAGTTTAACAGTTAGCATGTCAAGACAAATGTACAAAGATTGAGCAAGAAATCTGGCAGAATTAGAACAGAGATAGCAGAAGAATGTTAGATGGATATTACAGCTGGAAGGATATTCAACTGTTCAGGAGATATGGAACAAGTTATGACGGGAATGTTAAACTACAACTCTGCAGGATATCATTCCGAGATGGCTTCTTTCTTTCTTTTCAAACTATCCTGTTTTGACTCATTGGAGCTCTTTATAACGTGTAAGAGAGGTCCAGTCACAGATTTTTCCTGTATATTATACATACAGGACACTTCTTCGATGGAATAAAAGCATGTATTCTATTCCCTTCCAGCAGGTTTTATTCATTTGGTTTGATTGCATGCAATATTATTAGTGTAACCCATGTCTCCAGGTAAGTGTACTGATAACTGATTTAATTAGCTATGAATTAAAGCTGGGCTAACATCAGAAAACTCTAGGTACGACTACGGAGCCTAAAATAATAAGAGGTCAGCAGAGAACAGACAACGCAGAGCAGGTAAGTTTGAAAAATGTATTATACAAAATTAGACAGTTATTCACATTCCCTACCTATCTAAGCCGGCTTCCTGAATGCACAGGCACACATTAAAGGGCCCAAAAATAAATAATTTCAAAATGAAATGTCATTTTGTGAGATTCTTCTTGGAGTTAAAGGAAACAAATTTGGTTCATTGTCTCTAGTTCTTGATGGGTGGGCATGTGTTTCTTGAAGTATGTATGTTCTTCTACTACCCGGGTAGGTTTACGTGTGATCTTATCTGTATTTCAAATGAAGGAGAGTGATAATGATGGTTCCAAAAACGCCACGGCTGGCCACACCAGGCTCTTGGTCCGTTCACTGTCGACTTCTGTAGTTGGCTCGCCACTGACTGCCAGGGTCAGGTTCAAATGATCTCTCTCATCAAAAAAAAAAAAATCGGAGGTATGTTGAGGAGCGGGCGGCACGGTGGTGTAGTGGTTAGCGCTGTCGCCTCACAGCAAGAAGGTCCTGGGTTCAAGCCCCGGGGCCGGCGAGGGCCTTTCTGTGTGGAGTTTGCATGTTCTCCCCGTGTCCGCGTGGGTTTCCTCCGGGTGCTCCGGTTTCCCCCACAATCCAAAGACATGCAGGTTAGGTTAACTGGTGACTCTAAATTGACCGTAGGTGTGAATGTGAGTGTGAATGGTTGTCTGTGTCTATGTGTCAGCCCTGTGATGACCTGGCGACTTGTCCAGGGTGTACCCCGCCTTTCGCCCGTAGTCAGCTGGGATAGGCTCCAGCTTGCCTGCGACCCTGTAGAAGGATAAAGCGGCTAGAGATAATGAGATGAATGAGATGTTGAGGAGCTCGCAGATTCATGCGGCTCAACTCTCTCTCTCACAGCTTTCAACCAGTAGTTCTCTGTAGGATGACTGTGTGCTCTCAGGCAATGTCTCACTCCAAAGAGAGTGAATACGGGCTGAAGATTTTCTTTACAGCGCACGCGCCACCTGCTGGCGGGGCAGAGGATTGCAGTACCTCACAAAAGCAAGCTCTGTAACCTGATGTGGGTTACACTCTCCCGTCCAATCTCATGTATGTCCCTGTGCATGGCAATGTTCAGATGGTTATTATTTGAGGAGACAGAGCAGGGGAATGAGCTGGCACTTCACTCTCACTTATGATGTCATTCCAAACAGCATTCAGCCCTTGGAAGAAAGACTTCACCACTGTGACTAAGGGGTTTTCCAGTTCAGTATAGTCAAGCCACCTAGGTGGCTGACGATTCCTCTCAGACCTCCTAATGGGGTCATCAATGTCCGCTTGCCCCTCCGTCTCCTTAATCTCCTCTTCTCCTTCATTTTCAGGGACATTTGTGTCGTCACATTCTGGCATGTCGGAGAGGAATGTAAGTTGTTCAGGATAGTCCTTATCTGACAAGTCCTTCACAAGGCTGTCGTTGTCAGGTAAGTTTGTCTCTCTTTCTGCAGGTTCACTTCCAGGTAACTTTGTTTTTTCCACAGGTTCATTTCCAGGTAGGTTTTCCTTTTCCACAGGTTCATTTTCAGGTAGGTTTTTCGCACTAGCTGGAACATCATCAGTCACCTTGTTGGGGTTTGTCATCAGATTCTGTTTAGAATGGCTTGGACCATGGTGTCTTAGAACATCTCGTGAGACAATACATCTGGTTACCTCTGGAACTGGTTCTTTTTGGGACCAGGTAACAGGAATGGTATCATCCTCGTCTGAGGATTGATCAACTTCTCTTGGGTCACTGCGAGTGTTCTGGCATGTCTTGCGGCGCTCGGGTGGTTTGGGTTGTGTGCACTCTTCTGTTGTTACAGAGAGGAACCCACATGGGAGCAAGAGGTCTCGATGCAGCATGCGCCAGGGGCCTTCTCCGGTCTCTGGTTTGACTGTGTAGACGGGGAGGTCTCCAGCTTTCCTCACTACCACATGGACAATGGACTCCCATTTATCAGCGAGCTTGTGCTTTCCATGAATACGTACGTTCCTGACAAGTACTCTGTCTCCAATGTTCAAAGCAGAAGGAGTCACACGCTTGTCGAACCTTGTTTTGTTCTTTTCAGCTACCTTGGCAGCACTCCTTGTAGTTATTTTGTAGCTCTCCTCGAGGTGGGATCTGAGGTGCTTTATGTACTGCGAGTGTGACTTCTGTTGTTCTTCTTTGACAGGTAAGCCAAATGCAAGGTCAACTGGCAGGCATGGCTGGCGTCCGAATATTAGCTCATATGGTGTGAACCCAGTCACTTCACTTCTGGTACAATTGTACGCGTGGACCAAAGGCTTCACAAAGTCCTTCCAGTGTGACTTATCCTGGTTTTCCAGAGTGCCAAGCATGTCTAACAGAGTGCGGTTAAAATGTTCCACCAGGTTACCCCTTGGGTGGTACAGGGTTGTTCGAATTTTCTGTATGCCTGCAACTTCACACAGTTCTTTGATCAGCCGCAACTCAAAATCAGGACCTTGGTTGCTGTGCAGTTTCTCTGGAATGCCATAATGGATGATGAAATTGTCCCATAAGCACTTTGCAACTGTTCGAGCCTTTTGGTTTGGTGTTGGGATAGCCACTGTGTATTTTCTGAAGTGATCTGTGATCACGAGAATGTCCTTTGTGTTACCTCTGTCCAGTTCAATGGACAAGAAGTCCATGCAGACCAGTTGAAGCGGTCGTGTTGTCATGATGTTCACTAAAGGTGCGGCCCTCTCAGGTAAGGTTTTCCTGCGCACACACCTGCTGCATGTCTTGACTTTCTTCTCAATGTCAGAGGCCATCCTCGGCCAGTAAAATCTGGCTCTGACCAAGTCCAGCGTGCGGTCTCTTCCCATATGGCCCATGTTGTCATGCAGGCTCATTAAGACCGTCTCAAGAAGTTCTTCAGGTAAGACTAACTGGTACTGTGTGTTGCCTTCTTCTTGGCGTGTTCTATAGAAGATGCCGTTTCACAGTTCAAGCCTATTCAGTTCTCTCAACAACAGAGGTAGGTCTGGGAGCTCAGTTCTCACAGCGGGTGGTGGTTTCTCGCCACTCTCAATCTGGGAGATGACATGTTCAATGCACTGGTCAGCTCTCTGTTTGTCTCTGAGATCTGCCTCTGATAGATGCAGGACGATGGGAAGTCCTCCGAGCTCATCTTCCTGCTCAAAGCTGTCAGGTACAGCATCTCCAGAGATGGCAAGGCTCTCGACGAGGGAGATACCGCCATCACTGCTCATTCCATCATTGGCACAATAGACAAGTTGTCTCTCACAGATGGCATGAACGACCCCATGGTCCACGGCCTCAATGTTATCTGGATCCGATAGATGGTGTTGTGTGAACTGACGGATCCTGTCCCACTCTTTTTGAGATGAGGGGTCATCACGCAAGTCGCCATGGGGACGTCGCGATAGTGCATCAGCATCTCCATTCTGCTTCCCGGGGTGGTACTGGAGCTTAAAGGAGAAGGTAGAGAGGGCCGCTAACCACCTGTAGCTGGTTGAGTCGAGTTTGGCTGAGGTAAGTATGTATGTGAGAGGGTTGCTGTCAGTGACTACTGTTTACTGGTTGCCATAGAGGTAGTCACTGAACTTCTCTGTTACAGACCATTTCAGCGCTAAAAACTCGAGCTTGTGAGCTGGATAGCGGGACTCACTATGCGATAACCCTCTGCTTGCATAGGCAATGACACGCAGCTGTCCCTCCTGCTCCTGATATAAGGCTGCTCGAGGCCGGTGGAACTCGCATCCGTGTGAAGGATGTAAGGCAGTACAGGATTTGCGAAGGCCAGGACTGGGGACGTTGTCAACTTGTCTATGATCATCTCAAATGCCTGTTGGCAGGCGGGAGTCCAACGGTTCAGAAATGGTTCTTTGGGGTGGTAGTATTGTCCACCCCTTTCCTTGGACTTTGGATGCTTCCCTAGAGGTGGGTAGCCAGATGTTAAGTCATTCAGGGGTTTCATTATACTTGAATAACCTATAATGAACTTCCTATAATACCCACAGAATCCGAGGAAGGCTTTCAACTCTTTTTGATGCTGAGGGACTGGCCAGGTCTTTAGCGCTGCAATCTTTTCCGGATCGATCTCCACTCCCCGCTCCGAGACCACATGCCCCAAGTACCGGACTGAAGACTGAAAGAATTTACATTTCTCTGGAGACAGCTTTAGTCCATACTCCTTCAGGTGGTTGAGAACCTTGGTGAATCTGGCTTCATGATCTTCTAAAGTTTTCAAGAAGACTATCAAGTCATCCAGGAAAATGACAACTTCCTTCAAGTTCATGTCTCCCATGCACTTTTCCATCAGTCTCTGGAAGGTACTTGGGGTGTTTGTCACTCCCTGAGGCATGAGATTAAACTCCCAGAAACCAAGTGGGCATATGAAGGCAGTCTTTGGCTTGTCAGCCTCATCAACTTCGATCTGATAATAGCCAGACTTTAGATCGAGGACGCTGAACAACTTGGAACCGGAGAGTGCTGTGAAGGTGTCATCCATCCTCGGGAGTGCGTACGTATCTTTCACCGTCTGCAGGTTCAGTTTCCTGTAGTCCATACAGAGGTGTACCTGGCCATTCTTCTTCCTGACTACAACGATTGGGGAGGAGAATGGAGACTCACTTTCACGGATCACCCCAGCATCAAGAAGCTCTTGAAGATGTTGACGAACAGCTTCTACGTTGTGTGGGTGTATCGGCTGAGCTCTGAGTTTGAATGGTGTCTCCTCGGACAGTTTGATGTGATGCTTGACTTTGTCTGTCCTTCCAAAATCAGTGTCGTTCAGGGCAAAGACCTCAGGCATGCTGCTCAGTTTTTGAGTGATTCTGTCTTTCCATTCTGGAGGGACTGGGGACTCACCAAAGTCAAAGGCTAGGTCAGCTGTCTTGGAGTGTTCTGATTCAGATGGCTTGGTCACGCTCTGTTTGTGGGACAGAATGGTCTGGATTGCACTGAGCTCTGCAATCACAATCTTGGCTGGGATGGTAATGTCATGATCTGACTTGTTGGAGATGACAACTGGTAGTTTGCCTGGCTGCCTGCTTGGTAGATCAACAAGACAGGGCTTTACTAGCAGTCCTCCAGGGAGAGAAGATGATGAAGACTCCATGATGACAGACCTCTCAGTATGGAACTCCTTGACTGACACCATTCCCTCCAGAATGACTGTTCCTCCAGCTGGAATGACTTTTCTGTCTCTGCCTTGCATCCTCACCAGTCTGATGTTACTGTCATGCTTTGTTCCCGTCGCAGTTGAAGTACCTTCAATACTGTCCTGTAGCCGTTCGGGACAGGATGGTGGTTTGCTGAGCTTTTCTCTCTGCACATGCCATACACTACATCGAATGTGTTTGTACCAATCAGTACATGGTACCCTGAAATGCCACTGTCTGGAACAACCAAGGCCAATGTTGGGACTTTGTATTCAGCTCCAAGGAACTGTTTTGGGAAGATGATGGCGACTTCAACATATCCAAGGTAGGGCACAGGTTGACCATTGGCCCCTTCAACTTCCAGAAGGTTATAGAGTGGTTCGATCGGTTGCTCAGGTAAGTATTGGTTGTAGAAGGACTTGGTGACTGTGGTTACTTGCGAACCTGTGTCAAGGAGACAGCTGAACTGCTTGCCATGAATTGTGACTTAACCTGTACTCTTCGTGCCAATCAGTTTTTTCGGGACTTTGAAGGGGTGTTTTCTGACATTGGATTGGTTCAAGGCAGCATGGAACTTGGACTTGACATCACTTTCATCTTTAGCAGGGCATTGGTGAACTGCTCCAACCTCAGTTTGCCCTGCAACTGAGACTCCATCTAAAAATCCGTATTGTCTGGTGAGTGTTCTTTGGCCTCCCAGAGGCGCTGCTTTTCTCTTAACTGATCTCTCTTTTCATTGACAAGAGTAGGGTTTGGATTGTTACTGCAAGCTGAGGAAACGTGACCATCCTTGCCGCACTTGAAACAGTACCAAGGTCTTGGCTGGGTGCTTGTCTTTGAGTTGGTAGGCTTGCAGCTTGATGCTCTAGGGTCAAGTTTAGATGGCGCTGGTCTGCTTGGTCGTTGTTCAGAGCTCACCTTGGGTGTCGGAGGCTTTTTGGCTTTCTTAGACATAAGCGTGGTGAGTTGGCTCTGCAGAGAAGCCACCTGCTGTTTAAGCTCTGTCAGTGGGTTGGACTCAGGCTGGAACACTGCTTGTTGACTGCAGGCGCATGCACTCTGAGAGCTTGCCATAGCCCATTGCCGGTGTGAGCCAAGGTGCTTCTTCATACACGTGGCTTTAGCTGCCTGCCTATCCTCTTCAGTGCAGATTAATAACAGGAGCTCTGAAAATGCTGGAGGGCGACTTTTCTTTTCTTCAAGGTTGAGGTCAGAGAGCAAAGTGTTGTCCCAACACCCACGACAAAACTGTTTGAGAATGTGTCTATCTGCTTCTCCAGCAGCAGCTCCTCCTCTCTTCACAGCAAGGTTCAGGCAGCTTGAAGACGGCAGAGGTAAGTAGAGGCCTTTTCACCAGGATCCTGAAGAGTATTCATAAACTGGGCAAAAAGCTCTTTGCCGTCCTCAACGGTTCCAAAGGCTGCATCCAGCAGTTGAAGGTAGGTTTCAGGAGTAGCTTCAGGACTTAATCTTTTGACAATATTCGCTGCAGGGAAGAGCAAACTGTCGCAGTTCGATAGGAGTGAGTGGAGCACAGAGGACGGCAGGACAGAGATCAGGTTTGTACAGAGGCTTTATTGCCACACTTTTCAGTCTAACAATATGTTACTTCCAAAAAATAGAGACACACACACACTAGCGTCTCGTCCGGGGGATGAGCTCCTCTGCTTTCTGCTCTCCCTCCCTAAATAGGGCACGGTCACTGGGAAGACACACACAAACACAGGTTAATTGCAGTCAGGTGTAGTGATTCTACCACTTACCTTCCCTCACTCTGCCCTCCTGTCACAGACCGGCGCTTGACCACACCCCCGCTGCCACATACCCCCACCACCCGACTCAGGCCGGGCGGCTGTCCGGCCTGCAGCCGACTCCCCCCCCCCTTGATGGGAGAGGAAGTCCGCCATGACCATCTGCGCCCCCGGCCTGTGGACCACCTTAAAATTGAAGGGTTGGAGTGCCAGATACCAACGGGTGATCCGCGCGTTGGCATCTTTCATGCGGTGGAGCCACTGGAGGGGTGCGTGGTCCGAACAGAGGGTGAAAGGGCGCCCCAGCAGGTAGTAACAGAGTGCAAGGACCGCCCACTTGATCGCCAGACACTCTTTTTCAATGGTGCTGTAGCGCCCCTCACGCACCGACAGCTTCCTACTGATGTATAGGATGGGGCGGTCCTCCCCCTCCACCTCCTGGGACAACACTGCCCCCAGCCCTCTGTCTGACGCATCGGTCTGCAACACAAAGGGGAGAGAAAAGTCAGGGGAGTGTAAAAGTGGCCCCCCACACAGTGCAGCCTTTACCTCAGAAAAAGACCGCTGGCATTGCTCCGTCCACTGGACCGGATCTGGTGCCCCCTTTTTAGTGAGATCAGTCAGCGGGCTGGTGACATCCGAATAATTAGGTGTAAACCTACAGTAATAGCCAGCCAGCCCCAGGAACTGTCTCACCCCCTTTTTGGTCTTGGGCCTCGGGCAGGCTGCAATCGCTGTCGTCTTATTAATTTGGGGACGCACCTGCCTGTTGCACAATTGGAAGCCCAGATACCGTACTTCCACCCGCCCAATCGCACACTTCTTTGGTTTGGTTGTGAGCCCCGCTGGCCTCAGCGACCTAAGGACGGCCCTCAGATGTTCGAGGTGCCTCGGCCAGTCATTACTATAGATGATGATATCATCTAGATAAGCGGCCGCATAAGTGGCGTGGGGGCGGAGGACTCTGTACATCAGCCGCTGAAACGTAGCGGGCGCCCCAAACAGCCCAAACGGAAGGGTGATGAATTGGTGTAAACCAAACGGTGTGGAAAATGTAGTTTTTTCTCGGGATAGTGGAGTCAAGGGGATCTGCCAATATCCCTTCGTCAAATCCAGCGTCGAATAAAAGAGAGCAGTGCCGAGTCGATCGAGCAACTCATCAATACGAGGCATTGGGTATGCATCGAATTTCGACACCGCGTTGACTTTTCTATAGTCCACACAGAACCGGACCGGCCCGTCGGCCTTGGGTACCAAGACCACCGGGCTGCTCCAGTCACTGTGGGACTCCTCGACGATGCTCATTTCGAGCATGGTCTCAAGTTCTTCCCGAACCACCTTTTTTTTTGTGTTTGGGTAGTCTATAAGGGCGGCTATGCACTACTACCCCCGGGGGCGTCTCTATGTGGTGCTCTATGAGGTTAGTGCGACCGGGCAGGGGCGAGAACACATCCGAAAACTCGGTCTGCAACTGGGCAACCTCCGTGAGTTGGGTCGGGGAGAGGTGGTCTCCACAGGGGACCGGAGAGGTACGTGATGTCAATGCCCCTTTTTGAACCTCCGGCCCCAGCTCCGCCTTCTCTGGAACCACCGACACCAACGCCACGGGGACCTCCTCATTCCAGAGTTTAAGCAGGTTGAGGTGGTAAATTTGTAGCGCCCCACCCCTGTCCATTCGCCTCAAGTTCAAGTTTATTTATTTGTACAGCGCTTTTAACAATAAACATTGTCGCAAAGCAGCTTTACAGAATTTGAACGACTTAAAACATGAGCTAATTTTATCCCTAATCTATCCCCAATGAGCAAGCCTGTGGCGACGGTGGCAAGGAAAAACTCCCTCAGACGACATGAGGAAGAAACCTCGAGAGGAACCAGACTCAAAAGGGAACCCATCCTCATTTGGGCAACAACAGACAGCCTGACTATAATATTAACAGTTTTAACAGGTATAACCCTCAACTGTCCTCATGGGGCCGTCCTTCACAGGAGTGGGGCGATAAAACTCCGACCAGACACAGGGCACCAGGATGGATCAAGCAGGTCCGAGGGGCAGAAGAGGCCAGCATCTCAATCCCAGGATCAACATGTAACTCAGAGGGACAGATGGGGGGGGGGGAGAGAGAGAGAAAGAAAACACGTTGTTAGGTATGCCCTAAAAATGACAAGTATTAAATCTGTGTGGTAGGCTCCCAGAGACGAGAGTCTTTACATCAGGCATGACACACAATGGCATGTTAATATGGTAAAAAATATATCATGACCTGCTCTGGCTGGATGCTTGATTGGGTGATGGGAGCACACGCCTCAGCAATGATGAGATGCAGATGGGACCCTTAGGCCTGGCCAAGACAATTCAGTTACATTTCACCGGGTCTGGGACATGCGACAGAATGTCTGACGGCCGATTCCCTGCAGGCTACGATAGCCAGTCGAGGTCCCCACCGTCTCCACCAAAAGATTTCCTGTTGACTCCATGTAACTCAGAGGGACAGATTTGGGGTGGGGGGGGAGAGAAAGAAAACACAGGTGGTTAGGTATGCCCAATGTCACCTGAATAAGTAGGAACAGTATACATATTGCACCGAGTACAAGCAGGGACTCCGGCAACTAACTATGACAGCATAACTAAAAGGAGAGAGCCAGAAGGTAACACAGGCATGAGGGAGCCCTGGGACATAAAGCAGCCAGCCACTGCACCGTCAACAAACTCGAGTGAGCAAGCGAGTGGGGACTGACAGCATCCATACATCCCAGTTTACCAAAACACTCTATGTCTGAGGACCCTCCAGATCTACTCCTTTACCTCATAAACACCATTAACAAAAGGCTTGACTAAACAGATATGTTTTCAGCCTAGACTTAAATGCCTCACTTCGTAGTCGACGTCCCCGACTCGCCGTGTGACCTCAAAGGGTCCTTGCCACTTGGCGATCAATTTGGAGCTCGATGTGGGCAACAGTATGAGTACTTTATCTCCCGGTGTGAACTCCCTAAGGTGCGTACCCTTGTTGTACAGGCGGGCTTGCCGTTCTTGGGCCTGCCACAAATTCTCCTGGGTTAGGTGGGTGAGCGTGTGGAGTTTTGCACGCAGATCCATAACGTATTGAATTTCATTCTTACTTTGTGAAGGTCCCTCCTCCCAATTTTCCCGCAGCACGTCTAGGATGCCGCGTGGCTTACGCCCATATAATAATTCGAACGGGGAGAACCCCGTGGAGGCTTGGGGGACCTCTTGCACTGAAAACAACAAGGGCTCGAGCCACTTATCCCAATTACGTGCATCCTCACTTACGAATTTTTTAATGATATTCTTGAGGGTGCGATTGAACCGTTCCACTAAACCGTCCGTTTGTGGGTGATACACGCTGGTGCGGATCGGCTTAATCCCCAATAACCCATACAGTTCGCGCAGTGTCCGTGACATAAATGTGGTGCCTTGATCCATCAGAATCTCTTTCGGGATTCCGACTCGGGAGATAACATGGAAGAGTGCCTCCGCAATACTGCATGCTGAGATATTGCGCAGAGGCACTGCTTCCGGGTATCGCGTTGCATAGTCCACCAGAACTAATATAAAGCGGTACCCTCGTGCTGACTGATCTAATGGCCCAACGAGATCCATCCCAATCCTTTCGAACGGGGTCTCGATTAATCGTAGAGGGCGCAAAGACGCTTTTGGAATGGCCGCTGGATTTACTAACTGGCATTCGCGGCACACCGTACACCACCTACGAACATCGCTGCGAATCCCTGGCCAATAGAATCAGGCCATTATTCGGGCTAGTGTCTTATCCTGCCCTAAGTGTCCAGCCATGGGATTAAAGTGAGCCGCCTGGAATACCAATTCCCGGTGGCTCTTTGGAATTAAAAGTTGTGTGGCTCGCTCTTTAGTTTGAGTGTCCTGCATCACTCGGTATAATCTATCCTTCATAATCGCGAAGTAGGGGAAGGAACGGGGTGGCATTCGGCTGGAGCGTTTGACCATCGATTACTCTCACTTGGTCAAACGCATGTCGCAGAGTCTCATCTCACGATTGTTCTAATGGGAAATCCGCGAGGGAGTCCCCAATAGAGAGAGGAGGGGCCGGCGGCTCCTCACTCTGACACGAAGATGACGTAGACGGCTCTGTGACAGCTGCTCCTGCCAAAATTAAAGAGTGGGTAAGGTGAGGATTAACCGCCGCCTTCACTATAAATTTTTCCCCTCTGAAAAAAATGTGGACCGACACCAAAGGGTAGCTGTGAACGTCCCCGTGCACACACAACACCTTCACCCCCTGTGCTCCCCCCAATGCCTCATTTTGCACTAGGCTTTGGTGAATTGAGGTCTGGTTACAACCAGAATCCACCAACGCCTGATATGTATCCCCTTGGATACTCACTGGTATGCGATACGCTCCGGCCCGATCGAGGGCGGCCTCTGGCGTGTCGGGGATCCGAACCACCGCGCCCACTTCCATCGCCGTGCACTGCTGTTGAAGGTAGCCCGGCTCCCCGCAGCGCCAGCAAACCGGCCCGGGCTTTCCCTCTGCACCGGTGTTCTGGGGCTCACTCACCTGGGGGGGGGGAGACAGACACAGAAGGGAGAAACGGGAGGGCACCGTGGGTGCGGCGGGCCGGCTGGGGTGGTGCCGGTCCCCGCCTCCGTGGTGGGGGAATGGGGCGAGGATGGGACACAGGAGGAGGGGGAGAGAGAGAGAGAGAGAGAGAGAAGAGGAGAGAAGAGAAGACACCGTCTGCTGTCCTGCCACCGGAACAGCCGCCAAATGGTCCTCTGCCAGCTCAACTGCCTGATCCAGCAACGCCGGGCGGTGGCACTGGACCCGCTCCGCGGTTCCTGCTGGCAAGCGAGCGATGAATTGCTCCAGCACCACCTGGTCGATGATCCCCTCGGCGTCACGGTTGTCGGCCCTCAACCACCGACAGCAGGCATCCCGGAGCTGCTGGCCAAACGCGAATGGCCGGCCGACTTCCTCCAAGCTCAACGCGCAGAAGCGCTGGCGCTGCTGCTCTGGGGTGCGCCCCACGCGCTGGAGGACGGCCCGGCGGAGGTCCGCGTAGGCCAGCCAGCGGTCGGCGGGGAGCTGTAGCGCGGCCAGCTGTGCCTCTCCCGTTAGCAGGGGGAGGAGGTGCACTGCGCGCTGCTCCATCAGCCACCCCAAGGCTTCTGCGACTTGCTTGAAGAGCGTGATAAAAGCCTCGGGGTCATCCTGCGGACCCATCTTGGTGACGGTGAGGGGAGACGGGCCCGCGGTGGGAGCGCTGGTGGACCCCGCCGATGCGAGGAGGTGCCGGAACGCCTCTCGGTCTTCTTGCTGGGCCAGCACCAGGGCCTCGAAGCGTCGTTCTTGTTCCTTGCGGAGGGTGATGAGCGCCTGGTGCTTGCTTTGCTGGGCCGTGGCGAGGACGTGGACCAGGTCGGCGAACGGGGAGGACTCCATGGGGCTGATCGGCTGATGCTCCACTATGTTCCCGGGTTTCGGCACCACTGTAGCAGTTCAATAGGAGTGAGTGGAGCACAGAGGATGGCAGGACAGAGATCAGGTTTGTACAGTGGCTTTATTGCCACACTTTTCAGTCTAACAATATGTTACTTCCAAAAAATAGAGACACACACACACACACACTAGCGTCTCGTCCGGGGGATGAGCTCCTCTGCTCTCCCTCCCTAAATAGGGCGCGGTCACTGGGAAGACACACACAAACACAGGTTAATTGCAGTCAGGTGTAGTGATTCTGCCACTTACCTTCCCTGACTCCGCCCTCCTGTCACAGACCGGCGCTTGACCATGCCCCCGCTGCCACACAAACTGTCAAAGATTTTCCGTGACTTCTGAAGACTAGACATGGTGGGGTCTTTCCTGAGAAGCTCAACATGTGAACGCCATGTGTCGTAGTCTGTCTCACTATTGGGTCTGGGGATCTTTCCTGAGAATGAATGAAGCTTGATGGGAAAGTGTGAATGTGTGTTTAATTCATCTCTCCTCACATTGTGCTCAACGATGACCTTTTGAATTTCAGGTGGATTCAGGTTGCTCTCCACACTGGACAAACTCCACCTCAAATCAGCTGGTGGACAATGGCTTAGCACCACTGTGAACGAACCTTACCTGAGAAGAACCTGGGAGCACCTGGGGGTGTGGGGGTTCAACTGTGTCAAGAGATGTGTTGAGCTGTTTGGCTCCAGACTCATTATCGCCACTGCCATCAGTCTCGATTGTCTCACTGATCTCTAACATCATGTCTTTCATCACTTCTTCGAAGGCTCTTCCACTCAGTTTCGCTAACTTCTTTATTTCATCAAGGTAAGTTTTGGTAACACTGCAACCAACTTTAGTAGTGTACACACTTGCCAGAGCTTGAACATAGTATTTTACATCTGGATTGTCTTTAAGTTCATGTGTGTAGGGCAGAAGAGGGGCTAAGGCTTTAATGGCAACACCATCTTGATACTCAATAATCAGATTTTTATAAAACTCTGAGTTAACATCAATGACTGGGACAAGTCTCATGGAGCCATACTTCTTAAAGAAGTCTCTCATCTCCTCATCTTCTGGTGATTCAAGCAAAAAAGAGTAACTTATACACAGATAACAAAGAACTTACACACTCAAAATTGTTTCACATCCTTGTAATGTGGTTCACTGCTGATACATAACTAGGCTCCTGGCTGGCTCGCCACTTGTAACCCGTGTCTCCAGGTAAGTGTACTGATAACTGATTTAATTAGCTATGAATTAAAGCTGGGCTAATATCAGAAAACTTTAGGTATGACTACGGAGCCTAAAATAATAAGAGGTCAGCAGAGAACAGACAACGCAGAGCAGGTAAGTTTGAAAAATGTATTATACAAAATTAGACAGTTATTCACATTCCCTACCTATCTAAGCTGGCTTTCTGAGTGCACAGGCACACATTAAAGGGCCCAAAAATAAATAATTTCAAAATAAAATGTCCTTTTGTGAGATTCTTCTTGGAGTTAAAGGAAACAAAGTTGGTTCATTGTCTCTAGTTCTTGGTGTGTGTGTGTTTCTTGAAGTATGTATGTTCTTCTACTACCCGGGTAGGTTTACGTGTGATCTTATCTGTATCTCAAATGAAGGAGAGTGATAATGATGGTTCCAAAGACGCCACGGCTGGCCACACCGGGCTCTTGGTCCGTTCACTGTCGACTTCTGCGGTTGGCTCGCCACTGACCGCCAGGGTCAGGTTCAAATGATCTCTCTCTCTCATCAAAAAAAAAAACAATCGGAGGTATGTTGAGGAGCTCGCAGATTCATGCGGCTCAACTCTCTCTCTCACAGCTTTCAACCAGTAGTTCTCTGTAGGATGACTGTGTGCTCTCAGGCAATGTCTCGCTCCAAAGAGAGTGAATACGGGCTGAAGATTTTCTTTACAGCGCACGCGCCACCCACTGGCGGGGCAGAGGATTGCAGTACCTCACAAAAGCAAGCTCTGTAACTTGATGTGGGTTACACTAGCATATCGCCTATTCTACGTGTATTATATAACTGTACCCAATGGAGAATGAGCAATGAATATGGTTTACGATATTGCATTGTTGTCAAGACAACATGACATCACACATCTCATCTCATTATCTCTAGCCGCTTTATCCTTCTACAGGGTCGCAGGCAAGCTGGAGCCTATCCCAGCTGACTACGGGTGAAAGGCGGGGTACACCCTGGACAAGTCGCCAGGTCATCACAGGGCTGACACATAGACACAGACAACCATTCACACTCACATTCACACCTACGGTCAATTTAGAGTCACCAGTTAACCTAACCTGCATGTCTTTGGACTGTGGGGGAAACCGGAGCACCCGGAGGAAACCCACGCGGACACGGGGAGAACATGCAAACTCCACACAGAAAGGCCCTCGCCGGCCCCGGGGCTCGAACCCAGGACCTTCTTGCTGTGAGGCGACAGCGCTAACCACTACACCACCGTGCCACCCCGACATCACACATCGGAGACATAAAACTTCCGCGCTAGCGAGTGACTGTGACAATTTGTAAACAAACATGGCCGCCAAGTTTGCTTCGTTAAATACGGAAGATTTTGAGAGAATTTTGAAAGAGAAAGGCGCTTTGAACACCTGAAAAGATAATAATAATAATAATAATAATCTCATCTCATTATCTCTAGCCGCTTTATCCTTCTACAGGGTCGCAGGCAAGCTGGAGCCTATCCCAGCTGACTACGGGCGAAAGGCGGGGTACACCCTGGACAAGTCGCCAGGTCATCACAGGGCTGACACATAGACACAGACAACCATTCACACTCACATTCACACCTACGGTCAATTTAGAGTCACCAGTTAACCTAACCTGCATGTCTTTGGACTGTGGGGGAAACCGGAGCACCCGGAGGAAACCCACGCGGACACGGGGAGAACATGCAAACTCCACACAGAAAAGCCCTCGCCGGCCCCGGGGCTCGAACCCAGGACCTTCTTGCTGTTAGGCGACAGCGCTAACCACTACACCACCGTGCCGCCAATAATAATAATAATAATATTGGCTGGCTTTTTTTTGTGGTCTATCAGGTATATTCCATTCAGCTAGCATGGTATTGAACTCATTTTCGACTTGTTCAATATCATGCTAGCTGAATGGAATATATCTGATTTCCCACTCAAAGCCAGCCATCTCATCTCATCTCATTATCTCTAGCCGCTTTATCCTTCTACAGGGTCGCAGGCAAGCTGGAGCCTATCCCAGCTGACTACGGGCGAAAGGCGGGGTACACCCTGGACAAGTCGCCAGGTCATCGCAGGGCTGACACATAGACACAGACAACCATTCACACTCACACCTACGGTCAATTTAGAGTCACCAGTTAACCTAACCTGCATGTCTTTGGACTGTGGGGGAAACCGGAGCACCCGGAGGAAACCCACGCGGACACGGGGAGAACATGCAAACTCCACACAGAAAGGCCCTCGCCGGCCCTGGGGCTCGAACCCGGACCTTCTTGCTGTGAGGCGACAGCGCTAACCACTACACCACCGTGCCGCCCTCAAAGCCAGCCAATATTGTTTAAATTTTTCAGATTGAGAAACATGCAAACTTTGAAACTATTAATAGGCTATTCATATAGCCTATAAACATCACTATTTGAGTGCTTTGTTACTGTTGATAATGAATGAATATCTGTGAAACCTACAACACTAAATGTCTTGGTGGTTAAATTAATTTGTTCTAAGTGCATGCAAACTTTCGGACAGTATATAATCAGGTTAGTCTCTAAGACATGAAAAGCCCAAAACTCTGTTTTCAAACAAGTAGGTTATAAACTAAATAACTATGTACTACTTTATCTGAAGCACAGCCTTCGACACGGTCATCTTAAAGTTTAGCAATACTGACATCTTGTGGCAGAACCTGGAAATTACCTCAGTTGTTTTGAAGCTCATTACTTTATTGGCTGAATCCAAAATGGCGATCTGTTCTTTATAATAAGGTACCCTGTACAATTATTGACCCTTACTGATATAATAAAATAAGATATCTGATGGTAGTACGATGGTGAATTCAATATGCTTCTGTACCATAGCAACATATCATGCTACACACAATATCATAGTTGCCACTATCACACTATCATATCCTGAAAATATCGTAGTAATATACATTGAGTATATATGTGTGTGTGTGTATATATATATATATATATATATATATATATATATATATATATATATATATATATACATACACACACACACACACATATATACTCAATGTATATTACTACGATATTTTCAGGATATGATAGTGTGATAGTGTATTAATCTCTGCCAGACAGTTTCTTGATAAGTGATCATTATCAGGTTGCCCACACATTTCATACCCCTGCTCCTCCTTATCCTCAGTTAGATCATCATTCTGAGAATGTGGGCTCAAGGAAGGAAGCAAGGGATCATCATTCTTCTTTTGGGTGAGATCACACAGATCAGACATATACACTGAGACAAGGCTACACCATCAGGTTTACTTTTTTCTAGCCAGATGATACAGTGTTTTCTGAGACATTTACAGTATTTACTCAGATCAAAGCATAGCCTTGTTCATCTAGCAGAGACTTCTAACTACTTTCAACAGATCATGTTTCTTGAGCTTGTAACCATTCAAATTGAGCTAAACATTCAGGAATTGTTCCCCTTAAATCAAATAATGTACAGTAATGTACACTATATAGCCAAAGGTTTATGGAAACCTGACCGTTATGCCATATGTGCCTTTCCCAAACTGCCACCGCAAAGACGGAATCACACAGTTGGATAGAATCTTTGTATGGTGAAGCATTACAATTTCCCTTCACTGGAACGAAGGAGCCCAAACCTGTTCCAGCATGACAATGCCCCTGAAGCACAAAATGAGCTCCATGAAAACATGGTTTGCCAAGGTTTGAGTGGGGGAACCTGAGTGGTCTGCACAGACCCCTGACCCCCAACCCCACTGAACATGTTTGGGATGAACTGGAATGTCGACTGTACCCCAAGCCTCCTTGCCCAACATCAGTGCCTGAACTGCTTGGGGCTGAATGGCCAAATCCCTACAGCCACGATGCAAAATCTAGTGGAAAACCTTACCAGAAGAGTGGAGGTTATTTAAGATGTATATCAAAGACACTGATGAGAAATAATAGACACCGATGAGAATTTTATATATATATATATATATATATATATATATATATATATATATATATATATATATATACTAACCTGATTTCCAGAAAAGTTGGGATATTTTCCAAAATGCAAAGAAAATAAAAATCTGTGATTTGTTAATTCATGTGAAACTTTATTTAACTAACAAATGTACAAAGAAAAGATTGTCAGTAGTTTTACTGACCAACTTAATTGTCTTTTGTAAATGGAAACAAATTTAGAATTTGATGCTTGCAACAGACTCAAAAAAGTTGGGACAGAGGCATTATTACCATTGTGTTACATCACCTTTTCTTTTAATCATACTTTTTAATCATATGGGGTCTGAGGATACTAATTGTTGCAATTTTGCAATTAGATTTTTTTGTCCATTCTTGCTTGATACAAGACTTTAGCTGCTCAACAGTCCGTGGTCACCGTTGTCTGATTCTCCTCTTCATGATGTGCCATACATTCTCAACAGGAGACAGATCTGGACTGGCAGCAGGCCAGTCAAGCACACACACTCTGTGTCTATGAAGCTACGCTGTTGTAGCCCGTGCAGAATGAGGCTTGGTGTTGTCCTGCTGGAATAAGCATGGACTTCCTGAGAAGAGAAGTTGCCTTGATAAGTGTGACTCTCTAAAATCCAACTATATGCCCCAATATATTAATGGTACCTTCACACACATGCAACCCACCCATGCCATGGGCACTGATGCCCCTCATACCATCATAGATGCTGGCTTTTGCACCTTTCTGGGATAACAAACTGGATGATCGTGTTCACCCTTGGTGCTGAGAACTCATTGTTCGATTTTCCTGAAAACAAGCTGAAATGTGGACTCTTCTGACCACAGTACACATTTCCACCATCTTTCAGTCAATCTGAGATGAGATCAGGCCCAGAAAACTCAGCGGCATTTCTGGATAGAATTGATGAATGGCTTCCTCTTTGTATAATACAGCTTCACATTGTATTTCTGGATGCAGTGACCGACTGTGTAAAGTGAAAACAGTTTTCTGAAGTACTCCTGAGCCTACATGGCTATATTTGTCACATTAGCATGACGGTTTCTCAGGCAGTGCCACTTGAGGGCTCAAAGGTCATGTGCATTCGACAGTGGTTTCCAACCTTGCCTTTTACGCACTGAGATGTCACAGAATTCCCTGAATCTTTCCACAATGTTATGTACTGTACATTTTGAAATAACTAAAATATTATGCTGAGAAATGATCTTTTTGAACTGACTAACAATTTTCTCAAAAATTTTGGAACAAAGAGGTGAGCCACAATCCATCCTTGCTTGGAAAGATCGAGCTTTTGGTTCGTGCTCCTTTTATACTCAATCATGTTACCAATTAACCTGCTTATTGTGGAATCTTCCAAAATGGTGTTACTTGAATATCCTATAAACTTTTTAGTCTTACTTTATCTCTGTCCCAACATTTTTGAGCGTGTTGCAGGCATCAGATTCTAACTTCATTTATATTCACAAAATACAATTAAGTTGGTCAGTAAAACTTTTGAAAATCTTTTCTTTGTACTTTTTTCAGTGAAATGAATATTCATGTGAATTAACAAATCACAGATTTTTGTTTTTATTGCATTTCGGAAACTATCCAAACTTTTCTGGAAATGGGGTTAGTACTGTACATAAAAAAATGTAATTCAACTCACACGCTCCTACATTCTATGCCCTGTGAAATTTATTAAAAATCATGATCTATAACATTGTTTTATCCTTTTAACTGGCAGTGTTCATGTGCTTCCTGCTTTTTCTCTTTTTCTTTTCTCCTGCTTTGGCTGTGCTGCTGCTGATATTAGCCTGGATATGCTCCAGCTCAGACACATCAAGCACGACAGTTGCATAAACAGACAAAATACACGCAGATCACTAAGATTAGCCTACAAATCCCTCATTGACAATTTTTACATAAGCTGTTTCTCTGAGAAGGAAAAGGAAATGAAAGATCATCACATCCTCAAAATCTTATTCTTAGCCAAGCATGACACTGACAGTTTAGTAAAAGGAGCAGTTTGCAATTTTTAAGACATTCCGTGAGGGAACTCACAGTTGCTATTAAACACTGACAAACCTCCTCTCTCCCTGCATATGATCCACAAACTTGGAACTAAAAACATAAAATATAAAAAGACTGCACTTAACAGGCTCAACAGGAACATCTTTTTTTTTGTATTAAAACCAAGTAGGGATAAATGTAAGATTAGCTTCTTAAAACATCATCAATTTTATTTAACAAAGACATAACAAAAATGTATCCACAAAAAAATGACTGCCTGAATTTAGGTCATTCATTTTTTAATTGCTTTAATTTTTTTTATATACACAGGACATCACAAGATAGAAAACAACTGAAGGTATCACATCTATTTTGGTTTTTGTGGTCTTCTGCTGTTTTTTATTTATTTATTTATCTTCATTGCCAATGCAACAAACTATACACAAATCTCTCTAGATCAGGCATGTCTGAGAGGTTTAAGTGAAGGTTGGAAAAAAGAGGGGGTTGAGGCAAATTAATATCATTTCTGACCACAGAAAATATTCGGCTACTCACTGTTCACTATCTTCTGATCCAGTTTTCCAAATTTTGGTTTGTGCAATTTCTTTAATAATTTATCATCTCTCTTCTGTTGGTCTCATTTCTTGCTCCTGTAGTTGAAATTAACTCAAAGAAGAAGTGTGAAACTGGAACAGTGGACATCTTTACCATATCGTTATTACAATTACCACCATCACACTTTTATTCACACTTTAGAAAAGAGAGCTGGAGGAAAGCAAGTGACAAAGTAATACACAAAGTGTGAGGTAAAAAAAAAAGTAGGACAAGATTTAGTAATATGTTATCTGTGACTATACATACAGTGGATATAAAAAGTGTACACACCCCATTAAAATGACAGGTTTTTCTGATGTAAAAAAAAACAAGATCGTGATAAATAATTTCAAAACTTTTCCCACCTTTAATGTGACCTATAACCTGTACAATTCAATTGAAGAACAAACTGTTAGGGGGAAAAACCTAAAAAAATGTACAATAAGCTGGTTGCATAAGTGTGCACACCCTTAAACTAATACTTTGTTGAAGCACCTTTTGATTTAATCACAACATTCAGTCTTTTTGGGTTGGAGTCTATCAGCCTGCCACATCTAGACTTGGCAATATTCACTCACTCTTCCTTGCAAAAGCGCTCCAAATCTGTCAGACTGCGAGGGCATCTCCTGTGCACAGTCCTCTTCAGGTCACCCCACAGATTTTCAATTGGATTTAGGTCTGGGCTCTGGCTGGGCCATTCCAAAACTTTTTGGGGGTCATTGTTGCGCCGAAAGATGAAATTCCTCTTCATCTTCATCTTTCTAGCAGACACCTGAAGGTTTTGGGCCAAAATTGACTGGTATTTAGAACTGTTCATAATTCCCTCCACCTTGACTAAAGCCCCTCTTCCAGTTGAAGAAAAACAACCCCAAAACATGATGCTGCCACCATCATGCTTCACTGTGAGTATGGTGTTCTTTTGCTGATGCGCAGTGTTGTTTTTTGTGCCAAATATACCTTTTGGAATTGTGGCCAAAAAGTTCAACCTTGGTTTCATCAGACCATAACACATTTTCCCACATGCTTTTGGGAGAGTTGATGTATTTTTTTTTGCAAAACTTAGCCAGGCCTGGATGTTTGTCTTTGACCCTACCTCATAGTCCAGACGTATGGAGAATAGGGGAGCTTTTTGTCACATGTAGAACACAACCAGTACTTGCCAGAAATTCCTGCAGCTCCTTCAGTGTTGCTGTAGGCCTCTTGGCAGCCTCCCTGACCAGTTTTTGCCTTGTCTTTTCATCAATTTTGGAGGGACATCCAGGTCTTGGTAATGTCACTGTTGTCCCATAGTTTCTCCACTTCTTGATGACTGTGCTCCATGGTATATCTAATGCCATGGAAAAAATTTTGTACCCTTCTCCTGACTGATACCTTTCAACAATGAGATCCCTTTGCTGCTTTGTAAGCTCTCTGTGAACCCTGGCTTTTGCTGGAGGATGCAACTGAGTAAATGTCTGAACTTTATTTGGGGTTAATCAGAGTCATTTTAATTGATCAAATCAAGTTTATTTGTACAGCGCTTTTAACAATAAACATTGTCGCAAAGCAGCTTTACAGAATTTGAGCGACTTAAAACATGAGCTAATTTTATCCCTAATCTATCCCCAATGAGCAAGCCTGTGGCGACGGTGGCAAGGAAAAACTCCCTCAGACGACATGAGGAAGAAACCTCGAGAGGAACCAGACTCAAAAGGGAACCCATCCTCATTTGGGCAACAACAGACAGCCTGACTATAATATTAACAGTTTTAACAGGTATAACCCTCAACTGTCCTCATGGGGCCGTCCTTCACAGGAGTGGGGCGATAAAACTCCGACCAGACACAGGGCACCAGGATGGATCAAGCAGGTCCGAAGGGCAGAAGAGGCCAGCATCTCAATCCCAGGATCAACATGTAACTCAGAGGGACAGATGGGGGGGGGGGGGGGGGAGAAAGAAAACACGTTGTTAGGTATGCCCTAAAAATGACAAGTATTAAATCTGTGTGGTAGGCTCGCAGAGACAAGAGTCTTTACATCAGGCATGACGCACAATGGCATGTTAATATGGTAAAAAATATATCATGACCTGCTCTGGCTGGATGCTTGATTGGGTGATGGGAGTACACTCCTCAGCAATGATGAGATGCAGATGGGACCCTTAGGCCTGGCCAAGACAATTCAGTTACATTTCACCGGGTCTGGGACATGCGACAGAATGTCTGACGGCCGATTCCCTGCAGGCTACGATAGCCAGTCGAGGTCCCCGCCGTCTCCACCAAAAGATTTCCTGTTGATATCTTTGATGGCAGGTGTGAACCCAAAAAGACTGAATGCTGTAATTAAATCAAAAGATGCTTCAACAAAGTATTAGTTTAAGGGTGTGCACACTTATGCAACCAGCTTATTGTACGTTTTTTATTTTTTATGTTTTCCCCACTAACAGATTTGTTTGTTTTTCAATTGAATTGTACAGGTTATAGGTCATTAAAGGTGGGAAAAGTTTTGAAATCATTTATCGTGGTCTCATTTTTTTTTACATCAGAAAAACCTATCATTTTAACGGGGTGTGTGCACTTTTTATATCCACTGTATACACAGAATAAAAAGGAGAAAACAGCCAGTGATTTCTTGAAAATGTATGCACAATTTCATGATAATTTGTACTAGAGCGGCGGCTACAATTATTGACAGTCCATAATTATCGACACCTTTTCAGATTTACCAATAAAAAACAATTTTACAAAGGTGAGTTTCAGTTACAACAGTTATTATTGGTTAATTAATCAACCAGAAGACCTCTCTTGCCTTTTGTTCTTGTCGTTTGTCGGCACAGCTGAGATGGAATTTTTTTTTAGCACAATCAGCAATTTGAGGAAAACCCAGACGTTATCATTGCAGGTAAGCATAGTGGAAAGATTATGGACATGTTTTTACTGATCAAATTCACAGATATTTCATGATCTCTTTGTTGAAACCTACTTTGTTTCTTACTCTTTCGTTTGACAGTCACCATTTGTATCTAAACGCGCATTTGAGAAGTCACATGAGGTGTCGATAATAGTGATCACTTTCACCGGTGTCCACCATTATCGACATCCTGTGGAATTAAGTGACATTTACAACTGTTATGGACCGATCTTTGTGTAACATTGTTGAAGTAGATGAAGTACTTAAAAAAAATAAAGTGCTGTGATTTATGATAATTTTTTTTTCATTCATAACAGAATGGAATGTTTATAGAGTATTTGGAATCTGATTGCAACAAATAGAATTAGATCAGAATTATATTCCTAATAAAAATTACATGCTTGAAATATTCAGATTTTTCTATTCCATTCAGATTTGTTTTTGTAGTTTGTTGTAAATATCTGCCACATATTACAATATCAGTAGACATTTTATATTTTCAGATGTAAATTTAAAATTTCAATTTAAAAAATCACTTGTTTGAAAATACTGGAGCTTCAACAATCTGAATCTAATTGCAAGAAATTAGAGCATTGTTTGAATTATTAGTAAACTACAAAACTAGAAATTAATACAAACAACAATGAATGATTAACAAAATTTGATCTACTAAAATACTTAGAAAGTGGAACAAAAAGATTTTCTGACACAGGTTAAACATTATCAGTTCATTTGTTTACAAGCATTAGAATTACTTCCTTATTTACATAAACACTGACCGATATATTTATATAAAATATATTTTGTACTAAATATAAGTCTATGTAAAACAAATTTTAAATAAAAACTATGTTTTGTTAACTTAATAACACATACCGATTTTTTTTCATAAATAATCATCTGGATGTCGATAATTGTGGAACGGTGTCGATAACTGTGGACAAAGGTGTCGATAATTGTGGAATGGTGTCACGTGATCTGATACGCTAAGTAATCGAGAATCAACTCATTTTTTTCAGTGGAAGTTTGAGTAATTATTCATGCACAATTTATGTATTGAAAGTCTTTTCTACTTTTGCAATGGCCAAAAGATCGTTAAGGTGTCGATAATTGTAGCCGCCACTCTAACATGGTAAAGAATGTGTAGCTCTGTGCACACTTCTGCTCTCCGGAATGAAATTATATAACAAAGAGAAGTGTGGTGGATTTGGCAATTTGAGTGAATTACTGATCAGTATAAATCAGTAACTGACTCGATGATGTGTGTATAGTGCATATGCAAAACCCATTTTCAGAAAAGTTGGGATATTTTCCAGAATGCAATAAAAACAAAAATCTGTGATTTGTTAACTCACATGAGCTTTTATTTAACTGATAAAAGTACAAAGAAAAGATTTTCAATAGTTTTACTGACCAACTTGATTGTATTTTGCAAATATAAACAAAGTTAGAATTTGATGCCTGCAACACAGTCAAAAAAAAAAAAAACTTGGGACAGATGAGTCCATACAGTAAGCACAATCCTGATCATGGAGAAGTGACAATACACCTTGGATGGAACGTCAGTCACACACACATTTGCACATACAGTCGCACACCCTTTTATACACTTTCAGCATATGCTCATTACGTTTTGGATAGAACCAAATGATTTGCAGTACTGTGCAAAAGTCTTAAGCACCATATCTTCAATACAAATTTTGTTATAGATATTTATTTTATGAATTCTGCTTTATTGAGTCAGTACACTGACATTTTCAATTTCCAAAATTACCATACAATTATCAATACAGTACAGATTTGTTGCTCATCAAACTACAGACAGCATCGGAGAGAAGGCTGACTAACAGCTAAAGGCACAAAGCTCTTGGACAATAAATAGCCTCATAACCTGGAAAACTAGAGATTAATGCTGGTTCCATTTCACTCCTCCGGACATACAGGTGTACATTCTTGGCATTAACAGTGTTACAAATTCAGATCCATCAATTTCAATAAATACTGCTGTTATTCATTCATTCATTCATTCATTCATTCATTCATTCATTCATCTCGGGTCACCACACTGGCTATATTACTCCGGCCCAGTGTTGTGCACAAGCTCCTGCCGGGGGGACGAACTTCTGAAGGTCCTCCTGTGTGCATCGCTCTGGTAACTGTGGGCAGGCAAGTAGGTGTTTCATCATCTGCTCCACTCCACAGTCACATGTTGGTTGTTCATCTCTGTTATATCCCCATTTCTTCATCAGGACTCTACATTGTCCGGTTTCAGTTCTAAGATGGTTTAGGCATGACCATATCAGCCATGCCTCGTTGGATCCTAGGGGGAGGCATTCACTGGGGCTCAGGTTCAGTTTGTGAGGAGCTATCTGGAGGTGGTCTGTCCACATAGTCAACCTTTGATTGTAAGCACTGCCATTAAGTGCTGTAGTGGAATGTAGAAAACTGTGTCTTGATTTGAGTCTCTTATGTGCTGTTTCATGCTGAAAGAGTAGGTGGAGAGGATCATTCTCTTGTTTGAGTTTCCCAATCTGGGCTGAGACTGCTCTTCTGATGTGTGGGGGTGCAATACCGCACAACAGGTAGAGGTCGTCAACTCTTGTTGGTCTTAGGCATCTGGATATGGTTCTTCATGTGTCATTTAAGGCTGAGCCCAGCTTTGTGGTATGGGCTGATCTGCTCCATACGGGGGATGCGTATTCAGCTGTAGAGAAACAGAGGGCAAGAGCTGTAGTATGGATGGTTTTGGCATCTGTGCCCCACTTGGTGTTTGCGAGCTTCATCAGAATGCTGTTCCTGGCTCTGACTTTTGCCTTTGTCTTCATGATGTGTTCCTTGTATGTGAGAGATGGGTCTAGGGTAGCACCAAGGTACACTGTTATCCTGAATTAGTTGAGTTTGCTAGAAATTTGTGTGGAAACCCGTTCCCCTAAACCACTTTAGTTTTTACACATGCTGAAACTAAACAGCCCCTCCTAGAACTGCCACCTTATTGTGGTGGAGAGGTTTGTGTGCTTGAATGACCCTAGGAGCTATGTTGTCGGGGGCATTACGCCCCTGTTAGGGTCTCCCAAGGCAGACAGGTCCTAAGTGACAGGCCAGACCAAGAGCAGTTCACCGAAACCCCTTATGAATAACAATCGATCAAGGACCATGACGTCGCCCGGTATGGCACAGCCGGGGCCCCACCCTGGAGCCAGGCCTGGGGTTGGGGCTCATATGCGAGCGCTTGGTGGTCGGGCCTTTGCCCACGGGGCCCGGCCAGGCTCAGACCGAAGCGGTGATGTGGGCCTGACCTCCTGTGGGTTCATCACCCACAGAGGTAGCCATAGGGGGCTGGTGCAGTGTGGATTGGGCGGCAGTCGAAGGCAGGGGCCTTGACGACCTGATCCTCAAACACAGCAGCTAGCTGTTGGGACATGGAATGTCACTTCGCTGGGGGGGGGAAGAGCCTGAGCTTGTGCGGGAGGTTGAGAGGTACCGGCTAGAGATAGTCGGGCTCACCTCCACGCACAGCTTGGGCTCCGGAACCCAGCTCCTCAAGAGGGGCTGGACTCTCCACTTCTCTGGAGTCACCTATGGTGAACGGTGGCGGGCTGGTGTGGGCTTGCTTATAACTCCCCAGCTCAGCCGCCATGTGTTGGAGTTTACCCCAGTGAACAAGAGGGTCGCCTCTATGCGCCTTTGGATCGGGGAGAGGGCTCTTGCTATTGTTTGTGCCTATGGGCCGAATAGCAGTATAGAGTATCCAGCCTTCTTGGAATCCCTGGGAGAGGTACTGAGAGGTGCTCAGACTGGGGACTCCATTGTTCTACTGGGGGACTTCAGTGCTCACGTGGGCGACGACAGTGACACTTGGAGGGGCGTGATTGGGAGGAACGGCCTCCCCGATCTGAACCCTAGTGGTGTTTTGTTATTGGACTTCTGTGCTAGTCACGGTTTGTCAATAACAAACACCATGTTCGAGCATAGGGGTGTCCATAAGTGCATGTGGCACCAGGACACCTTAGGTCAGAGGTCAATGATTGACTTTGTTGTCATTTCATCAGATCTCTGGCCCTATGTCTTGGACACTCGGGTGAAGACAGGGGCTGAGCTGTCAACTGATCACCACCTGGTGGTGAGTTGGATCTGCTGGTGGAGGAGGAAGCCGAACAGACCTGGCAGGCCCAAACGTATGGTGAGGGTCTGCTGGGAACATCTGGCCGAGCACTCTGTCAGGGAGGTCTTTAACTCCCACCTCCGGGAGAGCTTCTCCCAGCTTCCGAGGGAGGCAGGGGACATTGAGTCTGAGTGGACCATGTTCTCTACCTCCATTGTAGACGCGGCTGTTCAGAGCTGTGGCTGCAAGGTCTCTGTGCCTGTCGTGGCAGCAATCCCTGAACCCGGTAGTGGACACCGGAAGTAAAGGATGCCGTCAAGCTGAAGAACGAGTCCTATTGGGCCATGTTGGCCTCCAGGACTCCTGAGGCAGCTGACGGGTATCAGCAGGACAGGCGTGCCGCAGCTCGGGCAGTTGCAGAGGCAAAAACTCAGAACTGGGAGGAGTTCGGTGAAGCCATGGAGGAGGACTATCGGTCAGCCTTGAAGAAATTCTGGCAAACCGTCTGGTGCCTCAGGAGGGGGAAGCAGTACTCTTCCAACACTGTTTACAGTGCAGGTGGGGAGCTGTTGACCTCGACTGGGGACATTGTTGGGCGGTGGAAGGAATACTTCAAGGATCTCCTCAATCCCACCGTCACAGCTTCCATTGAGGAAGCGGAGGCTGATGACTCATTACCCAAGCCGAAGTCACTGAGGTGGTTAGCAAGCTCCTCGGTGGCAAGGCACCGGGGGTGGATGAGATCCACCCCGAGTATCTCAAGTCTCTGGATGTTGTGGGGCTGTCTTGGCTGACACACCTCTGCAACATCGCGTGGCAGTCGGGGACAGTGCCTCTGGAGTGGCAGACTGGGGTGGGGGTCCCTCTTTTTAAGAAAGGGGACCGGAGAGTGTGCTCCAATTATAGGCGAATCACACTTCTCAGCCTCCCAGGGAAGGTTTACTCCAGGGTACTGGAGAGGAGAATTCGGCCCATAGTCGAACCTTGGATCCAGGAGGAACAATGCGGTTTTCGTCCTGGTTGCGGAACACTGGACCAGCTCTATACCCTTCATAGGGTGCTCAAGGGTTCATGGGAGTTTGCCCAACCAGTCCACATGTGCTTTGTGGATCTGGAGAAGGCATTCAACCATGTCCCTCGTGGTATTCTGTGGGGGGTGCTTCGGGAGTATGGGGTTCGGGGCTCTTTGCTAAGGGCTGTCCGGTCCCTGTACAAACGGAGCAGGAGTCCGGTTCGCATTGCTGGCAGTAAGCCAGACCTGTTCCCAGTGCATGTTGGACTCTGGCAGGGCTGCCCTTTGTCACCAGTTCTGTTCATAATTTTTATGGACAGAATTTCTAGGCGCAGCCAGGGGCCGGAAGGAATCCTGTTTGGGAACCACAGGATTTCATCCCTGCTTTTTGCAGATGATGTTGTCCTGTTGGCTTCTTCAAACCAGGACCTTCAGCATGCACTGGGGTGGTTTGCAGTCGAGTGTGAAGCGGCTGGGATGAGAATCAGCACCTCCAAGTCTGAGGCCATGGTTCTCGACCGGAAAAGGGTGGCTTGCCCTCTCCAGGTTGGTGGAGAAGTCCTGCCTCAAGTGGAGGAGTTTAAGGATCTCGGGATCTTGTTCATGAGTGAGGGAAGGATGGAGCGTGAGATCGACAGGCGGATCGGTGCAGCCTCCACAGTGATGCGGTCGCTTTACCAGTCCGTCGTGGTGAAGAAGGAGCTGAGCCAAAAGGCGAAGCTCTCGATTTACTGGTCGATCTACGTTCCAACTCTCACCTATGGTCATGAGCTTTGGGTAATGACTGAAAGAACAAGATCGCAGATACAAGCGGCCAAAATGAGTTTCCTTCGCAGGGTGGCTGGGCGCTCCCTTAGAGATAGGGTGAGTAGCACAGTCACTCGGGAGGAGCTCGGAGTAGAGCCGCTGCTCCTCCACATCGAGAGGAATCAGCTGAGGTGGCTCGGGCATCTATTTCGGATGCCTCCTGGATGCCTCCCTGGGGAGGTGTTCCAGGCATGTCCCCCCGGGAGGAGACTCCGGGGAAGACCCAGGACACGCTGGAGGGACTATGTCTCTCGGCTGGCCTGGGAACGCCTCGGTGTTCTTCCTGAGGAGCTGGCCGAGGTGTCTGGGGAAAGGGAAGTTTGGGCTTCCATGCTCAGACTGCTGCCTCCGCGACCCGGCCCCGGATAAGCGGAAGAAGATGAGATGAGATGAGATGAGATGAGATGAGATGAGATGAGAAACTAAACAGGTTAAGTTGTATTGACATAGATGATCATTAGTCTTTACTAAAAATCATTAGTTCACTTAACTAATTTTCTTTGCACCCCCAAGTTGTTTGAAATAACTATCTTAAGCTAAATATACATAAACATTATATTTCTCACTACTTACATTTATTTGTTAATATAAATAAAGTGGTTTCTTCAAATGTAATTATATCATTTTGTTTTTGTAATAAATACTTTAAACAAAATTGTATTGAAGGGAAGAAATTAAACACATTTAAATGTCCAGGAAAAACATTAATTTTTTTACAAAACAGTGCAAAATAGTATTCTGCAGTCTTGCAGTATTGCACAAACCTTGTCAATCAAAAGACAAGTAAAATCATTCCTTAAAATTGCATGGCAACAATTTCAGTTTCACTTTTCCTGGAGAAGAAAAATTAACACGGCATTTAAATATCTGCTATATCCTTAAAACTGGACACATCCAGACAGGCATTAAAACAAGCCTCTCAAACTTGACTGGAGGTCACATGAACTGTTAATTTGGGTTTAAAGAACATTATTATGCAGTCCTGTGCATACTCTGCTGCATCGCAGAGTTGAAATTAAACGAAGAATGTGAAAGACACATCCCACAAACACCTCGATCAAATAAGAAACGGCAGTTATGGATGGATAGTAGAGCCCTTGCGAAAGTAAAGAAGAAATATGCCAGCTGGCGTAGATATCTGGCATCCAAAGAAGGATTAGAGTACTCTGAGTATGCTCGAGCCCGGAACCAGTCTAGGTGGGCAACACGCAAAGCCCAGAGGGACTTTGAAATGAATATTGCACGGGAGACCAAAATAAATCCGAAGGCCTTCTGGAGATATGTTTCGTCAAAGCTAAAGAACAGGTTTAGAATCCCTGACTTGAATACTGGAATCGGGAAGGAACGCACTAAAACAGACGAAGAGAAAGCCACCATCCTAAATAAACAATTTTGTAAGGTCTTCACAAGAGAGAAGCTGGATCATTTTCCATCTCCAGTACATCACCAGCCAGTAGAAGTCCTGAATAACATAATCATTAAAGAAGATCAGGTTCTCAAGAAACTCCAGGCACTGAATACTAACAAGTCATGTGGGCCTGACCAGATCAACCCTAAGGTCTTGAAGGAGACAGCCTCCGCATTAGTCTCACCTCTCACTATACTTTTCAATAGGTCAATGAACTGTAGCTATCTCCCTGAAGACTGGAAGATTGGTCAGATTAGCCCTATATTTAAGAAGGGCTCTAAACATGATGCAGCTAATTACCATCCAGTAAGCCTGACATCGGTAGTGTGTAAAGTGATGGAATCCATAGTCAGGGAAGAGCTCATGGACCACATGAATGCCAATAATTTCTTCAGCAGTCACCAACACAGCTTCCTCCCCGGCTGCTCCACCGTAACCCAACTCCTAGAATGCCTGGAAGAATGGACAACTATGTTGGATAATAAGAATAGTATAGACATAATATACTGCGACTTTCAAAAGGCTTTTGATTCGGTCCCGCACAAAAGGCTCCTGATGAAAGTGAAAAGCTATGGGGTAGAAGGCAACATCTTACAATGGATTGAATCATTCCTGAGTGAAAGGAAGCAGCGAGTGTGTGTCAGTGGTGCTTTCTCTTCATGGGAGAACGTCATTAGTGGGATACCTCAAGGGAGCATTCTTGGCCCACTCTTGTTTGTTCTGTTCATAAATGACTTGCCTGATGTAGTTGACTGTGGGATCAAAATTTATGCAGATGACACAAAGGTTTACCATATGGCAAACAATGATAAGGATAGGGAAACCTTACAGCAGAACATTGACAAGATGGTCAGGTGGTCACAGGAATGGCAGCTCATTTTTCACCCTGACAAATGCAGGGTTCTACGCTTGGGAAATTCAAACGCATCTTACACTATGGGAGAAGGGGAAGATAAGACAACATTGAAAGTTAGTGAAGTTGAGAAAGACCTGGGAGTTTATATTGATGATGAGCTGACCTTTGTTAAACACTGTCACAGCATTGTGTCAGCAGCAAACCGTTTGGTTGGAATTATGCGCAGAACATTTAGTTTCATAGATAAATCAGTGTTCAGTTACCTGTATAAAGGTCTAATTAGACCAAGACTAGAATATGCAGCATCAGTCTGGAGTCCTATGCGGGTGAAAGAAATAGAGTTGATAGAAGCTGTCCAGCGCAGGGCCACAAAGCTTGTTCCAGAATTGGAGGATAAGAGCTATGAAGAAAGACTAAGGTGCCTACACCTGCCAACATTAGTCCACCGCAGACTGAGAGGGGATATGATTCATGTATATAAGTATACACATCAACTGTATGAGGTCAACTGTGAGAAGATGTTTCCTGTGGAGAAGAAAAGTATGACGCGAGGGCATCCTTTCAAGATCGTAAAGATGCGCAGCTGCTCAAGACAGAGGCTTCACTTCTTCACACAAAGAGTGGTGAATGAGTGGAATGGACTACCAGAAGAAGTGGTCACCGCTCCAACTCTGAACTCATTCAAGTCCAGACTGGATAACTTCTGGAAGGACCATCGACTGCTCTTCAATTTTAAGGCCCCAGTGGATGTGTTTTGACTAACTGAAACTGCAAAGACTATAAGGACTGGCGTATAGGCTTTCAGCCTTCATCGCCATACAGATATCTATCTATCTATCTATCTATCTATCTATCTATCTATCTATCTATCTATCTATCTATCTATCTATCTATCTATCTATCTAACCCTAACCTAAAACATCATCAGATTTTCACACAAGTCCTAAAAGTAGATAAAGAGATCCCAGTTAAACAAATGAGACAAAAATATTGTACTTGGTCATTTATTTATTGAGGAAAATGATCCAATATTACATATCTGTGAGTGGCAAAAGTATGTGAACCTTTGCTTTCAGTATCTGGTGTGACCCCCTTGTGCAGCAATAACTGCAACTAAACATTTCCAGTAACTGTTGATCAGTCCTGCACACCAGCTTGGAGGAAATTTATCCCATTCCTCCATACAGAACAGCTTCAACTCTGGGATGTTGGTGGGTTTCCTCACATGAACTGCTCACTTCAGGTCCTTCCACAACATTTCGATTGGATTAAGGTCAGGACTTTGACTTGGCCATTCCAAAACATTCACTTTATTCTTCTTTAACCATTCTTTGGTAGAATGACATGTGTGCTTAGGGTCGTTGTCTTGCTGCATGACCCACCTTCTCTTGAGATTCAGTTCATGGACAGATGTCCTGACATTTTCCTTTAGAATCCGCTGATATAATTCAGAATTCATTGTTCCATCAATGATGGCAAGCTGTCCTGGCCCAGATGCAGCAAAACAGGCCCAAACCATAATACTACCACCACCACTTTTCACAGATGGGATGAGGTTCTTATGCTGGAATGCAGTGTTTTCCTTTCTCCAAACATAACGCTTCCCATTTAAACCAAAAACTTCTATTTTGGTCTCATCCATCCACAAAACATTTTTCCAATAGCCTTCTGGCTTGTCCACGTGATCTTTAGCAAACTGCAGAGGAGCGGCAATGTTCTTTTTGGAGAGCAGTGGCTTTCTCCTTGCAACCCTGCCATGCACACCATTGTTGTTCAGTGTTCTCCTGATGGTGGACTCATGAACATTAACATTAGCCAATGTGAGAGAGGCCTTCAGTTGCTAAGAAGTTACCCTGGGGTCCTTTGTGACCTCACCGACTATTACACGCCTTGCTCTTGGAGTGATCTTTGTTGGGCAGACACTCCTGGGGAGGGTAACAATAGTCTTGAATTTCCTCCATTTGTACACAATCTGTTTATCTGTGGATGGGTGGAGTCCAAACTCTTTTGAGATGGTTTCGTAGCCTTTTCCAGCCTGATGAGCATCAACAATGCTTTTTCTGAGGTCCTCAGAAATCTCCTTTGTTCGTGCCATGATACACTTCCACAAACATGTGTTGTGAAGCTCAGACTTTGATAGATCTCTGTTCTTTAAATAAAACAGGGTGCCCACTCACACCTAATTGTCATCCCATTGATTGAAAACACCTGACTCTAGTTTCACCTTCAAATTAACTGCTAATCCTAGAGGTTCACATACTTTTGCCACTCACAGATATGTAATATTGGATCATTTTCCTCAATAAATAAATGACCAAGTATAATATTTTTGTCTCATTTGTTTAACTGGGTTCTCTTTATCTACTTTTAGGGCTTGTGTGAAAATCTGATGATGTTTTAGCTCATATTTATGCAGAAATATAGAAAATTCTAAAGGGTTCACAAAATTTCAAGCACCACTGTAGCTGAAGAGCAGTCACAGGTGCATTTGTGTTTTAATATACACTACTCAATGTGCTGACTTCTCTTTGTTAAGACCTTAACATTAAATACGAACATACATACAGAACATATTGTGCTTACACATTTTTTATTGTACTCTACAAAAGTCCTCATAAAAATAAACATATTGGTATCTAAATAGTTGCATATTTGCAAGATGCACAGCGAAAATTGTTTGTATGGCAGCACCTTACATTGGCCTCCTTTAAAAACACTGAACTACATAAGGACCTAAATTCACACTTTGACTTTGGCCACATGGGGAGCGATTGAAAAATATTAAGTCATGGCTGTTCACAGTAGACTTGACACAGCATTTCTTTACATTTCAAGCTGGTTTTTCAATGTTTGTAACCTTGGTTTCAGTTCACTGTGACCCAACATGAGAGGAACCTGTTGGATGAACTGGAATGTGAGCTTCATAGACTCGGGATAGTTTAGATGCAGTGCATATCAAAGTCCAAACAGAGTGCACATAACTTTTGGCAGGTCTTGAAGGTTGTCAATCACAATTTCTCCTTCAATGATGATCTTCAATGAGGCTGGACTGAGATGCAGGGAAGATGAGGGCAGAGCACCTTCGGGCTCAACCAGGAGGATCCCAATGTCAATGTGGTGAAGCGAGGCATGTTCATCAGAGTCCTTAATAAACAATATCAACATATGAGCACAATCATTTATTTCTCATTAAACAACCATCCATCCATCCATTATCTGTAGCTGCTTATCCTGTCCTACAGGGTCACAGGCAAGCTGGAGCCTATCCCAGCTGACTATGGGCGAGAGGCGGGGTACACCCTGGACAAGTCGCCAGGTCATCACAGGGCTGACACATAGACACAGACAACCATTCACACTCACACCTACGGTCAATTTAGAGCCACCAATTAGCCTAACCTGCATGCCTCTGGACTGTGGGGGAAAACAGAGCACCCGGAGGAAACCTACGCAGACACGGGGAGAACATGCAAATTCCACACAGAAAGGCCCTCGTCGGCCACTGGGCTCGAACCCAGGACCTTCTTACTGTGAGGCAACAGTGCTAACCACTACACCACCATGCCGCCCTCATTAAATAACCATCAATAATATTTCACAATGTAGCTTAATCATGGGAGAGTCACTGCTAGAGAGGATTAGACAAACAGATTACCCAAAGAAGTTGGAAAGAGGTGCTGCTAATAGTGCTGACTGATAAAGGGAAGGGCATCACTATATGAATATGTGTGATTAACACCTCACAAATCACATGAAATGCAATGAGTAAGAAAAATCATTAGGGCCAGAGCATGCTATTGCCATGAGCTGAAACAGCTAATCATCATACAGCAACATGCTGTATGTGTATTATAATCTGTCAGGCTCATTTTTTAAAATGTTTTTTTCTGTAAGTAATACTGTGCTCACGTGGTTTATCACAGACAGTAACAACAACATATTGTTGAAAATTCAAGATTATATCATCATGGTCCCTTTAGATACCATATGAGAAGGTCAGGAGTAACTTACAAAGACTGATCTGTAGAAGTCTGCTGGCTTGTCACCAAGGATAATAGGAAGCCCTCGCAGCACCAGTGTCTGAATTATCAGTTGGCTCTGAAGTCTTTGGGGGAGTAAGATGACAACTCAAATTACACAACTGGTAAGTTAATGCTGAAAGCTCAGAGCAATTTTAAATTTGATTGTATACCCCATCTAATACAAAAGCACTTTATATGACATGTCAAATTGTGAAAAACAATGGATGTGCATAATGTCTATACACAAACCTTGGTTTGTTGTGAAAGCTGTGACAGCAGCTGCCCAGTGTCCCCTCTCTTTGATCAAAATATCTCGAGAAGATGAGGACTGCCTATTGAGACTCTCATAGAATTCTTGCTTCAGGTCTTTTCTGCTGTAGCTCCCATGTTTTAACCTGTAATGTTTTAACAGGTAACCCCTTTTCTCTGATACAAACTCACTTCCACTTCCACTGCATCTTCATAAGAACCTGTAAAACAGAAAATGAGGAAACTTTTAGCTGCAGTAACATTAACCTGACTAACAAACCTCTGCTAATGAACGGGTCTAAAAATAACACAAAACAACGATGGACAAGTAATGTCGTTAGCGAATTCCGAATCACCGTGTTAACACCCGACTAATATTACCATGGTAGCCCTGCCAATGGTGGTGTCCTTTGAAAAGTTTGTTACATTGACAGTATTGATATAAATGCAAGAATCACCTCTGTTTGATACAAATGTGGGTTAACCACGTTAGCCCACCAGCTTGTGGTTAGCATTAGCTACAAGCACTTTATTGTAAACACTGAACCGACAGATAGCCTTCTTCTTAGCTGACGTTAGCATTTAGCTAAGTCATTATCTGGACTGATTGTATGGGTCAATCCAGTAAGATATCAATTTTAACACTCACCAGCTTTCTTCAAATACTCGTCTGGGCAAACTCCTCACAGTGGGGTTGAAAACACAGGACTCCAGATATGTTGAGTTTCGAAAAGAGCCCCACCCCCTCTGACAGAAACATAACATGTTCAGTTATCTTTGTTAATCATGATTATTGCACTGCACAATGTTGAAAAGTATTACAAACAACATGTTTCATTCTAGTAATGAGACACTGTTTATACAAAACACAAAAGAATAATTAATCACTACTAAACAGTTTATATTCAAACAAAATCCGGGTTTACAGTATGTTCCAAACGTTTACCTCTGCCATCTAACCCTAAGCCGTCAATCTGAGTCTCTGTTCTTTAGGTGGAAGATGCTTACTTGGGTTTTGTCAGGGTTAGCCCTTAGGTGGTTCTCGGCATAGTATGGGGTTAGGTCTGCCAGGGCATTACTAAGTTTTGTTTCCACTTCTTCAAAGGATCTTCCCTGTGCAGCAGTGCTACGGTCATCAGCATAGAGAAAATTCCTTGTGTCTGGGTGTCAGGGCTCGAAATTAACTTTTTTTCTTTGTGTCCCCCAGTGGTCCCGAATTCTGTGTTGTATTGTCCCGAATGGAAGCAATAGTGTCCCCATTTTTTTCCTCTCTGAAATAACCAGTGGTTAATATTATCATATGAAGTTACTATTATATTTGTAACTATGCGATTTTGAACCCTTTATATCATTTTTACAATAAGTCACAAGACACAAGCGACACATGTCCTATACATCATCTACTTCAAAATTAGTTATTGCATTTTCAGTTTATTAAACTTTGGCGATCTCACTGATACTGATAATAGATACCCGTTTATTTAAAGGGGCCAACTAGCTCATTCAGAAAATGTTTCAACTCCCTACATCTGCAGTACACTTTAGTTGAAAATAAGACCCCTTTTATGTTAATTTCATCTACTTATACCTTGAATATCTGTGGGCACTTATAAGGCCAACTTATCATTTTCACCATTACCGTTATCCATAGCCCTGTGATGACCTGGCGACTTGTCCAGGGTGAACCCCGCCTTTCGCCCGTAGTCAGCTGGGATAGGCTCCAGCTTGCCTGCGACCCTGTAGAACAGGATAAAGCGGCTACAGATAATGAGATGAGATCGTTATCCATTTTTATGAACTTTCCGTTATCCATTTTTATGAACTTTCCGTTATCCATTTTTATGAACTTTCCGTTATCCATTTTATGAACTTTCCGTTATCCATTTTATGAACTTTCCGTTATCCATTTTATGAACTTTCGCTGCCGAAACATGGGTGCAAATGTTAGCAACATCAGCATAGTGGCAGCAGGTCCGAGCCTAGTTGTGCTGCTGACTGACTAAACTTTCTGAACTAGAAAGACACCAAGAAAACTCACTTATTCTGTTGAACGGTATCTTCCGTCAATATCATCCACATAATTCCTGTTGTATTTTATAACGTGTCTAACAGTGTTCATTCAGTTGCTCGCGTTGCCTGCAGACCAGGCGATGACACTTTGGATCCTGAAGGTCCCGGAGACGTTATGTCTGGGCTTTCAGTTTCTTCCCCGCGGTCGGTCCGCTTCAACCACTTCAGCATTTTTGTTCTGGCAAGAGTCGGCGCAGCGTGTGCGGTAGCAATTCCATTCCAAGTCCATATAATGCGGCCGAAGATTCTAGAACAGAATGCGCTGCTCTGTAGCCTACGGATGCAGTTGCATCGAAAGTGTAGCCACTAATGTATTTTTCGCTGTTAACGTTTTAAAATTAACAAATTAGGTGAATGTCTACGTATGTGTTACGGCTTTGTAAATAATATTAATGTCGAACTTTTTTTCTAGATCTATTTTTTTCCATTGTCCCGGGATTGTCCCAGATATGATAATTTTGTGTCCCGATGACATTTTTTATGGTCCCCGGGACATCGGGACACCGTTAGTTTCGAGCGCTGCTGGGTGTATTGGTTGAACTGCTGCAAAACATCTGTCTTTCTCTGGAACAGGCCACGAGTTCCTGTAGTGATGAAAGATTCTTCCATTCTTCTGATTTTGTGAAGTACAAGATGCTTGTTGATATAATGTGATCAGCGCACCTCTTCCACGCGGTCCAAGTGAACTGCACCCAAGTGCGGTATGCAATGATCACACTAGTCAAATGAACCGGACTTTGGGGGTCAAACGTGCTCAGGTGCGGTACGGATTGCACCTAGTGTCAGTTCACCGTCACATTCATGCCTATGGACAATTTAGAGTAGCCAGCTGACCTAATTCACATGTCTTTGGACTGTGGGAGGAAACTGGAGCACATGAAGGAAACCCACTCAGGCACGGAGAGAATGTGCACAAAAAGGTGCCAGTCAGTTGCAAGGTTCAAATTTAGAGCCTTTTTTCTGTGATGTGACAGTGCTAACCACTGTATCACCATGCAGTGTTTTACAGTACAGTTCCTTGATTAATGCTTCAGTACTTATTAACATAGCAGTAAGTATTTGTAGCAAGAGTTCTAGGTGGGTGGAGCACAGAAGCACGGCAGGCCAGAACTGAGTTCTCAAAAACTCTTTTATTTAGCTTTTCAGCTTTTATATTCACTCTCACACACATGCACACACACAAGCGTCCAGGTTGGGGGAGAGCTCCCTTCCTCTGCTCTCCCTCTCCTTTATAGGGCACGGTCACTAGGGACGACACACAAACACAGGTTAATTCCCATCAGGTGTAGTGATTCTGCCACTTACCTTCCCTATCTCCGCCCTCCATTCACAGACTGATGCTTGTGTGACACACACAAAATGTATGGTCACAATTTGTGTTATTTTTGGGTATGTTTGTTCATTTAGGTGATTTGTGTATATACACTGTAATTATCAGTGTGGCTTGTTCTGCTGTTGGACCCTCTTGAGCGGACTTACGTTTTCCTTGGTTCATTCTGCTGAGCGAGGCTGAACTGGGCAAACGCCAACTGTGTCATCTTTTCTCCTGTTCATACAGGTTTGTGAAGTATTAAAACTTATCATAAAACATGTACATGTTAGTGAATGGTTAATGTGTAAATTAACTCGGTTTTGAACGAGTGAAATGTGTATATGTGTTTTGGGTTTTTTTTTGAATAAGTTTAGTATCTCAGGGTGGCGCCAGCCGATAACTTTCTTTGTTGACATTAGCAAGTCTTAGTCTAGTTTGGCTCCAGTACACCACAATATTGTTATGCAAATAAGCTGTTTAATTATTTTATGTGTGTTGCTATTATTTTTATGTTCATGACAAGTAATGTTGGGAGATGTTATCTTTGCCAGCCAGCAGCTCATACATTTTTGGTAACTGATATATTAGCCATATTTTGCTATTGGTGATTTGACTATCTTTTATGAAAGGCGAATTCAAATATAAGTCAGTGAAAGGACTGGATAATAAGCTATACTGATTGAACAGAGAGTTATTGTACTCTTAGGTGTAAGTGAATAAGTAAGTGAATTAAAATGTGTCTGGAAAAGAGGATATACAGTACATATTAATTTTATTTGTCTTTTTTTTATGTATTTGAGATGATCTTTGTGTAAAATAAGTTTGAGAACTGGAAATATACAGAAGGACATGATGAGATTCACTTTGCATGTGAGTAAATAAAGCATTCTGCTGAGCGAGGCTGAACTGGGCAAACGCCAACCGTGTCATCTTTTCTCCTGTTCATACAGGCATATTATCTGTATTCAGGCTCCCGGCCGGGACCTGTAACACTTGACCACGCCCCTGCTGCCACATACCACCACCGCCCGACTCAGGCCGGGGAGCCGTTCGGCCTGAAGCCGACTCCCCCCCCCCTTGACGGGAGAGGAAGTCCGCCACGACCATCTGCGCCCCCGGCCTGTGGACCACCTCAAACTTAAATGGCTGGAGTGCCAGATACCAACCACCTGTTGGTATGTGATAGTCTGTGATCCGCACATTGGCATCCTTCATGCAGTGGAGCCACTGCAGGGGCGCGTGGTCTGAACAGAGGGTGAAAGGGCACTTCAGCAGGTAGTAGTGGAGGGCGAGGACCACCCACTTAGTTTAGTTTAGTTTATTAGTTTATTTAACAGGGGCCATTTACAGAACAAGTCCCATACCAGAGTTAGCTATACAGCTAATTTTCATCTGTGGTCCCTGGGCAGAGGGCTTAAAACAAACAAACAAACAAACAAACAAACAATATTGACAATACATACACTGCTATTGCCACTACGACTAAAAACAGCAACATCATACTAGGACAACACAACATGTAACAATGACACAAGAACAACACACCTACACAGAACACTACCATCAATACACAGATGACAACACATAAGGCAGCACACATCACAAAATAATAAATTAATGATTACATCTTTGATAAGCCTTCAGCCATAACTTCAAGGATTTTTTTAAATTGGCTAAAACTTGTACAGTCTCTAATATGAACTGGAATTGAGTTCCATTTTCCTACTGCACTGATAGAGAAAGCTGATTGGCCAAAGGAAGGCTTCCTGAAACTCCCATAACAATCACCTCTCACTGAAGACCTAGAGACCCTTAATTTATCTCTGCAAAGTGATATGTATTGCTTGAGAGGTGGCGGTGCAAAATCATGGATGAGTTTATACATCAAGCACATATCAGCAAAACAGATAAAACTCTCAAAGGTTAGTAAGTTATGTTTTGTTATGATGGCAAAATGATGGTAATTTCTTGTTTGTTTGTTTTTTATCAAGAACTTTTATAGCCTGTTTATAGAGGGTGGCTAAAGATTGTAAGATAGTCACCCCTGCCTGGGACCAACTTGTAGAGCAGTAAGATGGATGTGAAAAAATCATAGAATGTAAAAACAGTTTAGCAGCGGGTAAGGGCAATTAGTGACTAATCAGACCCTCCAGGATTTCGCGATGTTGCGATTTGCAACTTCAACGCAAATTCAACCAATCCCCACGAATTCAGGGCGGTGTTGCAATTATATCCAATCACCGCAACTTTCCCGCAAATTTGACCAATCGTTGGCGTCATCTTGCAGTGACGTCGACAAACTACCTTCCGCCTTACTTCCGTGTATACATTCAAGAGAAGCAGCATGTGCGAGTCAGTGTTTATGTAGGCTTAAATTCTGTTATTGAAAGTGTGTTATGTTTACAGTGAAGGACTGTGTGCACTTTACATTATTTTTTTTACTTAATACAAGAAATTAATGGATGCCATCATTTTTGCCAAAATGGTATTTTATTTTCCATTGTTTAGGCAGCTTCAGCATCATACTGTGAGATTCTGTTCAAATTGTTTTTTTTTTCTTCTATGAAGCCTGAGCCATTTATTTTATTAGTTTATAATTATTGTTTAATTTAGTCTTCAGGAGAGACTGCCTGCACACAGTACTAGTATTAATAGTTTTTTTTTCTTACATGAAAGCTGAGGCATTTATATTATATTTTAAGGTAACTTCATGTTGTGCTGTGAGGTTCTATGCACTTTAACTTTTGAATTAACAGGTGCATTTGGATAAGTAAAGCCTATTTTTCTGCATTTTTGTAGTCCTGATAATATTTTATATTGGTAAAGTTGTTTATAGGACCATTTCTCAGTGTCTTTGTTTTTTTAATCAATAGTTTTTCAGTAATAACTTAATATTTAACATATCACTCAATTTTAATCACAAAAAGAGAAAATCGCAACAATTTCTCGCAACTTTCACTTCCTCCCGCAATGTAATCGCAACAAAAACCTAAAAAACACCACAACTTTCACTTCCTCCCACAATAATCGCACACACAATAATAAAATTAAGTTATATAAAACTATGCACACTAATAAAACTAATTTGTACACACAGAAGGCACGATTTCCTCGCATAGTCGCAGCCATCTTCTTGTTGTTGTGTGCTTGTTCCTGTGAGTGCTTCACGCCGGGTAGAAGAAGGGGTTTATGTGCATGCTTCCTACTTCTTCTATTGTTCTGGTGTCTCCAATGGGACCGTCTTACAGCGCACGTAGAGGTGTGGCATGTGTATTGCATCGTTTTCAGCAAGCGTTGCGTTGCCATATGTACCTGATATTTTACTGATCCGTTGCCCATGTGGACGCGATATTTTTTTTAATAAAATCTCGTTGCCGTTGTCGTGTGGATGTAGCCTTAAAGATAGAGGTTATCACTGCTGTCTTCCAGGCATTAGGAAAATAACTTTGTTTAATGGACAGATTGACCAAGTGAGTAACTGGAGAAGAGAAAATGTTTGCATACTTCCTAACAAATGCACAATCACAGTCAAAAATATCTTTTGCCTTAGAGTTCTTAAACTGGTTTAAGATTTTAGTTACAGATGATTCTGGTACTTCTAAGATGTTAAACAATGGTAGATCATTATTTGGTAATATAATGACCTTCTCTCTTGGACCAAAGCCTAGTGCTAGATTTTGAACTGAATCAATAAAGTAACTATTGAACACAGTAGAAATTTGGACTTTATCTTGGGTTATAATCCCCTGCACTTGTAATTCATACCCTTTATCTCTTTTATTATTATCTTTCTTTAAAACTCTATTAATATTTTGCCAAATTTTCTTGCAATTACCCTTTGATTCATTTATAATGTTAATAAAAAAATGTGCTTTAGCCTTTCTCAATTCATGTACCACTTCATTGCACAACTGCTGAAAAGTTCTCCTATCATTGGGTAATCCAGACTTAAGTGCAGTTTTCAATGCATAATCCCTTCGCTTCATTAAGTTCCAGACTTGTTCACTAAGCCAAGATAAGTTTTTTTTTTTTCTGGAATATGTAATATTTTTACTAAATTCACTTTTAACCTTATCAATCATAGTCATTTATCTCTCAGAAGCATCATCTAGGTCCCGAATGGAACCAATCTCGTTCATGCTTGAGTTTGCAGTGATCACTTCCTGAAAAGTTTGTATATCCCTCTCAGCTATGTCGTTAGTATTTTCCAAGTATTTTTCTTGCTATGCATCATTATTTTATGGTACTTTTTTTAGTCACGAAGCACTAAAGTCCCCAGCTGTTTCTTTCTTTACTCCTCACAAAGTCCATATGCATGAAGGTCTCGACAAAATTCTTACACAGCCATACAGTTACAATGGGCCGTGATGACTTCTCTGTCTTGTTTAACTAGATCCAGGTCTTTAAAGGGGTTTCTGATGATCTTTGTGAATGATTTACCTGAGAGATAAGAGCCAACACAAGTGAGAATCAAGCTAACTGTTGTTTGTTTACACTTCAATTTGCAGTGCTTTATTGTAAAGACATGAACAAAAAGCTTTAAAAAACATATTACACAGGCAAAAACAATACAGGATTCATTCGGCAACGATTTGATACCAAGGTCCTTTACCCAACCACATATAAAAAAGTTGTAACCTCCATACTCTTCCACACTTTCATCTGTTTTGCGGTGTAGAAGGACGTCTGCAACACCAGATAGTTTGAGATGTCGGGGAACTCGACTGAAGGGTAGTTTTTGAGATCGTATGACAAATCCTTCTTTCCCAGACTGTAGGGGTCGATTCCATTGCACATAGCAATCTTCTGAATATATCTAAAGCAAGCAGTAGCTTCTAGATTACGAGCATACTCTGATAAGTTATCGCTTGTTGTTTGCACTAGGGCAGCCTTTAGACCATCAGCTATTTCATTTCCGGTAAAACCACTAAGAAAAGTCGCATGTTTGAAACCCAGCAATAAATGACCATGAGGTAATGCTCACCCTACCCCCTCTTCAGCCAGCCAATTAGGTTGCATTTTCCTCATGAATATTCATTCATAAATATAGTTCTCAAGCTGTGAGTGGAGATACTCAAATAAGGGTGCAGTATAATTCTAATGAGCTCCCCTTGTGATGTAAAAAGTGGAGCCAAATCTGAATGGCTTGTCAAAGCACAGTTTTTCTGAAACGGGCAGCCCAAAAGAAACTGACTGGGTGTCTTATTTCAGAGTTTGTGCGTTAGTAGGCCCTCCAGATACCCAAATGCATAGTTGCAACCAGAAGTTTACATACAGTTTAGAAAAAGACACAAACTTTTTTTTCCTCCGTGTCTGACAGTAAAACTGAGGAAAATTTTCCTGTTTTAGGTCAGTTAGGATAACCTTTTTTTTTTTTTGTAAAATGTCAGAATAATCAGAGAGAGAATTTTTCAGAGAATTTTTAATTACTTTCATCAAAGTCAGACATTTACATACACTTGGTTAGTATTTGGTAGAATTGCCTTTAACTGTTTAAACAAATATAGCCCCAGTCTGAATTATTTTACCTCATGTCCACTTGCCCATGATTAACATGGTCTCTTACTACTAGATCCTATTTACTGTAGTCTGCAGAGCTTGACATGCTCGATTTAACCCAGCTCTTAATTGCTTTTACTGATGGCCGTGATTGAAACCTGACCTCCCCTGGGGTTGGGAGGTCAAGCAACAGATTGTTTACATAGATGTCAGGAAAGGGTGAGTGATGGGGAGCACAATTCAGACCTCCCCTACCCTTAGGGGCCAAGGGGCAAAACAGTTTTTCCCCCACACCGGCAGCAACCCAAGTCCTTTGCTGTGAAAATCTAGGCCAAAGTACTGGATTGGCATGGCAGTAAGTAAATAGGAGTTGGGAGGATAATCACACCTTGCATAGATCCCTATGGGAGTAAAAGGATTAACTTGGATCAAGCATTTTGGGTAGCCTTCCACAAGTTTCTCACAATATCTTGTGGGAATTTTTGCCCATTCCTCCTGACAGAACTGGTGGAGTTGAGTCAAATTTGTGGGCCTTCTTGCTTGTACATGCCTTTTCAGTCCCACCCACAAATTTTCTATAGGATTGAGGTCAGGGCTTTGTGATGGCCACTCCAGTACCTTCACCTTGTTGTCCTTAAGCCACTTTGCAACTATTAGAGGTATGCTTGGGATCATTGTTCATTTGGAAGACCCATCCATGCCCAAGCTTTAACTTTTTGGCAGATGTCTTGAGATGTCACTTCAATATATCGACATCATTTTCTTTCCTCATCACGCCATCTATTTTGTGAAGTGCACCAGTCCCTCCTGCAGCAAAGCAGCCCTACAACATGATGCTGACACCCCCATACTTCACGGTTGGGATGGCGTTCTGGGGCTTGCAAGCTTCCCCCTTTCTCCTCCAAATATAACGATGCTCATTATGACCAAACAGTTCATTTTTTGTTTTATCAGACCACAGGACATGACAAAAATTAAGATCTTTTTCCCCATGTGCAGCTGCAAACTGTAATCTGGCTTTTTTATGGTGGTTTTGGAGCAGTGGCTTTCTCCTCACTGAGTGGCCTTTCAGCTCATTTCGGTACGGAACTCATTTTACTGTGGATAATGATAGTCTTTTACCAGTTTCAGCCAGCATCTTTACAAGGTCTTTTGCTGTTGTTATGGGGTTCATTTGCATATTTCGCACTAAAGCATGTTCATCTCTGGGACACAGAAGCTGTCTCCTTCCTGAGCGGCATGATGGCTGTGTGCTCCCATGGTGTTTATACTTGCATATTATTGTTTGAACAGATGAACATGGAACCTTCAGGCATCTGGAAATTGTACCCAAGGATGAAGTGATGATCCACAATTCTTTTCCTGATGTCTTGGTTGATTTCTTTTGATTTCCCCATGATGTCATGCAAAGAGGCCCTTGTGTTTGAAGGTGTGCCTTAAAGTACATCCACAGGTGTGCCTCCAATTAACTCAAATGATGTCAGTTAGCCTATCAGAAGCTTCTATTGCCAAAATATTATCATGTGGAATGCTCCAAGCTGTTTAAAATCACAGTCAACTTAGTATATGTAAACTTCTGACTTTGATGAAAGTAATAAAAAATTATCTGAAAAATTCTCTCACTGATTCTGACATTTTACAAATAATAATAATAATAATAATAATAATAATAATAATAGGACTCCTAACTGACCTAAAACAGGAAAAGTTTCCTCAATTCAACTGTCAGATGTGGAGAAAAAAAAAAGTTTGTCTTTTTCTAAACTGTATGTAAACTTCTGGTTGCAATTGTATGTGCACAAGCACTGAAAAAAAGGAGTTTTTTTTTTTATAATATATCTCCTTTGATGCATAAAATACTGATAGTTACCTCCACCAACTTTGTTGGAGGAGGTTATGTTTTCACCTCTGTTTGTGTTTTCCCAACATAACTCAAAATGTAGTGAATGGATGTTGATGAAAGTTTGAGAAAAGGCTAGCTGTGGATTATGGAATAAGGTGTTAGATTTTGATTCAAATCTGCACATGTATGTGGACACAGGATCCAGATATGTATGCGGATCCAGGATTTTTTTGTCTTTTCCCAATGTAACTCAAAAAGTAGTGAAGGGATTTTGATGAAATTTTGACGAAAGGTGAGTCATGGGCCAAGGAATAATTAAACTTTGATGCAAATCTAGATATGCATGCAGATCCAGGATTTTTTTTGTCTGTGCCCAACGTAACTCAAAAAGTAGAGAATGGATTTTGTTGAAATTTGGTGTACAGCTTTAGTGTTATCCTAGATTCAAGTGGTTTGATTTTGACATTGATAATTTGTGGCATGGCGGAGATATGCACTCTACAGAGGGCCCTTCTAGTTAATCCATCCATCTGTTATCTGTAACCGCTTATCCTGTGCAGGGTCGTGGGCAAGCTGGAACCTATCCCAGCTGACTATGGGCGAGAGGCAGGGTGCACCCTGGACAAGTCGCTAGATCACCTGGAGGGCTGACATAGAGAGACAAACAACCATTCACACTCACATTTACACCTACGGTATAGTCAATTTAGAGCCACCAATTAACCTAACCTGCATGTCTTTGGACTGTGGGGGAAACTGGAGCACCTGGAGGAAACCCACACAGACACGGGGAGAACATGCAAACTCCACACAGAAAGGCCCCTGTTGGCCATTGGGCTTGAACCTAGAACCTTCTTGCTGTGAGGCGACAGTGCTAACCACTACACCACCGTGTTGCCTCCCTTCTTGTTAATGTTGCCTTTTATTCTTTGTCCTTTGTTTGGATACTAGTAACTATTATCCAAAACTGCATAAGAAGTCTGTGGCAGCAGGGGCATGATCAAGCATTGGCTGTGAACAGCGAGGAGTCAAATGAGCCAGCAGGTAACGTGATGAGTTACACCTGTGGTTGATTATTGGCTGTCTACTAAAGTGTGTCTTTTGTGTCTTTCAGTAGCCAGTAACCAGAGAAAGACTTGTATCACCCAACGTGTGTGTTTGTGAGTGTGCATGCGTTCTTGTGAGAATTGAAAGCAACAAAAAAATAAAAAGCACTGTTAATGGTCAAGCCTGTCTCCCAGTTCTTCATTTCCTAACCCACGAGAGTGCTACAAAGTCAATTATAATTTTGTCAGCATAGCAGTGATGAATAGTCCACTTAATTTAGTTACCACAAGTCATTACCATGTTGACACCATTGCAATTTGTTATTAGTTACTAAATCAATCAACATCATAGTTTATTTTAGTGATTAGTAATTACTGAAGAGCTTGATTAATTGATCAGTTAGTAAAGACATAAGCATTAATTAAGGAACTGTATTGTAAAGTTACCAGTATATTCAATGCAGAAAGTGAAAGAAAATACTTGACTGAACTATTTCACACTATTACATAATTTACTCTAGCAAAGTTAGTCAGACACAGTTAGTCCTTCTAACAAACTAGTCAGGGATATCACAATCCTTGCATCATTCACTTATTAAATGCTCATGTAAACAAACATATAGACATGTGGACACACAGATTAATGTAGGTGGTCCATCTCTACACATCACTGTATTTTCCCCAGTGCAGGGTCATTTTAATTGCCTCTAGTCACCACTTCTTTATAGTGTGCCAACCCCACATTACAGAGGAGGACATCACACCTGTAGTATCCGAGTCTCCAATTACAGCCTCCTCTGCCTTTCAGAGAGCAGCATGCTTATTACAGCTCCTGCTGTCCTCTAATGCACACTGGGACATCATAGCTGCTTTCTCCACATCATCATTTAATTAGACTACATTACAACAGTGACAAGCTGACAGACATAACCACCAGTCCTGTTAGACACAGTTGAACTAATGATACTAGCTCAGAGATGCACTCAGCCTCCTGTGTACAAGGGTTATATCATCCACAATCACACAACACCACACATATGCATGCACAAGTAGACTTATCTCCATGTATATTAGGAATAATAAAGGCTATAAAATCTGGTCGAATACAACTATTTATAATGGGTGACTGTATAGATTTTAGGTGCCTTATTGGCATAATTGGCAAAATATGATACAGTATGTAGTAAAACCACGTTCTGATAATACATTGAGTATTTGATGATACATTGGACAGTAATAAAGATAATTCAGTATCTGCTAAAATGTTGGGTGGCATGGTGGTGCAGTGGTTAGCATGGTTGCCTCACAGCAAGAAGGTCCTGGGTTTGAAGCTGATGGGGGCCTTTCTTTGTGGAGTTTGCATGTTCTCCCTGGGTCTGGTCCCACATGTTTGTAATGTAATGAGGAAACATGATTTTCTATTTTTTTTTTTTTTAATGCATAAAACATCAATGTAGTCCATTGAAACTTTGGTAACATCAGGATGGCATATGTGAGGCAGTCTGGGAAACATGTCAGATATCAGTGCATGGTTTGAAGTCTGGAAAATAACCAAAAATTATATTTAAAAAAAAGTCAAGTTACCGTATGACCAAATAACCAATAATATATAATTTGATATCTCTACTTTTGGAGAAAATAAATATATTTTACACATACAAAATGGAAACAGTTTCTCTCTCACTCACTCACTCACTCACTCACTCACACACTTTTAAGGCTATACTTTCTAACCTTTTCTTGACATCTGCCTGTGAGGTTCATCAAATGCAGCAGTAAATGCATTCAGTCTACCTAAAGATGTTTAAAAGCTTGCTAGACAAGTGTGATTTTGTCACATGATTTGATCAAGTTTCTGGATCGTTACATGCCATAACGAAATGAGCATAAGCCTAATCAATTCAGTTTGTAATCAGACGCTAGCTGTCAAAATGTCTGTGATACTCCTGTGCCATCACATCATCACCAAAACAGGAAAGTGTGCATATACGAACAAAAGAAGCAATATATATACACACAGTGGTGGTTTTTATAATTTTCTATATTTCTGCATAAATAAGATCTAAAACATCATCAGATTTTCACACAAGTCCTAAAAGTAGATAAAGAGAACCCAGTTAAACAAATGAGACAAAAATATTATACTTGGTCATTTATTTGTTGAGGAAAATGACCCAATATTACATATCTGTGAGTGGCAAAAGTATGTAAACCTTTGCTATCAGTATGTGGTGTGACCCCCTTGTGCAGCAATAACTGCAACTAAACGTTTAACTATTGATCAGTTCTGCACACCGGCTTGGAGGAATTTTAGCCCATTCCTCCATACAGAACAGCTTCAACTCTGGGATGTTGGTGGGTTTCCTCATATGAACTGCTCACTTCAGGTCCTTCCACAACATTTCAATTGGATTAAGGTCAGGACTTTGACTTGGCCATTCTAAAACATTAACTTTATTCTTCTTTAACCATTCTTTGGTAGAACGATTTGTGTGCTTAGGGTCGTTGTCTTGCTGCATGACCCACCTTCTCTTGAGATTCAGTTCATGGACAGATGTCCTGACATTTTCCTTTAGAATTCTCTGGTATAATTCAGAATTCATTGTTCCATCAATGATGGCAAGCTGTTCTGGCCCAGATGCAGCAAAACAGGCCTAAACCATGATACTACCATCACCATGTTTCACAGATGGGATAAGGTTCTTATGCTGGAATGCAGTGTTTTCCTTTCTCCAAACATAACACTTCTCATTTAAACCAAAAAGTTCTATTTTGGTCTCATCCATCCACAAAACATTTTTCCAATGGCCTTCAGGCTTGTCCACGTGATCTTTGGCAAACTGCAGATGAGCAGCAATGCTCTTTTTGGAGAGAGTTTTCTCCTTGCAACCCTGCCATGCACACCATTGTTGTTCAGTGTTCTCCTGATGGTGGACTCATGAACATTAACATTAGCCAATGTGAGAGAGGCCTTCAGTTATTTAGAAGTTACCCTGGGGTCCTTGTGACCTCGCCGACTATTACACACCTTGCTCTTGAAGTGATCTTTGTTGGCCGACCACTCCTGGGGAGGGAATCAATGGTCTTGACCCCAGAGCCTGGCCACCAAGGAGCTTTTTAACCACCTCGGCAACCTCAGCCCCTGTGATAGGCGAGTCCTCCCAAGCACCCTCAGACTCTGCGTCCTCCTCAGACAACATCAAATCAAATCAAATCAAGTTTATTTGTACAGCGCTTTTAACAATAAACATTGTCGCAAAGCAGCTTTACAGAATTTGAACGACTTAAAACATGAGCTAATTTTATCCCTAATCTATCCCCAATGAGCAAGCCTGTGGCGACGGTGGCAAGGAAAAACTCCCTCAGACGACATGAGGAAGAAACCTCGAGAGGAACCAGACTCAAAAGGGAACCCATCCTCATTTGGGCAACAACAGACAGCCTGACTATAATATTAACAGTTTTAACAGGTATAACCCTCAACTGTCCTCATGGGGCCGTCCTTCACAGGAGTGGGGCGATAAAACTCCGACCAGACACAGGGCACCAGGATGGATCAAGCAGGTCCGAGGGGCAGAAGAGGCCAGCATCTCAATCCCAGGATCAACATGTAACTCAGAGGGACAGATGGGGGGGAGAGAGAGAGAAAGAAAACACGTTGTTAGGTATGCCCTAAAAATGACAAGTATTAAATCTGTGTGGTAGGCTCGCAGAGACGAGAGTCTTTACATCAGGCATGACACACAATGGCATGTTAATATGGTAAAAAATATATCATGACCTGCTCTGGCTGGATGCTTGATTGGGTGATGGGAGCACACTCCTCAGCAATGATGAGATGCAGATGGGACCCTTAGGCCTGGCCAAGATAATTCAGTTACATTTCACCGGGTCTGGGACATGCGACAGAATGTCTGACGGCCGATTCCCTGCAGGCTACGATAGCCAGTCGAGGTCCCCACCGTCTCCACCAAAAGATTTCCTGTTGACTCCATGTAACTCAGAGGGACAGATTTGGGGTGGGGGGGGAGAGAAAGAAAACACAGGTGGTTAGGTATGCCCAATGTCACCTGAATAAGTAGGAACAGTATACATATTGCACCGAGTACAAGCAGGGACTCCGGCAACTAACTATGACAGCATAACTAAAAGGAGAGAGCCAGAAGGTAACACAGGCATGAGGGAGCCCCGGGACATAAAGCAGCCAGCCACTGCACCGTCAACAAACTCGAGTGAGCAAGCGAGTGGGGACTGACAGCATCCATACATCCCAGTTTACCAAAACACTATGTCTGAGGACCCTCCAGATCTACTCCTTTACCTCATAAACACCATTAACAAAAGGCTTGACTAAACAGATATGTTTTCAGCCTAGACTTAAATGCTGAGACTGTGTCTGATTCCCGAACATTACTTGGAAGGCTGTTCCATAACAGTGGGGCTTTGTAAGAAAAGGCTCTGCATGAATGTGGGATTGCGGAGATCCTCAAAGTATTCCTTCCACCGTTGGATGATGTCCCCAGTTAAGGTCAACAGCACTCCATCCTTGCTGTAAACAGTAGGGACAGAGCACTGTTTTCCTTTCCTGAGCCGCCGGACAGTTTGCCAGAATCTCTTCGAGGCTGACCAAAAGTCACTTTCCATGGCCTCTCCGAACTCCTCCCACACCCAAGTTTTTGCTTCAGTGACTGCCAGAGCCGCATTCCGCTTGGCCCGTCAGTATCTGTCAGCTGCCTCTGGAGACCCACAGGCTAACCAAGCCCGATAGGACGCCTTCTTCAGCTTGATGGCTCCCCTCACCACAAGTGTCCACCAGCGGGTTCAGGGATTACCGCCACGACAGGCATCAACAACCTTACAGCCACAGCTCTGCATGGCCACCTCAGCACTGGAGGTGCAGAACATGGTCCACTCAGACTCAATGTAGAGGTCTGCGCGGGACAGAATTTTCAGTCCCGCGCCCGCCCGCTCCCGCATTGTGCAGTCCCGCTCCCGCCCGCTCCCGCAAAGAATTATGATTTCCAGTCCCGCTCCCGCCCGCGCCTGCCATATTTTGTCCCGCTCCCGCCCGCAAATCCTGCATGATGCAGACGTTCGCATTATTTCTCACGAAAGTTCTTGTCATTGGCTTGGGGAAATAAACATGCTGAGCTTAGCTGAGCTCTCCACTGACCGATCCTTCATTTATTGTAAGTTTATTGTTTAGACTCTGACATTCTGCTGACACATTCCAAGTTGAGCGCTGCATGCGCTCATGATTGACAGCTCTCGCTTTGATTGACAGCTCTCGCTTTGATTGACAGCTCTCGCTTTGCGCACTCGCACTCCCACTTCTGAGTCTGTGGCGTTATGATTCCAACCGCGATTTCATTCTCCTCTCATATGAAGTGCTGCGCAACCACAACCAGCTCCTCAGATTATACACTGTCTATTTCTAGCTTTAAATTGAACAATCTGTGCGATACACAGTCCTTTTTAATACTAGTTAATACTTTTTAATACTTAGGACTAATACTCGACTTTTTAATGGTAAATTTACCTCTTTTTAAAGCAGCACTTGCTTCTGAAGCACTGTGAGCTTCACTAGAGGAGCTCTGCTCTTCTGCCATGATTGGAGATCTCAAACACGGAAGAGCGGAAAGGAATCGGAAACGTACGCGAGATTAGACCACATCTGCAAATTTAGGCATCTTAAAATGTTTTTATTAATGCCAAATAAAATATCCAGCACAAATTATATACGATAGACATAAATTAATTATTTATACATTTTATTTTAAACACGTTTTTAGTTAGCGGGACTGCAGCTTATCACCTCTCCCGCCTGCGCCCGCATTGTGCACTCCCCCTCCCGCCCGTGCCCGCAATGAGCTTTCAAAATTTGTCCCGCGCCGCACTGCTTTGCGTCGGGTCCCGCGGGTCCCGCGGGACTCCTGCGGGAGTGCAGGGCTCTAACTCAATGTCCCCATCCTCCCCCAGTATGCAGTTGAAGCTCTGCCAGATGTGACAGTTGAAGATCCGATGGATGGGAGCCTCCGCCAGATGTTCCCAGCATACCCTCACTACTCGTTTGGGCCTGCCCGGTCTGTCTGGCCTCCTCCCCTGCCATCTGATCCAACTCGCCACAAGGTAGTGATCAGTTGACAGCTCTGCTCCTCTCTTCACCCGAGTGTCCAAGACATATGGTCATAGATCAGATGAAACAGCTACAAAGTCGATCTTCGATCTGTGGCCTAGGATGTTCTCATGCCACGTGCACTTATGGACACCCTTATGCTTGAACATGGTGTTTGTTATGGCCAAACTGTGCATGGCACAAAAGTTCAACAACTGAACACCACTCGGGTTCAGATCAGGCAGGCCGTTCCTCCTAATCACACCCCTCCAGGTCTCACTGTCATTGCCCACATGAGCATTGAAGTCCCCCAGTAAAACAATGGAGTCCCCTCGTGGTGCACTGTCTAGCACCCCACTCAAGGACTCCAAGAAGGCTGGGTACTCCGAATTACCATTTGGCACATAAGTGAAAATGATAGTCAGTGACTGTTCCCTGACCCAAAGGCGCAGGGAAACGACCCTCTCATTCACTGGGGAGAACTCCGATGTTAGCATGCGAAACTGGGGGGCTACCAATAGCCCCATCCCTACCTGGCACCGCTCACCCTTGGCAACTTCAGCATAGAAGAGAGTCCAACCCCTCTCCAGGAAATTGGTTCCAGAGCCCAAGCTATGCATTGAGGTGAGCCCAACTACAACCCTGATTCCAAAAAAGTTGGGACAAAGTACAAATTGTAAATTAAAACAGAATGCAATAATTTACAAATCTCAAAAACTGATATTGTATTCACAGTAGAACATAGACAACATATCAAATGTCGAAAGTGAGACATTTTGAAATTTCATGCCAAATATTGGCTCATTTGAAATTTCATGACAGCAACACATCTCAAAAAAGTTGGGACAGGGGCAATAAGAGGCTGGAAAAGTTAAAGGTACAAAAAAGGAACAGCTGGAGGATCAAAGTACAACTCATTAGGTCAATTGGCAATAGGTCATTAACATGACTGGGTATAAAAAGAGCATCTTGGAATGGCAGCGGTTCTCAGAAGTAAAAATGGGAAGAGGATCTGATTTGCGCCGACAAATAGTGGAGCAATATCAGAAAGGAGTTCGACAGTGTAAAATTGCAAAGAGTTTGAACATATCATCATCTACAGTGCATAATATCATCAAAAGATTCAGAGAATCTGGAAGAATCTCTGTGCGTAAGGGTCAAGGCCAGAAAACCATACTGGGTGCCCATGATCTTTGGGCCCTTCGACAGCACTGCATCACATACAGGCATGCTTCTGTATTGGAAATCACAAAATCGGCTCAGGAATATTTCCAGAGAACATTATCTGTGAACACAATTCACCGTGCCATCCGCCATTGCCAGCTAAAACTCTATGGTTCAAAGAAGAAGCCGTATCTAAACATGATCCAGAAGCGCAGACGTCTTCTCTGGGCCAAGGCTATTTTAAAATGGACTGTGGCAAAGTGGAAAACTGTTTTGTGGTCAGACAAATCAAAATTTGAAGTTCTTTATGGAAATCAGGGATGCCATGTCATTCGGACTAAAGAGGAGAAGGACGACCCAAGTTATCAGCACTCAGTTCAGAAGCCTGCATCTCTGATGGTATGGGGTTGCATTAGTGCATGTGGCATGGGCAGCTTACACATCTGGAAAGACACCATCAATGCTGAAAGGTATATCCAGGTAGAGGTCTGCGCGGGACAGAATTTTCAGTCCCGCGCCCGCCCGCTCCCGCATTGTGCAGTCCTGCTCCCGCAAAGAATTATGATTTTCAGTCCCGCTCCCGCCCGCGCTTGCCATATTTTGTCCCGCTCCCGCCTGCAAATCCCGCATGATGCAGACGTTCGCATTACTTCTCACAAAAGTTCTTGTCATTGGCTTAGGGAATTAAACATGCTGAGCTTAGCTGAGCTCTCCACTGACCGATCCTTCATTTATTGTAAGTTTATTGTTTAGACTCTGACATTCTGCTGACACATTCCAAGTTGAGCGCTGCATGCGCTCATGATTGACCGCTCTCGCTTTGATTGACAGCTCTCGCTTTGATTGACAGCTCTCGCTTTGCGCACTCGCACTCCCACTTCCGAGTCTGTGGCGTTATGATTCCAACCGCGATTTCATTCTCCTCTCATATGAAGTGCTGCGCAACCACAACCAGCTCCTCAGATTATACACTGTCTATTTCTAGCTTTAAATTGAACAATCTGTGCGATACACAGTCCTTTTTAATACTAGTTAATACTTTTTAATACTTAGGACTAATACTTGACTTTTTAACTGTAAATGTACCTCTTTTTAAAACAGCACTTGCTTCTGAAGCACTGTGAGCTCCACTAGAGGAGCTCTGCTCTTCTGCCATGATTGGAGATCTCAAACACGGAAGAGCGGAAAGGAATCGGAAACGTACGCGAGATTAGACCACATCCGCAAATTTAGGCATATTAAAATGTTTTTATTAATGCCAAATAAAATATCCAGCACAAATTATATACAATAGAAATAAATTAATAATTTATACATTTTATTTTAAACACGTTTTTAGTTAGCGGGACTGCAGCTTATCACCTCTCCCGCCTGCGCCCGCATTGTGCACTCCCCCTCCCGCCTGCGCCCGCAATGAGCTTTCAAAATTTGTCCCACGCCACACTGCTTTGCGTCGGGTCCCGCGGGACTCCCGTGGGAGTGCAGGGCTCTATATCCAGGTTCTAGAGCAACATATGCTCCTATCCAGATGATGTCTCTTTCAGGGAAGACCTTGCATTTTCCAACATGACAGTGTCAAACCACATACTGCATCAATTACAGCATCATGGCTGTGTAGAAGAAGGGTCCGGGTACTGAACTGGCCAGCCTGCAGTCCAGATCTTTCACCCATAGAAAACATTTGGCGCATCATAAAACGGAAGATATGACAAAAAAGACCTAAGACAGTTGAGCAACTAGAATCCTACATTAGACAAGAATGGGTTAACATTCCTATCCCTAAACTTGAGCAACTTGTCTCCTCAGTCCCCAGACGTTTATAGACTGTTGTAAAGAGAAAAGGGGATGTCTCACAGTGGTAAACATGTTCTTGTCCCAACTTTTTTGAGATGTGTTGTTGTAATGAAATTTAAAATCACCTAATTTTTCTCTTTAAATGATACATTTTCTCAGTTTAAACATTTGATATGTCATCTATGTTCTATTCTGAATAAAAATATGGAATTTTGAAACTTCCACATCATTGCATTCCATTTTTATTTACAGTTTGTAGTTTGTCCCAACTTTTTTTGGAATCAGGGTTGTATATCTAGTCAGTATCGCTCAACCTCACACACAAGCTCAGGCTCCTTTCCCACCAGAGAGGTGACATTCCATGTCCCAAAAGCCAGTTTTGTCAGCCGGGGATCAGTACACCAGGGCCTCCGCCTTTGGCTGCCACCCAATCAACAGTGCACTGGACCCTTACGGCACCTCCTGCAGGTGGTGGGTCCACAGGAGAGTGGTTCTGTGTTTGTCATTCAGGCTGGGCCTGGCCGGGCCCCACGGATATAGGCCTGACCACCAGGTATTCGCCGAAGAGCCCCTCCCCCAGACCTGGCTCCAGGGTGGGGCCCTGGTATCCCTGGTCTGGGCAAGGGTACTCGGATACCTGTTTTTTCTTTCATAAGGGTCCTTTTTGAACCGCTTTTCATCTGACCTCATCTAGGACCTGTTTGCCTTGGGAGACCCTACCAGGGGCAATTGCCCCGACAACATAGCTCCTAGAATCCCTGAGGCACTCAAACCCCTCCACTATGTTAAGGTGGCGATTCAATGGAACAATTATAGATTTTACAAAAAAGTTAAGAACAGGAGGGTTACTCTCAAAATCTTCGGTATTTAATGAAGCAAACCTGGCGGCCATGTTTGTTTACAAATTTTCACAGTCGCTCACTAGCATGGAAGTTTTACGTGTAATACGTATCTTATGGTATTTTCATTTCATTGCGACAGTTTACTTCAGGCACCGCCGGCAAACAAAGAGATGCTTCTGTGCATGCGCAGCAGAAAACTTTCCCATTGAATATTCACATCAGCGCCGACGTGTGACATCATGTTGCCTTGACAATCATGCAGTATCATAAACCATATTCAATACTCATTCTCCATTGGGTAGAGTGACATAATACATGTATGATAAATGATATGCTAACAATATTGCATGCTATCAAACCAAATGAATGAAACCTGCTAGAAGGGAATAGAATAAATGTTTTTATTCCATCAAAAAAGTGTCCTGTATCTATAATCATTTCCTTTATTCTATCCACATTCAGTGGATATGAGCAATCACGTGCTCAGATTGGCTACTCTACTACTAGGCTATCAGCTCATATACCGTGAGTAGAGAAAAACAAAATGGTGACACACATCAAGTGAGATATATCACTGTTGTCAAGTATTTAAAAGAAACAGAAATAGCTAAAAGAATATAGCCCTCCCCCCCCCCATATCTCCTGTTCCACACTCCAGCCCAGTTGGTGGCAGTAATGCACCTTTAAGTTGTTTGCCAAATGCCAAAAAAAAAAACTCTAAAGAAGAAGATGATGATGGCGGACTGTGTTGCTGAACCAACTGAGGATGAAATAAAAACTCTACTCGAAAATAAAACCCTAAAGAATAAAAAAAGCAACAAAATATGGAATAAAAGTATTTGATGGTAAGAACGTACCTTTTTTGTTTTAAGCGGCTAGAGATAATGAGATGAGAAGAATTATTATTATAACATTTTTTACAAATTGCTACTGTCATTTTGCCAGTTTGTTTACATCTCATCTCATCTCATCTCATTATCTCTAGCCGCTTTATCCTTCTACAGGGTCGCAGGCAAGCTGGAGCCTATCCCAGCTGACTACGGGCGAAAGGCGGGGTACACCCTGGACAAGTCGCCAGGTCATCACAGGGCTGACACATAGACACAGACAACCATTCACACTCACATTCACACCTACGGTCAATTTAGAGTCACCAGTTAACCTAACCTGCATGTCTTTGGACTGTGGGGGAAACCGGAGCACCCGGAGGAAACCCACGCGGACACGGGGAGAACATGCAACAGTTTGTTTACATTCTAAGCAGAAATTATTTTGTCAGATGTTTTGTACAAAGTTTTTATTCATCAAATTTGCAAAAAAAATTAAAATGGCTCTGTTTCTCAAAAGCCAGTGAATGTGGATAGAATAAATCAGTTACTCCACTCAATCTCATTGTACATGGCTATGTGACTCTTCAGTTGTCAGCTCATGTATGACTTGATTTCATGGAATAACTGGTTTTATGAAGGGGTTTTTTCAAGCCACCACACACACTTGGAAAAAAAAAATCTTATCCTGACAGTACATTCACTATCGATATTTCCAATGTACTGCTTAAGACATACACAGCAAGTCATCATTGTACTGTATGCTGCATCTCCATAACTGCAGTGGCAGAATGGTACCAGATGGGGGAAGTAAGTTCTTATGGATTCACATTATAGAACAGGTATAAGAGAAACACAGGATTTTGCACATTATTCTCACATGGAGTTACATTTGAGTTAAGGTACAAGACAAAAAGAATCAGAGACACCATTTTATAATTAATTACATAATTTGTATAAACGATATGACACCTCAGCACTGTTACATGTATAACTGACCCACTTATTGCAGAACTTATTGTACACCTCCAAGCTTGCTGCCATGCAGTAAGTCACGATCCACACGCCCCCTGTGTCATGATATTGTGGTGAAATATCATGACTTGTCTCTCTTTGCTGAAATGAAAGTGATGAGTTTCTCAGGTCCCAATATTGTCCAGTCACACCACTCTGGGGAATATACAGATATCCACAAGCAATGTACATGAGATAAAATAAAATAAATATGCCATGAAAGGGGATCTTGACTTTGAATTGGCTAAACTACATTAAAAAAGATGTAATAAAAGAGATAAACAGAAGTATTTGATTAAATCATGATTTCTAAGACTGTTTGTAGTAGTTAAGAGCAAAACTTTAATACTGAGTGTCTTAAAAATGCTGGCCCAGGTGCACCCTGCAATGAAAACACGCTTTCCTGGTGTGCCCTCATATTCTAGGATGATAATACATACTGATAAAATTACTCAAAAGCACTGTGATGAACACCAGAATTAAGTCAAATTCCTTCCACGTATTTGCTGTTCGCAAAATTTAAATATCATGTGATGATCTGCAGTGCAGATGAAAAGTATCTTTACACCTGTTTTATCCCTCAATTAACTCAAATACTTTCTTCATGAACAATGGTCCAATATTCCACCACAAACCATTCAGAACAGCATGACAGCATTCCAAGAAGAATTAAAAGCTGTTCTGGGGGCACAGGATGACCTTGCACTGTATTAAGTGCAGTGATGTTTCTGTGCTTGGTTTGTGGATCCATGGAGCAGTGTTCCAAGTGCTGTTGCCTGGTGGCAATGCAGCAGCTGTAGGACATGTTGTGCCTTTCAGTGGAGCTGTCCTCAGCTACGCCACTGGAGTTACATCTTGACAACTTTTGGAGGACTTTTTTTTCTGTTTGTTTTGTAACTGTAAAGTGACCTTAGGTGTGAGAAAGGTGCTAAATATCCATCCATATGGTACATTATCTGTAGCCGCTTATCCTGTACAGGGTCGCAGGCAAGCTGGAGCCTATCCCAGCTTGCCTGCGAGAGGGGGGGTACACCCCGGACAAGTCGCCAGGTCATCACAGGGCTGATACACAGAGAAATTTAGAGCCACCAATTAGCCTAACCTGCATGCCTTTGGACTGTGGGGGAAACCGGAGCACCCAAAGGAAACCCATGCAGACACAGGGAGAACATGCAAACTCCACACAGAAAGGCCCTCGTCGGCCACTGGACTCGAACCTAGGACCTTCTTGCTGTGAGGCGACAGTACTAACCACTACACCACTGTACCACCCCAGGTGCTAAATAAATTATTCTTCTTCTTATTATTATTATTAAAAAAGTCCTTGATATTAAGATATTGTTACAGGCTTACACTATTTTGTGTCTCACTTAAATTATCATAGCCCCTGGTACTGGCCCATAATGAAAAGTATTGGGGGGGAAGTAGTTTTATAGTATCTTTGAAAGAAAGATCATCAACATTACAGTCTGAAGTTTCTCACTGTGTCTTAATTATGGTCATTTCAAAATCAGAGATGCATGCAAGCCTACATAAAAATAATTATAGCCTGAATAATTAAACAGTCTAGATTTCATGAATAAGAATGACAGTGATCTCTCATTTCTAATACAGCTGAGGTTCGTTGATCTAAATGTAGTGCATGGCATTGTATTACGATGTTAGATAAGTGCTAAGAAATTCAGACAATGTTTCTAATCATGTATTAATCATGTTTTAGCACTTAGATGAAATGATTTTACAAAATTTCAGATAAGAAACAAAAAGGAACAATGTTACTGTTGTATTATCAATTGTATTATCAAAAAAGCATTTGACTACTCATTTTACAGGGGGTGGTGTGGGGGTTGTTGGTTTGAGGGGCGGAACAATGAAGAAACAAAGTTGAAGCATGACTTTGTTTACAAAAGTAAACCCTTAGTGGAAACCTAAATCAACAAGAAGGACACTCGGTAGAGTGCATATCTCCGCCAAGCCACGAATTTGGATTTGCATCAAAATGTAATCAATTGTTCCTTGACCCATGAACCACCTTTTCTCAAAAGTTAATCAAAATCCATTCACTACTTTTTGAGTTACATTGGGAACAGGTGAACAAACAAGCAAACAAACAGAGGCAAAAACATAATCTCCTCCAGAAAAGTTGGTGGAGGTAATGATAAAGCATTTAGTGTGGAAAGAAAGTTCTACTGTTTGATTATAGACATGGATCTGTATTAATTCTCATAAGGATTTACATAAATACTGGCAATAAATACTGGATTTACATAAATACAACCCCAAATCCAAAAAAGTTGGGACACTGTGTGAAACATAAATAAAAACAGAATGTGAAGATTTACAAATAATGGAAACCCTATATTTTATTGAAAATAATATAAAGACAACATATCAAATGATGAAACTGAAAAGAACATTTTTAGAAAAATATATGCTCATTTTGAATTTGATGTCAGCAACACATTTCAGAAAAGTTGGGACAGGGGCATCAAAAGACTGAAAAAGTTGTATAATGCTAAAAAAAAAAAAAACTAATTTGGTTACTTGGGAACAGGTCAGTAACATGACTGGATATAAAAAGAACATCCCAGAGAGGTAGAGTCTCTCAGAAGTAAAGATGGGGAGGGGTTCGCCGCTCTGTGAAGGAATGCATGGGCAAACAGTGCAACAATTTAAGAATAACGTTCCTCAATGTAAAATTGCAAAGAATTTGGGGATCACATTATCTATGGTACATAATATCATGAAAAGATCCAGAGAATCTGGAGAAATCTCTGTATACAAGATACAAGGCTGCAAAGTGACATTGGATGCCTGTGATCTTCAGGCCCTCAGGCAACAATGATATGATATATACACGTTTCAGAACAATATGCTGCCATCCAGAGAAAATCTTTTTCAGGGAAGGCCTTCCTTCTTTCAGCAAGCCAATGCCAAACCTCTTTCTGCACATATTAAAACTGCATGGCTCTATCATAAAAAAGTCCAGGTGCTAAAGTGGCCTGCCTGCAGTCTAGACCTGTCTCCCATTTAAAAAATTTGGCGCATTATGAAGCACACAATACAATAAAGGAGACCCTGAATTGTTGAGCAACTGAAATTGTATATCACGCAAGAATAGTACAACATTTCTCTTTCAAAACTACACTAATTGGTCTCCTCAGGACCCAAACATAATACAGAGTGTTGTTAAAAGTACAACCCCAAAGTACAGATTGTAAATAAAAACGGAATGCAATAATTTACAAATCTCAAAAACTGATATTGTATTCACAATAGAACATAGACAACATATCAAATGTCGAAAGTGAGACATTTTGAAATTTCATGCCAAATATTGGCTCATTTGAAATTTCATGACAGCAACACATCTCAAAAAAGTTGGGACAGGGGCAATAAGAGGCTGGAAAAGTTAAAGATACAAAAAAGGAACAGCTGGAGGACCAAATTACAACTCATTAGGTCAACTGGCAATAGGTCATTAACATGACTGGGTATAAAAAGAACATCTTGGAGTGGCAGCGGCTCTCAGAAGTAAAGATGGGAAGAGGATCACCAATCCCCCTAATTCTGTGCTGACAAATAGTGAAGCAATATCAGAAAGGAGTTCGACAGTGTAAAATTGCAAAGAGTTTGAACACATCATCATCTACAGTGCATAATATCATCAAAAGATTCAGAGAATCTGGAAGAAGCTCTGTGCGTAAGGGTCAAGGCCGGAAAACCATACTGGGTGCCCGTGATCTTCGGGCCCTTAGACGGCACTGCATCACATACAGGCATGCTTCTGTATTGGAAATCACAAAATGGGCTCAGGAATATTTCCAGAGAGCATTATCTGTGAACACAATTCACCGTGCCATCCGCCATTGCCAGCTAAAACTCTATGGTTCAAAGAAGAAGCCGTATCTAAACATGATCCAGAAGCGCAGACGTCTTCTCTGGGCCAAGGCTCATTTAAAATGGACTGTGGCAAAGTGGAAAACTGTTCTGTGGTCAGACGAATCAAAATTTGAAGTTCTTTATGGAAATCAGGGATGCCGTGTCATTCGGACTAAAGAGGAGAAGGACGACCCAAGTTGTTATCAGCACTCAGTTCAGAAGCCTGCATCTCTGATGGTATGGGCTTGCATTAGTGCATGTGGCATGGGCAGCTTACACATCTGGAAAGACACCATCAATGCTGAAAGGTATATCCAGGTTCTAGAGCAACATATGTTCCCATCCAGATGACGTCTCTTTCAGGGAAGACCTTGCACTTTCCAACATGACAATGCCAAACCACATACTGCATCAATTACAGCATCATGGCTGCTTAGAAGAAGGGTCTGGGTACTGAACTGGCCAGCCTGCAGTCCAGATCTTTCACCCATAGAAAACATTTGGCGCATCATAAAACGGAAGATATGACAAAAAAGACCTAAGACAGTTGAGCAACTAGAATCCTACATTAGGCAAGAATGGGTTAACATTCCTATCCCTAAACTTGAGCAACTTGTCTCCTCAGTCCCCAGACGTTTATAGACTGTTGTAAAGAGAAAAGGGGATGTCTCACAGTGGTAAACATGGCCTTGTCCCAACTTTTTTGAGATGTGTTGTTGTCATGAAATTTAAAATCACCTAATTTTTCTCTTTAAATGATATATTTTCTCAGTTTAAACATTTGATATGTCATCTATGTTCTATTCTGAATAAAATATGGAATTTTGAAACTTCCACCTCATTGCATTCCGTTTTTATTTACAATTTGTACTTTGTCCCAACTTCTTTTTTGGAATCAGGGTTGTAGAGGTGATGCAACACCGTGGTAAACATGCCCCTGTCCCGACTTTTTTGAAGCGTGTTGCTTACATCAAATTCAAAATGAGCATATATTTTTCAAAAAACAATAAAATTTCTCAGTTTCAACATTTGATATGTTGTCTTTGTACTATTTTCAATGAAATACAGGGTTTCCATGGTTTGCAAATTATCGCATTCTGTTTTTATTTACAGTTTACGCAGCGTCCCACCTTTTTTGGCATTGGGGTTATATATATGGATCCACATGTTTTTGAAAACTCTGTGATATTTGTATGACACGTCAGCCTATGTAGTAACATATCACTGTGATATTATTATTCTCTTCATCTATCCTCTCCTCATTTCTCTCTTTCAACTTTTAGTTCTACCTGTATATTGTTAATCCTGTCTTCTTTAGCACTTGGTCTCCTGGTGAGAGCAGAGCAAAAGAAAGACTTTAGGTGAGCATGGAAATATTTGGCACTCATTCAAACAGACATTCACCTTCATTCTTTCTGACCACTGGATTACCCAGCACCATGTATTTCTCATTCACTCTCCCACCCCTCTCTCTGTCTTTTATCTCTACTCCTATTCAGCCATTGCTCAGTTGGGGCTCTCCCACAGCTCGCAGCATTGCTCCCTGACCTTTCCTGGGCCGTCTGTTTGCTCTCTCCTGGGAGGCAGGCATGGGTATCCATTAAAGCTCAGTGACTGCTCTTTTACAAACAGCGTCTGCCCCCTCACTCTGTTTTTCCAATTAAAGCACATTAAAGTTTCAACTGAATTGACCTCTTTAAAAATGAAGGAGAGTAAAACCATTGATCCAGTGTCATCCACTGATGACTTCCACTTCAGTAACTGTCATCCAGTGGTTTGATTCACAGCTGTTTGAAGTGAGAATTGCACTTGTGTGTTCTCAAATGTCATAAATCTGAATAAATTGAGCATGAATAAACCTGAGACAAATACTATTGTACTTTATTATACCACAACATGATTAATAGTTAATGGAAATCAGAATAATTTATTTTTGTCCCCATGTATGTAATATTCATTGCTCCCTAGTTTTATTTCATTATTAAAATGATGTATGGTGGTCATGATAAAACTATAGAAAAGTGTTTCTTAATTTAGCACATTGCATCCATAAGAACAATGTATTCTAATAGAGTGCTGAGAAATAGACAGACATGATGGATATCACTTCAGTGTAATTAGGTTGTTTAAACTCATGCCAGATTGCAGAGAATATACTGCTCATAATATAGTTCAGACTGAGGGTCCTAAGTTTAGACTGCAGCCAGTGTGCTCTGCAGGGTCTCATTTTTCCCTCTCCCATATACATTCTCTATCTTTAGCACAATGTAATAAAAAAAAACTGTAGTGAGTGACATCGTATGTTTTAGGTCTGCAAGTAATACAAGATCTCCATATTCCCTGCATAAACCCTGACAGTCATGCAGTGACATGTTATTTTATCACCTCAGAGCTTGCTGACATCTCGAAAGGTCAACAAGGGAAGATCTTCTTGGTGATACTTCTTGATGAATACAACTTTCTTAGTACAACCCCGATTCCAAAAAGTTGGGACAAAGTACAAATCGTAAATAAAAATGGAATGCAATGATGTGGAAGTTTCAAAATTCCATATTTTATTCAGAATATAACATAGATGACATATCAAATGTTTAAACTGAGAAAATGTATCATTTAAAGAGAAAATTAGGTGATTTTAAATTTCATGACAACAACACATCTCAAAAAAGTTGGGACAAGGCCATGTTTACCACTGTGAGACATCCCCTTTTCTCTTTACAACAGTCTGTAAACATCTGGGGACTGAGGAGACAAGTTGCTCAAGTTTAGGGATAGGAATGTTAACCCATTCTTGTCTAATGTAGGATTCTAGTTGTTCAACTGTCTTAGGTCTTTTTTGTCGTATCTTCCGTTTTATGATGCGCCAAATGTTTTCTATGGGTGAAAGATCTGGACTGCAGGCTGGCCAGTTCAGTACCCAGACCCTTCTTCTACGCAGCCATGATGCTGTAATTGATGCAGTATGTGGTTTGGCATTGTCATGTTGGAAAATGCAAGGTCTTCCCTGAAAGAGACGTCGTCTGGATGGGAACATAATTGCTCTAGAACCTGGATATACCTTTCAGCATTGATGGTGTCTTTCCAGATGTGTAAGCTGCCCATGCCACACGCACTAATGCAACCCCATACCATCAGAGATGCAGGCTTCTGAACTGAGCGCTGATAACAACTTGGGTCGTCCTTCTCCTCTTTAGTCCGAATGACACGGCGTCCCTGATTTCCATAAAGAACTTCAAATTTTGATTCGTTTGACCACAGAACAGTTTTCCACTTTGCCACAGTCCATTTTAAATGAGCCTTGGCCCAGAGAAGACGTCTGCGCTTCTGGATCATGTTTAGATACAGCTTCTTCTTTGAACTATAGAGTTTTAGCTGGCAACGGCGGATGGCACGGTGAATAGTGTTCATAGATAATGTTCTCTGGAAATATTCCTGAGCCCATTTTGTGATTTCCAATACAGAAGCATGCCTGTATGTGATGCAGTGCCGTCTAAGGGCCCGAAGATCACGGGCACCCAGTATGGTTTTCCGGCCTTGACCCTTACACACAGAGATTCTTCCAGATTCTCTGAATCTTTTGATGATATTATGCACTGTAGATGATGATATGTTCAAACTCTTTGCAATTTTACACTGTCAAACTCCTTTCTGATATTGCTTCACTATTTGTCGGCGCAGAATTAGGGGGATTGGTGATCCTCTTCCCATCTTTACTTCTGAGAGCTGCTGCCACTCCAAGATGCTCTTTTTATACCCAATCATGTTAATGACCTATTGCCAATTGACCTAATGACTTGCAGTTTGGTCCTCCAGCTGTTCCTTTTTTGTACCTTTAACTTTTCCAGCCTATTATTGCCCCTGTCCCAACTTTTTTGAGATGTGTTGCTGTCATGAAATTTCAAATGAGCCAATATTTGGCATGAAATTTCAAAATGTCTCACTTTCGACATATGTTGTCTATGTTCTATTGTGAATACGATATCAGTTTTTGAGATTTGTAAATTATTGCATTCCGTTTTTATTTACAATTTGTACTTTGTCCCAACTTTTTTGGAATCGAGGTTGTATGTCTTTTCAAATTTTCTCTGCATGTGAGTTACAAAGTGCATTCAGAGTTCAACATCTAAATCTTAGAGTTACATTTAAAAGCTAAGTAGGCATTTGGCGAGCACAGATCTCCACCAAGGGCAATAGTCAACTCTTCCATGACATGCAAATCTGGATATATTTTTAAAAATATTATAATTATGTGCCTACATGTGTTTCCCAGAGGATTACTGGTCCCCATGAATGCAGATTGTGATATCGAGTCATCACATTTCTACATTGGCTATATTTTGTCGCTATTGAACTTTACTGCAGGTGGCACGGTGGTGTAGTGGTTAACACTGTCACCTCACAGCAAGAAGGTCCTGGGTTCGAGACCAGCAGTCGACGATGGCCTTTCTGTGTGAAGTTCACGTGTTCTTCCCGTGTCTGCATGGGTTTCCTCCAGGTGCTCCAGTTTCCCCCACAGTCCAAAGACATGCAGGTTAGGCTAATTGGTGGCTCTAAATTGACTATAGATGTGAGTGTGAATGGTTGTTTGTCTCTATGTGTCAACCCTGCGACCCTTGTCCAGGAGGTATCCTGCCTCTCGCCCACTGTCAGCTGGGATAGGCTCCACCTTGCCTGTGACCCTGTACAGGATAAGCAGCTACAGATAATGAATGGATGAAACTTACTACCATCTACTGGATTTTAAGATGTATGGCATTGTTGAGCACTGACTTCAGCCAAGGGCAAATACTGTAGCTCACAACATTGGTGAAATTGACACAAAATTCATGGATCTGCCCAATGACTCAGATCCACTCCAAAATATAATGGGTTCTTCATGGGCCCATGCTACACCCTTCCACCAAGTTTCATGGAAAAAAGTATATATATATATATATATATATATATATATATATATATATATATATATATATATGCATAAATTTGTACTTAAAATGCCTGGCTGAGTTTTTGTTCCCTCCATAAATAATAAAGGTATTGTGTAAAATATTCTTTTCCACTAGTACTAAAATAGACAAACTTGAGCTTGAGGCCCTTCACTAATTCATTTTGTAGGTGGACATTTACAGTAAGAAGTTTTGTATATACTCCACTATTGGCTGGTGCCTGCAGTTGCCAAGGAAACCAGTCAGCATGCAAGGCTTCATGAAGAAGGCAACACCAAGGAATCAGAAGTTATAGATTAATTAACACCCTTGTTTTGGCTGAATACTGGGCTTTGTGTGTTTTTGGAAGTTTTTTAATACTGCAAACCTGCAATTCTCTAAAATGTCCAAATATATCGTACTGTATACAAAAAGCATACCATGTTCGAACAAATCCTTTGACAAGTTAATTTAGCAATGCAACAAAATGCTGCAAAGTAGAGGTCTGCACGGGACAGAATCTTCAGTCCCGCTCCCGCATTGTGCAGTCCCGCTCCCGCAAAGAATTATGATTTTCAGTCCTGCTCCCGCCTGCGCCTGCCATATTTTGTCCCGCTCCCACCCGCAAATCCCGCATGATGCAGACGTTCGCGTTATTTCTCACGAAAGTTCTTGTCACTGGCTTGGGGAATTAAACATGCTGAGCTTAGCTGAGCTCTCCACTGACCGATCCTTCACCTAGCGCACGTAGCGAGGGTGCGCGTTGCCAGGTGGCATGCGCAGCTGAGGCTTTACAGAGATACCCAACACACCTACCAAAATCTACAGTGGATATTAAGAATATTGTACATTGCACATTCCTCACATTTACATTCTAGGAAATACAAGTAGGCCTATAAGAAATTAATATAATTTAAAGACTCAGCGTGATGGTGCCCCACCCCCTACTTTGAGTGGATTTGAGCATAAATATCTACAGCTCACGTTCAGGGGTGCGTTTCCCAAACAACCAACCAAGTTAGCATTAAACCAATATGGTACGATGCAAGTTTGAACTAACTAACATCCAAAAAACGACTGTTTCCCAAAGCTGTAGTAACAACTTGGTCTGAACCAAGTTGATTTGAACCAACACACTTCAAACCACGATGTTTTCAGATGTGTTCAGATGGTCTCATTTATTGTCGGAATTCAGAGAAACAACCCGAAGTTGGCTCACAGTGCAAACAGCATTTCACCATTAAATGACCGTTAAGCCAAATTTGGTGCGTCCATAATCTTCCCCTGATGCTTGCAACTTGGTGTAGATGCTCATTTAGACTAATATAAAATTGCAATACCCCTCATTTGGAAATCACGTGTAAACAAAAGGCATCTCCATAAATTAAAGCATCATATACTAGTTTTGGCTATAAGGCTATTTGCCCTGATTAAAAATAGCTAAGCAAACTGCTGTGAGATGGCACAGATAACGTTATGTAGATCTACATGTTGTGTATTTATAGGTGGCATTGTTAGGTTTATTGTAAATTTATTGTTTAGACTCTGACATTCTGCTGACACATTCCAAGTTGAGCGCTGCATGCGCTTATGATTGACAGCTCTCGCTTTGATTGACAGCTCTCGCTTTGCGCACTCGCACTCCCACTTCTGAGTCTGTGGCGTTATGATTCCAACCGCAATTTCATTCTCCTCTCATATGAAGTGTTGCACAACCACAACCAGCTCCTCAGATTATACACTGTCTATTTCTCGCTTTAAATTGAACAATCTGTGCAATACACCGTCAAACAACTGAGATATTTAAACATCGAGACATTCCGTCCGCCATGTTGAATGCAGTTGACATCTTCAGACAAAGTTGGTTAGGTGAAACTAAGCACTGAGAGGTGCTGAAACTAAGCACTGAGAGCGGAAAGGAATCGGAAATGTACGCGAGATTAGACCACATCCGCAAATTTAGGCATCTTAAAACGTTTTTATTAATGCCAACTAAAATATCCAGTACAAATTATATATGATAGACATAAATTAATCATTTATAAATTTTATTTTAAACACGTTTTTAGTTAGCGGGACTGCAGCTTATCACCTCTCCCGCCCGTGCCTGCAATGAGCTTTCAAAATTTGTCCCACGCCGCACTGCTTTGCGTTGGGTCCCACGGGACTCCTGCGGGAGTGCAGGGCTCTACTTCAGACAAAGTTGGTTAGGTGAAACTAAGCACTGAGAGGTGCTGAAACTAAGCACTGACAGCGGAAAGGAATCAGAAACGTACGCAAGATTAGACCACATCCACAAATTTAGGCATCTTAAAATGTTTTTATTAATGCCAAATAAAATATCCAGCACAAATTATATATGATAGACATAAATTAATAATTTATAAATTTTATTTTAAACACGTTTTTAGTTAGCAGGACTGCAGCTTATCACCTCTCCCGCCCGCTCCCGCTTTGTGCACTCCCCCTCCCACCCACGCCCGCAATGAGCTTTCAGAATTTGTCCCGCACCGCACTGCTTTGCGTCGGGTCCCGCAGGTCCCGCTGGACTCCCGCGGGAGTGCAGGGCTCTACTGCAAAGGCAAATTCACAAAGTTGTAAGCCATTATTGCTTTGTACTGCACAAATGCTACACTCTCATTCAGGTTTCTCAGTTCTAGACTTAACTGTTTAATCAGTGGAATTTGATTAAGCAAGACAAGATGTGCTTAACCGAATTTGGACACTATGCATGTTTCCTAAAAACTGTTTCCACATACATGGATTCATGACAGCCTTATAAAAGACAGAGTAATGAAGAAGATCCCCATTAATCCTAACCATTTTACTTAAACTTTCATCAGGCTAGAAGGAAATAAAGCATGGAAATGAGCATGACTAGGGTTAATGATCAGCATTATAAAGTATAGTATGTCAAATCTGAAGCATGAAGATTGTTTCAAATTCTGTATGATTTTAATACAAGTACTTCAGACAAGGGTACACTTTTGTCTCATTCCTTAATTCTGTAAGTCAAAAATGTTTGCACTTATTTACTGAAAGCAGAAGTGCTGATAATAGATAATACATGGTGGGAAATTAACACAGGGGCATACTTTTACCTTTTAACATATATTATACATATTTTTTTTTTACCTTTAACATATATTACAATGTTTAAAAACAAAATAAGTAATATAGACATATTGTACAGGCTGTTCTGATACCTCAGCTCTTTCACCATAATTTTTTTTCTTATCCAATTCCCACTCACCAGTCAGCTTACTCCTATCATACAACAGCTACCAACTAGCGAAGGTAAAGGTTGAGAGGTGTTTCCTCTGAAACACATGAAAACAGGCAACCGCATAATTTTGATCTGATCCTACATGATTTTTTTTATTCATGTAAAGTAATGTTATTTTTTATTTGATTGTTTTTATTTCATGAAGATTTAATGATTTATGATTATTTACAAATATTCTGAATCTGGAGATTGAGCTCCTGCTGTGTAACAGTACTGGAATAGGTTTCCGGATAAGATTACACTTTAGGGCTAAAGAGCATGTTTAAAGATGATCTAAGGCAATAAACATTGTCACTGTACATGGTTTTCCCAAACACACCCATAAGATCTCTTAAGAGCAACTTTGCCAAGAGCTTCTTCACAGCACATGTCCTCGCTAAAGGCATTAGTCGTTGCTAAAGCCAGTCGATGAGGTCACATGGTGTTTATTTTTATTCAAAAATCAATTAAATATAAAGTGCTTAAAATATGTTAATATATTGTATCATTAAACATTACATGTGTAATATGGGAATTAATAATTGAAACTATGTTACATTTTTGGACAATAACATTTTATTCCAAGCATGTTTTTTTTTAATTAAACAAACAAGCGTTCACATAAAATAATGAGCAAACAGTAGAGTAGAGTGGGGGAAAAGCCCCCCTTAAGGAAAATTCAGTTTTTCTCCAAGTTGAAATGAACCATGTGTTTAGTTTTAATCATAGTTTTTGACAACAGCGACATGAACAATAATGCCACCTAAAGTTTGCCTAAAGTTAATACTTAATTTTTTTTTTTTAACAAAAACAAACATTGTGCCAAGGGGGCCTTTTACCCCCCCAGTGGGGTAAAAGGCCCCCTGAGGTGGGGCAATAGGCCACCTCACTCAAAAAAAGCTGTTTGGATAGCAAAAGTGTTTACTTAAGCCTATAATGTGAAAGAAACAAGAAAATATCCCTGAATTAATGAATAGATGCATTATTTTATTATATTTTGCATTTTAATTTCAATTTTTTTTAATTTCAATTATTTTTAATATTAAGTTCAAATTACTTGCTTTACTCAACCAGGTAAGCGAGATGTTATTAAAAACTATGTATCTGCTATTCAGAAATGTATGAAATACAGTAATTATGATAAAAGGAAACGATGCCCCCTGGGGGCCATTTACCCCGCCATTAAGGGGGCGTTTTACCCCACAGACTACACTTTTACAAAAAAGGGTCTTACTTTCAAAATGTGATTCAACTTTTTATACCTAATGTATTTTTTTTAATGTACTGACTTGTCTACTCAAACCACATACACAGCTGTGATAGCTGACGAAATAGCAGCTATCTAAATACAGTTTTACTGATATCTGAAAATTATATCACTTACCATGAAATTTGATTTCTCTCCGCTGCGTTGCTGATATGCGATCCACAGTGGATATTTGTATATCCCCGTTGTCAAGCCAGTCCATAGCAACAATAGAAATGTAACTTTGCGCCATCTGGTGGTTATTTTGGGTAAAACAGGCCGGGGGCGTATTACCCCACGGGGGCATATTACCCCACTCTACTCTAAGCGAAATAATTAAGTAAATATTTTCTCTGTGCCTGCTCATTTCATTGTTACCCAATCAAGAGCTTAATTTCCCCTATAAGTCACCATACAGCTGAGTGGTATTTGGGATATGAAGGAGGTACAGTATCCATACAGCCACCTGCCTCCTCCTCCCCAGATCGTAGTCCCCCCCCCCCATGGCCCCACTGACTCCTCATCCCCAGACCCTCTTGGCTGACCACTTCCCAGTCTGCAGGCAGCCAGAGTACAGCCGGCCGAGAGTGTCAGTGCAGCTGGGAGCTGCTCAACACTGAGAAGCAGTGGCTCCAGTTACACTGAGACCTCCATGACCAAAAGGAGTGAATGATGCTTAAACAGACAAAACTAGACCTGTTGGCCTGAAAAGTGGAGCTTCAGAGTGGATTTACTGGAGTGCAGTCATGATTATTTTAAATATTTAACTGTTCTCCACAGTGGTAAGTTAATGCATATATATATATATATATATATATATATATATATATATATATATATATATATATATATATATATATGTGTGTGTGTGTGTGTGTGTGTCAATATCAATGTGATTAGGATGCATGCCTAATAGACAAGCACTTTGGCCTTGATGGTGAGAGAGCTGTTTTCCCACACACACTCTAAGTCTTGACATTGTACCTGCAGCTTTGGCTATCCTTGTACTAACTTTGGTATCTAGGGAGAGGTTCTTGGTAATGATTGAACCCATGTAGGTAAAGCTGTTGACCACTCTGATGCAGGAGCAGTTGATATTCAACATGGGAAGAGCTGTGGTGTTATGAACTAGAATGTTGGTCTTCTTTAGACTAATAGATAATCCAAAGTCAGCATTGCATTGGCAAATTTACCCAGTAGATTTTGGAGATTTGCCTCACTGTGATCACTGTGAGCTACCAAGGCTGCATCATCTGCATACAACAGTTTCCTGATGCACACAGTCTTGACTTTCATCTTAGAGTGCAGCCAGGAAAGATTAAATAGTTTTCCATCAGTCCTCGTATGAAGGTAGACGCCCTTGATTCTGCAAAAGCATGCTGCAGAAGAAATGAAAAGGATATGCCAAAAACAGTGGGCACCAAGACACCCTTGTTTAATGTCACTTGAAACTAGGAAAGCATCAGACATTGCACCATTGAGGCAGATGATGGTGTACATGTCTTTGTAAAAGGATGAGATCAGGTTGAGCAGCTTTGGAGGGCAACCAATCTTCCGAACATTAGAAGGCCCTTCTGACTGACAAGACTGAAAGCTTTAAATGTATTATTACTTCAGTTATTACGCCTATTATTACATTGTTACATTATAATTATTACTTTGTAATTACATGTTATTGCGCCTGTTATTACATTACAATGCCTGGTATTACACTGCTTATTACAATATTTTAAACTGCTTGACATTTTATATTACTTACTAGATTATTACATTGTATTACACTCTTATTGCATGCATTGTATGGTAATACCTGCTATTACACAATTTATTACAGCTGTTATTACATTTGTATTACACTGTTATTATAGCTGTTATTACATTGTTTATGCGCTTATTACAGGGATTGTTAGGCCTGTTATTGCTTTGTAATAACACCTGTTATTACACTGTTATTACACCCTGCATTATCCCACTATTACTCCTGTTATTGCATTATAATTACACTGCTTATTACACCTGTTACACTGTTATTACATCACTTAATAATTAGTGAGCAAATTATTTATGATGTAAGATAATGTATACCATCAAATTAACTCATGCTTCAGGAACTATTTTTAGTGTAGAATTATCTCTGGTGAGCACTTACATTGCATATAGTTTCAAATAAAATCAAAACAACATTTAATTAACATTGAATACCTTTTAATTTGCCACTTAATCACTTGACACTTTAACTTAGTGCATTATTTTGTGGAGTGTACCTACACTAATTCTGTTTCATTCCCCCTTGCTGTATATTGTCGGTGAGACTGGGGAAATTTGCAATGCTTTTTGATTTTCTCTCGGTTACTCAGAGACTATTTGGATGAGCCCGACCAAATGTTTATATATTAAATTTACATGTCTCAGCTAATGACCCATACTGTTATTTTGCTGAGTGTGTGCTAGTGCTGTTTGATTCCCCCTTATATTTTATATTACTCTGTTTTAATAGCCTTACTGTACATTCTATATTTGATAATTTCTTTAAGGTGTTGTGTGTGAGTGTGTTTTGGCCATCTACTACATGTTGTATACACAGTACTGTGCAAAAGATTTTTTTTTCACAAGTCCTGTTATAGATGTTTATTTTAGGATTTGTGCATTATTGAGTCAGTATGAAAAATATTTGTTTGTCAGAAAATAAAGCCACACATTATGTAAGAGATCACTTTTCAGACAACTGCTAGGTTTTACTCCAAAAAATAAGGAGGACATGTGACAGTCAAAATGTCTAGAAGAACTGTGGCTGTGTGGCAGCGGGGGCGTGGTCAAGCACCGGTCTGTGACAGGAGGGCGGAGTCAGGGAAGGTAAGTGGCAGAATCACTACACCTGATGTCAATTAACCTGTGTTTGTGTGTCTTCCCAGTGACCGCGCCCTACTTGAGGAGGGAGAGCGAGAGCAGAGGGAGCTCTTCCCCGAACCAGACGCCGATTGTGTAACAATAAACAAACGCTTTACCAACCTGAACTCTGTCCTGCCATCTTCTGTGCTCCAGATAATCCCGGGTTTCGGCACCACTGTAGCGGTTCTCACAGGAGGGCGGAGCACAGAAGACGGCAGGACAGAGTTCAGGTTGGTAAAGCGTTTGTTTATTGTTACACTTTTCAGTGAACATCTATCATGTAATCACAGACACACACACACAATCAGCGTCTGGTTCGGGGAAGAGCTCCCTCTGCTCTCGCTCTCCCTCCTCAAGTAGGGCGCGGTCACTGGGAAGACACACAAACACAGGTTAATTGACATCAGGTGTAGTGATTCTGCCACTTACCTTCCCTGACTCCGCCCTCCTGTCACAGACCGGCGCTTGACCACGCCCCCGCTGCCACAGGCTGGTTCTATAAGATGCTCAGTAAAACTTGCAGCTCATTTCCTTACAAAACTGTTCAACGTTTTTGGACCAAGGGCTATTAATTCTTTTTTTTTTTTATAAGCAGTGTTGTTACACTTTGTTTCATTCATTACTGTTTAATGCTCCTTATAGTATTTCTGTTTAACAAAATATAAAAACAAATGCATGGTAAAATGTTTAATTTCATAACTTTTGAAGGCATCTTTCATCTAGTGTTGTAATTCTTGAGACCGGTCTCAAGACCACTTTTTGAAGGTCTCAGTTTTGTCTCAGAATTGACCACATTTTTACTTGGTCTTTTCTCAGTCTCAGACATAGAGGACTTGGGATTATATTTCAAGACCAGTCAAGACCACAACTGCAGAGATTTCACTAAATTTCTTGTGCATTGCCTGATTTATTTGTTAACATCATTACTGTGTTTGGATGTAAAAGTTTTCTGCTCCAAATGCAACCAATAATGTGACTCATTGCTAATTTGAAAATTTTCTTCTTGTTTTCAGCTGTCACCCCCCACCACCACCACCACCACCACCTCCCTTCACACACACTGGCATGGTCCTGGTCTTGACTTGGTCTTGCCCTCCCTTTGTCTTGTTTTTGACTTGACCTCAACTTCTCAAAGGCTTGAGCTTGTCTTGGTCTCGATCCACTTTGATCTTGGTCATGACTTGGTCTCAGTTTACGTGGTCTGGACTACAACACTAGTGTTAGCCTTTACCCTCTGAAGTTGGAAGTTGCCATGTGATGGGGAGAAAAATAATTAGACTAATTAATGCCAACCATATTTTCTGTAAACTCTGACATTCTTTTTTTAATAGACTTTCCTAGAAGCAAATATAAGGAATCCTTTTTAGGATTGATAATGTTCAGCAAGATGGTCACACTAGCTCAATCCTAATAGCAGGTGGTTATAAATTAACTGTGTTCTTTGAACACAACATCAACACTATTAATTAACCAATTTCACATCTTGTTGCCTTCAGCAACAACAGCCTTGCCAGTTAATTAAGTTAGAATGGCAAGTTTGGGCTATCTATCTCTGGATGTCAAATGAGAAGAATGGCAGACCTATCTTTTGCTCTTTATAAGAGTTAAAGGTGACACACATACACAAACACACTTTATTAGGAACACTATACTAACACTGGGTAGGGCCTTAAAACAACTTCAATTCTTCGTGGCATGGGTTCTACAAGATTTGAGATTCTGGTCCATGTTGACATGATTGCATCACATAATTTCACTATTATGTGATGCAATTACATGCAAACTCCACACATTTGTACTATGCTTTGTACACAATATAGTTTGTGAAGGATTGTAATTGGAAAAAAAAGTAATTATTTAATCTTTTTTTTTTTTTGCTTGTTACTTTGTTTTCTTCAACTCTTTCTGTCTCCCGAGATGTGTAATGTTGATTATCATACAATGGTTGTGGCATGGTTTTTTTTTTTTAAGTTTTTTTTTTTTTAAACTTTATCCCAATCATGTCACTTTACTGATGTTGTCTTACTGTCTTTCTCTGTAAACCTATACATGTCCATGCTTTACACTGAAGAGGTTCCACCCATGACCATAGCTACATTATAGCACATAAACAGCAACTTCCAGTTGATGCACTGTGACTACTTCATTTTACTTTGATGTCTCAGGTTGACCCTTGTGTGTTTCCTGAACAGCGGTAGAATTGTCTCATGGGTTGAGCCTATAATGGGACTGAACTCTGCAGCCCTCAATGAGTGAAACTCTAAAGATGGATCTATGATTACTGGAGCAGGTAAACAAAGGGGAAGCACACAGTCAGGTCTCATTAATCTGCCATTGCTCACTACACACACACACACACACACACACACACACACACACACACACACACACACACACACACACACACACACACAATATGGTAAAGAAATCAATGGCTTGGGAATATTGTTGAAGCTTTACATGACATGTAAAGTGATGTGGTGCCAGGATTGAGGACTCTATGAGTGAAATCTTACATGGCCAATTCTGATTCTGCTTAAATTTGACAAATAATTAAATGCCACAGTGACAACATAGAAGCCCATAATAGCTCAGAAGCACAGCATGTGCTTTACGTATCATGAACAGCTTGTATATTTTCACAAAAAGCTTGTATATTTTCACAAAAACTAGACTCACAGCTGTCTTTGCACAACTTTTTATGGCTTAGCTATATTAGTAATTCTCTGATGAGCACAGTAATACAAAAAACAACAACAACAACAACTTGCTTGTCTGATTATTTAGCACAGTATTCAGGATCTTTAAGATGCAATTTGTCCAAGTTCAACTTAATGTTTCAACCTTCCATCATTCCACAGTCCATTGAAAGTTTTGAAAAATCTAGCCCCTTTCACATGAAATTCATTATTGTATGAGGTGTAAACAACACAGGATATATCGCAAATTTTCATTCCTACTCAGTCTTCCACAATGGAAATGTAATGGATATCATGTATCCCACCTGACCGTATTTAACAGAATAGCAAGATGTGTTAAACATGCGAGACTGGATATGGTATATCATTCATGAGGTCACAGAAAAAGACCAAGACCTATTTGAGACATGAGACAGGTAGCAGCACCATAGCAGCATGAACAGTACCAGATAACTGATGAGCAATTTCATCTTTGGCATCACTCCAATTTCCAGCCATATCTGCTGAATTTTTTTTCTTGTTACTTTGAGTTTGCAACCGGTTGTTTGAAATTGAGGCAGCATATCACTATATCATCATTTACAACTCCAAATCAGAAAAAAAGTTGGGATGGTCTGGAAAATGCAAATTAATACAGAAACTAATCATTTCTAAATATACTTTGACTTGTATTTCGTTACAGACAGTATGAACCCAAAATACTTCATGCTTTGTTCAGTCAACTTCATTTAATTTGTTAATATACATCCATTCCTGCATTTCAGACCTGCAACACATTTAAAAAAAAGTTGGTATGGGGCAATTTATAGTTAGTAATAAGGTAAAACAATTAAATAATGATGTTATTTGAAGCAGGTGATATCAACAGGTGATGGTAATCATGAATTGGTACAAAATCAGTATCCAGGAAAGGCGTATAGTCTTTGAGGAGCGAAGATGGGCTAAGGATCTCCAGTTTGTCAACAAATACATGAGAAAATTATTGAAATGTTTAAAAAGAAATATATGAAAGGATTTGGATATTTCACCTTCTACAGTGCATAGTATAATTAAATAAGTCAAGGTATCTAAAGGAATTTCAGTGCGTAAAGGGCAAGGGTGCAAGCCTAAGCTGAACACTCGTGATCACTGATCCCTCAGATGGCACTGCATAAAAAAAAATCTTTCATCTATACCTGATATAACCACATGGGCATGGAATTACTTCTTTTCAAGAGATATTTCAAAAAAACAATGCAAAACCATATTCTGCACATATTACAAAGGCATGGCTGTGCAGAAAAGGGTGCATGTCCCTTCTGCCTGTAATAGAGAATGTGTGGAGAATTTTGAAACCAAAGATATGACAACAATAATCTCATACCGTTGCACACCATAAGACTGGGTTGCAGGAAGAATGGGACAAAATAACACCTGAAATGCTTCAGCACTTGGTGTGTTCAGTCCCTAAACATCTTTTAGTGTTGTGAGAAGGAATGGCAGCAGTACAAAGTGGTAAATGCTTTACCATCCCAACTTTCTTGAAAATTGTTGCAAGAATCAAAATTGAAATATGTGTTTATTTTGGAGAAAAAAACAATGAAATTCATGAGGTAAAACATCAAATAATGTGCTGTTGTATTGTTTTGAGTGCAATACAGGTCAAGGATTATTTACAAATCATTGTTTTCAGTTTTTATTTCAATTTCAACACACTGTACCAACTTTTTCTGATTTGGGGATGTACATTGTAAGTCATGACCAGCAATGGCACTGCCAGTTACAACACATTGTTCCAAGGGTTTTGATTCCCACTGGAGCTGTGGCAAAAAATGTCTGTAATTGTTGTATAGAGCAACATTTCAACTTTGCTGTTTTGCCCCCATTCCCACATGATAGATGACAGCATAAGGGGGAAATATACAGTTTTCAGTGTGAGTGTTAATGGAGTATAAGAATACAGAGTAATGAATTATAAGTTTCAAAAAGTAGTTCTCTATTAAATTTCAAGAAAGACACCAGTTGGGTGACACTTCAAGCTCAGCTGGTTCAGGGACTGTGATGCCAAGAGAACAGACATGCTTCAATGCTCCTGACAGCCTTCTAAGTCACAAAGTCAGTTGCAAATGTGTCCTCAGGAACAACTTCTTTCCCAGATTAGGTGCAATTAAATCAAGCAATCAGGTGAAGAGACCCAACTGTCTAGTTCCCACTAAACAGTGGTTATTCGGTCAATTGTGAATTAAAGCAAAGGCTTGCAGCTACAGAAATAACCTCAAAGGCTTGAGATTCCCTTAAATGTCCATGTTAAGTTTCTGAATGTTTTTGCAATTTGATTGTGGCAGCGGGGGCGTGGTCAAGCATCGGTCTGTGACCAGAGGGCGGAGTCAGGGAAGGTAAGTAGCAGAATCACTACACCTGTCGTTAATTAATGTGTTTGTGTGTCTTCCCAGTGACCACGCCCTATTTAAGTAGAGAGAGCGAGAGCAGAGGGAGCTCTCTCCCCACCCAGACAACTGATGTGTGTGCGTGTGTCTGAGTGTATGAAAGAGTGAAGATAGAAGCTAAAAAGCTAAATAAAAAGAATTTTGTGAACTCAGTTCTGGCCTGCCATCCTTCTGTGCTCCACCCACCTATACGAACTGTTACAGTGGTGCTGAAACCCAGGATGAGCACAGAAGAGAACAGCCCCATGGAGTCCTCCCCCTTCGCGGACCTGATCCATGCCCTCACCATGGCCCAACAGAGCCAGCACCAGGCGCTGCTCGCCCTCTGAAAGGAGCAAGAACAACGGTTCGAGGCCCTGGTGCTGGCGCAACAGGAAGATCGTCGGGCATTCCGGCACCTCCTCGCGTCGCCGGGGTCTACCAACGCTCCCACAGTGGGCCCGTCCCCCCTCACCCTAACAAAGATGGGCCCGCAGGACGACCCTGAAGCATTCATTACACTCTTTGAGCAAGTCGCGGAGACCTCGGGGTGGCCGATGGATCAGCGCGTGGCGCGCCTCCTCCTCCTGCTAACAGGAGAGGCGCAGCTGGCCACGCTACAGCTCCCCGCCGACCGCTGGCTGGCCTACGCGGACCTTCGCCGGGCCGTCCTCCAGCATGTGGGGCGCACCCCCGAGCAGCAGCATCAGCACTTCCGCGCTTTGCGCTTGGAGGAAGTCGGCCGGCCGTTCGCGTTTGGCCAGCAACTCCGGGATGCCTGCTGGCAGTGGTTGAGGGCCGACAACTGCGATGCCGAGGGACTCATCGACCAGGTGGTACTGGAACAGTTCATCGCACGTTTACCAGCAGGAACCGCAGAGGGGGTCCAGTGTCACTGCCCGGCGAGCGAGGACCATTTGGGTCCTCGAGCTGGCGGAGGACCATTTGGTGGCTGTCCCGATGGCAGGACAGCAGACAACCTCTTCTCTTCTCTCCTCTCTCTCTCTCTCTCTCTCTCCCCTCCTCCTGTGTCTCCTCCTCACCCCATTCCCCCACCGCGGAGACGGGGGCCGGCACCACCCCAGCCGGCCTGCCACACCCACGGTGCCCTTCCATTTCTCCCTTCTGTGTCTGTCTCTCCCCCCTCTCAGGTGAGTGAGCCCCAGAGCACTAGTGCAGAGAGGAAGCCCGGGCCGGTTTGCTGGTGCTGCGGGGAGCCGGGCCACCTCCAACAGCAGTGCTCGGTAATGGAGGTGGGCGCGGTGGTTTGGATCCCCGACACACCAGGAGCCGCCCCTGATCGGGCCGGAGCATATCGCATACCGGTGAGTATCCAAGGGGATACATATCAGGCGTTTATGGATTCTGGCTGTAATCAGACCTCAATCCACCAAAGCCTGGTGCAAGACGAGGCATTGGGGGGAGCACAATTGGTGAAGGTGTTGTGTGTGCATGGGGATGTTTACAAGTACCCTTTAGTGTCGGTCCACATTCTTTTTCGAGGGGAAAAATTTATAGTGAAGACGGCGGTTAATCCTTGCCTTACCCACTCTATAATTCTGGGGATTGATTGGCCGGGATTTCAGGATTTAATGACACACTTAGTGAAGAGTGGGTCCTGCCATTTAACAGGGGGAGGTCCCGGTGTCGCTTTGGCGGGAGCAGCTGTCACAGAGCTGTCTACGTCATCTCCGCGTCAGAGTGAGGAGCCGCCGGCCCCTCCTCTCTCTGTTGGGGAATCCCTCGTGGATTTCCCATTAGAGCAGTCGCGAGACGAGACTCTGCGGCATGCGTTTGACCAAGTGAGAGTAATCGATGGTCAAACGCTCCAGCCGAACGCCACCCCGTCCTTCCCCTACTTCGCAATTATGAAGGATAGATTATACCGAGTGATGCAGGACACTCAAACTAAAGAGCGAGTCACGCAGCTTTTAATTCCGAAGAGCCTCCGGGAATTGGTATTCCAGGTGGCTCACTTTAATCCCATGGCTGGATACTTAGGGCAGGATAAGACACTAGCCTGAATAATGGCCCGATTCTATTGGCCGGGGATTCGCGGCGATGTCCGTAGGTGGTGTACGGCGTGCCGCGAATGCCAGTTAGTAAATCCAGCGGCCATTCCAAAAGCGCCTTTGTGCCCTCTACCGTTAATCGAGACCCCGTTTGAAAGAATTGGGATGGATCTCGTCAGGCCATTAGATTGGTCAACACGAGGGTACCGCTTTATATTAGTTCTGGTGGACTATGCAACGTGATACCCGGAAGCCATGCCTCTTCGCAATATCTCAGCATGCAGTATTGCGGAGGCACTCTTCCACGTCATCTCCCAAGTTGGAATCCCGAAAGAGATTCTGACTGATCAAGGCACCTCGTTTATGTCACGAACACTGAACGAACTGTATGGGTTATTAGGTATTAAGCCAATCCGCACCAGCGTGTATCACCCACAAACGGATGGGTTAGTTGAACGGTTTAATCGCACCCTCAAGAACATAATTAAAAAATTCGTGAGGACGCACAAAACTGGGATAAATGGCTCGAACCCTTGTTATTTGCAGTGCGAGAGGTCCCCCAAGCCTCGACGGGGTTCTCCCCATTTGAATTATTATATGGGCGTAAGCCGCGCGACATTTTAGATGTGCTGCGAGAAAATTGGGAGGAGGGACCTTCACCAAGTAAAAACGAAATTCAATACGTTATTGATCTGCACGCAAACCTAACCCAGGAGAATTTGCGGCAGGCCCAAGAATGGCAAACCCGCCTGTACAACAAGGGTACGCGCCTTAGAGAGTTTTCACCGGGAGATAAAGTACTCGTACTGTTGCCCACATCGAGCTAAATTAGTCGCCAAGTGGCAAGGACCCTTTGAGGTCACACGGCGAGTCGGGGACGTCGACTATGAGGTGAGGCGAACGGACAGGGGTGGGGCGCTACAGATTACCACCTCAATCTGCTCAAACTCTGGAAAGAGGAGGTCCCCGTGGCATTGGTGTCGGTGGTTCCAGAGAAGGCGGAGCTGGGGCCGGAGGTTCAAAAAGGAACAGTAGCATCACGTACCTCTCCGGTCCCCTGTGGAGACCACCTCTCCCCAACCCAACTCATGGAGGTTGCCCAGTTGCAGACCGAGTTTTCGGACGTGTTCTTGCCCCTGCCCGGCCGCACCAACCTCATAGAGCACCACATTGAGACGCCCCCGGGGGTGGTAGTGCGTAGCCGCCCTTACAGGTTATCCGAGCACAAGAAAAAAGTGGTTCGGGAAGAACTCGAGGCCATGCTCGAAATGGGCATCGTCGAGGAGTCCCACAGTGACTGGAGCAGCCCAGTGGTCTTGGTACCCAAGGCCGACGGGTTGGTCTGGTTCTGTGTAGACTATAGAAAAGTCAACGCGGTGTCTAAATTCGACGCATACCCAATGCCTCGTATTGATGAGTTGCTCAATCGGCTAGGCACGGCTCGTTTTTACTCGACACTGGATTTAACAAAGGGTTATTGGCAGATCCCCTTGACTCCATTATCCCGAGAAAAAACTGCCTTTTCCACACTGTTCGGCTTACACCAATTTGTCACACTTCCTTTTGGGCTGTTTGGGGCGCCCGCTACGTTTCAGCGGCTGATGGATAGGGTCCTCCGCCCCCACGCCACCTATGCGGCCGCATACCTCAACGACATTATTATCTATAGTAATGACTGGCCGAGGCACCTCAAACATCTGAGGGCCGTCCTTAAGTCGCTGAGGCGAGCGGGTCTCACAGCCAACCTGAAGAAGTGTGCGACTGGGCGGGTGGAAGTACGGTATCTGGGCTTCCACTTGGGCAACGGGCAGGTGCATCCCCAAATTAACAAGACAGCAGCAATTGCGGCCTGCCCGAGGCCCGAGACCAAAAAGGGAGTGAGACAGTTCCTGGGGCTGGCTGGCTGGCTGGCTATTATCATAGGTTTATACCTAATTATTCGGACGTCACCAGCCCGCTGACTGATCTGACTAAAAAGGGGGCACCAGATCCGTCCAGTGGACAGAGCAATGCCAGCGGGCTTTTTCTAAGGTAAAGGCTGCACTGTGTGGGGGCCACTTTTACACTCCCCTGACTTTTCTCTCCCCTTTATGTTACAGACGGATGCATCGGACAGAGGGCTGGGGGCCGTTTTGTCCCAGGAGGTGGAGGGGGAGGATCGCCCAGTACTGTATATCAGTCATAAGCTGTCAGTGTGTGAGGACCGCTACAGCACGATTGAGAAGGAGTGCCTGGCGATCAAGTGGGCGGTCCTCCGTTATTACCTGCTGGGATGCCCTTTCACCCTCTGTTCGGACCACGCCCCCCTCCAGTGGCTCCACCGCGTGAAGGATGCCAATGCGCGGATCACCCATTGGTATCTGGCACTCCAACCCTTTAACTTCAATGTGATCCACAGGCCGGGGGCGCAGATGGTTGTGGCGGACTTCCTCTCCCATCGGGGGGGAGTTGGCTGCAGGCCAGACGGCCGCCCGGCCTTAGTCGGGCAGTGGGAGTATGTGGCAGCGGGGGCGTGGTCAAGCATCGGTCTGTGACCAGAGGGCGGAGTCAGGGATGGTAAGTTGCAGAATCACCACACCTGTCGTTAATTAATGTGTTTGTGTGTCTTCCCAGTGACTGCGCCCTATTTAAGGAGAGAGAGCGAGAGCAGAGGGAGCTCTCTCCCCACCCAGATGACTGATGTGTGTGCGTGTGTCTGAGTATATGAAAGAGTAAAGATAGAAGCTGAAAAGCTAAATAAAAAGAGCTTTGTGAACTCAGTTCTGGCCTGCCATCCTTCTGTGCTCCACCCACCTATACGAACTGTTACATTGATTATGGCCATAAATTTGGAGGTGTTTAGAGGAGAGTGAAAATAACATTTACCTTCACTCAGTGGCTACTTTATTTGTTACACCCACCTTGTACACTCATTAGTCATTTTATCAAGTATCATGGGTCTAATTTGTGTGTATAAAACCAAAAGTATTTATAATGCAGGGACATGGACATATTAGGGGCATTTTGTTTGTACAAGGGGTTTCAAAATCCTAGTAGTGGTGCTGCAACCAATATACTTGTACCAGAAACACACACACCACCACCAACAACAACAACAAAAACAGAATGTGGTTTTGCAGTATCTTGTTGAAATATCCCTGGAAAAGATGTCATCTTGAAGGCAGCATATGTTCCTCCAAAATCTCAGTGTACTTTTCTGTATTAATGCTTCCATCACACAAGTGTAAGTTACCTTTGCCAAAAGCAAAAAATATTTAACAAGAAATCAGAGCTCCCTTTTTACAGACTGTGAAAAGAAAAAGAAAAAAGAAGCAAATGGAGGCAATACAAATGTTCATAAAAGTTTAAGAAAATGCTTTTTTCATCTTAATAAAAGCAATGATTTAGTTAATTGGCTATATTTCATGCCAATGTTTAAAAATGTGGGTAAATAATTACTGTTGGTTATTAAGAAAATGAAACAAAAGGTTTTTTTTTTTCAATTGAACAAAATGAATGTTAAAGTTGATGAAGGACAGGAAAATAAATGTTGCATTTAAAAAAAACGACTGAAGTTTTCTTCATTGAATATTTTTTTCAGAAATATCATGAATCAAATCAAGTCATGAATTGGGTGAATTGTTATATGGCTTCTGTTTATTTTGAGAATGTAAATTAAATTCAACAACAAAATCTCACCTTCTGGTTAATATATTCTGGTATCTGGTAGTATATTGTACTACAGCTGTAATTTAACAGAAGTGATTTTTTTTCAAAATTCCTCCCCATGCTCCCTGGCCTCACCTGCCTCAAACATTTATAATACTGAGATATTTCACCTAATGAGGACAAATGCCAGTGCACTGTTCTAGTGGGAACAGGGATGTGACGACAATGCCATGCTGGGTGAATGACAATGCAGTTATTACATCTCTTATTGCACTATTATTATGCCTGTTATTACACTAGTTATTACACCTGTTATTACACTGGTTATTATAAATATTATTACACCTGTTATTACATGCCTATTGTGCCTGTTATTACAGTTACTGCACCACTTACTACACCTATTATTACATTGGCATTACACCTGTTATTGCACGTTATTACATTATTACATGTGTTACTACCCTGTTATTACAAGTTATTACATTGTTATTACATGTTCTTGTACCCACTATTACCTTTTTACATTGTTACATTTCTAACACATTACTGTTATTAAACCTGTTAGTACATGGTTATTACACCACTTTCACACCTGTGATTACTACAGGTGTTATTACATTGATATTACACATTATCATATGTTATTACATTGTTACTACACCTGCTAATACAGATGTTATTACACATGTAATTACAATATTTCACCTGTCATTATACATATTACTCTGGTTGCTATATAGTTATTACACATGTTATTGCATTGTTATTACACGTTATTACCATACCATTACATTACAGTTGCAAATGTTATTATACCACTTATAACACCTGTTATTATTTTGTTATTATACCATTCATTACAGATGTTATGTTTCTGGCTTTTGGACTTGTTGGTAACAGTCTGAGTGGTCTTTTTTGTCTTTGGTCCAATGCACAGGGTATCAGTTTATTCCAAAAAAAGATCTGGAACACTGATTCACCTGACCACAATACATATTTCCAATGTGTGATGGTCCATCCCAGATGCCTCTGAGCTCGGATAAGTTGTTTCTGGACACAGTTACCATAAGGCTTCCTTTTTGAACAGTCAAGTTTTAGCTGGCATTTGTGGATGTAACTCAGTATTATAATGCTTAACAAAGGTTTGTCAAAGTAATCCCAAGCCCATGTGATTGTCAGCTAGTAATGAAGGATGCTTCTTGATGCAGTGCCATTTGAGGGATCAGAGATTATGAGAGTCCAGTTTAGGCCTGCACCCTTGCCCTTATTCATCAACATTCCTCTTGATTCATTGTGAATCATTTATGCATTACTGAATCATATTTTGCACTATCGAAGGTGAAATATCCATATCCCTTCATACCTTTTTTCAAGGAACATTGCTTTTCAACATTTCAATAATTTTCTCATGAATTTGTTGAGAAACTGGAGATCCTTGGCCCATCTTTGCTCCTCAAAGACTAGGCCTTTCCTGTATACTGATTTTGTACCAAATCATGATTATAATCACCTGTTTCAAATCACATCATTATTGTTAGGTTCAACCCAGTTAGAAGGTCAACGTCTCGAGACCACCACCCTTGTGCCACCCAGAGCTCTGGAGGTCAGTCGCAAAGAAAGACAGGAACCCCAATGTAGTTCACATCTTTATTCGCAAGTTCCCCAGTTGGACAGGAATACAGAGGGTTATTATATGTGGATATTATCTGATGAAATGACATCACGGTTTGATATCTATGTGTGTATGTGCATTTTGATATCTGTGTCTATTGTGTGTGTGTGTGCGTGTATATGAGCAGGTCTTAATTACTTCATTGTTCAGACATCTTAAAGGTCATTGCTTACGTACCCCCCTTCAGGTCAGGGCACTATGTACTTAAACACAGATAATATATCTAGTCTACGAAGTCTAGTCAAAGAAAAATACATCAGACATTAATACCAATTTAAACAGCAATAGTTTTTAAAGGATCTAAAAGCTAAAAGATGAAAAGCTAAAAATATTAAAATCATAACTCTTAACACATGAATGTGTGTCTCGTGCTAAGTCAGCAAATTACATCTTGATTTCAGCAATATGTAGTAAGACAATCATAAGCAAAATAACAAACAATTTTAACAAAGATATGTTATAAATATATGTTATATGTTATAAACAAAATAAGAACAAACTTAAACAAAACAGTCATAAGAAAAATAAGAATATGTCTGGCAAAGCAAAGAAATGCTACTTCACCGGAGGACAGGATTCAGGATTAAACTCATAAAATCTTTAACATTAGAATCATAAAGTCTTAACAATCCTAAGTTATATTCTGTAATTATAAAACTAACTTAAAACTATAAAACTAACTTAAATCATTGAATGCATCTTAGATCTAACAATTAAATTTAAATCACTGCCATAGTATATGCAATAATCCAAAAATATAAAGTCTTAACTCTTTGTTCAGCAATAAGGCTACCATTACATCCAACATTAAAGTGTGTGGGTCGATCTGACATCAAAACAGACCTTGGTGTCATTCAGACACATCTCTGATCAAAAATACACATTTCATATCAAAATAAACAAAATGCTCCCAAACAATGTCCAGCCGAGACAGAAGGTCATTTTAACTGAATCCTTAATTTTGTCACCATTTTAATAAATTACTGCCTTCTTGGTCAAGAATAATACTTATATAAACCTAACAATTATTTAATTCTTTTATCTCATTACTATCCCTAAATGACCCTCATCTCAACTTTTTTCAAACGTGTTGCAGGCCTGAAACACAGGAATGGATGTATATTAACAAATGAAATGAAATTGACCAGACAAAACAAGTCAATGTATATTAATTTTTTTTAAATAAATTTGGAAATGTGGTTTTTTTTTTTTTTTTGGAATTTACCATACCACCACAATTTTATTATTTATTTATTTATTTGGGGTTGTAGGTTGTCAGTGTTATTGTTGTGCTTATAATGGTCCCCCAGCTGAATAATGTCTGGTCAGTGACAGTCCTACTCCCACTGAGGCAACAGAATAGAGGTTATCTGACAAATTGTTCATTTAGACAGATGTACTAAAATCAGTAATTCAATATCTGCTTGGTTTTACAATTCATATAGTGTGATGTCTAGCCTAATATAAATATTGTATCTGGCTAAAACTATGTTGGCATGACCAATGGTCATGATCTTGCCTGGGGCTGTGTAAACTCTTGGGCCAGCTCAGCTCATTAAAAAACGTAAACAAAACAAGAACCTGAGGAGTCATATTCAGTTGCTCACATACTGTACCTTATTCATTCCCTCCAGCATAAATCTTGAACATGGGTGTGCTATTAACAAAATGAGAAATAAACAGGATTCCTTAGATGTCCTTTGATCAAGAGGAACTCTAAAAGGGAACACTATGTGTATCGTTCAAGACATTAAGTAAATCATCAGTCTCAGTACCAGGGTAGCTTTCAGACATTCCATTTTCCTTATAGAAGTGTTGAGGAATATGATATGGCGTCCAGTAAAAAAAATCTAGTTTGTGCTACCACTCAAGACACTCTATATTACTACAGTGGCCATGGATGCAGGATACAGTATCTGTCTGAGGATCTCATGTGAGGTAAGGAAGAATAGATAAGAGATAATGAGGAGGCAAGGAAAGATAATGGGTTAGAAGAGACAATAGACGTGGTCCATGCTTGTTTTATACTCGTTGGACTATTATGTCATGTTCCTGAGGTGTAATTATGGGCCAGTTACAGGAGACGCCTTCTGATAAATTAGCTAATTAACATACATACCAACATATCCTACATTGTCTCACAGGTACATCATGACACTTATCTATCTTTTTAAGACAAAGTGCTAAGTAAATCACTGCCTGAAATCACTACACTCATGTAAATTGATCTTTCAGACTGCATAAAAAATACAATATACCTCCACTATACCATGATTTGATTATGGATAAAAACCCAATATTGAGAGATTACAACTGTGCAAAAGAGTTCAAAATCCACCTTCAAAATGTACTTATGTATTATATTCACCTGTTGAAGAAACACTGAAGATAATCATTTGGAAACACCTGCTGGCCAGTGTTTTACAGAAGTGTAAACATTCCTCTATCATTATTGAACCATGCAATGACTTGGGCACAAATACTCCAAGACTCTAGACTCTGACAGCTTCTTCACTAATTGTGGTCATAATTCATAGCAGGATCCAAATCCCCAACAGGCACTGTTGTCACAAGCAAATATATTTTTTGAGGTCCAAACTAGAAACAAAGAGAGAGTGTTCAAAATTGGACAGTCTAAACATAAACTGATGCAGGAGGAAGCCTCCCAGCCCTTATGTCATTGTGATTACATCAGTTTACCTGTCTAAATAAATTTATCTTCATTACTTTAATTACTACAAGGTGTAAATTCTTGTCATGGTGGTTGAACTATTTAAGGCAGTATTATTTGAAACAGCACATCACATGATTATGTTAAATACTTTTCATTTCATACCTTTTTAAATAAGCAAAGTAAAATTACAGTGAATACAGTGAATACAATCTGACACAAATAAATTGAGTAGAAAGAGTTTTAAATAATCTTTTAAATTAATCCACCAAGATTACTTACACTTTGGGTTAATTCTAAAATGCATACTTCAGGTCACTAATCTTCTCCCAACTACCTTGACATTTTTTCCACTTAGGTTTCCTGCCTGTCTAGTATTTCACAAAAAAAAAAAAAAATTACCCAGACTAAAATTTCCAAAATGGTGAAACATTATTTGCAATTTCTGCTATCCATCCATCCATCCATCCATCCATCCATCCATCTATTTTCTTCCACTTATCTGAAGTCAGGTCAGGGTGGCAGCAGGCTAAGCAGGGTATTCCAGGCATCCCTCTCCCCAGCAATGCTTTCCAGTTCCTCCTGAGGGATCCTAAGGTGCTCCCAGGCCAGATGAGCTATATAATCTCTCCAGCATGTTCTGGGTCTACCCTGAGGTCTCCTCTCAGTTGGATGTGCCCAGAAAACCTCCAAAGGAAGGTGCCCAGGAGGCATCCTAATCAGATGTCCAAACCACCTCAGCTGACTCCTTTTGACATGAAGGAGCAGTGGCTCTACTCCAAGATCCCTTTGGATGTCTGAGCTCCTCACCTTATCTCTAATGGTGAGCTCAGCCACCCTATGGAGAAAGCTCATTTCAGCCACTTGTATCTGCAATCTCATCCTTTCATTCACTACCCAAAGCTCACGACCATAGGTGAGGGTTGGAACGTAGACTGACTGGTAAATCGAAAGCTTTGCCTTCTGGCTCAGCTCCCTCTTCACCATGATGGACTGGTACAATGTCTGCATTACTGCTGATGCTGCCCCAATCTGCCTGTGCATCTCATGCTCCATTTTACCATCACTCATGAACAAGACCCCGAGATACTTGAACTCCTTCACTTGGGGCAGCAACTGACTCCCAACCCAGAGGGAGCACTCCACCATTTTCAGGCAGAGGACCATGGCCTCAGACTTGGAGGTGCTGACTCTCATCCCAGCTGCTTCACTCTCAGCTGCAAATCATCCCAGTGCTTGCTGAAGGTCACGCCCTGAAGAAGCCAAGAGAACCACATCATCTGCAAAGAGCAGAAATGCAATTCTGAGGTTCCCAAACCAGACACCCTCCTCACCCTGGCTGCACCTTGAGATCCCATCCATGAATATCACAAACAGGAACAGCAAGAAGGGGCAGCCTTGGCAGAGTCCAACACCCACCAGGAATGTTTGACTTTGTGCCAAGAATTCAGACACAGCTCACACTTTGGTTGTGCATGGGCTGTATGGCTCATAGCAATGGCCCTGATACCCCATACTCCCACAGTGCCCCCCCCAAGAGCCCCCAAGGACAAGTCTTAAGCCTTTTCCAAATCTACAAAACACATGTAGACTGGCTGATCATACTCCTATGAATCCCCCAACAACCCTGCCAGGGTAAAGAGCTGGTCCACCATTCCATGGCCAGGATGGAATCCGCATCGCGCTTCCTGAATCTGAGGTTCAACAATTGGTCGGAGCGTCCTTTCCAGCACCCTGGAATAAATTTTCCCACGGAGGCTGAGCAGTGTGATACCCCTATAATTGGAGCACACTCTCCTTTCCCCTTTTTTGAAAAGCGGAACCACCACCTTGGTCTACCAATTTCTGCTAACTAGACAAAATAACAAGAAACATTTTTGTGAAGAGTATTTTGTAATATACCTGACACTGTCTACCTGTAAGTGTCAAGGTGCAGGCACTTACTGGATACAGATGCAGGGGAGAGCAGGTGCATCACAAACTGGAAACCAAATCCAAGACGTAATCCGGGTATCGTAGTCAGGGGCAGGCTAAGGTCAGTCGATGTGCAAACAGTGTAACAGAGACTAGATGAAATCAAGGTCAGGAACAAACAGAGCAACAAGGTCAGAGTCACAGGAAAATGTTAATGAGAGGAAAGGCTTGGTGAAGTCAGGTCAGAACACTGAGTGATATGTCGCATTGTCCGTTTGTTTGTCTGAGGCTTATAGAGGAGCATAGATAATTCGGAAGCAAAAAACAGGTGTGTCAGTATTCTGGGGAGGAGGGCCGCTGTGGTGCTTGGGTGTTGTAGTCCACTGTAGCCATGTTTGGAGGCTGTTCTGAACTTGTACTTTCTGCACTATTACTGACAGTAAGTAGTTATGAACCATGTATTATTATTCTTATAATCAGCACATTTTACGGACCATACAAAATATCACATTTTATGGTATTGTTTGTTGTGACTAAAATGTTAATAAACGTCTTTAGGTTATTAAAGACCTGAGGGATGATTGAGAAACATCTATCCATTAACAGACGGATGTCCTTGCATATTCAGCTTAATAAGATCCTTCTACTTTGTATGCTTTGTTTGCCACTTTTGCTCACGCAAAGTGAAAAGTGTTTCACATTGCCCATAAAGTATATTCTTTTGATTTATCTTTTCTCAGCCATTAAATATCATTAACCAAATTGAAGAAACCTTTCCAAAACACTGGAAAATGGTAGGTAATGTACAGCAATATGTCTGTCTTATGAACACCAAATGTGTTGCACTGCTTTTGGTGTTTTTAATTTCTAACTTCACCACTTCACAGTCTTCAAAACATCCATTCCAAAAAGCGAGGATAAAAGGTTTGGAAATACTCTTACTAAATGAAAGTAAATTTTGTCCAACTTGTTATAATTTGATATATACTGTAGCATAAGGTGTGGCTATGTAAGAGATTTCACTGATAGCAGTAATTCTTGTTCATCTGCATTCGAGGAATGTTTGCTTTTTATATAGATGGATCAGGTAGATTAGAATGATGAAGATTATGTCACTGTATCCATGAATACTCAGCTGACTGATCAGAAATAATTGCTGTGGTACAATTTGGTAGTGGGTGGCATGGTGGTATAGTGGTTAGCGCTGTCGCCTCACAGCAAGAAGGTCCGGGTTCGAGCCCCGTGGCCGGCGAGGGCCTTTCTGTGTGGAGTTTGCATGTTCTCCCCGTGTCTGCATGGGTTTCCTCCGGGTGCTCCGGTTTCCCCCACAGTCCAAAGATATGCAGGTTAGGTTAACTGGTGACTCTAAATTGACCGTAGGTGTGAATGTGAGTGTGAATGGTTGTCTGTGTCTACGTATGTGTCAGCCCTGTGATGACCTGGCGACTTGTCCAGGGTGTACCCCGCCTTTCGCCCGTAGTCAGCTGGGATAGGCTCCAGCTTGCCTGCAACCCTGTAGAACAGGATAAAGCGGCTAGAGATAATGAGATGAGATGAGACAACTTGGTAGTAATGGCACAGACTGTAGTTTTTGTCTAATCTAAGCTTATTCAAACACTGTCTTGGTTCCATCCATGACAAATGATGTCTTTAAATGTAACCTCATACTCAACCTCATACTGGGTTGCCTGTGTTTGAACTCCGCATGTAGAATCTTATATGGTAAGCTTTCATTTGCTCTTAAACACTTTTTGATGCAAGTCTGGGGACAAAAGAAAGGCAAAAAAGAGATGTCCTTTATAAATAATTGACTTTTAACCTGTTTAAAATGAATGAAAAAGTGCTTGCAAGAAAAGATAGGGTGCAAGGAAAGAGCACAGGGGAACAGAACACAGACCGAAAAGAATTAAATATGAAGGGTTTGTTTACTTACAATGAATACATAAATACATGTACAGTATATATTATTGGGGACATGAGTGAGGATAGAGCTGACACAAACACCATAAGAGCTTGGGCCAAGAGAAATATACCAAGACAGTGCAAAAGAAAAGAAAACAAAATAAAACCAGGCTACTCCTATGGAGAAATGACATGCCAGTGCCAAAAACAAACAAACAAATAAACAAATAAATAAATGATGATTATGATGATGCTTTATGATTATGATTAAGTGACCCTGAGTTTGAGAAAGGCACTATATAAATGTAACTTATTATTATTATTATGCTGATTATTATTATTATTATTATTATTATTATTATTATTATTATTATTATGTGAGAGAGAGAGGATATTACATGGTGGCACGAAGATATGAAGTGTATCTTCAAACAGTGAACATATTCACGAGTGAGCGAAGCGAATGAGTGAAATATTTTTCAACAAGAGAAGATAAACTTCATATCTTCTGTGTAATGTTCTTTATATTATATCGACACATACACAAAAAAAAAAATACGCAAGTTAATCAAAAGAATTTTAACTTTGAACCGGTTCGCCATTTTGACAATGCACATCCAGTCAGTGGGAAAACACTCAGAGTGACATCATTGGAGTGAAATATCGGGAATTATTTTTTCGCGGTGTGGTTTCCATCAAATCCTGCACTCTGATTGGCTGGCGAATGGGTCCGTATCCTACGATACGGACCCCAGTTACAGACCTCTGGCAACTCGCTCGTTCATAACAACAAACATAGTAGCATTTTTTGTCAACATTTTTTATAAGATTTATTTATAAGATTATCAAAAATCTTATAAATTTTTGCCAGCATTTCTCAGGAAAATAGCATTAATTTTACATCATGGACAGTGATAATGACAGTGTTCACAGTGAAAGCAAGTTTTACTACCCTGAGGAAAAAGAAATAAAATAAAACATTTCAGGAGAAAGCTAAAAACCTCTAACTTGCTAATGCCGAGCAAAAACATGGCTGAATCATTAATGACTGCTTATTTTTATAAATAGGGGACTACATAGGCGGCAAAATGTAGTTTTTTTCCTGCCATGGAAGTGCACTTGTATACTGAGGAGGAAGCCATTTGCATTACAGCTGTGAATGAGGATTCAAAATAGCATTAATTTTACATCATGGATAGTGATAACCACAGTCTTCACAGCGAAAGTGAGTTTTACTACCCTGAGGAAGAAGAAATAAAAGAAAACATTTCAGGAGAAAGCTAAAAACCTCTAACTTGGAATGGTGGTTACATCATGAGAAGATGCAAGCTAGGACGAACTCAAGCACCCTGCTCATTACCACCAAGGCCACAGAAAAGTGATTACAACATTGGAAAAAAACATTCAGTATATTAGGCCACTTGAGCTCAACACACAGAAACACAGAGAATAGGAATGTTCATCCATTAAAATTCCCTCACATTACTTTTTTACTTACTGTTACTCATTCCTTTCATGAAAATGCACAATATACAGTATTGAATTAGAACATAATTCAAGATACATAGATCAAAGTGACTCTTTTCATGATTGGAAAGGAGCAGCAAGAAGAATATAATTCTTATTTTTGTCTGCCCCTTAGTAAAACATAAAGAATCTTAGACAGTCTGTAAATTCCAATTACCTACACTGCATATCAGTTACCTACCGGTACACCATCAGCTACATATACCAACAACGTAAAGGAAAAAAATAAACAATAAAAACAAAAATTTATAAGCTCAAAACAATAAAAATGATCATCTACAGTGGTGCTTGAAAGTTTGTGAACCCTTTAGAATTTTCTATATTTCTGCATACATATGACCTAAAACATCATCAGATTTTCACATAAGTCCTAAAAGTAGATAGAGAGATCCCAGTTAAACAAATGAGACAAAAATATTATACTTGGTCATTTATTTATTGAGGAAAATGATCCAATATTACGTCTGTGAGTAGCAAAAGTATGTGAACCTCTAGTTAATTTGAAGGTGAAATTAGAGTCAGGTGTTTTCAATCAATGGGATGACAATCAGGTGTGAGTGGGCACCCTGTTTAATTTAAAGAACAGGAATCTATCAAAGTCTGATCTTCACAACACATGTTTGTGGAAGTGTATCATGGCATGAACAAAGGAGATTTCTGAGGACCTTAGAAAAAGCATTGCTGACACTCATCAGGCTGGAAAAGGTTACAAAACCATGTCTAAAGAGTTTGGACTCCACCAATCCACAGTCAGACAGATTATGTACAAATGGTGGAAATTCAAGATCATTGTTACCCTCCCCAGGAATGGTCAACCAACAAAGATCACTCCAAGAGCAAGGCGTGTAATAGTCACAAAGGACCCCAGGGTAACTTCTAAGCAACTGAAGGCCTCTCTAACATTGGCTAATGTTTATGTTCATGAGTCCACCATCAGGAGAACACTGAACAACATTGCTGCTCATCTGCAGTGCTAAAGATCACGTGGACAAGCCAGAAGGCTATGGGAAAAATGTTTTGTGGATGGATGAGACCAAAATAGAACTTTTTGGTTTAAATGAGAAATGTTATGTTTGGAGAAAGGAAAACACTGCATTCCAGCATAAGAACCTTATCCCATCTCTGAAACATGGTGGTGGTGGTAGTATCATGGTTTGGGCCTGTTTTGCTGCATCTGGGCCAGGATGGCTTGCCATCATTGATGGAACAATGAATTCTGAATTATACCAGTGAATTCTAAAGGAAAATATCAGGATATCTGTCCATGAACTGAATCTCAAGAGAAGGTGGGTCATGCAGCAAGACAACGACCCTAAGCACACAAGTCGTTCTACCAAAGAATGGTTAAAGAAGAATAAGGTTAATGTTTTGGAATGGCCAAGTCAAAGTCCTGACCTTAATCCAATCAAAATGTTGTGGAAGGACCTGAAGCAAGCAGTGCATGTGAGGAAACCCACCAACATCCCAGAGTTGAAGCTGTTCTGTACGGAGGAATGCTCTAAAATTCCTCCAAGCCGTTGTGCAGGACTAATCAACAGTTACTGGAAATGTTTAGTTGCAGTTATTGCTGCACAAGGGGGTCACACGGGATACTGAAAGCAAATGTTCACATATTTTTGCCACTCACAGATATGTAATATTGGATCATTTTACTCAATAAATAAATCACCAAGTATAATATTTTTGTCTCATTTGTTTAACTGGGTTCTCTTTATCTACTTTTAGGACTTGTGTGAAAATCTGATGATGTTTTAGGTCATATTTATGCAGAAATGTAGAAAATTCTAAAGGGTTCACAAACTTTCAAGCACCACTGTACAGTTGATGCCAACAACATAAAACAAAAAATAACCCATAAAAATAAAATTTTACGAGCTCATAACAAATAAAATGAACATCCAGTTAAATTTCATGTGCATATTGTCTCATTTGTCTCTCTTTATACATTTTTTAAAACTGAAAAATATCTGTCCAACACTTTAAATCATTCTGTTGAGAATTCCAAAGTTTTATGTCAACAACAGAAATACACATTTGTTTTAAAGTGGTGCGAGCAACTTGATGCTTAAAATCAAATCTCCTTCTATAATTTTCATCTTCTGAGGTAAACACAAACAACTTCTGCATCTTCTTTGGCAATATTCTGTTCTTGGCTTTAAACATTACTAATAATGTCTGCAGTTTGATTATCTCTTTAAATTTCAATAACCCTGACAATAAATAATCTATTGGTATGTTCTCTAAACTCAACTTTGTGAATTATTCGAATTGCTCTTTTCTGCACTAAAACCAATGGCATTATATTGCTTATGTATGTGTTACCCCACACTTCTACACAATAACTAAAATAAGGCAATATAAGTGAACAGCACAACATTCTCATTGTTTTACCATCCAAAACATACTTGACTTTGTTCAAAATAAAATATTCTTTGACACCTTTTGTTTAACATATGATGTATGAGATTTCCATGTCAATTTTTCATCCATTATAACTCCTAGAAACCTAAACTCAGATACTTTCTCAATGTTAACTCCATTAATAGATAATGAAACTTCATCCTTTCTTTTATTTGCAAAAACCATGAATTTTGTTTTTTCACATTTAATGATAACTTATTTTTATCAAACCAAGACTTAAGTTGAACCATTTCATTTTCAATACTTTCAGATAATGATTTTAAATTATCTTCAGAACAAAAGAAATTTGTCATCTGCAAACAAGACTGTAGAAGCCATTCTTATTAGTGATGCAGTGCACAGCACGCATCACTATTGTTCTACTACGTGTTTATTATTATTATTATTATTATTATTATTATTATTATTATTATTATTATTATCATTATTATTCATCTTCCGTACAAATTTTGATTGCGAAACAGTGAACTGATTTAGAACCTTTTTGGAGTTGATCATAACGTGGATACCTTTTTTGAGTTTGTATTGAAAATGGAAGAGAACATAGAAGAGGAACAGAACATAGAGGAAGAACAGAACTTACAAGAGCAACAGAACATGGAAGACGAAAAGAAACTTTTACAGTTAATTGCCAGCCGTAGGGGAAAACTTGGATACTTGACAAGGAAAAGAAACAAGATTGACGCTTTAATTACGGCTGGAGAAAACAAGGCAACTGTTCTAAAGCAAATTGATTTTTTGAAAGATTCTTTAATGAGTTTAAAGAATTGCAAGCCAATGTACAGAGTTTGATGAAGGAAGAATATGAAAGAGCCGCTGATCAAGCTGATTGGTTTAACCCGAAATTAACTAATTTCAGTACATTTCTGGATGATGTTACTAAATGGGTAATGAGCAGTGATGAAGTGCAGGAGGAAGAAGATCTGGTAGACCCAGGAGACAGCATATCTCAAACTGGCCAAAATGCAAAGAGCAAAGCCCCTAGCGAGCATGGCTCAAGTAGTATGCATAGCGCTGCATTCAGACAGTCTAATGTGCATGTAATGGCTGAAGCAGACTGCGCAGCATTGGAAGCAAAACGCAAAACGTTGAATGAAAAATTGGAACTGGATGTTGAGGAGGCCAGGTTAAAGGCACGTAAAGAAAAACTTGCCATGGACTCCGAGCTGGCTGGCGCACAAGCAAAAGCAAAGGTGTTGCATGAGGCGGAGGAAAGATGCTCACTGATTGGTGCCTATCAATACAACACACCGACCGAATATAAAATCCCCACGACAGCGCAGAGGCCGGTGAAACCACCAGTGCAGACTCCAATGTCTCCGCAAAGACAAACACCTCAAGTACAACAGCCTGTTCCTGCTGCTGAGGGCAACAAACAAATTACTGACGTTTTGAAAAAACAAACGGAAATAACTGAATTACTAGTCAAACAACAAACACTGTCTATGTTGCCAGATAGGGATGTGCCAATTTTTGATGGTGATCCACTTGAATAAGATGTTCATCAAGGCATTTGAACAGTGTGTAGAAAGGCGCACAACTAGTTTGTCTGATTGTCTTAATTACCTCCAGCAATATACCAAGGGCCAACCAAAAGACCTTGTGAGCAGTTTTTTGCATATGGACCCAAATGTAGGCTTCAGAGAAGCAAAAAGGCAACTTGAGATACAGTTTGGAAACTACTACAAAATAGCATTTGCTTTCATGTCTAAAGCATTAAATTGGCCAGTCATAAAACCTGAAGATGGCAATGGGCTGAGGTCGTATGCTCTGTTTTTAAATAGCTGCTACCACACCATGAAGGACATTGACGGCCTAAAGGAACTGCAGAACTCCACCAACCTCAGACAATTAGTGTCTAAACTCCCCTACAGACTGAGAGACAAGTGGCGTGGGCATGTATGTGCATTGCATGACAAAGATCAACAAGTGGCATACAAAGACTTGGTGGACTTCATTGACAAACAGTGCAGGGCAATGCTTGACCCGGTTTTTGGAGACATCAGTAGCACTGTGGATGCTAAAAGGGCCCCTAAAACAAAACAAACTGTGGCCAGTAAATCCAATGCCAGATCCAGCTTTGCAACCACAGTCGATCATGTACCTGCCAACGACAATGACACATCTGGACATAAACAAAAAACAAACAAGAGTGCATTTGGCAAACCATGTTTATTCTGTGGAAAGAACCATACATTTGAAAACTGTCAGCTGTTTACAAGAAAACAAAACAATGAAAGAATTCAATTCTTAAAAACGAATGGAATGTGCTTCGGATGCCTGGAAAAGGGACACATGAGTAAGATGTGCACCAACAGAATGACTTGTGACAAATGTTCATTATCTCACCCAACTGTCTTGCATATTCACACAGGAAAGCCAAAGGATGACGGACAAGCTGATCATGCCTTACCTGCAACAAGTGCTCTGGTGTCTGTGAGAGAAGACCACCTGCAGGACAGTGAGTCACAATGCACCCTAGCCATTGTCCCTGTAAAGGTGAAAGTTGTCAATTCAGACCAATTCGTACATACTTACGCCTTTTTAGATCCCGGTAGCTCCCCCACGTTCTGTACCGAGTCCCTGAAAGGAAAGTTAAACACTAGTGGAAAAAACTGCACAATTTTACCGTGAACAATGGGACAGGAGAAGCCTGTCAGCAGTAGTGTAGTCACTGGCCTGGAGGTCAGTAGCATGGAGGGCAACAAGTTTCACAGACTCCCAGATGTTTACACACAACCAAAATTGCCAGTATCAAAACAACATATACCCAAACAGGAGTCAATACAGAAATGGAAATACCTAAAGGAGGTCAAACTGCCACAACTGGATGCGCAAATAGAATTGTTAATTGGAACAAATGCTGCCAAACTTATGGAACCCTGGAAAGTCATTAACAGTAGAGGTAGTGGGCCGTACGCTGTTAAGACCCCCCTAGGCTGGGTCCTCAATGGACTCATGCAAGAAAGCACATGTGACCTCAAAGGCAGCCATGCATGCGCAGCGGTAGTAAATCGCATTTCAGTGGCCAATCTGAACGAGTTGTTGGTAAAACAATACCATCACGATTTCCCAGAGAAGCAATCTGAGGAGAAAACAGAAATGTCAATAGCGGACAAACAATTCATGTCAGTTATGGAAAATTCAAAAGAATGGAAAAATGGTCACTACTACTTACCTTTACCCTTGAAGGAGGAGAATGTAAATATGCCAAATAATTACCAGCAGGCACAGCAACGCGTTCTTTCCCTAAAAAGAAAATTGGAAAGAAATGCAGAATATCATTCTGAATACACAGCCTTCCTACAGGGAGTGATTGAAAGTGGCTATGCAGAAATGGTACCAGATGATGAGCTAAACATGGAAAATGGAACGGTCTGGTTTATTCCACACCATGCTGTACACCATCCTAAAAAGGGCACTCTGCAAGTAGTTTTCGACTGCTCAGCATCCTTTCAAGGAACATCTTTGAATAGTGCACTCATTCAAGGCCCAAACCTCACCAGCAATCTGGTGGGTGTTCTCCTGCGTTTCCGCCAAGAGCCAGTAGCATTAATGGCGGACATAGAGAGCATGTTCCACCAGGTGAGGGTAGCTGAGAAACATGTCAACCTCTTGCGCTTTCTCTGGTGACACAAGTTAGCCACTCAGACAGTACAGAATGACCGTGCACATATTTGGTGCAATATCTTCACCAAGCTGTGCCAGTTTCGCACTTAGACAAACAGCAGAGGACTTCAAAGATCTCTTCTCTGTTGAAGCAATGGAAACGATAAAGTCCAATTTTTATGTCGATGACTGCTTAAAATCATTGGCAACTGAGAATGATGCAATGTCATTGTACAAGGAACTTGAAACTGCATGTGCAATGGGAGGCTTTCGCTTACACAAATGGCTATGCAATAACAGAAATGTTCTTATGTCCATCCCACAGGCCAACAGAGCAAAACAAGTGAAAGATCTTGACTTGGAAAGTAGCGAATTGCCTGTGGAGAGAACTCTTGGAATTCAGTGGCATGTGGAAAAGGATAAACTTACCTTTGATGTGAGCCTAAAGAATCAGCCACGCACAAGAAGAGGTATACTGTCTGTGATAGCATCTGTCTATGATCCTCTTGGTTTCATCTGCCCATTTGTCCTTACAGCTAAAAACATCCTGCAGGACCTATGCAAACAAAACCATGCCTGGGATAAAGACCTACCAGCGCACCATGTGCAGATGTGGCAGGAATGGCTGACTGGACTGAGGCACATTGGAGAGCTTGCGGTTGCCAGGTGTATGAAGCCCGAGCACTTCGGTCAGGTAACATCTGCACAATTACACCACTTCAGTGATGCTTCAGAGAGTGGATATGGTTGTGTCTCCTACCTGCGTCTTGAGAATGCAAAACAGGAAGTGCACATCTCCTTTGTAATGGGCAAGTCACGTGTAGCACCCCTGAAGCAAATAACCATGCCAAGACTGGAGCTTACTGCAGCAGTGCTCGCAGTTCGAATAGACAAGCTCATCAGAACAGAGTTATAGCTCACACTAGAAAGTTCAGTCCTCTGGACCGATAGCACAGCAGTGCTAAAATGCATAAGAAATGAAAACAAACGATTCAAAACATTTGTGGCCAATAGGGTGCACACAATAAGAGAAATGACAGAAGTCAAACAGTGGAGATACATTGAGACAAAACTTAACCCAGCAGACTGTGCATCTTGTGGGTGTAAAGCCAGTGCACTTACCCAGTCCACCACATGGCTAAGTGGCCCACACTTTCTCAGACAACAAGAGTCTGAATGGCCAAAGTCTGACATTGACCCACAAACATGTGACGATGGTGATGCTGAAGTGAAGAGAGATGTTGTTGTCATGGCAACCACAACAGACCAGAACCCAACCCACAACTTCATACAGTACCATTCAAACTGGAGTAAGCTCATTAGAGCAGTGGCGTGGATGCTCAGACTGAAAACAGTGCTCTTGAACCTAAGTCGAAAAAGAAGAGAGATGCTGAATGTTGATTCTGATGACAAGAAACCATGGAAAATGAAGGAAAAAATGACACTTGAAACAAAATGTACAAACACACAACTTACCTTGGATGAGCTAAAGGCTGCAGAACATGCCATTATTCAATTTGCTCAGAGTGAAAGTTACCCAGAGGAAGTGGAAACCTTGAAGAAGGGCATCACACATGTTAGCCATCATAGCACAATTCGCAAGCTGGACCCTTTCATACAGGATGGACTTCTCCATACTGGAGGAAGACTGAACAGAATGACTATTCCTGAAGATCAAAAACACCCTGTGATTCTTCCCAAACACCACCATGTGTCCAAACTTGTGCTTAGACATATACATGAACAGCTAGGCCACAGTGGAAGAAACCACATGTTGTCCAAACTGCGACAAAAATACTGGATTCCAGCAGCAAATGCTCATGTGAGAAAAATATGCTCAGAATGTTTCCTGTGCCAGCGCAATCATTCCAACTTGGGACAGCAAAAATGGCAGATCTTCCCAAAGAAAGAGTCACGTCAAACTTGCCCCCATTCACCTTTGTTGGAGCAGACTTCTTTGGCCCAATAATTGTAAAGAAGGGTCGCAGTGATGTTAAAAGATATGGCGTAATCTTTACATGTCTGACCACTAGAGCAGTGCATCTAGAAATTGCCAATTCCCTGGACACAGATTCATGCATTAATGCAATACGATGATTCATAAGCCGACGTGGACAAGTGAAACAAATCAGATCCGACAATGGCACAAACTTGACATCAGCTGACAAAGAACTAAAGAATGCCATTAAAGAATGGAACCAAAGCAACAAACTGCAAGTTGCCTTGCAACAAAAGGGAATAGAGTGGACTTACAACCCTCCTGCTGCTTCACACTTTGGGGGGGGTGGTAACGCCTCATAAAACAGATCAAACTCATACTCTTGGCCATAACCAAACAACAAACATTAGATGATGAATTATTACATACTTTCATCTGTGAGGTAGAAGCCATTCTCAATAGCCGCCCACTTACCACAGTGTCTGATAGCCCCACTGATCTCGAACCTCTTACACCTAACCACCTTTTGCTGCTTAAAGGTCAAACTTTGCTACCCCCAGGTTTATTTGACAAGACAGATGTGTACAGTAAGAAAAGATGGAAACAAGTGCAATATTTGGCAGATTTATTTTGGAAAAGATGGGTTAGAGAGTACCTCTCCACTTTACAAGAACGACAAAAATGGTTTACAACAAAGAGAAATTATGTATGTGGAGATATTGTTTTGATTGCAGATCCCAGTGCACCAAGGGGATCCTGGATGTTGGGTAAGGTCATTGATGCTCATAAGGATTCAGAAGGTATTGTTCGCAGTGTAACCTTAAAAACTAGAACAAGTGTCATTGATCGTCCCATCTCAAAGATTTGTTTATTGTTGGAGAGTGACATGTAAATATGTAAATAGATGTGTGATGGGGAATGGTGATTTGTACATACTTTAATGGATATGCTTGTGTCGTGTGTGTGAGTTCACAGGTACATTATCTCATAATGGACTATGCCTCAAACAAGGAGCTTGCATGCGCACATGCTTACACAAACACAGATCCTGCAACGTGCACACACAAGCATACACAAATAAGGACCTGGCAATCTACAACGTGCACACACAAGCGCACACAAACACTGCATTACAACATATTGCGCACACACAAACAAAATGGACTCTTGCATGAGCAATGCCTGTAATGGCAAATGGACTTTATGGACTGAACCTTGAAATCAATGATTGTAAAAAAAAAAAACCTTTGTACAACTTTGATGTTTATTGTGAATGATTGAATTGAATTGTATATGGCTCCATATTTTATTTGGTTTGTTATTGTACCTGTCCTTAGCCAGTAGCAATAATGGGGGGGGTGGGGGGGGGGGGGGTGATGTGTAGGAGCCATTCTTATTTTGTCTTGGCATTTTGGGTTATTCGGTTTTTTGGAATTGTGACACCTGCTGGCGGAAATTTGTACCTGTACCTTGGAATTGGTTAACCTGTCTGGTGGTTCACCTGGCTTAATCAGCCACAGGTGAATAATCAGGCCACAGCGTTTTTAAAACAAAGAGCCCTCCTTGAGCTTTGGGGCTTTTGGAAAGGAACAAAGACATGCCAGCAGGCAAATGATTTTCATTATCGCATACTTATGTTTACTTGACGGTTTTGCTTTTGGAAACTTTGGACTTTGTTTAATTATGAAACTTGGAACCTGGACGAATCTTTAGTTTATTGGAACATTGGAATAAACTGTTTTGTCAAACAATTGAAAACCCTTTGGCGTGTAGATGTAAATGCTTAAAAGAAAACACTACAAAGACAAACTTGAATAAATCTGAGACTTCACAAATGTCATTTATATATAAAATAAAGAGTTTAGGCCCCAAAACAGAATCTTGTGGAACTCCACATTCAATTGTCAAACATTCTGAAGTATTACCTGCAAAATGCACATATTGTTGTCTGTTCTGTAAATAGCTGGTTAACCAGTTAAGGACAACTCCTCTCACACCATATGCATTCAACTTTTGAAATTAAAATAGAATGATCTATTGTATTGAGAATACCCCTATTGTATATTTCTTTTTGTCAATAGCTGTCGTGATTTCTTCTATTATATTCATTATTGCTAGAGTTGTAGACCGTTTTGTCCTAAAACCATATTGACTCTCACTCAGTAAGTCATTATTTTCGATAAAACTATGTAATTTTTGAACAAACAATTTTTTTCTAGCACTTTTGAAAATTGTGAAAGCAATGATACTGGTCTGTAATTATTAAAGTTGCGTTTGTCTCCTGTTTTAAAAAGTGGTATGACATTTGCCATTTTCATCCTATCCGGAAAAACACCAGTTTTAAATGAAAGATTGTAAACATAACATAGTGGTTTAACTATACAATCAATGGTCATTTTTAATATGTTCATATCAATTGCATCACTATCAGTAGATATCTTACTTTTTGATTTAGCTGCCACAGAAATGATTTGATTTTCATTCACTTCACCTAGAAACATTGACTGCATCACTTTATTTTCCCCTTTCCAGACACTTTTTGTTTGTCCACATTTTTTTGTAATTTCATTTGCCAAACTAGGCCCAACATTCACAAAAAAAGAATTAAATTCAAAAACCACTTCATGTTTTTAATCACCTTATTTTCCTTTATAAAAATGCTTGGGTAGATCTGTTGATCCCAATTTGTTCCTTATTTCATTGTTCAATATATTCCATGTACCCTTAATGTTTTTATTTACTAGTAAAATTTTATTATAATATTCCTTTTTCGCTTGTCTCAATATGTTGGTTAACTTATTTTTGTACTTCTTGTATTGTTTTGCAGCAGTCTCTGTTCTCGATTTTATGAAGTCTATAAAGTTTGTTTTTCTTTTTACATGCATTTTGCAACCCTTTTGTTATCCAGGGCTTTTTATTATAACAATGATTAGGCATATGTAAAATTTTTGGACAATGTTTATCATAGAGAGCTAAATAACAATTTAATAATGACTCATATGCAGTATTCATCTCATCTGTATACACCCCATTCCACTCTTGCTTTAAGAGATTATTTCTGAATACATTAATTGCCTCATCAGTCCTTACCCTTATGCATATGTGGCAATTTTCTGGTTTCTTTCTCTGTAATTGATAATTAAATGTTACAAATACAGGTAAATGATCACTTATATCATTTATTAGTAAACCGCTTCTAATTTTATTCTCTAAACCATTTGTAAAAATATTGTCAATTAATATTGCACTACTTGTTGTTACTCTACTAGCCTTTGTAATCAGTGGGTACAACCCTCTACTATATAATACGTCCAAAAAATCAGAAGTTTGTTTATGCGTAGAGACCTTTAAGAGGTCAATGTTGAAATCACCACAGATAAGTGTTTTATTGTCATTTAAACCATTCATTAATTCTTCTAAACTATCCATAAAAGTTTCCACATTTGACCCTGGTTTCCTGTAAACACGTAACAACAATATTTCTCATTCTTTCTAATTCAACTTCCACAGCAATACACTCCATTAAATCATCAATTACAGATGTCATGCATTCAACTGGTCGACATTTTAAGTCACTGGCCACATAAAGGGCCACACCCCCTCCTCTCCTGTTAACTCTACTGGTAACATATAAATCATAGCCATGAATATGCAAATCAATATCTTTCTCTTCATTTATCCAGGGCTCAGATAAACCAACAAGGTGAGGATGCACCACCTGAAGAGCTGCACACTTTAGAGCAACAAGTGGTTCAATTTTTGACTAGTAAAAACATTTATTTGGAGAGTCAACAAATTTTAGTCTGTCACACACTTCCACGTAAGGACAAGAAAACTAAGACCACAATTGTAAAGTTTGTAAATAGGAAGCACAAGGTGGAAGTGTTGAAACAGGCAAAAAAACTGAAAGGTACTGGGGTGTATGTAAATGAACATTTGATGAAGAAAAATGCAGAAATAGCTTGGAATTGTCGTATCTTCAGAAAGCAAAGCAAAATCCAAGCAACTTGAACAAGAAATGGAAAGGTGTATATACGGTTAAATGGACCACCAGAGCATGCTATGGCGGTTGTGGTAAGAAATCTGAGAGACTTGGATAAATACAAGTGACAGTGAATTGACTCAGTGAAATTCTCAGTTAATATATTTTGTTTTTAGTTAATGTTTTGAATTATTTTTTTCCCTTACAAAAGGGTTGTTAAAGAATATCTTTGCTTTTTTCCTGGGAATATGGTGATGAGAGTTGTGAGAATGAAAACAATTAAGAAAAAACTGTGATATGGAGTTAAACATTGTTTTGCAAATTTTTTTTTTTAAATGGCTGATTCATTTAAGAGCCAGGTTTTTTCAAGATCTGAATATACAGAACATAGACTCTGTGATTTTGAAAATGATGTGGATTCAGAGAATTATGTTTTTAACCATATCAATGACTCTTGTGCATATTATACTGATGAGCAAATTAATGATAGTGTTGAACTTGATAAGACATTTTCGTTGATACATTTTAATTGGAGAAGTTTACCTAAAAACTTTACTAAAATTACTGAATATTTGGACACATTTAAAAGTGAATTTAAGTTTTTAGGTAAACTTTCTCAGTATAATAGCATTAATTTTACAGCATGGATAGCGATAACGACAGTGTTCACAGCGAAAGCGAGTTTTACTACCCTGATGAAGACGACATAAAAGAAAACATTTCAGGAGAAAGCCGAAAACCTGTAACTGTTGCTAATGCCGAGCAAATCCAGCAGTTTGTTGAGGAGCAAAGGGCAGAAAATACAACAAAAAAGACGACCTACGACCGCAATGTCTTTGTGAAGTTCTGTCAAAACCTAAATGAAGGTCGAAAGGTGGAAGACATACCTGGCGAAGAACTAAACATGCTGCTGTGCAACTTTTTCATGTCCGCAACAAAGAAAAATGACGATGTGTACAAGTCATCCTCGCTCACGTCTTTCCAGAGGAGTATCTAGCACTATCTGAAATATGGTTTCCCTTTCGGGCACTCTCATTTTCTGTTAGAATTTGGTAAAGAAAAAAATATATATATTATTTACCAGCTTAAGATTGGTCCGTATTGTGAAATGCCATGACCTTGGCCTTGAAAATACTGACTGAGGCCTCTGGGCTGAGGTCAGTATTTTCAAGACCTCGGTCACGGTATTTCATGATATGGACCTCCCAGCTGGTAAATAATATATATTTATTTTTTTCGCGGTCCGGTTTCCATCAAATCCTGCGCTCTGATTGGTTGGTGAGCGGGTCCGTATCCTACGATACAGACCCCAGTTACAGACCTCGGTTACGGACCTCTGGCGACTCGCTCATTCACAACAACAAACATAGTAGCATTTTTTGTCAACATTTATCTTTTTTTATAAGATTTATTTATAAGATTTTTATCAAAAATCTTATAAATTTTTGCCAGGATTTCTCATCATAATAGCATTAAATTTTACAGCATGGATAGTGATAACAACAGTCTTCACAGCGAAAGCGAGTTTTACTACCCTGAAGAAGAAGAAATAAAATAAAACATTTCAGGAGAAAGCTAAAAACCTGGAACTGTTGCTAACACCGAGCAAAAACATGGCTGAATCCTGAATGACTCAATTTTGTATAAATAGGGGACTACATAGGCGGCAAAATGTAGTTTTTTTCCTGCCATGGAAGTGCACTTGTATACCGAGGAGGAAGCAATTTGCATTACAGCCATGAATGAGGATTCAAAATGGTGGCTTGCCTCAGCTCAGCTCGGTTTTCCCTTTCAGGCGCTCTCGTTTTCTTTTAGAATTTGGTAAAGAAAAAAATAAATATATTATTTACCAGCTTAAGGTCGGTCTGTATGGTGAAATACCATGACCTCGGCCTTGAATACTGACCTCAGCCCAGAGGGCCTTGGTCAGTACTTTCAAGACCTCAGTCACGGTATTTCACGATACGGAGCTCCCAGCTGGTAAATAACATATATGTATTCTGTTCCCTTCTAGCGGGTTTTATTCATTTGGTTTGATAACATGCAATATTGTTAGCATATGGCTTATCCTACTTGTATTACGTCACTCTACCCAATGGAGAATAAGTGCTGAATATGGTTTACGATATTGCATGGTTGTCAAGACAACATGACATTGCATGTGGGAGGTGAATGAGAAAGGTTTCTGCTGTGTCTGTACAGAAGCATTCCTTTGCTCACCAGGAAAGAGAAAGACATGTTGAGCACCTGAAAGGCTACCAAAACTTCATTAGATATTCTTCAAACATATTTACAAGAGAAAAAAAATACCAATGGACATCGAAAAACTGGAAAAGAGAGTATGTATATCAATGGCGAACCATTACCATTAGAGCTAGGACTTCAGCTCAACCAAAACTTAGCCAGACACACTATAAAAGCAACAGTGCAAAGGATTTTGCAAGGGATTAGCGGCAGGCTGCCAGGTCGCTCTGTTGTGTGTAGATGTCGATGCTGATTTTTAAAAGTAACAAAAGTAAATTACATAGGTAAATTAATACTTAAGTCTGAGTGAAAAACACTATGGCAAGCATGCGTGGAAGAAGAGTCTGGAGACAGAAATCTTAGTTTCTTGGTCGTTAGTCTCTGCTACTTGCTCTCGATAGCACTGGCTTGACTGCTTTATTAGCATTTGCTAATACTACTGATGGTCCTGCTGACAATAAATCAAAATCTGATTGGTTAATTCATCTCTCACTTCCTACATAAACATACACTGCCACGGCCTTCTGTCCCAGCAATGAAGTCAGAACCAATGAGTGAGCCAGCTCTAAATCCTTCTCTGCTTCGAGACAACAAACAAAAATCTCATTGCATAGCTTTTTTTTCCCATGTTTTCAGGACAGTAACCCTTTCATGTCTGAAACAAATTTGACAGAAAATGAGGTAAAATTAAAATTAGAAGAGAATAATTGTAATGAGGCGGCACAGTGGTGCAATGGTTAGCGCTGTTGCCTCACAGCAAGAAGGTCCGGGTTCGAGCCCCGTGGCCGGCGAGGGCCTTTCTGTGTGGAGTTTGCATGTTCTCCCTGTGTCTGCATGGTTTCCTCCGGGTGCTCCGGTTTCCCCCACAGTCCAAAGACATGCAGGTTAGGTTAACTGGTGACTCTAAATTGACCATAGGTGTGAATGTGAGTGTGAATGGTTGTCTGTGTCTATGTGTCAGCCCTGTGATGACCTGGCGACTTGTCCAGGGTGTACCCCGCCTTTCGCCCGTAGTCAGCTGGGATAGGCTCCAGCTTGCCTGCGACCCTATAGAACAGGATAAAGCGGCTAGAGATAATGAGATGAGATGAATATCATCTCATTATCTCTAGCCACTTCATCCTGTTCTACAGGGTCGCAGGCAAGCTGGAGCCTATCCCAGCTGACTACGGGAGAAAAGCGGGGTACACCCTGGACAAGTCACCAGGTCATCACAGGGCTGACACATAGACACAGACAACCATTCACACCTACGGTCAATTTAGAGTCACCAGTTAACCTAACCTGCATGTCTTTGGACTGTGGGGGAAACCGGAGCACCCGGAGGAAACCCATGCGGACACGGGGAGAACATGCAAACTCCACACAGAAAGGCCCTCGCCGGCCACGGGGCTCGAACCCGGACCTTCTTGCTGTGAGGCAACAGCGCTAACCACTACACCACCGTACCGCCTATATATACATATATATATATATATATGTATGTATGTATACACACACACACACAGAGTGGTGCTTGAAAGTTTTAGAACCCTTTAGAATTTTCTATATTTCTGCATAAATATGACCTAAAACATCATCAGATTTTCACACAAGTCCTAAAAGTAGATAAAGAGAACCCAGTTAAACAAATGAGACAAAAATATTATACTTGGTCATTTATTTATTGAGGAAAATGATCCAATATTACATATCTGTGAGTAGCAAAAGTATGTGAAGCTCTAGGATTAGCAGTTAATTTGAAGGTGAGATTAGAGTCAGGTGTTTTCAATCAATGGGATGACAACCAGGTGTGAGTGGGCACCCTGTTGAATTTAAAGAACAGGGATCTATCAAAGTCTGATCTTCACAACACATGTTTGTGGAAGTGTATCATGGCACGAACCAAGGAGATTTCTGAGGACCTCAGAAAAAGCGTTGTTGATGCTCATCAGGCTGGAAAAGGTTATAAAACCATCTCTAAAGGGTTTGGACTCCACCAATCCACAGTCAGACAGATTGTGTACAAATGGAGGAAATTCAAGACCATTGTTACCCTTCCCAGGAGTGGTCGACCAACAAAGATCACTCCAAGAGCAAGGCATGTAATAGTTGGCAAGGTCACAAAGGACCCCAGGGTAACTTCTAAGCAACTGAACGCCTCTCTCACATTGGCTAATGTTAATGTTCATGAGTCTACCATCAGGAGAACACTGATCGTCAATGGTGTGCATAACAGGGTTGCAAGGAGAAAGCCACTGCTCTCCAAAAAGAACATTTCTGCTCATCTGCAGTTTGCTAAAGATCATGTGGACAAGCCAGAAGGCTATTGGAAAAATGTTTTGTGGACGGATGAGACCAAAATAGAACTTTTTGGTTTAAATGTGAAGTATTATGTTTGGAGAAAGGAAAACACTGCATTCCAGCATAAGAACCTTATCCCATCTGTGAAACATGATGGTGGTAGTATCATGGTTTGGGCCTGTTTTGCTGCATCTGGACCAGGATGGCTTGCCATCATTGATGGAACAATGAATTCTGAATTATACCAGCGAATTCTAAAGGAAAATATCAGGACATCTGTCCATGAACTGAATCTCAAGAGAAGGTGGGTCACAAGACAACGACCCTAAGCACACAAGTCGTTCTACCAAAGAATGGATAAAGAAGAATAAAGTTAATGTTTTGGAATGGCCAAGTCAAAGTCCTGACCTTAATCCAATCAAAATGTTGTTGAAGGACCTGAAGCGATCAGTTCATGTAAGGAAACCCACCAACATCCCAGAGTTGAAGCTGTTCTGTGAGGAAGAATGGGCTAAAATTCCTCCAAGCTGGTGTTCAGGACTATTCAACAGTTACCGAAAGCGTTTAGTTGCAGTTATTGCTGCACAAGGGGATCACTCCAGATGCTGAAACCAAAGGTTCACATAATTTTGCCACTCACAGATATGTAATATTGGATATATATATGTAATATTGGATATATATATATATATATATATATATATATATATATATATATATATATATATATATATATGCTGTAGACCAAAAATGGCCAGAAATGTTTCAACATTACAAAAAATACTATAAACAGCAGTAAGCCATAATAAATGAATCAAAGTCAATATTTGGTGAGAGACGACCCTTTGCTTTAAAAAAAAAATAGTAGTCTCATGTACAGTGAGTGCAGTTTTATAAGGAAACTAGAAAAGCACTCAGAGAGCGCAGACCTCCGCCAAGAATCCTTTAAAAAATTCCGGGATCCAGACAGTGATCCGGATCACCGCCAAAATGTAATGGATTGTTACTTGTGCCCAGTCACACCTCTGAAAAAAATTTTAGAGCAATCCGTTCATAACTTTTTCCGTAATGTTGCTAACAGACAAACCAACCAACCAACAAACAAACAAACCAACGCTACCGAAAACATAACCTCCTTGGCAGAGGTAATGAGCTGTAGTTTTTACTGACCATCTTGCAGAACCAGCCACAGTTCTGGGCACTTTGACTGTCACACTTGCTTCTTACTTTTGCAGCAAAACCCAGTACCCTTCTTTATATTTTCTTTTTTCATCTGAAACGTGCTCTCTTATGGAATATGCTGCTCAGATACAAACTTTTTTTCTGTAACATTTAATTTTGTGCTGGAAAACAAATGTTTGTAACTCTAAAATGTTTTTGTACTGACTTCATAGCGTTGAAGTCACAAAATAGAAATCTATAACAAAGTTTGAATGAAAAAAATAGGATACTTAAGACTTTTGCACAAGACTGAATATAATGTTACAGGCATTGATTTTTATTAGAAATATGAAGAAAATGTAGCACACTGAAAAACAAAATCTAGATTGATTGATTAATAATTACTGCAATGACTAACAGTAAATGCTTCTCCAATGTTAACTCCTGAGCACATGGATTGTCTGGATGGAAACAGTGTTGCACAGTTAACAGCAGAGATCATCGACTGGACAGCATAACATCTTTAAAACATGAAACCGTGACAGGTTGGGTGGTGTAGTAGTTAGCACTGTTGCCTCACAGCAAGAAGGTCCTGGGTTCAAGCCCAGTGGCCAGCGAGGGCCTTTCTGTGTGGAGTTTGCATGTTCTCCCCATGTCTGTGTGGGTTTCCTCCAGGTGCTCTAGTTTCCCCCACAATCCAAAGACATGCAGGTTAGGCTAATTGGTGGCTCTACATTAACCATAGGTGTGAGCATGAATGGTTGTCTGCATTTATGTTTTAGCCCTGCGATGACGTGGCGACTTGTCCAGGGTGTACCCTGCCTCTCGCCCATAGTCAGCTGGGATAGGCTCCAGCTTGCCTGCAACCCTGTCAGACAGGATAAGCGGCTACAGATGATGTATGGATGACCGGTCTAGTGCCCCTGGTGGCTGGCTGCAGTACAGTTTTAGCACCGCTGTTTCAGTGACAAAATAGCCGACTTTCCATGTCATTTTTCTCATCTAAGCTATCTTTCTACCTACAGTCTCTAATTCAAGCAGTTAATTTTTCTTCTGCTGATAATGTGACAACCTAGAGGAATTTTGGCAACATTCTATAGAATGGAAGGTAATGGAGCCATGCCATCAATTTATTTACTTATTTATTTATTTTGTTTTATAGTCATTGGCAGAGATGAACTGAAACATCTGATTGGCTCAGAGCTCTGACTGGCTGAAGGTGTTTGAAAACTAAATTTGTAAAAAATCAATCAATCAATCAATTAATTAAAAATAAATAATAATAATAATAATAATAATAATAATAATAATAATAATAATAATAATAATACAGGCTTTCCCTTCAGTTTTTCCTCTAAATATGTGCTGAATTGTCATGTAACATGACTGACAACCAAATAGCTACATATGCCTCCTTTTTCTCAGTAGTCAGGTGCTGGTGGTCCGCATCATCTGGTAATTTTTTTCTTTGTTTTTTTTCTTTAATATTGTTTTCAGAGCCTGAAAGAGTTTAATTGACAGTTAATGGAATCTGAGAAGAGCCTAAAATATTACAAAATATATTCTGATTTATTATTATTGCTTGAGGTATCACACTGAGGAAGGATGATTTTAAACCAGCAGCTCAGTCATATACACCGCGCTGAGTCAGCAGATCAACTCTCATCAACTCCAACTCCCACTTACTTTTTCTGCATACAAGGGACAGAAGGCCCTGTCATTCAGCAAGACCTTAGATAGCCCTCATTACATTAGTCTCAAATAAGCTGTAACTATTCTTTAACTGGTATCTCCAGAAAAGAAAAAAAACAAACCTGTGAATGCAGTGTTTTCCAAAAGGCGGTTTAGGATCTGATAGTTATTACCATCATCAACTGTACACTAACCATAGAATCACACTGTCATTTGGTGATGCCAGTGTTAAGCAATTCTTATAGTGACATAAAATCATGTTCTTCGGTTAAAAAAAATTATATGTTATGATTAGATAATAAAAATACATTTAGAAGCCTAACAATAGTCTGCAACTGTCTATGTTTTGGATAGTCAGTCAAACACATATGGACATATGTTCTTACAAGGCAGAATTATACATTTAAATTAAAACAGATTTCAGGACAAATCAGACTATAAATGTATCTATACATATGGCACCATTACCAGGATGAATAGCAATATGTTTCACAGAATCGACAGACGTGAAACATTTTGATGTGCTAATTAGATTAAAATAAATCATTGGCCGTCTGCCTTTAGAGATCTGGCAGACAGCACTGCGTCCCACTCAAGTCAGTATTTAAACAAGAATCCTTTCTCTTTCTGCAAAGACTGTGTTATTTGGCAAAGCATGATACAATGTTAAAAGATGTGGGCAGAGCAGGATATTCTGAGAAAATATGATATTCTCTCACACTCTCAACAAACATCTTCCATCACCAAGCAAATAAAGAGTAAACAGTAATTTAATATCAAGGCTGCACTTCTCTCCCTGAAATTATTTCCACACTATCATAACTGTGACAGTGCCGAGCATCACGTAGGTGGTACTTTCAGTTCCTCAGAAAAGCAAAGCTCTAAAAATACAACAATGCGCAAGTAATATGTATTGTGCACCCAGAATATTCTGCATGGAAAGTCCAGAATACTATTTTTGAGAGTTTTTATAGAAGCATGTTCCAGTTTTATATAACGTTACATTCTTTGTCAACCAATTAGGTGGTAAAAGAGAATTAAAACTAGAATGCAAAAGCAGAAGGGCCGGTTTAGCACCACAGTGCCAGAAGTTCTTAAAGGCAAATAATTCACCCACTAGAATGTTCTGCCAAGAATTCACCCACTAGGATTACCTGCAGTACATGCTGCTCTTTATCTCGCTCACTGTTTCTAAATTAAAGACCAGTACAGGAGTGATAACGATGCTGGCTTGTCAGTTTCTGACTTTAATTAGGAATATTAAAGCACCTGCTATCACTGAACCTATAGTGTGCAGTATGAACCTGCAGTGTGCATGTTAAACCACAAAGGGTTTTATGTTAAACCACAAAGGGTTTTATGTAAGCCATCATCATCATCGTAGTTTCCCACCTGGCTTCCCATAGTTTCCGGCCTTGGGGCGCTTCTGAATGGATGGAGGTAGAAATCTGACATCCATCAGTCACAGGAGGGCTGCCTTTTCCATGGCTTTTCTTGCCTGTTGGGCGTCAACTCCCAGTAGCTTTTCAACGTTCGTCCATACTCTCCGAGATGTTCTTACTTCAAAGAGTGCCTGTTTCTGTAGGGCATCTATGTCAAGTCAGCAGATATGGCCAATATACTTCAAATGTTGGCGGTAGCAGAACTCATGGATAGGTAGTGTGTTGGTGATCTCCCGCAGGCATTGGTTTGAGATTGTAAAGCTCCAATCTATCTCTCCTTCAAGCTGGACATCACTCTGTTCTTTTCTGCTTGGGACATTTTTACGCAGGTATCCATCTTTCACCATTTTCCTTAAGAAACCATGCTACAAAGTTTCAATCTTATCCAGTTCCTTCTCCGTTAGAGGTCATGCTTGGATGCTATATAGCAGGCAAGACCACACACGTGGTCAGAAATACCACTCTTGTAGATAACTGTATTCTATGGTCTGTCAACGCATATTTAAGCTCATTCCATTTCTGGAAGGCAGCTCCAATCCTGGCATACAGGAAACGAGAGGTATCTATTTCATCGTTTGCAATGGTGTAGCCAAGGTATTTGAAACTTCGCACATTCTTTATTTTATTGTTACCAACAGTTATCAGGCATTAATGGTTCTTGACTTCATCGTTGACATTGAAGGCCATTGTCTCAGTTTTGCTGTATGGCATCTGCAACCCAAACCATGTGAACGTTTGGTCATAAATTTCAAGGATGTTCTTCAGTTCCTGGACAAAGTTAGCAAAAATGACATCATCTGCGTACAGGAGTTCAGTGACGTGAGTGACACCAGCTGGTGGGACCTTCTTACGATAGTCCCTCGATGACACTTCATTAGGTATGTAGCACTCTACTCTAAGGCCTGCTTTTGGATGTTTCTTCAGTACTTCATTGCATGCAATTTGTACCACAAGGTCTATGTATACCACAAATGTTTCATTTTAGTGCTTAACAGATTTTGGCCTAACCAAACATTCTCTTACTGCAAGATGACTGTAAGACTCAGAAAGCATTAATGTATTATTGTTTACCTACCCAACATTGTGCATATCTCAGACAATTATGTGAACTGTTTTGACAAATGCATGACATTATTATTTTTCAACAACCACAATCCTCTTTGAGATGACAGGAAGGTATGCAAAGACATCCCAGCTTCATTTTAACAAGCAGAAGAGTCAGAGTTGAACAGATCCGCTATCGTGTTCCAGTTAAAGAGTGCATGGAAGAAATGTGACTTATGACAGGAATGCCAAGCTCAGGTCCTGTTAGACCTATTTCTGTTTTCCCTCTTCTAATACACTGAACTCAGCCCATGAGGGTAATTTAGCTGATGAGTTGTGTCAAGTGTGTTGAATGAGGCAGACTCATAAAACTCTGCCTTGCTGAAGCCTTCTAAGACTGGAATCTGAAACCATTATTTTGTCAGCTACAGTGCCATGAGAAAGTTTGGGCACCCCGTCTGAGGTTGTACAATAATTGACTCTGTCTCCACAGAAAAACACCCTAGTGGCATGTCCTTCCTTTGCCCATCAGAGCCAAGTGCTGGGTTGTTTTGCAGACACTGATTTTAATTATTGGTGTATTCCTTTGTATGAAATTAAATCAAATGTGAAAAATAGGCTGTGCAAAAGTATGGGAACCCTTGACATTTTGTTGCTTTGAAAACCTGTAACTAATCATCACAGAGTAATTGAAAACATCAAGTTGGTTAAGTGAGCTCATTAAGCCTTGAACTTAATAGGCAGGTGCATCCAATCATGACAAAGGCTATTTAAGGTGGCCAAATGCCAGTTCTCTTTCTCTTTGACTGTCCTCTGAAGAGCTGCAAGATGGGGGCCTCAAAACAACTTTCTCATGACCTCAAAACGAAGATTATAGAGCAGTATGGACTAGGGGAAGGCTACAAAAAACTTTCCAAAAGATTTCAGCTGTCAGTGTCTACCGTGAGGAACATTGTAAGAAAATGGAAAGCCACAGGCACAGTCCTTGTCAAGGCCAGAAGTGGTAGGCCAAGAAAAATTTCAGGGAGGCAAAGACGAAGGATGCTGAGAATTGTTAAAAACAACCCACAGACCACCACCAGAGACTTGCAAAGGGATCTAGCTGCAGATGGGGTCACTGTGCATAGGGCAACAATACAGCGCAATTTGCATGAGGAAAGACTGTACGGGAGAGTGATGAGGAAGAAGCCCTTTCTTCGCAGTCGCCACAAATTGAGTCGCTTGAACTATGCAAAAGCACATTTGGACAAGCCAGTATCCTTTTGGAATAAGATCTTGTGGACTGACGAAACAAAAATCGAGTTATTTGGTCACAACAAGAGGCAATACACATGGCGTAAAAAGAACACAGAATTCCAAGAGAAACATCTGCTACCCACAGTGAAATTTGGTGGAGGTTCCATCATGCTGTGGGGCTGTGTGGCGAGTACTGGTACTGGGAACCTTGTTAAAGTTGACGGTCGCATGGATTCCACTCAATACCAGCAGATTCTTGAGGATAATGTGCTAGAGTCTGTAACAAAGTTGAAGTTGCGCCGGGGATGGATGTTTCAACAAGACAATGACCCGAAACATTGCTCAAAATCCACTCGGGCATACATGCAGAGGAACAAGTACAATGTCTTGGAATGGCCATCCCAGTCCCCAGATTTGAATATCATTGAAAATCTGTGGGATGAATTGAAGCAAGCTGTCCATGCTCGTAGACCTTCAAACCTCAAGGAATTAGAGATGTTTTGCAAGGAGGAGTGGGCCAAGATGCCTTCGTCCAAGATCCATACACTCATTGGTGGCTATAGAAAGCGTCTAGAGGCTGTAATTTTTGCAAAAGGAGGCTCCACTAAATATTGATGGAATGTTTCTGTTAGGGTGCCCAAATTTATGCACGGGCCTATTTTTGTTTTGCTGCATATTGCACTTTTTCTGTTAGCCCAATAAACTTCTCTTCAATGCTGAAATATGTCTGTGTCTTTTATTTATTTCATATGTCAAGACTAAGTTGTAGAATCAAACACCCAATTATATATGAATGAAAAATACTGGGATTTGTCAAGGGTGCCCAAACTTTCTCATGGCACTGTATTCCTGCTTACATGTATCAGAGATACAGTCTGAACCATCATACTTGTCAAATTGTAAACACATTATACAAAGGACAGATTTGGTTCAGGAATCAAATATCTGGTTGTTTTGAGTCATCAGATAGCTGATTATAGGCTCTGTGCCCTGAGTCAAAAGCTGACGGATCACAAACGTAAGGCAAAGATGATGCATAAACCTTGTCATCAAGTAAATTAAGTGTGCTGTCGGGATATCCTGTTAAAATAATAATCTTAAGATAAGAATCTTGTCTTTTATCTGTTAAGAAATATTATGTTTCTTGTCTTTCTTATAAGAAAGATTCCACTGGATAACTGTGGGTCACTCTGTCAGTTAGTCAAGTTTATTTGTATAACGCTTTTAACAACAGACATTGTCACAAAGCAGCTTTACAGAAAATTAAAGGCTTGAACCATGAGCTGATTTTATCCCTAATTTATCCCCAGTGAGCAAGCCTGTGGTGACGGTGGCAAGGAAAAACTCTCTCAGACAGCATGAGGAAGAAACTCAAGAGGAACCAGACACAAAAGGGAACCCATCCTCATTTAAGTGATAACAGATAGAGTGATTATTTATAATTCGCTTCTGCAACCGTGTCCTATAGAGTCACAAAGTATAAGGTAAATGTCCAGAGCCATCTTCCAAGTGCGACTTTCGATTGTCCATATGGGGCTGTCCTCCACAGGAGCAATGTGATAAGACTCCAGCCAGACATAAGGCATCAGGATGGATCAGGCAGGTCTGAGGACTGTGTCATACAAGTCTTATTCTTTAATGTGCCAAGCAAAGATTTAGAGCAATAGCTTTGGTATTCATTACTTTTCTGATGCTACTTGAGAATCAGGATTTGGACTACTACTGATGTATGTTTCTGCTTAAATCTGCTAATAGTAAATTTTATTTGAATGCTGGATGTACAACACTCTTCAATTTTCTACATAGAACCCAACATCTGAGATTTTCATATCCATATCAGAAATGATTAGTATAACCCTCTTCAGAAGATAAATATGTTTACTTTCTAGTAACAGCATGTCCTGAACACGGGCGATTGCTCTAAGACAACGAGGGAGGCTCAGCCTCCTCTAAAAATGCCCTTATAACTTTAATGTGTGCGTGAGTTTCTCCCCCTCGTGACAGCGCGATGCAGCGCAGCCTCAGTGGACTTCAATGGCATTTGGGAGCTCTGCGCTTTTCAATCTCAAAATGCAAGACGATTATTGGACAAATACTGCGAAAATGCCCGCCTACGGACTCCCACGGACTCCCAGCCTCAGTGGACTTCAATGGCATTTGGGAGCTATGCGCTTTTCAATCTCAAAATGCAAGACGGTTATTGGACAAATACTGCGAAAATGCCCGCCTACGGACTCCGAGCCTCACATGGGAGGGACATGGCAGTTTCCGCGAGGAGACTGGTGATTGGTGAAAGCGGCCGGATATTTTCTTTGATTGACAGCTCGTTTCAAATATAGACAGGCAGCGGTGAATTTCAGTTCAGTCCCATGCGGATTCGCAAGTGCTGTGGTGTATTGTAAGAGATCAGCTTACATTTCGATTTCATTCATTACATACGGTTTCTACCAGCTTTTTTAGCTTGTATATATTTTCATTGTAAATAAAGTGTAAATATAGTGTTGTCAAGTTTGCTATCTTAGTTCCAGAAATGTCATTTATTTGAGTGACTGAACTTGAACTTGAGGGGGCTAGTCAGCTAGCAAGAAAGCTGCGCACGGATGCCAAGCATTGCTGATTTAATTTTGGCGAAGCCATTTGCCAGTCTTCCTTTCAAGGAAAAAATTAAAATTAAAGAGACCAACGCCTCAAACTGACTTGGTGAAAAAGGTAGGGAATAATACTCGTTCCTTTCAGCTCTCCTGGTACAAGAAAGTGAATTGGCTAACAGCAAGTGACCCACATCAACAACAGTAAATAGGCTACTTTAGTAATATGTCATGGATGGACCAAAAATATAGAATCTATTTAAAATGTTTATGCTGAGTATATTATATTGGAATATATATTTTTCTGGATATGAATTAAACACAGCTACAATTTGGAAAACATTTTTAAACAAAAACACAGCCGAGAACATTTCACACTACAGACCTGGATTAAAAGTGAAGGGTTATCAAAATTGTCAATAAAACATTTCTCAGTCAAAATAAGTAAAATATAGGGAAAGTGTCATTGAATGAAATGTGTGGCACCCAGCTCTACTGCTGAGGTTCCTGACAAAGAGCTGCTTTCAATAATGATCAATTTTTAAACAACATGCCACAATTTTAAAATATAAAATGTTAAAATATAACCCCCCCCCCCCCCCCCCCCCCCCAACACCACCAGCATGTATATTGGACAGTAGGCTAATGGGCCAAAAGAACCTGTTATTTCACAGTTTGTGACGCTGCCAACAATCAGCCAGATCAGAGGCAAGAGTATGGGCAAAATTGATGTTTTTTCTTTTAAAATCTGGAAATATCGTAACCGACCAGCCTCCCCTGTTTGAAAGACTACCAGCCGCCACTGGTCCTGAAGTGTATTGTTCCTCTTATTACAGAGTAATTTATACCAGTGATTACATTTTTGTAGGTAATTAAACAATGACAAGTCATCCTTTATAGTTAAGACATCATTTTTAGAGTGATAGTTTACTGTTGTGTAATGTCTGCTATAAATAGTAGTTTACATACTTGGGTGTGCATGTAGAAGAAGAACAACTTTATTTATCTCACACAAGCACATTGAAATTCCTCTCTGCATTTAACCCATTTGAAGCAGTGAACACACACATGCTACAGCCATGCTACAGTACCCAAGGAGCAGTTGGGGGTTAGATGCTTTGCTCAAGGGCACCTCAGCCCAAGGCCACCCCATATTAACCTATAACCACATGAACTGTGGGGGAAACTGGAACACCTGGAGGAAACCCACACAGACATGGGGAGAACATGCAAACTCCACAGAGAAAGGCCCCCTGTCGGCCACTGGGCTCGAACCCAGAACCTTCTTGCTGTGAGGTGACGTGACAGTGCTAACCACTACACCACTGTGCCACATGTACTTTCATGCTGATACATTTACTACAAAGTAATGTGGTACCTATTTAACTTCTGTTATAAAATATCACCATCAGTCTGTCCCTATTCTTCTTGCCTTTTTGAATGTTTTGGAGCTATCTTGTTCACAGTTTGTGACTACAGACAGCACTACAGGTAACCTGTCATCCAAATGATGAATTCCTTCTATCAACCTCTCAATTAGCTCTCAGTTTTTACAGAGGTCTGGTGGTGCGTTGAGCTTTTCTTCTCACATCGTTTCCCTCAGTTTACCGCACTCACTCTGCTTATGCTGTGAGGTTAGTGGCTTCCATGCATCCATTCATCCATCCATTATCTATACTGCTTATCTGTCAGGGTAGTGGGAAAGCTGGAGACAATCCTAGTTGACTTTGGGCAAGAGGCAGGGTGCACCCTGGCCAAGTCACCACTCTAATACAGAGATTAACAACCATTCACACTTCCATTCACACCAACAATGTAGAGCAACTAGTTGACTTAACCTGCATGTCTTTGGATTGTGAGAGGAAGCTGGAGTACCCAGCGGAAACCCACACAGGAACATGGAGAACAAACCCCACACAGAAAGGCCACAGTTGAGGCCTTCAAACGCATAACCTTCTTGCTGTGCTAACCAACAGTGCTAACTACTGTACCACCATGCCACCTAGTGACTTCCATTAATACACAAATACAGGTAGGAACAGGATGCCCTTCATTTTCTCCTGTGTCAGCCCAGAGTGGGGCCTCCCCCTCTTTTTTTTCAGCATTGCCCTAATAATTTGTTCCAAACTGTCATCTTGTATGGAGCCATACCTTGGCTGCCTATACCAAATTAGTAGAACATTTATCTTGGGACATTTATTTCCCTCAAGAGTAATTCCATTTTACTTTTTAATTGTACATAACCATTTGTCTTGAAACAACAGACAACAGAGATCTTGGCACAATCGTCTAATAATTTCAGGAAGAGCATGTGACATTGTACATGCTGTTACCACAAGACTACAAACAAAGAACCTCATGGTGTGAAGGTGTACTGAACATGTGCAGAAGGTTACAGGAGCAGAAGACAATCTGCTTGAGCGGTTACATGGCTAATATTTTCTGATCAAACAGATTATCAGAGGTCTGTACCACCTGTTTCAATCCCATTAAATTCTCAATCAGAATGGGCTATTTCATTCCAGTCAAGCTATTTGCATGAAGAAATTTCATTCTGATTGAACTTGAATTTGATTATTAATCAATTATTCAAAGTCAAACTTAAAGTCCCTCCTGTGTCAGTCTTCTCAGGCAGTCTCCCATCCCAGCACTAACCAGACTCTTAAGGTGCATTGGGCAGTGCTGATCTCTGTTTCTATAGCCCTCAGCCTCTTGCCTATTACATAGCTAGGGTTACAGTGGAGTAACCCTCTGATAACCACAAGAGTTGACTCCCTACTCACATCTGTATTGTGGCGTGCCTTACCAGATGGCAGTTGGTAACATATTTATAATGGTCTTTAGTATGACCCAACCACAAGTACAACTTTCAATCTCCCAGTCAAGAGGTGGACACGCTAACCACTAGGCCAGCTCATGGTATAATGGATTATTAGGATCCATGTAAATATAGCTACTGATAGCAGACTGAAATTGGACGTGATCTCTATGCCAATTTTTTCTCTGAGTTGTTTTTTTTTTTTGTGTGTGTGTGTGTGTGTGTGTTTATTTTTCCCCCTCAGCAATTCATTCAGTTTCCACATTCCTGAAGAAGTTGCCTAAAGAAGTATCTTGTGTTTTCACTCATTTCTAGGTGAATTTCCCTCAGAATTCCACTCCTTGTAGTGAATCACAGAATCACTGGTTCCCAGTATATAGTCTTGGCTCCAAGGGAATAATGAGCTAAAATAAAGGTTTCACACTTGTATGGTCAATACCTGAACTCTCTGGGAGCTGAGGACAGGCACAAGTTCTGTGCTAATGACTTGAAGGTGATCATCTCAGAGAGCAGTTGTCAGAAGAGTTGTTTCATATGCAGAATCCACACCCATGCCAACGCCTACATGGTGTACAGGTTTGGCAGATGTGGACCAAAATTCAAATCTGGCCCAAGCAGTTCAGCCCAAAAGGTAGCCATAAGCACTCCTAGACAATGATGGATGATAAACTACTTAAGAAGCCATGAAAGTGCTTGTAGTCTCTTTTGAAGCATATCAGTGAGATGACATCAGATGTGGCTCAGGTGAAAATCAATGATGTTACAACTGAAGCTGTCAGCGGAGTGCTCAGCATAGCCCAGAAGCTCATTCTGCTGCTTGCTCAAAATCTGTTTTCTCTGCTGAGCTATTTTTTCCCTCACTCACCAAGTTATTCAGCTATCACATCTCCCGACATCTGATGACTACCAGGCCTATGCCATTCTACTAACTCGGTGGGTTTTCCCAAATAGGACACACACTTCATGGTTAACCACTGAGTTAGCTATGGTATTCACTAACTGTGGCATTCACTACACACACAGCCTTGGCTCTGAGTGATTATAGGCCATGCTAAAAAATTTGTACTCCTGCAGCCAGTGCTTAAGCTCTCTGGAAGCTGGAAACAAACATCAGCAATGTGTCTGCTACCTCAACATTGATCATATCAGAGAAACAGTGTGCTTTTTCTAAAATGTTGGTTTGCCAACAGGTTGGTCTGGACTGTGTACCTGCCACTGACACTAGCAGAGCATCACTGTTGGTTTCACCAGAGGAAGCATTATGTTAAGATATACAATGCCCAAAAACTGAATGCAGATGCACTGATGACATTCTGCTGAGGTCTTATGACATCACATATTTACATTTAGACAGTTCACTAATCCACAGCTATCAATCCCTCTGTGGCAGAGCTCAAAGCCTCACTCCTGACAGATACCTAGGACAGGACACAGGATTAATCTTCACCAAATTGGTTTATGGATGATGCAGGCCAGGTTGGCACAAAAACTCTTAAGGCCTTCAGCCAAAGACATTCTGAAAAGAAGAGCAAGGGATTCAGTCTTAAAAACAGCTAGATGGATCATCCAGAGCACCTACAAACTGCCAAAACCTGGCTTATTGGCGAGGCACTCACATGAGTTCTCATCTCATCTCATTATCTCTAGCCGTTTTATCCTTCTACAGGGTTGCAGGCAAGCTGGAGCCTATCCCAGCTGACTATGGGCGAAAGGTGGGGTACACCCTGGACAAGTCGCCAGGTCATCGCAGGGCTGACACATAGACACAGACAACCATTCACACTCACACCTACGGTCAATTTAGAGTCACAAAAGGGACTTTAAAGTCACATTAGGGACAAAATGCTCTGAATGCCCCCCCCCCCCGGGCCAACCCACACACACACCCACCTCTCTTATCCCAGTCTCTACTCACTCCAACCCTTAAATGACAGGTATTCAAAAACCATTCACTGAATCTTTCCCCCCTGTACTGTAACGGAATAGGCGGTTACTGTTATTTTGTATCCTTTAACCGAACGCCATTAAATGTATTCCGTTACTAGAGATGCGCGGATGGCGGTTGCAGCCGCGGAGTCCGCAGATAATCCGCGGATCGGGCGGGTGAACTAGTGAAAAATAAAAATTTAATTCAATTCGGGCGGGTGGCGGTTGAAGCACTGAAATAAATAACAAATATTGAATTTGTGGATGAAGTAGGGGAGTATTCCTCCACAAACTTCCATATCGATGGATCAGCAGAGGAAAATCTACTTTCCTTTTGGGAGAAACACGGGCAGGCATTTCCACGACTACAGCACCTTGCCAAGAGAATTTTATGCATTCCAGCAACAAGTGCTGCGAGCGAGCGCTCCTTCAGCGCAGCAGGGCGTGTTATCGACACAGTAGATGCCATTTTATTCTTGCATAGTGCAAAGAAAAAAATCTAGACACACCTTTTGTTGTTTGTTCTTTAGACACATTGTGTGGTATTTGATGTCGTTTATGTTCTGAAGATTGTGTCGGGTGATTGATAACGGTTTATAAGCTACTGTAGGCACATAGGCCCATGCCGTTTATTTTATTTTATTGTATTAACATATTATTATTTTTTAAAATAAATTCAACAAAACCTAACCTGCATGTCTTTGGACTGTGGGGGAAACCGGAGCACCCGGAGGAAACCCACGTGGACACGGGGAGAAAATGCAAACTCCACACAGAAAGGCCCTCGCCAGCCACGGGGTTCGAACCCGGACCTTCTTGCTGTGAGGCGACAGCACTAACCACTACACCACCGTGCCGCCCCCACATGAGTTCTGTAGGCCTCATATAAGTTCTAAATGTACAGGTGTCACATTCCACCTGACAGATATCTGAGTGACATTGACTTACCTATGAGTCACCAGTAGACTCAAAGTGGTTCCAAGAAATGGATTTTCATTTGGACAGAGGCAAAATTGAAAGGGTAGACCCCATGAACAGATCAATGGGTTCTAGAAGACAGACAGTGGTCTTTGACTGATTATTTAAAAACAACAACAAAAAAAAAACCTTTCCTTTACATATGGCCTTTAGATTTTAATTAGGTTGTGCAACCACAGACAGGTCACATTATTGAGTCATGCTCTTTCATGCCCTCATTACACTGTAACACGGGGGGTTCTTTTTTTTTGGGGGGGGGGGGGGGGGGGACAAACAGCCCTTGCTTCCGACATAAGGGTATATAAGGGTACTCCCATACTTGGATGATAGGTTCCAATTGCCTTCAGTAAGGATCAGTCCAACTGGCACATGCCCACCATCCTAGTACACATTATGGCACTGCACTCCAAACAATAATGGCAGACCATGTGATTCATCACAGTGAAGGTAGATTCATTGGTAATGCTAGCCACTCTACATGTGGCAGAGATTATCTTGCTTGTCAGTCATTTAGGTAGGTTGGTATGAGCTGTTCAGGTTCCTGCTAAAAATTCTTGGACACTTAATTCCAGCTGCAACAACAGTCTACCTAGTGATAATTAGAATTAAGGAATTTGGCTGAACCTAAAATTAAACCATAAATACCAAGGTGGGGACAAATTCTCATTTCAGTGAGAGGCACACCGGCTCCAACTAGGTTTTACCTCAAAACAAGGACACATTAGCCTGTCAGAACTGAAGGTGGAATGGCTGTACTTTCCTCCCTGCAAAGAGACACATCCTGATCCTTTCTAACACTGTAGTAACCAGGTCCGCTGACAGCTTTGGCTGGGCCCGGGACAAAATGCTCTGAATGGGCCCCCCCCCCGGGCCAACCCACACACACACCCACCTCTCTTATCCCAGTCTCTACTCACCCCTTAAATGACAGGTATTCAAAAACCATTCACTGAATCTTTCCCCCCTGTACTGTAACGGAATAGGCGGTTACTGTTATTTTGTATCCTTTAACCGAACGCCATTAAATGTATTCCGTTACTAGAGATGCGCGGATGGCGGTTGCAGCCGCGGAGTCCGCAGATAATCCGCGGATCGGGCGGGTGAACTAGTGAAAAATAAAAATTTAATTCAATTCGGGCGGGTGGCGGTTGAAGCACTGAAATAAATAACAAATATTGAATTTGTGGATGAAGTAGGGGAGTATTCCTCCACAAACTTCCATATCGATGGATCAGCAGAGGAAAATCTACTTTCCTTTTGGGAGAAACACGGGCAGGCATTTCCACGACTACAGCACCTCGCCAAGAGAATTTTATGCATTCCAGCAACAAGTGCTGCGAGCGAGCGCTCCTTCAGCGCAGCAGGGCGTGTTATCGACACAGTAGATGCCATTTTATTCTTGCATAGTGCAAAGAAAAAAATCTAGACACACCTTTTGTTGTTTGTTCTTTAGACACATTGTGTGGTATTTGATGTCGTTTATGTTCTGAAGATTGTGTCGGGTGATTGATAACGGTTTATAAGCTACTGTAGGCACATAGGCCCATGCCGTTTATTTTATTTTATTGTATTAACATATTATTATTTTTTAAAATAAATTCAACAACTTACCAAACCACAAGTGGCTATAGGCAATGCGCAGATATTTTGTTTGTTAGCCGATGCTATGCCATTTATTTTTTGTATTGAGGTATTTCACCTGACGTCACAGGGTCACGTGACGCCCCGGTGTCCGCCATTTTGAACGTCAAGCTACATACTAACGCTGCAGACAGAGAGGGAGAACCGGCTTGAAAAAAAAACGTGTTACAGACACCTAGAATAGATTAATTTGTCAGTAAGCACTCTAAATAACCATGGTGTTTGCTTGTTGTGCTGTGGGCTGCCACAACAGACAGGGACAGCGTGCAGGACGCTCCTTTTACCGGTTTCTAGTGATGGGAATTTCGGCTCTTTTTCGGGAGCCGGCTCTTTTGGCTCTTCTTACTATAAGGAGCCGGCTCTTTCGGCTCCCAAACGGCTCCTGAGATTTTATCTTTGATTTAATTGCTGCAGTTAACTAGTTAATTAATTACATTATTATTTATATTTTATCAATAGGATGTTTTCCATTTTATTTTTTAGTTTTTGTGGCCATTGTAAAGCTTTGTAAAGTATAGCAGTGTAACAACGTTCTAGCTATAGAAATAAAACTTACTTACCAATTAATAAATTATTTTCTCACAAACATAATGCAAAACTGTGTTATATTACCAATATAAAATACACAGCTGATTTTCCCCTCCTCAGGTGCCTCACAGACTCCTCTCCCCTGCGCTCCACAGCTTTAAGCATTACACCAATTTTCGTATTTTCGCAGCTATGAATGACATCAACCCCCCCAACCAAAAAAAGTAGGCATACACCATGCTACTTTTTTTCCTTTGAATGGTAATAGACAACACAAAGACGCAATCGGACAGCAACTTTTTTTGTGAAAGTCTCTCTCTCTCTGAGGCACCTAAGGACAAAAAACTAATTCGGCTCCCCAACTCTGCTCCCACCGAAGAGCCGGCTCCCGTCGTTCACTTCAAAGAGCCGGCTCTTTGAACCGGATCGTTCGCGACCGACACATCACTACCGGTTTCCTACTGACCCAGACAAGAGGGCCAAATGGATTGCAGCTTTGAAGAGACAGGATTGGGAGCCAACAGAGTACTCCAGACTTTGCAGTGTTCATTTCATTTCAGGTTAGTTTATCAGTTAACGCAATTTTGATAAAATATATAGCAAAAAGTAAATGGGTCAGTGTTTGTTAACCCATCTGAGCAGTGAAACAAGGCAGTGTTAATTTGTCTAGGGTTGCATGTAGCAGACATCAGACATAAAACACAATAACAGAGGCTAGAAAGAAACGGGACACAGAAATAAATAAACAGGGCTCCATACCAAGGCTGGGTACAGTGTTTGTGATAAAAGACAGATCCAATTTAACATGAATCACAGCTTACTTTCTTGTTAAAATGTGCAAAGGTCTCCACCATCTCATACCGCCTTGCACTGAAGGACTTAAGCGTGCCGTCCAAAATGGCTGCGTCATGTGACTTGGTCACGTGGGTGAAATACCTCAATTGGCATAGGCCCACCATTATTTTTATTTAGCCTAAACTGTTCAACTACATACGTGGCTATAGGGCATGTGATATATTTTCTTTTGTTAGGCCTATTTATTTTCATGTTTTTCTTGCACGTCATCCCTATTTGACAGATTTGGCATTGCTCGATATCAATAAAGGTTCATCAGTCTTGTCGTGCATTTGGTCTTTTCCGATATTAAACGGAGCACACCCTGCTGCCCCACTGCCTTTGCTAGTACCTGCTGCATCATCCGAATCTTTTTTAAAATATTTATGCAGTGAGCCCCTGAGTCTCTTGGTTTCTTCCTCTCTTTTTCTCTTTTCTTTTCTGTGCTCCTGACTTGTGCATGTTGGCAAATGGCACGCACGCTGATTGTCGAAGCGCTATAATCGAACGATGTCGTTTTTTTCCTCTTAATCAAAGAGTCAGATCAAACCATTTTTGCATTAGGGGTGGTAGGGGGTTCTTGACACCTTTTTCAAAGACAATAAAGGCAAAAGATCTAGAAATCATTTAATGAATGCAAATATAGCACTGTGGCAGCGGGGGCGTGGTCAAGCGCCGGTCTGTGACAGGAGGGCGGAGCCAGGGAAGGTGAGTGGCAGAATCATTACACCTGACGGTAATTAACCTGTGTTTGTGTGTCTTCCCAGTAACCTCCCCCTATTTAAGGAGACAGAGGGAGAGCAGAGGGGAGGCTCTTCCCCGGACAAGAACACAGAGTGTGTGTGTGTGTGTGTGTGTGTGTGTGTGTGTGTGTGTGTGTGTGTGTGTGTGTGTGTGTGTGTGTTTCTCTCCAGTGGTTATTGTTAGACTGAAAAGTGTGGCAATAAAGCCTTCTAATCACCTGAATCTCTGTCCTGCCGTCCTCTGTGCTCCACCCACACCTAAGGGAATTTCTACAGTGGTGCCGAAACCCGGGAGAAAGGTGGAGCACCAACCCAGTAGCCCCATGGAATCCTCACCATTCGCCCACCTGGTCCACGCCCTCGCCACGGCTCAGCAAAGCCAGCACCAGGCGCTCGTCACGCTCCGAAAGGAACAAGAGCGGCGCTTCGAAGCCCTGGTGCTGGCCCAGCAGGAAGATCGCAAGGCGTTCCGGCATCTCCTCGCGTCGGCGGGGTCCACCAGCGCCCCGGCCGCGGGCCCGTCTCCCCTCACGGTCACCAAGATGGGCCCGCAGGACGACCCTGAGGCATTCCTCACATTGTTTGAACAGGTCGCCGAAGCCTCGGGGTGGCCGATGGAGCAGCGCACAGCGCGCCTCCTCCCCCTCCTGACGGGAGAAGCGCAGCTGGCCGTGCTACAGCTCCCCGCCGGCCGCCGGCTGGCCTACGCGGACCTCTGCTGGGCCGTCCTCCAGCGCGTGGGGCGCACACCAGAACAACAGCGCCAGCGCTTCCACGCGCTGCGATTGGAGGAAGTCGGCCGGCCGTTCGCGTTCGGCCAGCAGCTCCGGGACACCTGCTGGTGGTGGCTGAGGGCCGACGATCGCGACGCCGAGGGAATCATCGATCAGGTGGTGCTGGAACAGTTCATCGCCCGCTTACCAGCAGGAACTGTAGAGTGGGTCCAGTGCCACCGCCCGGCGTCGCTGGATCAGGCAGTCGGACTGGCGGAGGATCATTTGGCGGCTGTTCCGGCGTCAGGACAGCCGACGACGTCCTCTCTTCACTTCTCTCTTTCTTTCTCCCCTCCCTTCTGTGTCCCGTCCTCGCCCCATTCCCCCACCACGGAGACGGGGGCCGGCTCCACCCCAGCCAGCCCACCGCACCCGTGGTGCCCTCCCATTTCTCCCTTCTGTGTCTGTCTCTCCCCCCCTCAGGTGGGTGAGCGCCAGGGCACTGGTGCAGAGGGAAAGCCCGAGCCGGTTTGCTGGCGCTGCGGGGAGCCGGGCCACCTGCAACAACAGTGCACAGCAATGGAGGTGGGCGCGGTGGTATGGATCCCCGACGTGCCAGAGGCCACCCTCGATCGGGCCGGAGCGTATCGCATACCGGTGAGTGTCCAAGGGGCTACATAGCAGGCGTTGGTGGATTCTGCTTGCAATCAGACCTCGATCCGCCAAAGCCTTTTGCAAGACGAGGCATTGGGGGGAGCACAGGGGGTGAAGGTGTTGTGTGTGCACGGGGATGTTCACAGCTACCCTTTGGTGTCGGTCCACATATTTTTCAGAGGGGAAAAATCTATAGTGAAGGCGGCGGTTAATCCTCGCCTTACCCACTCTTTAATTTTGGTGACTGATTGGCTGGGATTTCGGGGTTTAATGACGTGCTTAGTAAAGAGTGGGTCCTGCCATTTGACGGGGGGGGCCTGGTGTCGCTTTGGCTGGAGCTGCTGTCGCAGAGCCGTCTACGTCATCTCCACGACAGAGTGAGGAGCCGCCGGCTCCTCCTCTTTCTGTTGGGGAATCCCTCGCAGATTTCCCATTAGAACAATCGCGAGATGGGACTCTGCGGCATGACCAAGTGAGAGTAATCGATGGTCAAACGCTCCAGCCAAACGCCACCCCGTCCTTCCCCTATTTCTCTATTATGAAGGATAGATTATACCGGGTGACGCAGGACACTCAGACGAAAGAGCGAGTCACGCAGCTTTTAATTCCAAAGAGCCGCCGGGAATTGGTATTCCAGGCGGCTCACTTTAATCCCATGGTTGGACACCTAGGGCAGGATAAGACACTAGCCTGAACAATGGCCCGATTCTATTGGCCGGGGATTCGCGGCGATGTCCGTAGGTGGTGTACGGCGTGCCGCGAATACCAATTAGTAAATCCAGCAGCCATTCCAAAAGCGCCTTTACGCCCTCTACCTCTAATCGAGACCCCATTCGAAAGAATTGGGATGGATCTCCTCGGGCCATTAGATCGGTTAGCACGAGGGTACCGCTTTATATTAGTCCTGGTGGACTATGCAACACGATACCCAGAAGCAGTGCCTCTGCGCAATATCTCAGCACACAGTATTGCAGAGGCACTCTTCCGCGTCATCTCCCGAGTTGGAATCCTGAAAGAGATTCTGACTGATCAAGGCACTACATTTATGTCACGGACACTGCGCGAACTGTATGGGTTATTGGGGATTAAGCCGATCCGCACCAGTGTGTATCACCCACAAACGGACGGTTTAGTAGAACGGTTCAACCGCACCCTCAAGAATATTATTAAAAAATTCGTAAGTGAGGACGCACGTAATTGGGATAAGTGGCTCGAACCCTTGCTGTTCTCAGTGCGAGAGGTCCCCCAAGCCTCCATGGGGTTCTCCCCATTCGAATTGTTATATGGGCGTAAGCCGTGCGGCATCCTAGACGTGCTGCGGGAAAATTGGGAGGAGGGACCTTCACAAAGCAAAAACGAAATCCAATACGTTATGGACCTGCGTGCAAAACTCCACAGTCTCACCCACCTAAGTCAGGAGAATTTGCGGCAGGCCCAGGAACGGCAAGCCCGCCTGTACAACAAGGGTACGCGCCTTAGAGAGTTCACTCCGGGAGATAAGGTACTCGTACTGTTGCCCACGTCGAGCTCCAAATTGATCGCCAAGTGGCAAGGACCCTTTGAGGTCACACGGCGAGTCGGGGACGTCGACTATGAGGTGAGGCGAACGGACAGGGGTGGGGCGCTACAGATTTACCACCTCAATCTGCTTAAACTCTGGAACGAGGAGATCCCCATGGCGTTGGTGTCGGTAGTTCCAGAGAAGGCGGAGCTGGGGCCAGAGGTTCAAAAAGGGACATTGGCATCACGTACCTCTCCAGTCCCCTGTGGAGACCACCTCTCCCCGACCCAACTCATGGAGGTCGCCCAGTTGCAGGCCAAGTTTTCGGATGTGTTCTCGCCCCTGCCCGGTCGCACTAACCTCATAGAGCACCACATAGAGACGCCCCCGGGGGTGGTAGTGTGTAGCCGCCCTTACAGGCTACCCAAACACAAAAAAAAGGTGGTTCGGGAAGAACTTCAGACCATGCTCGAAATGGGCATCGTCGAGGAGTCCCACAGTGACTGGAGCAGCCCGGTGGTCTTGGTCCCCAAGACCGAAGGGTTGGTCCGGTTCTGTGTGGACTATAGAAAAGTCAACGCAGTGTCTAAATTCGACGCATACCCAATGCCTCGTATTGATGAGCTGCTCGATCGACTAGGCACGGCTCGCTTTTATTCGACACTGGATTTGACGAAGGGATATTGGCAGATCCCCTTGACTCCACTATCCCGGGAAAAAACGGCCTTTTCCACTCCGTTCGGCTTACACCAATTCGTCACACTTCCTTTTGGGCTGTTTGGGGCGCCTGCTACGTTTCAGCGGCTGATGGACAGGGTCCTCCGGCCCCACGCCACCTACGCGGCCGCATATCTGGATGATATAATCGTTTATAGTAACGACTGGCAGCGGCACCTGCAACACCTGAGGGCCGTCCTTAGGTCGCTGAGGTGGGCGGGTCTCACTGCCAACCCGAAGAAGTGTGCGATTGGGCGGGTGGAAGTACGGTATCTGGGCTTCCACTTGGGCAACGGGCAGGTGCATCCCCAAATTAATAAGACAGCAGCGATTGCGGCCTGCCCGAGGCCCAAGACCAAAAAGGGGGTGAGATAGTTCCTGGGGCTGGCTGGCTACTATCGTAGGTTTATACCTAATTATTCGGACATCACCAGCCTGCTGACTGACCTTACTAAAAAGGGAGCACCAGATCCGGTCCAGTGGATGGAGCAGTGCCAGCAGGCTTTCTCTGAGGTAAAGGCTGCACTGTGTGGGGGGCCACTATTACACTCCCCTGACTTTTCTCTCCCTTTTGTGTTGCAGACCGACGCGTCGGACAGAGGGCTGGGGGCAGTGTTGTCCCAGGAGGTGGAGGGGGAGGACCGCCCCATCCTGTACATAAGCAGGAAGCTGTCGGTGCGTGAGGGGCGCTACAGCACTATTGAAAAAGAATGTCTAGCGATCAAGTGGGCAGTCCTCGCCCTCCGTTACTACCTGCTGGGGCGCCCTTTCACCCTCTGTTTGGACCACGCGCCCCTCCAGTGGCTCCACCGCATGAAAGATAACAACGCGCGGATCACCCGTTGGTATCTGGCACTCCAACCCTTCAATTTCAAGGTGGTCCACAGGTCGGGGGCGCAGATGGTCGTGGCGGACTTCCTCTCCAGCCAAGGGGGGGGGGGAGTCGGCTGCGGGCTGGACGGCCGCCCGGCCTGAGTTGGGCAGTGGGGGTATGTGGCAGCGGGGGCGTGGTCGAGTGCCGGTCTGTGACAGGAGGGCGGAGCCAGGGAAGGTGAGTGGCAGAATCACTACACCTGACAGTAATTAACCTGTGTTTGTGTGTCTTCCCAGTAACCACGCCCTATTTAAGGAGACAGAGGGAGAGCAGAGGGGAGGCTTTTACCCGGACGAGAACACAGAGTGTGTGTGTGTGTGTGTGTGTGTGTGTGTGTGTGTGTGTGTGTGTGTGTGTTTCTCTCCAGTGGTTATTGTTAGACTGAAAAGTGTGGCAATAAAGCCTTCTAATCACCTGAATCTCTGCCCTGCCGTCCTCTGTGCTCCACCCACACCTAAGGGACTTTCTACAAGCACATTTCTCCCCCAAATCAACACATTTTGAAATGAAATAAAATAATCGCAACTTCATGAGAGCCGAGTTCTGGGCCCTCCCCATTCCTGGGCCCGGGACAACATACCCGTTTGTCCCCCCTTGTCGGCGGGCCTGGTAGTAACAGTCATGTACATAAATTGCCAGGGCTCCATGAGGTTAAGTGAATGTTCTATACCTTACACAGAAGCTCCACGAATGGGCACACTGATGGTCAGCCTCACTGAGAGCTACTGACCTACTGGTTTAGCACAGTAGTACAGCAGTCTTACTGTTAAGCAGATGCTTCCTGTGGAGTGACATTTGCACCCAGAGATGTTGAACTACAGTGGTGCTTGAAAGTTTGTGAACCCTTTAGAATTTTCTATATTTCTGCAGAAATAGGACCTAAAACATCATCAGATTTTCACACAAGTCCTAAAAGTAGATAAAGAGAACCCAGTTAAACAAATGAGACAAAAATATTATACTTGGTCATTTATTTATTGAGGAATATGATCCAATATTACATATCTGTGAGTGGCAAAAGTATGTGAACCTCTAGGATTAGCAGTGAATTTGAAGGTGAAATTAGAGTCAGGTGTTTTCAATCAATGGGATGACAATCAGGTGTGAGTGGGCACCCTGTTTTATTTAAAGAACAGGGATCTATCAAAGTCTGATCTTCACAACACATGTTTGTGGAAGTGTATCATGGCACGAACAAAGGAGATTTCTGAGGACCTCAGAAAAAGCGTTGTTGATGCTCATCAGGCTGGAAAAGGTTACAAAACCATCTCTAAAGAGTTTGGACTCCACCAATCCACAGTCAGACAGATTGTGTACAAATGGAGGAAATTCAAGGCCATTGTTACCCTCCCCAGGAGTGGTCGACCAACAAAGATCACTCCAAGAACAAGGCGTGTAATAGTCAGCGAGGTCACAAAGGACCCAAGGGTAACTTCTAAGCAACTGAAGGCCTCTCTCACATTGGCTAATGTTAATGTTCATGAGTCCACCATCAGGAGAACACTGAACAACAGTGGTGTGCATGGCAGGGTGGCAAGGAGAAAGCCACTGCTCTCCAAAAAGAACATTGCTGCTCGTCTGCAGTTTGCTAAAGATCACGTGGACAAGCCAGAAGGCTATTGGAAAAATGTTTTGTGGACGGATGAGACCAAAATAGAAATTTTTGGTTTAAATGAAAAGCATTATGTTTGGAGAAAGGAAAACACTGCATTCCAGCATAAGAACCTGATCCCATCTGTGAAACATGGTGGTGGTAGTATCATGGCTTGGGCCTGTTTTGCTGCATCTGGGCCAGGACGGCTTGCCATCATTGATGGAACAATGAATTCTGAATTATACCAGCGAATTCTAAAGGAAAATGTCAGGACATCTGTCCATGAACTGAATCTCAAGAGAAGGTGGGTCATGCAGCAAGACAACGACCCTAAGCACACAAGTCGTTCTACCAAAGAATGGTTAAAGAAGAATAAAGTTAATGTTTTGGAATGGCCAAGTCAAAGTCCTGACCTTAATCCAATCAAAGTGTCGTGGAAGGACCTGAAGCGAGCAGTTCATGTGAGGAAACCCACCAACATCCCAGAGTTGAAGCTGTTCTGTATGGAGGAATGGGCTAAAATTCCTCCAAGCCGGTCTGCAGGACTGATCAACAGTTACCGCAAACGTTTAGTTGCAGTTATTGCTGCACAAGGGGGTCACACCAGATACTGAAAGCAAAGGTTCACATACTTTTGCCACTCACAGATATGTAATATTGGATCATTTTCCTCAATAAATAAATGGCAAAGTATAATATTTTTGTCTCATTTGTTTAACTGCGTTCTCTTTATCTACTTTTAGGGCTTGCATGAAAATCTGTTTTTGTTTTAGGTCATATTTATGCAGAAATATAGAAAATTCTAAAGGGTTCACAAACTTTCGAGCACCACTGTAGGTCTGGGAAATTCAGAAATTCATTCAGGCACAAACTTCACTTTCTCAAAATCAAGTTAACTCACTCACTATGTTGACATGCACATAGAGATAATCGAATTTCTGCCGTTGCTCGACTGAAATCGAAGTTCAAAATGCCATGTATACACCTTAATTCGGCTGAAATTGAACCGAACTTGATTTCTCGGAATCGAGCTACACGACCTAGTTTATGCGATTTCTGCCGAGCTACTTTGTGCATGTATACCCTATCGAGCTAGTTGTCGAGCTACTTCCGGAAGTGACGAGTGACGAGACCACAAGCGGGAAACACAACAGCCTCGGTCGGCATGACAACAGTAATAGCGAGCAGCAGAAGAGGTCAGGAGGAACAAACGAAGAAGAGAAAATGGCGATGTAGAGCTCTCTGAAGTGTGGGTGGAGCACAGAGGACGGCAGGACAAAGCTTCTGGTACTAATAGGCTTTTTATTGTCAGACTTTTCAGTTTAACAGCCTACTTTTATTCTTGAGAGAAAAAAAAAAACACACACACACACACACACGCACGCGCTGTGTTCTAGTCCCGGGATGAGCTGTCCCCTCTGCTCTCCCTCTGCCTCCTTAAATAGGGCGCGGTTACTGGGAAGACACACAAACACAGGTTAATTACCGTCAGGTGTAGTAATTCTGCCACTCACCTTCCCTGGCTCCGCCCTCCTGTCACAGACCGGTGCTTGACCACGCCCCCACTGCCACAGGCAAGCAGAAACGTGCACTTCTGGAGCAATGAGGAGACAGAGTTCATGCTCATTCAGCTTAAGGAGTTGAATATATTAAAATTCATGGAAGGGAGAAAAACGCGCAATGGAGAACACGGAACTGATAACTTTGTTTACACTCTTGAATAGCTCTTCTTCATGACGGCAACCGGAAGTGTACCAACACGATGGGGCATGTTGCGCCACCTGTGGCTCGGGTGCACAATGCACCTCACACAATAGCCCGATTTCAGTTGTGTGCATGTAGGATTGGATTTCTCTGGCACCCTGCTGGGACCTTCAGCTCGATTACCGACAGCAGCTCGATTTGGATGTGCATGTAAACGTAGTCACTGACAGTTTTGGGTCTCCCTAGTGGGCCCAAAGAGCCCTAGGGATAAGGTCCAGTTGCCCATGACTGAGCTTGGGGACTACTGTATATGGTCACACATCTAATAATGATTTTTCCCACACTACACAAAAATAAATATAAATCTTGCATAGCACATTATAACAGTACATAGAGCACATTCGTCATTGGATACCACTGTGAATAAACAAAAATGTATACACACAAAAAATTAACTCTGAATGCCTTTAAAAAAATTAATTGTGAGATAAGGTCATTTATTTGAAATCTACATGACTGACAGGTTCCTTCATAACCTGCATTGCAAGCTTGTAGTACTCGAGTCCAGGACTCGTGCCCTAATTTTAAGGACTCATGACTTGACTTGGACTTGATCACTGATGGCTTGGACTTGGACTCATCCATTAACTGCATTCAGACTCGTAAATTGGAGTCAAGGACTCAGATTTTTTCTTTATTTTTTGTAACATGCCATAATAACTTGGCATAAGATATTTATATCTACATTAATTTTTATACTAATTTCATGCAAGGGAATGCACATTCACCTGTTCATACGTTATGTTCAGGAACAAACTAACATTTATGGTGCTAAAATGCCTGGAGAGAACGCCTCTAGGATTGTCTGCTTTGCTTATACAGACATCTTGTGCAGTGGGAAAAAATGTACTGCTATGTGTTCCATATGTAGAAGAACTATCAAGGAGACGACAGGGGCAACCTCAAACTTCAATAGTCATTTGGCAAGCCTCCACCCAGAGAAGTAAGTGACATGCTATGTTCATTTCTCTGTTGATAGCGGGGCTTGCTTGCTGACCAATGAACTAGCTAGTGTTAAGCCTCTCTCATGTTATTTGCCCTGTTGATAGTGGGGCTTATGAGTGATGAACTTTTTATCTGTAGCCTATTAACTAAACTGGGGCAGTCAAGCAGTATCATTAGTCAAACATAGTAGCAGAGACTGTTTCACGTAAAGGCAGCAACAGCCACCATCAAATGGTTGGAGTCCTGTTTTCAGACTCAATCAGACTCAACTCAGATCAGTATTGGACTCGATTTGGACTCGACTCAAAATTTTCTTTCATGACTTGGACTTGACTCGGACTTGAACACTGGGAACTTAAGACTGGACTTGAAGTTTAGTGACTCGACTACAACACTGCTGCATTGTAGACAGACATCTACAAGTGGCAAGGCACTCACAAAGGAAGGGGGAGGGAGATATTTGTGCTGCATGTGGTGTAGACTATAGGCCCCCAAAAAAAGCAGCATTCCTAAAAGGAACTAGATATCCTTGATCTGTGCCTCAAGAGTTAGGTATAGGATCCCCCTTGTGATATAGTTCATTATTAACACATCTCTGTATGGACCCTTACAGGATACTGATTTGAGATAGGCACCCTTTGTGCTGGCAATCACTGCACTGGCCCAAAACCTCTATTTGTTCTTCTGTCCACCCAAACTACTCCCCAGCTTTTTTCTGATCTGACTCAGTTACTCACATTAATCAGTAGCTCTAACTCTTCTGTACTGTTATTAGATGATTTCAATATCCTTGTTGATACTGACTCTGCTACTGCAAGGGAATTTTGGTGTGCTTTAATATTAAGCAGCATGTTGACTTCCCCATTCATGTCTGTGGTCATATCCTTGATCTAGTATGTACCTCTGGGCTTGATGTCTCTGTCTCTGGGTCTCTGTATGGCATCTCTGATCACTATCTCATTCAAATCTGTTTTTCCTTACCAATCACCATACACAGACAAGATAAACTTGACTTATCTTCTCCTTCTGAGAGTCTCACTGTGCACAACTCGTCTGTGTCTTCAGTCTTAAATATGCTTGCTGACAAGAAGGTTCAGGTTGTGCCTCCTTCTTGTTCCTCCTCTTGGTTCACTCCAGAGCTCAGGATAATGAATGCAGGAGGTCGGTGTCTGGAGAGGCTTTACAAAAAATCTGGTCTTGTTTTCCACTCACAAGCCTACTCTGATCATATTCAGAAATACAAAATTGCCTTAAATGCTGCCCATGGATCTTACGTACATGTCCTCTGCTATTAGTAATGCCAGCTATAGGCCTAGATTGCTCCTTATTATTAACAAAATTATTTAGCCATCTGTTACTGGTTTAAGTAGTTCTGTAGAACTATCTGATTCTTTCCTACAGTTTTTCCAGAATAAAATAACCTCTATTTACAACTGTAAATAAATGTAACATTGCCTCTTCCTCTCCTGAAATTCTAGTAGAGTGCTCTGTACACTTGCTATCTTCTTTCACTCTCACTACTCCTCTATCTGTTGCTGAGATAATTAAAACTTAAACTCATCTTACTGTCAATTACATCCTGCTCCCACCCTCCTCACAGAAAACCTGATATCCATTATTGCTGAGCCCGTGTCTCATCTGATTAACAGATCCCTTATCTCTGGTATTGTCCCACTTGCTTTAAAAACTGTGGCAGTCAGTCCAGTATTTAAAAAAAGGTCTCAGTCAATCTGATTTTAGTAACTACAGACTGATCTCTAATCTACCATACATTGCAAAACTTTTTGAAAGGGTAGTTGCCTCCCAGCTGCAGTCCCATCTTGCCACTAATAATCTTTAGAAACAATTTCAGCCTGGTTTTCGTCCATCTTACAGTACAGAGTCAGCGCTTCTTTGGGTAGTTAATGATATCCTCTCCTCTGCTGATGCTGGACCTTAGCTGTGCTTTTGACACTGTCAGAAACTGATTCATTCCCATCTCTCTGATAGTGGTATTCCTGGTTCTGCCTTTTCCTGGTTAAAATCATATATACAGATAGACAGCAGTTTCCATCTTCCATCACCAAATATGTCTTCCATGACATCCATCAGTTGTGGTGTCACATAGGTTTCTATCTTAGGACCTCTCCTGTTCACTATCTACAGCTTGCTAGCCCTGGGCCAAATCATCCACCGTCATAGTTTTTCATTGCTATGCAGATGACATGCAGATTTATATCAATGACACGCCTTCTATATCTGCCTAGCTCCCATCCTTCTCAAAATGCATTCAAGACCTAAAGCTGTAGATGAATTTTTAATGCTTAATGCTGATAAAATGGATCTTGTACTAATTGGTTCCAAATCAATAACCTCCTCGAATAGTAGTCTTAATCTGATCATTGATAGCACTGTCATTGAACCTTCACCCACTGTACCTAACTTCTGTGTTATTTTTAATTCTGCCCTCACTTTTGAAAACCACATAACCTGATTGTCTAAGACTGCTTATTTTTTCACTTCTGCAACATCTCGGCATGTTTCTGTCCTGCCCTCAGCACCAAGGATGCTGAAATGCTCATTCATGCTTTCATTACATCATAACTAAATTATTTTAATGCTCTGTTAATTGGTGTCTCAGCCAAGTCCATTGCTCGGCTTCAGTATATTCAAAACTCTGCAGCCAGAGTCCTCACCCACACTGAACACTCAGCACACATCAACCCTATCCTCCATAGCCTCCACTGGCTCCCTGTTCTATATCACATTCAATAAAAAATTCTTCTGTTTACATTTAAAGCACTCCATGACTATTGCTCCTCAGTATCTTATGGAGCTACAGTGCTGAGCGTAAATGAGTACACCCCCTTTGAAAAGTAACATTTTAAACAATATCTTAATGAACACAAACAATTTCCAAAATGTTGACAAGACAAAGTTTAATATAACATCTGTTTAACTTATTACGTGAAAGTAAGGTTAATAATATAACTTAGATAACACATTTTTTCAGTTTTACTCAAATTAGGGTGGTGCACAAATGAGTACACCCAACAACAAAAACTACTACATCTCGTGCTTTGTATGGTCTCCATGATTTTTAATGACAGCACCAAGTCTTCTAGGCATGGAATGAACAAGTTGGCGACATTTTGCAACATCAATCTTTTTCCATTCTTCAACAATGACCTCTTTTAGTGACTGGATGATGGATGGAGAGTGATGCTCAACTTGTCTCTTCAGAATTCCCCAAAGAAAATAATTTCTTTACACCACAAAGGTGAAGGCTACAAGAAGATCAGCAAAGCTTTACTTATCAGTCAGAATACAGTAGCAAAAGTGGTACAAAAATTTAAGAAAGATGGAACTGCAACCGTCTCACAGAGATGTCTAGGTCATCCATGGAAGTTAACACCTCGACAGGAGCGTCTTCTGATGAGAAGAGTTGAAGAAAAGAACAGTGGCAGCTGGTAGTCTTTCAAACAGGGGAGGCTGGTCGGTTACGATATTTCCAGATTTTAAAAGAAAAAAGAAAAAACATATCAATTTTGCCCATACTCTTGCCTCTGATCTGGCTGATTGTTGGCAGGGTCACAAACTGTGAAATAACAGGTTCTTTTGGCCCATTAGCCTACTGTCCAATATATATGATGGTGGTGTTGGGGGGGTATATTTTAACATTTTATATTTTAAAATTGTGGCATGTGGCATGTTGTTTAAAAATTGATCATTATTGAAAGCAGCTCTTTGTCAGGAACCTCAGCAGTAAAAGCAGAGTGTTCTGAAATAGGCACAAGCACTGACCTTGGGGAGCCAAACATAGAGCTGGGTGCCACACATTTCATTCAATGACACTTTCCCTATATTTTACTTATTTTGACTGAGAAATGTTTTCTTGACAATTTTGATAACCCTTCACTTTTAATCCAGGTCTGTAGTGTGAAATGTTCTCGGCTGTGTTTTTGTTTAAAAATGTTTTCCAAATTGTAGCTGTGTTTAATTCATATCCAGAAAAATATATATTCCAATATAATATACTCAGCATAAACATTTTAAATAGATTCTATATTTTTGGTCCATCCATGACATATTACTAAAGTAGCCTATTTACTGTTGTTGATGTGGGTCACTTGCTGTTAACCAATTCACTTTCTTGTACCAGGAGAGCTGAAAGGAATGAGTATTATTCCCTACCTTTTTCACCAAGTCAATTTGAGGCATTGGTCTACCCTGGTCTTTAATTTTAATTTTTTCCTCAAAAGGAAGACTGGCAAATGGCTTCGCCAAAATTAAATCAGCAATGCTTGACATCCGTGCGCAGCTTTCTTGCTAGCTGACTAGCCCCCTCAAGTTCAAGTTCAGTCACTCAAATAAACGAAAGATAGCAAACTTGACAACACTATATTAACACTTTATTTACAATGAAAATATATACAAACTAAAAAAGCTGGTAGAAACCGTATGTAATGAATGAAATCGAAATGTAAGCTGATCTCTTACAATACACCACAGCACTTGCGAATCCGCATGGGACTGAACTGAGATTCACCGCTGCCTGTCTATATTTGAAATGAGCTGTCAATCAAAGAAAATATCCGGCCGCTTTCACCAATCACCAGTCTCCTCGTGGAAACTGCCATGTCCCTCCCACTGTGAGGCTGGGAGTCCGGTGGGCAGGCGTTTTCGCAGTATTTGTCCAATAACCGTCTTGCATTTTGAGATTGAAAAGCGCATAGCTCCCAAATGCCATTGAAGTCCACTGAGGCTGGGAGTCCGTGGGACTCCGTGGGCGGGCGTTTTCGCAGTATTTGTCCAATAATCGTCTTGCATTTTGAGATTGAAAAGCGCATAGCTCCCAAATGCCATTGAAGTGCACTGAGGCTGGGCTGCATCGCGCTGTCACGAGGGGGAAAAACTCATGCACACATTAGGCGAACTGGGGAAAGTTATAACGGAATGATTTCGCACTGTAGTTGGGTTGAGCACATATATTTCTATGATTCTGGATCTGAAATAGCAATGTTATAAGGTCGGCTATAACATAAGCCTAGCGCAATTCATCCTACACGATGTTCATCATTTTTAGAGGAGGCTGAGCCTCCCTCGTTGTCTTAGAGCAATCGCCCGTGCTAAAGAAGTAGAAAGCCAAACTGGGGTGACTATTTCCCATGACACAATATGGCATATACGGCAGAGGAATGGCATGCATGGATGCCGTTCACGAAAGAAGCCTCTCCTAAAGCCCAGGCGCAAAAAAGCCCGCCTAGAGTTTGCCAGGGCCCATGCTGACAAAGACAAAGACTACTGGGACTCTATACTCTGGAGCAGGGGTTAAATTGGGATTGGTTATGTGGGGGGGCTCTGCCTTGTACCCGCCCCTGCCCCCGCCGCCCTGCCCCAATATACTTTTTGGAAAATAACCCTCTAATTTGATAACCATATCATATTGCACAGAGATATACACCTTATCTGTGTGTTGTAGGCCTATGTGTGTCTTGTAGTGCCCCCCTACACATTATGGCAGTTTGAATGTAGATTGGTTGTCCAATGTAACAGATTGTACAGGTTGTTGTACATTGGTTTGAAGGAAATGATTAGTGGGGGGTCTGGGGGTCCTCCCCCAGAAGTTTTTTATTATCATACATGTTATTTGCTGAATTCTGGTGCATTTTAATAAGTTGTTAGCTGACTTTACAGAGGTAGGTTGAGCAATATCATGTTAAATCTTGTCACATGCCTACAGGTGAAAAATGTGAAGGAGAAATGTTCAGTGAGAAAATTTGAAGGCTTGCACAATCTTAAACCAAAACAGTTTATTTATTTTGGAGGATAAATGTTAAATATGCCTAAACACTGTCAGTCAAATTGTCAATCAAATATATTCATGCAGTGAATGCAACCAAATACAAACAACACTATAACATTGGAAGCATTTATTATTATTGTTATTATTATGTATTCAGTTATTTATTTGGCATGTGGTGCTTTTTGTATTGTCTAGAACATACATAAGATGAGCATATTATAGCAGCAAAATAGAAGCACAATCATTTGAATGCAGCAAAAGTTTTGCTGCATTCAAATGATTGTGCTTCTATTTTGCTGCTATAATATGCTCATCTTATGTATGTTCTAGACAATACAAAAAGCACCACATGCCAAATAAATAATTGAATACATAATAATAACAATAATAATTACACTAATAATACACTAATAATATTAACAATAAATAATAATAAATTAACATTAAATTAAATATTAACAATAAATAATAAAACACTAATAATATTAACAATACAGTGAACATAATCATTATCATATTTTTTATTATTAAAAACAAAATATCAAATAATACTGAAGAGCGGAAAAAATAATACTGATCTAAATATGTTGTGTTTTTATTTTTAGACAGTATGTGTTTTGCTAAACACATACTGTCTAAAAATAAAAACACAACATATTTAGATCAGTATTATTTTTTTCCCCTCTTCAGTATTATTTGATATTTTGTTTTTAATAATAAAAAATATGATAATGATTGGATCGTATGCAGGTAAAAGGGGAGACGGTGTACGGAGAAAATTATAAACAAGTCACAACGCTGAAACACAAGCCCAAAAACCCGCAAACCACGACTTCTGATTTTTTTTTAAAGCGAGCTCACAAAAAAAGAAACCCCAAAGTCGCTTATAAAAAGCAGAATTGGCAACCCACGCAGTGTTCCAGAAACCAGAATCTCTGATCGCAAGTTCTGTTCTAAATAGCTTTGACAGGTCGTCTTGTTATCAGGAAAACTATGATCTATCTCATAAAAGTCATGGGTTTATTGATTAATAAAACGATATTTAATTATTCAGAACTGAAAATCGTGAAAAGGGTTTGTTGCTTTTGATGTGTGCGTGATCATATGCCATCCGCTCCAAGCTTATGTGCCGGGGCTCAGCCCCGGACAGCCCCGGCCCAATTTAACCCCTGCTCTGGAGTGATGAGACCAAGATAAATGTTTTTGGAATTGATGGCTTCAAAATTGTATGGTGTCACAAAGGTGAGGAATCGTCTTCATTTTTATTATACTGTCGCTTTCATTTTTGTACTTTTCACTTTCGCTTTCCTTTTTCCGGTTTTTTTTTTTCCGGTTTTTTCTCTTTCTTTTTTCGGAAGAACCCCGAGACCGGAAGCTTTCTTTTTTTCTCCTCCACAAGCGGAGGCCATCTGATCTGCTTTAATATCAACAGATCTTCATTTAAGGGTACGTGAATCTTTTCATCATGGCACACCTTCAGCCTGTTCAGTGTGCTGAGTGCAGGATGTTTAGTCATTCTTTCTCCGTCACTAGCGATAGCTCTATTAGCTTTACTTGTGATAAGTGCAGATTAGTTAGCTCTCTGACGGAGAAGATTTCAGTGCTAGAAGCGCGTGTCCAGGCTTTAGAGCAGGTTAGTGAGCGTGAGAACAGTGTAGTTTCTGTTAGGGAAAGTCTGGACGCCCTAGGTGGAGTTAGCAATCCCCCAACTCCGGCATTAGAGCCCTTACAGCGGGGCGAATGGGTGACGGCTCGGCGGCATAAGCGTAGAGCCAAAGCTACCGCTGAGGCTCGCCCACGGGAGCACCACTCCTCTCCGCGTCACGTGTCGAACAGGTTTGCTCTCCTTAGTGATGCACCCACTGAGAAACCTGAAAGAGCTCTGGTTATAGGGGACTCTATCATACGGCACGTGAAATTAGCTCAGCCTTTAGGGGCACCAGCAGCTTTAGTCAGGTGTATACCGGGAGCCAGGGCGCCGGACATAGCAGGTAATCTTAGGGTCCTAGGCAAGCATAGGTTCTCAAAGATAGTTATCCATGCAGGAGCTAATGATATACGCCTTCGTCAGTCTGAGGTTACTAAGAGTAACTTTGTAGAGGTGTTTAAATTAGCGAAGGCGATGTCCGATGCTGTAGTATGCTCTGGCCCCATCCCAATGCGGCGTGGCGATGTAGCTTACAGCAGGTTATGGTCGCTGAACTGCTGGCTGTCCAGGTGGTGCTCTGAAAACAGTGTGGGCTTTATAGATAATTGGGCTAATTTTGAGGGCACTGCTGGCCTGTTAGGGCGGGACGGTATCCATCCCACTCGGGAAGGTGCTGCTCTCATTTCCTGCAGCATAGGTCATAGTCTCAGAACAGGCCTAGTTAATTTCTGACAATCCAGAGCCAAGGCCAGGGAGCAGACGAACAGGCTAAACCGACTGTCTGCTAGCTGCACAGAGTCGTCACTCAGGGCCCACTACATCGAGACTGTGTCTGTTCCCCGAGCTCAACAAAAAGGTAGAAATTTTCAGAGAGTTTGTTCCAGTAACCTAATCAATATAAAATTAGATCAGACTGACTGTACAGCCGCTGCCAGCACCTTTGATCTAAAGGTGGGGCTATTAAATATTAGATCTCTTACATCTAAAGCGCTAATGGTTAATGAACTCATTACTGATCAGGAGTTTAATGTACTGTGTTTAACAGAAACATGGATTAAGCCAAATGAATATATAGCATTAAATGAAGCGAGTCCTCCTGGATACAGTTATATACACCAGCCTCGTCTAACTGGCAGAGGAGGAGGCGTCGCGGTTATTTATAACGATTATCTAGGTGTAACACACAAACCTGGTTATAAATTTAATACATTTGAAGTTCTTCATACTCATATAATGTATGTAGCCTCAAAAAATAAGTCTACCCAGTTAATTCCATTGCTTATTATTTACAGGCCCCCGGGGCCATATTCTGAGTTTCTTTCTGAATTTGCAGATTTTATCTCAGATTTGGTTATTTCCTTAGACAAAGCTTTAGTTGTCGGAGATTTTAATATTCACTTTGATAACCCAGAAGACCCTTTAAAAACAGCGTTTGTGTCCATCTTAGATTCAGTCGGGATTAAGCAGAATGTCATAGGACCGACCCATAATGGTGGTCACACCCTTGATCTAATACTAACATTCAGATTAAACGTAGACAATATAGTCATACTTCCACAGTCTGAAGTTATCTCAGATCATTGTCTCATCTCATTCAAAATATGTCTGAGTAATAATATATGCACCTCACCACGCTACTGTATTAAACGTACTTTCACGTCAACTACTGCACAGAGCTTTATAAATGATCTCCCAGAGTTATCAATTTTGATTGGGTCATTGTCAGCCCCTGCAGAACTCGATCAGGCAACTGAATGCTTAGAGTCAACATTCCGCCATACTTTAGATAATGTAGCTCCTCTAAAAAGGAAAATGGTCAGAGACAAAAAATTAGCACCCTGGTATAATGATGACACTCGCACATTAAAACAGACCACTCGAAAATTGGAACGTAAATGGCGTCAAACAAAATTGGTAGTGTTCAAATTGGCGTGGAAGGAGAGCTTCCTGAAGTATAAAAAAGCTCTTAGTGCTGCGAGATCAACATATCTCTCCTCCCTAATAGAAGATAACAAAAATAATCCTAGATTCCTATTTAATACTGTAGCAAAATTAACCAGGAATAAGTCCACTATCAACACATGCACACCTGCAGTATGTAGTAGCAACGACTTCATGAATTTTTTTAATGACAAAATTGAGAATATCCGACAAAAAATTCAAACTACTAATTTAAGGTTAGACAATGAAAGCGACCTTGTAGTTAACAATATAACTGTATCAGATCATCAGTTAGAATGTTTTACTCCCCTAAAAGAAACTGAATTACTCTCATTAATCTCTACATCAAAAGCCTCAACTTGCGTACTAGATCCCTTACCGACACATCTATTCAAACAGATAATGCCTGGAGTAATTGAACCGCTTCTAAAAATAATAAATTCTTCTCTTATGATTGGCTATGTACCCAAATCCTTTAAACTAGCAGTTATCAAACCCCTGATTAAAAAACCTGACCTTGATCCCTGTCAGCTGTCCAATTATCGGCCAATATCAAACCTCCCCTTTATCTCCAAGATCCTTGAAAAAGCTGTGGCACAGCAGTTATGCTCATATTTACATAGGAATAACATCCATGAAATGTATCAGTCAGGATTTAGACCTCATCATAGCACAGAGACAGCTCTGGTTAAAGTAGTAAACGACCTACTGTTGGCGTCTGATCAGGGCTGTGTCTCGCTACTTGTGTTGCTTGACCTTAGTGCAGCATTTGATACCATTGATCATTCCATTCTTCTGGATAGACTAGAAAATGTTGTGGGAGTTAAGGGAATGGCCCTCTCCTGGCTCAGGTCTTATCTAACTGATCGTTATCAGTATGTCGATATAAATGGTGATATTTCTAGACGTACCGAGGTAAAGTTTGGTGTTCCACAAGGTTCTGTCTTGGGTCCACTGCTTTTTTCTCTATATATGTTACCTTTGGGCGATATTATTCGTAAACATTGTATTAGTTTCCACTGTTATGCTGATGACACACAGTTGTATGTCTCTGCAAAACCTGATGAGAGACACCAGCTTAATAAAATTGAGGAATGTGTTAAGGACATTAGACACTGGATGCTTATAAATTTCCTTCTGCTTAACTCTGACAAGACTGAAGTACTTGTGCTAGGACCACATAAAGCTAGAAGTAAGTTTTCTGATTCCACAGTAACTCTGGATGGCCTTTCTGTTTCTTCACGTGCAGCAGTAAAAGACCTCGGAGTGATTATTGACCCCAGTCTTTCATTCGAAACTCACATTGATAACATCACCCGGATAGCTTTCTTTCATCTCAGAAATATTGCAAAGATAAGAAATTTAATGTCATTGCATGATGCAGAAAAACTAGTCCATGCTTTCGTTACCTCCAGGTTGGATTATTGTAATGCCTTACTGTCTGGATGTTCCAATAAGTGCATAAACAAGCTCCAGTTAGTTCAAAATGCAGCAGCAAGAGTCCTTACTAGAACTAGAAAATATGACCACATCACGCCTGTCTTATCCACACTGCATTGGCTCCCAATCAAATTTCGTATTGATTATAAAATACTACTATTGACCTTTAAAGCACTAAATGGTCTCGCACCACAGTACCTGAGTGAACTTCTGCTCCTCTATGACCCGCCACGCCTACTTAGATCAAAAGGTGCAGGCTATCTGCTGGTACCTCGTATAGTGAAGGCTACATCAGGGGGCAGAGCCTTTTCTTACAAAGCCCCACTGTTATGGAACAGCCTTCCAAGTAATGTTCGGGAATCAGACACAGTCTCAGCATTTAAGTCTAGGCTGAAAACATATCTGTTTAGTCAAGCCTTTTGTTAATGGTGTTTATGAGGTAAAGGAGTAGATCTGGAGGGTCCTCAGACATAGAGTGTTTTGGTAAACTGGGATGTATGGATGCTGTCAGTCCCCACTCGCTTGCTCACTCGAGTTTGTTGACGGTGCAGTGGCTGGCTGCTTTATGTCCCGGGGCTCCCTCATGCCTGTGTTACCTTCTGGCTCTCTCCTTTTAGTTATGCTGTCATAGTTAGTTGCCGGAGTCCCTGCTTGTACTCGGTGCAATATGTATACTGTTCCTACTTATTCAGGTGACATTGGGCATACCTAACCACCTGTGTTTTCTTTCTCTTCCCCCCCCCCACCCCAAATCTGTCCCTCTGAGTTACATGGAGTCAACAGGAAATCTTTTGGTGGAGACGGTGGGGACCTCGACTGGCTATCGTAGCCTGCAGGGAATCGGCCATCAGACGTTCTGTCGCATGTCCCAGACCCGGTGAAATGTAACTGAATTGTCTTGGCCAGGCCTAAGGGTCCCATCTGCATCTCATCATTGCTGAGGAGTGTGCTCCCATCACCCAATCAAGCATCCAGCCAGAGCAGGTCATGATATATTTTTTACCATATTAACATGCCATTGTGCGTCATGCCTGATGTAAAGACTCTCGTCTCTGTGAGCCTACCACACAGATTTAATACTTGTCATTTTTAGGGCATACCTAACAACGTGTTTTCTTTCTCTCCCCCCCCCATCTGTCCCTCTGAGTTACATGTTGATCCTGGGATTGAGATGCTGGCCTCTTCTGCCCCTCGGACCTGCTTGATCCATCCTGGTGCCCTGTGTCTGGTCGGAGTTTTATCGCCCCACTCCTGTGAAGGACGGCCCCATGAGGACAGTTGAGGGTTATACCTGTTAAAAGTGTTAATATTATAGTCAGGCTGTCTGTTGTTGCCCAAATGAGGATGGGTTCCCTTTTGAGTCTGGTTCCTCTCGAGGTTTCTTCCTCATGTCGTCTGAGGGAGTTTTTCCTTGCCACCGTCGCCACAGGCTTGCTCATTGGGGATAGATTAGGGATAAAATTAGCTCATGTTTTAAGTCGTTCAAATTCTGTAAAGCTGCTTTGCGACAATGTTTATTGTTAAAAGCGCTGTACAAATAAACTTGATTTGATTTGATTTGATTTGAATACAAAGAAAACTGCATGGTGCCTCCAGTGAAACATGGTGGTGGCAGTGTCCTTATGTGGGGCTGCATGAGTTCTGCTGGTGTCGGGGAGCTGCATTTCATTGATGGCATCATGAATTCACAGATGTATTGCTCTATACTGAAAGAGAAGATGCTACCATCACTCCATGCCCTTGGTCATCGTGCACTTTTCCAACATGACCAAACACACATCTAAGGCCACTGTTGGATTTCTGAAGAAGAACAGGGTGAAAGTGATTCAGTGGCCAAGTATGTCTCCTGATCTGAACCCAATTGAACACCTATGGGGAATTCTGAAGAGACAAGTTGAGCATCACTCTCCATCCAGCATCCAGTCACTAAAAGAGGTCATTGTTGAAGAATGGAAAAAGATTGATGTTACAAAATGTCACCAACTTGTTCATTCCATGCCTAGAAGACTTGGTGCTGTCATTAAAAATCATGGAGGCCATACAAAGTACTAGATGTAGTAGTTTTTGTTGTGGGGTGTACTCATTTTTGCACTACCCTAATTTGAGTAAAACTGAAAAAAAATGTGCAATCTAAGTTATATTATTAACCTTACTTTCACGTAATAAGTTAAACAGATGTTATATTAAACTTTGTCTTGTCAACATTTTGGAAATTGTGTTCATTGAGATATTGTTTAAAATGATACTTTTCAAAGGGGGTGGACTCATTTACGCTGAGCACTGTACTATGCTTCAACCCTACTCTCCTATTTACATTCTTAGGTCTTCATCTTCTGGTCTGTTGTCTGGTCCCAAATTTAAACTGTCCACCATAGATTTCAGGACATTTAGGGTTGCAGCCCCCAATCTGTAGAATTCTCTCCATCATAGCCTTCAGGATAGTACGTCTCTTCCCAAATTCGAAACTCAGCTTAAGTCTTTTTCTTCTCTTTCTGCTATCCCTCCTCTCCTGATCGCTGACTGACTCCTTCATGCTTTGAGCAAGTCTGTTGTCTTTATGCCCACATAATTTGTGATTATGTTGTGTTCCTTTTCTCTCGGTCTCTTATCTGTAATGAATTAAATTGGTTGATTTGTTTTTTGTTTGCAGTTCTGTTTTAGTGTCCTTGTGTTGGAGAAATGTGGTTGTTGCAGCAAAGGGTGGGATAAGCTTGCCCTGTATGCATTGGTATCCAGTTGACACGTGGCCGAACACAGGGTTCTTGCATAAAGTCATTTTTCTCAAATTTGAGAACCAGGTGATAGATCTGACTGACCAGTGCTTTGCAAAGAGCTAAGCAGAGTTTGGCCAACAGGGTCAAAGGTCATCACCACATTGTACGAACAAGCTAGAAGCCCAGCATACCAAAAGTAGTTTTCATCCTCATGTCCATTACTGAAAGACATGCCACTGAAATGCAGGTGATTGCTTTAAGACTACACAGGAAGTCTGACTTCCCCTACAATTTTGTTAAAATGCAGCAATGAAATGTTTACAAATGTGTTGATATTATTCATCAATCTTGGTTGAAATGCAATATCATTTTCGATACAGCACTCATTGGACAACAAGCTTTTTAAAGCATCATTTTGAGTTCTGCCCAGATGCACAGAGAGTGAATGGAGTGTGGATGAATGCATTTTTACACAGGAAAAAACATCTCAACATTGATTGGACAGTGAGCTCTTCACCTGACCAGCCTGGATCAGAATAGTAGAAAGAACGCAACAGCTCTGGCCTGGATGCATGGCTTCTCTTATGATGATTGGTAGCTCTATCAAAGAAGTGGAACTTCGTAACCACCTAAGCTAAGCTGTGTGAAAACCTTCTTTAAACACTAGAAGAATTAACAGTTTTAAGATATTCTTCAAGTATCCTAAAAGTTTACGAAATGCTAAATTTCAGTGTATTTACTTATAACTTTAAGAATTCTTAGTATAACTTTAAGTGACTTTCCATGACTTCTTAAATATAAGGAAATGCTGTTAAATAAAATGGTTAAGATGTCACTTAAAGTTACTAAATTTAACATGCAAATGCACTTAGTCATTCCTACTTTTAAGAATACCAATAAAGGGTCTTAAAATTACTAGTATATTTCATTAATTTTAAAAGTTCAGTAGGCGGCACGGTGGTGTAGTGGTTAGCACTGTCACCTCACAGCAAGAAGGTTCTGGGTTTGAGCCCCGTGGCCTAGTTGGCCCAGTGGCTAACATGGAGTTTGCATGTTCTCCCCGTGTCTGCGTGGGTTTCCTGCAGGTGCTCCGGTTTCCCCCACAGTCTAAAGACATGCAGGTTAGGCTAGTTAGTGGCTCTAAATTGACCATGGGTGTGAATGTGAGTGTGAATGGTTGTCTGTATCTATGTGTCAGCCCTGTGATGACCTGGCGACTTGTCCAGGGTGTACCCCGCCTTTCGCCCGTAGTCAGCTGGGATAGGCTCCAGCTTGCCTGCAACCCTGTAGAACAGGATAAAGCGGCTAGAGATAATGAGATGAGATGAATAATAATAATAATAATAATAATAATAATAATAATGGTTTATTTCCGGCTTTCCAAATACAATTTTGGCTCAACTCATCTCAAGTTCAGTAGGCGGCACGGTGGTGTAGTGGTTAGCACTGTCACCTCACAGCAAGAAGGTTCTGGGTTTGAGCCCAGTGGCCCAGTTGGCCCAGTGGCTAACATGGAGTTTGCATGTTCTCCCCGTGTCTGCGTGGGTTTCCTCCAGGTGCTCCGGTTTCCCCCACAGTCTAAAGACATGCAGGTTAGGCTAGTTAGTGGCTCTAAATTGACCATGGGTGTGAATGTGAGTGTGAATGGTTGTTTGTCTCTGTGTGTCAGCCCTGCAATGATGTGGCGACTTGTCCAGGGTGTACCCCACCTCTCACCCATAGTCAACTGGGATAGGCTCCAGCTTGCCTGCAACCCTGCACAGGATAAGTGGTTATGGATAATGGATGGAAAAAGTTCAGTAAACGTACTGTACTTAAATGTACTACTAAATTTAAGGGTTGGTCTTAAAGGTAACTTAAATATGGTACACTACTAAATTTAAGGTTCCTTTAAGGTTGAGATTAAATACAATTAAATTCATATTTTCACCTCATGAAAGCCCCTGACATAGCTGTAACAGACAGCTATTGAAGCTTGTGTATCAGTTAGTGAGTATTAGGTGTTCATGTACTCACTGTTTTAATAAGACAAAAGATTAGCACTCATTGGACAACAAGCTTTTTAAAGCGTCATTTTGAGTTCTGCCCAGATGCACAGAGAGTGAATGGAGTATGGATGAATGCATTTTTACACAGGAAAAAACATCTCAACATTGATTGGACAGTGAGCTCTTCACCTGACCAGCCTGGATCAGAACAGTAGAAAGAACGCAATAGCTCTGGCCTGGATGCATGGCTTCTCTTATGATGATTGGTAGCTCTATCAAAGAAGTGGAACTTCGTAACCACCTACCAGTCAGTAACTTGGGAATGAACTTAAACATACCCATGCCAGCTGGAATTGTTTGTAGCCTGCTGTAGGTGTAAACTGTGAGTTTATTTTTTTTTCCCAAAAAGCAGCTAAGCTGTTAAGTGACAGATAGCTAGCTAGACTTATGACAAATTTCAGTCAAGAATGCAAATAACTAAAGAGAACTTTATACTTATACTTTATTTATGAGATTTATAAATCACACAAATGGCACGGATATGTTTAAGTTCAAAAGTGGAAATGGCAGTCGCTGCTAATGTTGACATGATTATAAAAAAGTTTTTTGATGCTCATGCTCATGAGGAGAGACTGAAAATTAAATAAAAAAGCAGACCAACACCCAAGATTTTAATTCAAAAGTCGGAGGGGGGGAACAAGGTCCTTTTAGCTCTCTTGGTATACTGTAGTATAAAATTGATTGAATGTGTTTATTATTAGCCTTAGGTCCCTGTGGCTATAAAGTTGTGCTAGCCCTATTTTAATAGCCACTGTATGTGCTGCAACTACCTGGTTATGACCATGTACCTGTCCAGGTTCTGCAAGAACAGCATCGCCTGTCCCAGTGGTATGAGGATGGTACATTTTCTGTCAACGCATCATTGCATTATTGCCACAATGCTTACAATACCTAATGCCATTACCAAAGACAGAAATGTGAATTCACAAAATGAACACATGCTGTGCTATCATGGTGGTTTAACATTAAGCTAGCTAGTCAGTGAAGCTCCACCTGACATGCTAGCAAACTCTTTTCAAACTCGAAATCATATTGGGTAGCTAATGTTACTAGAAAATAAATATTTCTACATTCTGTTTATTTGGCAAGGTTATGCTAAAACATATTTCTGAAAGCACTTCAGATAAGTTAACGTTATTCATGTTAGCATAACTCCATTTTTACATGCTAACTAACAGTGTCCAAGTTAACTAGCTATGTGTTAACATTAGCCATGGACAAGTCTATGGCAACTTGGCAGGCAAATCATAGAAAGTCATTTGACTAACCAGACTGCATAGCTATTTCAACATTATCGCTAGCTCTAAAAGCACAGACAACTTCATTGAAAGCTTTCTCTTGGAATAAAACATTTACATTCCTCAATATGCTTCTGCAAGTTGGATGGTGAGTTTTTGTAGGCCATGATGTGGTTCGTTTTTGGCAAACAAAGCAAACATTTAAAATGAAACAAATCTTAAATCCTTTCAGAAAACTGAAATATGGGTTCTAGCTATAGCCATGAGTGTGTGCATTTGCCAGAAAAAAAACGCCTCCTTCCATTCTGCTATCAACTGATCGTGTTCAAATAATGCTGCTGAGAAATCACTGAAGTTGATTTTATCCAGTCTATGGATGAGACATGACCCTAGTGATTACTGATAAGCTGTCTCAGTGTAACCTGCGAAAAAACCAATCAAGTTTTAGAAAAGAAAAAAACATCCACTTTCAAAGCTGCTTCATAGTAACGAGTAATGAGGACCTTGATAGAAATGTAGTGGAGTAAAAAGTACAGTATTTTCCTTTCAAATGTAGTGAAGTTAAAGTCATAAGTTTCCAAAAAAAAATAATGCTCAAGTAAAGTACAGATACTCAAAAAGTGTACTTAAGTACAGTACTCAAGTAAATGTATTTCGTTACTGTCCACCTCTGTTCCAGGTATTGATAGCCATTGACAATACTATTTTATAGCAAAATAGAAAGTATTATGGTCAGTCTGTGACTTTGTGGTAAAGGTCCTTTTTATCCAGTCTCGTCCGTAGACTGGATAAAATCAACTTCAATGATTTCTCAGCAGCAGCAGCATGTCAGTACATCAACACAAGAAGGTATCCACGTGTTTCAACACAGTTACATACTGTACCTAACTAGCATGATTTCTTCCTCTTTGTCCTCCTTGTTTTTCCTAATTAAGCAACACCTTTAGACCCATCAGATTTCTTTCAAGAGTGCTTTAGTACAAATATAGATAACCTGCTTTTCAATAACGCGTATTTTCCAACATATGTGCTTCAAGCTTACAATAAAAAAGAAAATCAATTTCAATAAATCTGATATATTAATGTTGCAAGATAGAAACAAAGAAATGACATGAGCACAAAATTAGCACAATTATGTTTATTTTTAACACCAGTGTAATACACTGTATATAACAAATTATAGTTTTAGTCATGCCAGTGTGGTAAAAATAAACATTTTGTCCCCACCCTCTAATGGTTTTGTAATATCTTTTTACACTCTGATAAAAAGGAAGTCTCAGGTACTTGAAAAAGTGTTTAATAAATGCAGTGTCTCACACAATCCAAAAGGAAGAGCCTGGGCAGAGTCCTTCAGCCAAAGGACAATGTCCTTTTGCAACAAGTAAATGCTGTACCATGCAGCAGAGCTGTCTAGTGTATTAATATGATTTAGAATATGGGGGAGAAATAGCATGCTATATTGTAAAGTCCCCCCTCTTTAGAACAACACCCAGCTATAGATCATTTATAATACTTGGCTGCTGTGTTTGCTGACTATACACAATGGTACAGTATCACTTGCTGCATCGTCTATGCTTCCCAGCACTAAAAGCCTTCTTTTCCAGGCCCCCTTGCATTTCGTACATGTATGAAAAAATTGCAGCAAAGTACCACTTTGGCAGGCAAACATCATTCTCATTGGCATCATGTTTTCTACACATCAAAAATGCAGCATGCAGTCAAACACCCACTTCTTCCCTGTGCAAATTTCTGTAGCTTCATTGTGCACCAGGGAAATGGAGACAGACCTTCCCATTTAGCAGTTCTGATGGCTGCCAGGGCAAAAAAAAAAACAGGCTGGATTTCAAACGGTTTATTCTAAATTTACAAGGGGGAGGCTGACAAGTGAATCAATTAAAAATGAGTGGCCCATTAAAAATGAACAATATTTTTGTTAAAACAAATGATCGTTTAGCATGTTATCTCAATAGCTATAAAATATTAATATTCATGTTATAGTCTTTGTGCTACTCTCTCGTGTCATGTAGAGATAAACAGTAACTCAATTGGAAGAGGACAAGAAGCAAAACCGATGCCCCTATGCTACTTTGTGTTCTCTCAGTGAAGGCAAAGGCCCACAGTAGAAAACATTAACTTCTTTAGATTAGTAAACAATTATGCAAAAAAATGCTTTAATATAGCTATTATTTCTTTAATAAGATAAATTTGCAGCAAAAAGATTTCACTCATTATTCTCTGATCTTATATACCTGTATCTGTGTAGAAAGTACACTCTCAAAGCCTGAGTAAAATGAATCATGAAGAATGATGCACAGTAAGAAATGCTGAGGCAGTAAGTTTATCAAGATAACCTTTATGAAATCGTTAATAACTGCTAACCACATTTATCTTAAAAAGGAAAAATAAGCATTCAATCCCAGAATATCTGACCCAGAATAGAATAGCTGACCAAGTGTATTATGAGGTGAAGATTAAGGTTATGCTGACAGATGTCAGATTTATGAAAGCTATTATATTGTGAAGATATTATCGCTAATCATCCTGTACATATCCACCTCTTCTCCCTCATCTGCACCAACAATTATATATTTTGTTTATGCTATTTTGGTTACTCAGCTTGTGTAATACAATAGATATCACCAGCTCACCCTGGTTTTTGGATGATACCTTTTTTTTCAGCAAAGTCATGACTGTTTTGGTATTCCTACATTAACAGCAATCACATCATGAATCTATGTGCATTTGCACCTTTGAGGGGAAATTAAGCCTCTACAGAGCATCTAATATTTTACATCTGTAAAGGTCAGTGTCTTCAGCATGTATTCTCCCACTGTTAGTTATGACATGATTGTATGTACCCAGGACTCAAAACTAGAGACCAGCACTACTTCAACTGAAAGGTTATTGCTTGTCATTTTAAGGCCAGGATAATTAGGCAAATTTGATGTTTCCACAGAAAAACAATAAGGAAATTTTAGGATGAAGGTTTTGAGAAATATTTGGATTTGGTAAATGGATGGTTCCTCTTACACAAAATTGGGTTTATACTGCATATTTAATTGTATTTGAAATGTCAATCAATTGAACAGCTGAACAATATCTAAAAAAAAAAGTATAGTTCAACATTGTGAATATTGAGTGTGAGCCAGCTGAATTTAGCTCCTCAATTTATGCTAAACTATTCACAATACAGTGTGAATAATATGGGAAATAGAATAAAAAATATACAGGGTGTTTAAAAAAATTTATATCGCTTCAAAATATAATAACTTTGCCAATTCTCATTCAGTTGACCTCAAATTTTAACAGCATGCGTGGAAACAACAGGTCAAAATGTTATATTTAATGTTTTTTGTTTTTATCTTTTTAGGTATAGAAATGCCATTCACTGGAAAAGAAAAGGTGTTTTGTGTGTTAGAGTACGCTCGAACACAGTCGAACAAGACTGTGCAGCGTGCATTTATGAGAGAATTCTCTAAAAATGCACCAACTGCAATGCAGATTTGGACACGGTACAAACAGTTCAAAGAGGAAGGCTGGGTTAGGGATAGGCACGCATATTGAAAATTTGTGAAATCATTCATGGAATCCACATCCCTTTGAATTTCTCATTCAAATTTTGAAGAATAAATCTTATATTGCTCAACATTAAACCTGTTCAGTTTCATTTGCCTCGACTATGTAGTTTCTGGGATATTTCCATCTCAAATAATATCTTTTTTTTTTAAACATCCTGTATTTTAATCATTCAGCTCACTACAACTACAGTCATACTGGGTTTGTGCTGTTACCTTTCTTGACTCAGATTTCTAACAATCTACTTCATGAACTGGAAAAAGGAGAACAACTAAACCTCACCAGCTCCACAAGGAACATGCACCGTGTTGCTAGATAACTGTGCACTGAGGTTACTGTCAACTTTAAGACTTCATTTAAGATTCTAAGCTGCCTTCCTGTGAACCCCATGTGAGCTGAATCAAAGTTTCAAAGCTCAGGTGTTTGCTGAGAGAAAGAAACAAAGCACAATATTACTGTTTGAAGAGGATAGCATGCACATACTGTATTCCTTGCTTTTCTAATTACTGTATAATGTTCCTTAGTACCTTCTTCAGCTACATCACCAAACAAAAACATGAAGTTTCCAGTCATATACTATTCTACAAATTATTTTCAGCTTGTTAAATATTTCAATGTAAGGGTAACGTGAAGCAAACAAAATAGGAAAACAATAGGAGAACAGCTCCATTTACCAAATTAACATCTTCAATGTTACATTAATGTACCAAAAGAAACTATTACCCATGCAGAAAAAAAACATGTTCATGCTTATGATAATATAGACATGGATATGTTCATGCTTCTAAGACTTCTTCCAAAATTTAGCCCATACCAAAGTTGGACATGTTAATTTGTACAACTGAATGATGGCTTTGTTCTTCCTTCCATGCCAATTAATATTACAAATCCAACATGCACTCACATCAGAACGAAACATTTACCCCATCCCGCATTCTCTTTGTGTCAAATTTAATTGAAAATATTGCTTTATGGATATAGGTTGAGAAAAATAAGAGCTACATATCTTTTTTCTTTCTACATGAGAAGATAAAAATAAACTATTTTGGATATCCATCTACAGTCTTCATGCTTTGATTTGTAGGGCTTTAGACACACTTGAAATAAAAATAAAAAGACATGGATACAGTGGTGTTTGAAAGTTTGTGAACCCTTTCGAATTTTCTATATTTCTGCATAAATATGACCTAAAACGTCATCAGGTTTTCACACAAGTCCTAAAAGTAGATAAAGAGAACCCAGTTAAACAAATGAGACAAAAATATTATGCTTGGTCATTTATTTATTGAGGAAAATTATCCAATATTACATATCTGTGAGTGGCAAAAGTATGTGAACCTCTAGGATTAGCAGTTAATTTGAAGGTGAAATTAGAGTCAGGTGTTTTCAATCAGTGGGATGAGAATCAGGTGTGAGTGGGCACCCTGTTTTATTTAAAGAATAGGGATCTATCAAAGTCTGATGTTCACAACACATGTTTGTGGAAGTGTGTCATGGCACGAACAAAGGAGATTTCTGAGGACCTCAGAAAAAGCGTTGTTGATGCTCATCAGGCTGGAAAAGGTTATAAAACCATCTCTAAAGAGTTTGGACTCCACCAATCCACAGTCAGACAGATTGTGTACAAATGGAGGAAATTCAAGACCATTGTTAACCTCCCCAGGAGTGGTCGACCAATCACTCCAAAAGCAAGGCGTGTAATAGTCGGCGAGGTCACAAAGGACCCCAGGGTAACTTCTAAGCAACTGAAGGCCTCTCTCCCATTGGCTAATGTTAATGTTCATGTGTCCACCATCAGGAGAACACTGAACAACAATGATGTGCATGGCATGCTCTCCAAAAAGAACTTTGCTGCTCATCTGCAGTTTGCTAAAGATCATGTGGACAAGTCAGAAGGCTATTGGAAAAATGTTTTGTGGATGGATGAGACCAAAATAGAACTTTTTGGTTGAAATGAGAAGCGTTATGTTTGGAGAAAGGAAAACACTGCATTCCAGCATAAGAACCTTATCCCATCTGTGAAACATGGTGGTGGTACTGTAGTATCATGGTTTGGGCCTGTTTTGCTGCATCTGGGCCAGGACGGCTTGCCATCATTGATGGAACAATGAATTCTGAATTATACCAGCAGATTCTAAAGGAAAATGTCAGGGCATCTGTCCATGAACTGAATCTCAAGAGAAGGTGGGTCATGCAGCAACACAACAACCCTAAGCACACAAATCGTTCGACCAAAGAATGGATAAAGAAGAATAAAGTAAATGTTCTGGAATGACCAAGTCAAAGTCCTGACCTTAATCCAATCGAAATGTTGTGGAAGGACCTGAAGCGAACAGTTCATGTGAAGAAACCCATCAACATCCCAGAGTTGAAGCTGTTCTGTACGGAGGAATGGGCTAAAATTCCTCCAAGCCAGTATGCAGGACTGATCAACAGTTACCGGAAGTGTTTAGTTGCAGTTATTGCTGCACAAGGGGGTCACACCAGATACTGAAAGCCAAGGTTCACATACTTTTGCCACTCACAGATATGTAATATTGGATTATTTTCCTCAATAAATAAATGACCAAGTATAATATTTTTGACTCATTTGTTTAACTGGGCTCTCTTTATCTATTTTTAGGACTTGTGTGAAAATCTGATGATGTTTTAAGTCATATTTATGCAGAAATATAGAAAATTCTAAAGGGTTCACAAACTTTCAAGCACCACTGTATGTGGAGGAAAATAGTGTGAAAAGATGAAAATAGCAAAGTAAGTCTGCAGAGGTGTTTTGTTCAAGCAGTGCTACCAAATACCACACCAAGCCTCCATTACAGCCATAGAGCTCCTGGGTACACCGTGCAGTTCTTCTGCTCTTGAAGATAAATGCCCTGAAATATTAGTCAGTCAAGAGATAGTCCAGCACATGGGGACAGTATAAAAATTGTGTCTTTTTAAATCATTTTGCATGCAGTCATAAATATACAAGCAACTACGATTCTTAAAGTGGACTTCATTGGCAGGCCAGATTCCAGCTGGACATGCATCTATTTACAGTAGAAATTATTTTTACCTCTTCAACAGATTTTTCATTTCTTATTGAAAAGAGGTAATATTATAAATAACCCCGCCAACCTATAATAAATAAATAAATAAATAAATAAATAAATGTTTCTCTCTTGATTCAAAAAGGTCCACCATCTCTGTCTGCCTCAGGAGTAACAGGTCTTGAGACAGTGAAAATGTCCTGACATTTGAGTTTGGTTTTGGGTGTTAAAGTCTGTGGTGGGTTTGATCTCCTCTGCTCTGAGAGCAGTCTTAAAATCTCTCCCACCTGGGCCTCCAGGACAGACAGACGACCACTCAGGGTCTGGATGTCTCCCTTAAGTTCCATCTTAGCCTCCTGCAAGGTGCTTTGAAGCAGAGCCTGCTCAGGCACAGGTAGGAAAGAAAGACCTCTTGTGGTCAAGACTCCTATTCCAGGGCTAGGATGTTCAAATGGGCTCCGCTCCATGGGGCTACGAGTGTCACCTATCCTGTCAATGCGTAAGTCACTTTTGGTGATACCGCTGTCACAAGAGTCAGTCTTGTGTAATGCACTCTTATCATCTGCTCCTTCAGTGCCACCATTTCCACTGTCACTCCCATTTCTGTCTGAACTGACTGTAATGGATCCTTTCCCCTCAGCTGCCTGGGTTTTGGCATCTTTTGGGAGCAGTCTCAGGGGCTGTGCAACATCTCCCCATTCCTCCTCCTTCTGTGGCCAATCTGCATTAGATGGCGGTGTGACTGAGGATCCATTTGCTGTGTTCCTGAGACGCATCCATCCCCGTCCACCGTTACCACCACCACCCCTTGGTCGGATAGGACTGGTGAACTTTCGACAGTTCTGGTCAACCACACTAAGGCTGGGCTTAAGCTCCATGGCCTCATGACAGGCCATCCCACTGGAGTCCTCTGTTTGAACATATGCCAGGGAGCTTTGAACTGGGGTTATCTGTGAAACAGTCACAACTGTGGAGCCACCATTACTACTCCCTCCACCCAAACCAGGAGCCCCATTTTGCATAGAGGGTCCATGGTGATGATGGAGTGAGTGGTGCGCCTGGTATTGGGTCTGAGGATAATGGTGATGCTGATGGTGGTGGGACAATGGATGAAGCTGGTGCTCCATATGGACCTGGTTCCTCTCTAGGTCTGGCAGCAAGGACCCCTGTGCTCTCATCTCTTTCTGCTGTTTAAACTTCTGGAAGAGTTTACGGACTGGATGGTCCACAGGAATGGAGAGTGTCACCTCATTTTTCTGGTGCCTTCTCTCCTCCTCCTCCTTCTTCACATCTGCGATTTTACGGAAGACAATCTGTGAAAAGGCAACAGTTTCTTAATTCAGGTCTGCACACCATTGAAATCTATTTGACTACCACATTTGTTAATGGCAAAAAACATATTTCTAAATCTAAATTAATTATATATACACAAGATAATAAATGTTATATAATGTGTTTAGTATTCTGTAGCATGTGTCTCATTTTACATTTTGACTTTTGACTTCTCCATGTCACTATAGCACCCAGCATGCATTATGGAATTAGTATGAGCACACAACCTCCACTATGAGCCAGCATTAGTAATATATTACCTATAAGAATGCTTGATTTACATTAATAGTATAAATATGTAGTAACTCAACAGCATCCATGAATTTGGAGATGAATCTTCAAAATGTGTCTCCTTTCACAGGTATACTGAGAAGCATCACAGCACATTATGGTTTGGTGCAAACATGGTGGCAACTGGCCTTTTTTGTAAGAAAGATTTTTGAACACGTAAAATAACATGGAAATATCTCACTGCTTTTTCATTCCATTTGATAGTTAAGTACCTATAGTACATATGTACATAAGTAAATTATCTATCTTTTTTAACACAAAAAGTGCTGCATGTATTTCTGCAAAACACTAGTTCTAGAACGCTGACAAGTAATACTTTGTGACACTTGCCCTGTATAAGAGCACCGATTCTCTTTCTATAATGACTAACATGCTTGGAGACATTTGGAGAGAGTTCTTAGTCCACTCCTCCATGCAGAACATTTTAAGCTCCTTTATAGTCTCAGGTGTATGCAGGTAGACTTCCTTCTTCAGACCAATTCAGGTTTTCACTCGGGCTCAAATCTGGAGGCAGAGACGATCTTTGCAACATTGATTTGGTCTTTCTTTAACTATTTTCAGAGTTGCTTTTATAGTAAGACTGGCTCCTCATCTTATTGAAAGTTCTGTCTATGGCAAAGTATGTGCCATACTTTGCCATATACAATATATGGAGACAACCATATATTGGGCTGAAATATCCTGGTGCTTATCAGAATTCATGATGCCATCAATGTTCACAAGAGAACCAAAAACACCAGCCTTAAATTTTTAATGACCCCTTCCACAGTTTACAGTGGGGTATCAGGTGTGTTTTCTTGTATGTAGTCCCCTTTTGTTGCCAAAAGGCTGATGGTGTATGTGACCAAAACATTTGATTTTGGTCTCATTTGACAACACATTGCTAATTGAAGTTCAAATTATGCTTGGTAAAGTTCAGGTGGTGTATTTTATGAAATGCTTTCAGGAATTTTTTTTCTTGCAATGCTTCCAGACAGTGTGATGTTAAGTTTTACAACCTCACAAATCCACCAAACTTTGCAATTCTAAAATGGTGACCTTTTGGCACTCAGGTCTAATTCTGGGTAAATTTCCAACTGATTCATATACAACCCCAATTCCAAAAAAAGTTGGGACGCTGTGTAAAATGTAAATAAAAATAGAATGCAATGATTTGCAAATCTCATAAACCCATATACTTTTCACAATAGAACACAGACAACATATCAAATGTTTATACTGAGAAAATGTACCATTTTAAGAAAAAAAAGTAATTTTGAATTTGATGGCAGCAACACATCTCAAAAAAAGTTGGGACAGGGCCATGTTTACTACTGTCTGTGTAGTATCCCCTCTTCTTTTAACAACAGTTCCTAAATGTCTGGGAACTAAGGAGACCAGTTGCTGGAGTTTTGGGAGAGGAATGTTGTCCCATACTTACCTGATATACGATTCTAGCTGCTCAACAGTCCTGGGTCTTCTTTGTCATATATTTTTTGTGTCATTATGTGGCAAATGTTTTCAGTTAGTGAAAGGTCTGGACTACTTTAGGACTGCAGTTGACTTGCTAACTTTAGGACTGCAGTTGACTTTGGGACTACGGTTGTTGTGAACGGTTTTGCGCTCGGGTTTCCGTCGGTGGGGTGTTTATAGCATCAACGAAGCTGACTTTGTTAGGATTGTTAATGTTATAGTCATGTTGTCTGTTGTTGCCCAGATGGGGAGGAGTTCCCTTTTGACTCTGGTTCCTCTCGAGGTTTCTTCCTCATGTCATCTGAGGGAGTTTTTCCTTGCCACTGTCGCCACAGGCGTGCTCATTGGGGATACAGTGGTGCTTGAAAGTTTGTGAACCCTTTAGAATTTTCTATATTTCTGCATGAATATGACCTAAAACATCATCAGATTTTCACACAAGTCCTAAAAGTAGATAAAGAGAATCCATTTAAACAAATGAGACAAAAATATTATACTTGAACATTTATCTATTGAGGAAAATGATCCAATATTACATATCTGTGAGTGGCAAAAGTATGTGAACCTTTGCTTTCAGTATCTGGTGTGACCCCCTTGTGCAGCAATAACTGCAACTAAACGTTTCTGGTAACTGTTGATCAGTCCTGCACACCGGCTTGGAGGAATTTTAGCCCATTCCTCCATATAGAACAGCTTCAACTCTGGGATGTTGGTGGGTTTCCTCACATGAACTGCTCGCTTCAGGTCCTTCCACAACATTTCGATTGGATTAAGGTCAGGATTTTGACTTGGCTATTCCAAAACATTAACTTTATTCTTCTTTATCCATTCTTTGGTCGAACGACTTGTGTGCTGAGGGTCATTGTCTTGCTGCATGACCCACCTTCTCTTGAGATTCAGTTCATGGACAGATGTCCTGACATTTTCCCTTAGAATTCGCTGGTATAATTCAGAATTCATTGTTCCATCAATGATGGCAAGCCGTCCTGGCCCAGATGCAGCAAAACAGGCCCAAACCATAATACTACCACCATCATGTTTCACAGATGGGATAAGGTTCTTATGCTGGAATGCAGTGTTTTCCTTTCTCCAAACATAATGGAGAAACCAAAATGTTCTATTTTGGTCTCATCTGTCCAAGAAACATTTTTCCAATAGCCTTCTGGCTTGTCCACATGATCTTTAGCAAACTGCACACGAGCAGCAATGTTCTTTTTGGAGAGCAGTGGCTTTCTCCTTGCAACCCTGCCATGCACGCCATTGTTGTTTAGTGTTCTCCTGATGGTGGACTCATGAACATTAACATTAACCAATGTGAGAGAGGCCTTCAGTTGCTTAGAAGTTACCCTGGGGCCCTTTGTGACCTCGCCAACTATTACACGCCTTGCTCTTGGAGTGATCTTTGTTGGTCGACCACTCCTGAGGAGAGTAACAATGGTCTTGAATTTCCTCCATTTGTACACAATCTGTCTGACTGTGGATTGGTGGAGTCCAAACTCTTTAGAGATGGTTTTGTAACCTTTTCCAGCCTGATGAGCATCAACAACGCTTTTTCTGAGGTCCTCAGAAATCTCCTTTGTTCGTGCCATGATACACTTCCACAAACATGTGTTGTGAAGATCAGACTTTGATAGATCCCTGTTCTTTAAATAAAACAGGGTGCCCACTCACACCTGATTGTCATCCCATTGATTGAAAACACTTGACTAATTTCACCTTCAAATTAACTGCTAATCTTAGAGGTTCACATACTTTTGCCACTCACAGATATGTAATATTGGATTATTTTCCTCAATAAATAAATGACCAAGTATAATATTTTTGTCTTGTTTGTTTAAATGGGTTCTCTTTGTCTACTTTTAGGACTTGTGTGAAAATCTGATGATGTTTTAGGTCATATTTATGCAGAAATATAGAAAATTCTAAAGGGTTCACAAACTTTCAAGCACCACTGTATATTCGGGATAAAATTAGCTCATATTTTAAGTCGTTCAAATTCTGTAAAGCTGCTTTGCGACAATGTTTATTGTTAAAAGTGCTATACAAATAAACTTGACTTGACTTGACTGCAGGCAGGCCAGTTCAGCACCCATACTCTTCTACTATGAAGCCATGCTGTTGTAATAGATTCAGTATTCAGTTTAGCATTGTCTTGCTGAAATATGCAAGGCCTTCCTGGAAAAAGACGTCATCTGGATGGAAGCATATGTTGCTCTAAAACATGTATATACCTTTCAGCATTGATGGTGCTTTTCCAGATGTGCAAACTGCCCATGCCATAGGCACTAATGCACGCCCATATCATCAGAGATGCAAGCTTTTGAACTGAGTGCTGATAACAAACCAGATGGTCCCTCTCCTCTTTAGTCCAGAGGATGCAGCGTCCATGGTTTCCAAAAAGAATTTCAAATTTCGACTAGTCTGACCACAGAACAGTTTTCCACTTTGCCTCAGTCCATTTTAAATGAACTTTAAATGAGTTCAAAGACATGCGGTTAGGTTAACATGGCCTTGGCCTTGGGCTGAAGTGCCCTTGAGCAAGGCGCCTAACCCCCAGCTGCTCCCCACGTGCTGTAGCATAGCTGGCCACTACACTGCACCGTGTTCACTGCTTCAGATGGGTTAAATGTAGAGGACGAATTTCACTGTGTTTGAGTGTGTGAATGTGACAAATAAAGGCTTCTTCTTCTTCTGCTTCTTCTTCTTCAGCCCAGAGAAGACAGCAGCGTTTCTGTATCATGTTCATATATGGCTTCTTCTTTGCATGATAGAGCTTGAACCTGCATTTGTGGATGGCACGGCGAACTGTGTTCACAGACAATGATTCCTTGAAGTGTTCCTGACCCCATGCAGTGATTTGCATTACAGAATCAGGACTACTTTTAATGCAGTGCCACCTGAGGGCCCGAAGATCACAGGCATCCAATATTGATTTTCAGCCTTGTTCCTTGCGCACAGAGATTTCTCCAAGATTCTCAGAATTTTTGATTATATTATGTACTGTAGATGAGATATTCAAAGTCTTCATAAATTTACACTGAGGAACATTATTCTGTAATTGTTCCACAATTTGTAGATGCAATTTTTCGCATATTGGTGAACCTCTGCCCATCTTTACTTCTGAGAAACTGTGCCTTTCTAAGATGCTCTTTTTATACCCAAACATGCTACTGACCTGTTGCCAATTAACCTATTTAGTTGCAAAATGTTTCTCCAGCTGTTTCTTTTTAGTACCACTTACTTTTCCAGCCTTTTGTTGCCCCGTCCCAACTTTTTTGAGATGTGTTACTGCCATAAAATTCAAAATGAGCTAATATTTTTCATGAAATAGTAAAATGTCTTGGTTTAAACATTTGACATGTTGTCCATGTCTATTGTGAAAAAAAAAAATGGATTTATGAGATTTGAAAATCATTGCATTCTGTTTTTATTTACATTTTACACAGCATCGCAACTTTTTTGGAATTGGGGTTGTATGTGAAAATTTTTGTTACAGCCATATTTGTGATTATTTATTATTGGGTTTTCATGAATGACAATCTTTTTTTTTTTTCAAATATTTGAAATATTTGTTGGGGTGTCAATAAAATTTTTAGCACAAATTTCTGAGAGAAAATTCTGTTATTTAGAAAAGTAGTTTGAATGAGTGGTTTTGACAGAACAAAGATGAGAGTTTCTCTTTTAGTTTCAATGGTATTTTTTAAATTATTGTGTGTCATGTTTAATGCATATTATTTTTGTTCATTGTCATGAAGGGTGCCGAAGTAGTTTTGCAGGGTTTACAAGACTGAAGCTGCAGTTTAGGAGGGGTCTCTACATTGTGCTGCATTGAACATGCCTGCAATTTTGCCAAACAAAATGCAGTGTTTGCTCAATTCCCCAACAGACAGTGATCTTTTAAATATTTAAACTGCAAATAGCTAACAAGCAACACACTGTCCTTCAAGAAGTTAAAAAAAAAAAAAAAAAAGCAGTACATGAGTAAAACTTCTGTGGGCAAGAAAAAGCAATGCAACCTCTGGCAAGCCAGGACTTCATTTATACCCAGGCTATGGACCTCTCCTTCTATATTTTACCTCTTTTCAACTATGGGTATGCATGTGACAGAAGCTTTGATCACATATGGTATTAATTAGGCAGTGCTAATTAGCCACTTGGGTTTCTCTCTATGTGCCCCAGGGAAAGCTGTGTGGCCCAGCCTGACATACTATAGAAGACATTTTCCACACAGCTTGTTATTTTTAATAAGGTTCCAATCACACTATCTAATAACTATCCCAGATTAAGAATTTGGATTTTTGTTTTTACTTGCCCCCTCTATGTTCTCTGCTTTGGGATACAATTCAAAAAAATTGGCATGCAAATAAATAACTTTCATCTCTGTTCACTGGGGCTTGCAACCAGAATTAATAAAATAGAAGAAGAAAAACCTCTGTCCGCAAGGTTTCAAAAGGGTAAGATCTTGAAATGTATATACTTATCCAATTTCAGTTAGTAGTGAATTATATATGATATAATTATTTGTCACTACACAATAATTCACTGCCACAATATCCAGTGACATTTACTTTGATTATATTACATTATCAGGTATGCCAACCGTTATGCATTTTGCACAGAAGATTTATTTAAGTTAATATCACAGCATGCTAGTAAAAGTTATCACTCAAGAATAGGAGCAGTATTTTTTCTCCCCAGTAAAACTGGAGATTAGCCAATTGACAAATTAAACTTGAATGATTTGCTAAAATAGTGAATGTTTTGATCTCATTAATATGAAATAAAATCAATGTAAATCAATTAATTATATTTATTAATAATGCTACCAAAATATTTCATCCAAAAATGTAACCATTTTTCAATACGGTTTTATTAGCCACCACCCAAGAAGGTTGCGTCAAGAAGATTAAAGTGTTGGCTGATTTTTGTAGCTATTCCGGCATGGTTATTAACCAGTTGAAAACAAATTTTATGGTGATTAATGATACTGATGCAGACAGGGCACTTGCATGTGTATATGACTTGACGGTAGAAAATTGTATAACTTACACATATTTAGGAGTTGTATTTATGCAGGATGGAAAAGTAGAGTCATCAGTAAAAGAACATTTGCTAAGTAAGCAAAAACATCTCAGTAAATTTGCAGCCTTCGTGAAGAAGAATTCTGATTTTCCATTTTGGGTGAAACAAAAAGTTTTGGATGCCGCCTTACTAAGTACCATTCTGTATGGTTGCGAGTCCTGGCTGGGATCAGGTAAGAACGCAGCCCAGTCTGTACATAACACAGCCTTGAAATCTCTCCTGGGAGTCAGACAGACGACGCCCAATTATCTGGTTCTTTTAGAACTGGAGTACCCTTCGTTACGAGCGAAAGTGTCATCACTTTCGCTCGTAACGAAGGGTACTCCAGTTCAGTGAAGATTTCTGTCACGCATGTTAAATAACAGAAGCGGGTTACCTGATGACCTGTTTTATACCATATGGGAGATTTGTAGTAATGCTAAAACGTCTGGTGCAAGGTATCTATAAAGTCTCCTAGATGCAGATGATCATGTGATGGTGGATATAACACGCTGCAAACATTCTGTTATAACGTCATAACAGTCTAAGATGTACTGTAACTTGAATCTAGACTTGTCCTTGCCAGGTATATATACCTCATTTGACATTGCAGATCACAAGAGAATATCAAACACTAGGTTATGCCTTTCAACTTACAATCTTGCTGTAGAGACTGGTTGATAGGCTAGAATTCCACACAATAAACGATTATGCCCTTGTGGTGTAGTTCAAACTGAAGAACATATCCTTTGTAAATGCCCATTGACTGCAGATATCAGAGCAGAGAATTCAGGTATGAACTTTTCAAACATTCGTGATTTTTTTAAAACTCTGATAAAATAAGAGTGTGTAAAGTACTGTATGTGTGAATTCCATGAAACGGTATTAGTAGTCTTTCTCGTGATCCCAGCATTTTCTTTTGAGTAGTAGGGCCTAAGGTTATATCTTGCTGTCTAGCCTTAAATCCTATGAAATTATACTGTTGCAGGTTCATATTTGTAGCCCTTGAGATGTTTTTGTTATTTTATTTGTGCTTATTTCCTCATCTTGATTTGATTATTTTCTTTTTTTGGTAAAAGCTGTAATAGTCATGTTTTTTTGTCCGTCCTGGTTGCTGTACATATATTGGATATTATAGCAATAAACTAATCTAATCTAATCTAAAAAATAAATAAATAAAATAAAAAAAACCCTGCCCTCTTGGTTTAAAACTGAAAGAGAATATGATTTCTGTACAGTGGTATCTTGAAACAATACAAAGCCAAACATTCAGTGCTTTTTTTTCACACATTGAAATTTGAAAACATTACATATTTCTAGAGTCATGGTACTTATAGGGTGACGCTAAAAAGTACTAGCAAATTCAATCATGGAAAAGGAGTCTTTTTGGTTTCTGTGGTTGGACTAAAGAAGGTAGATCGCATAGCCCTGATCCATATATATTGAATTACCTAATATCAACTGTTACTCCCATAAAATAAATCTAGTCTCACCTGACTCAAATTGGTCAGAAGAATGCAGTAAAAATAAACTTTCAGAAATCTCAAAAGTGAAAAGACCAACATCCATTCATCATCTGTAGCTGCTTATCCTGTTCTACAGGGTCGCAGGCAAGCTGGAGCCTATCCCAGCTGACTATGGGCGAGAGCCGGGGTACACCCTGGACAAGTCGCCAGGTTATCACAGGGCTGATACATACCGTAGAGACAAACATTCACACCTACGGTCAATTTAGAGCCACCAATTAGCCTAACCTGCATGTCTTTGGACTGTGGGGGAAACCGGAGCACCCAGAGGAAACCCACGCGGACAACATGCAAACTCCACACAGAAAGGCCCTCGACGGCCACTGGACTCGAACCCAGGACCTTCTTGCTGTGAGGCGACAGTGCTTACCACTACACCACCATGCCGCCCAGACCAACATCATTATTTTTTTTATTTTTTTTGCACAGTCTACAGTAAGACCACCCCAGAAGCTGTAACTAATAGTTAAAAAGCCAACCATGGAAAAATTTAAAAAGCCAACCATGGAAAAATTTGCCAGGGATTTAAAGACAAATTTACCACAGCTCTTTTTTTAGTTACCATCACATGCTGTGTAAAATAGCATCACAGTAGCTTTACTGATTTTAAAAATGTCAGCTCCTCAAGGCAAGCAATGGGCTATGATGGTAAAAATAGAATCGCTGAGAATGTCATGTGACACTTCATTATCCCTATGCAGTCTTCCAGCACACTGCATTGCTGCAATAGAATGTCATTTCCCATCTTTGAAAAGGTAAATAATGAATTTAGCTCCACTTTGCCATCAGATTATTTAAGTACCACTTATAACTGACCCAGTGAGATGGGTGTGAAAGACAGAGTAAGCAAGGAGGAAAGAGGGAGAAAGAGATGGCACAAAGGGTAGAAATCAATAATAATGGAAGACATAAATGAGAGCTAGAAATGATATGAAGTTGCAATTAAACACCCAAAAGGGGGTTCTTGTTTTAGAAAAATAATTGTGAAATGTGAATAAAAATGTGAACAGGAGTCAGCAGTATGACAACCCTGAATCAGAAAAACTTGGGATGGTATTTTGAAATTGAAATTAAAACTGAAATCAATTATTTTGTAAATAATTTTTGAGTTGTACTGCACTCAAAACAATACAACAGCACATTATTTGATGTTTTACCTCATGCATTTTTTTAAATTAACAGTTATTTCAATTCTGATTCTTGCAACACATTTCCAAAAAAGTTACGATGATCAAGAATTTAATCACTTTATAATGTAGCCATTCCTTCTAACAACACTTAAAAGATGTTTATGGACTGAAGATACCAAGTGATGAAGCGTTTCAGGTGTTATTTTGTCCCATTCTTACTGCAAATGGGTCCTAATGTATGCAACAGTACGGGGTCGTCATTGTCATATTTTTGGTTTTAAAATTTGCCACACATTCTCTATTGGGGACAAAGGAGACAGACACCCTCTTCTTCCACAGCCATGCTTTTGTAATGTGTGCAGAATGTATTTTTTTCATTGTCTTGTTGAAATATCTCATCTCATCTCATTATCTCTAGCCGCTTTATCCTTCTACAGGGTCGCAGGCAAGCTGGAGCCTATCCCAGCTGACTACGGGCGAAAGGCGGGGTACACCCTGGACAAGTCGCCAGGTCATCACAGGGCTGACACATAGACACAGACAACCATTCACACCCACATTCACACCTACGGTCAATTTAGAGTCACCAGTTAACCTAACCTGCATGTCTTTGGACTGTGGGGGAAACCGGAGCACCCGGAGGAAACCCACGCGGACACGGGGAGAACATGCAAACTCCGCACAGAAAGGCCCTCGCCGGCCACGGGGCTCGAACCCAGACCTTCTTGCTGTGAGGCGACAGCGCTAACCACTACACCACCGTGCCGCCCTGTTGAAATATCCTTGGAAAAGATGTCGTCTTGAAGGCAGCATACGTCACTCCAAAGTCTCAATGTACTTTTATGCATTAATGTTGCCATCACAGAAGTGTAAGTTACCTTTGCCAAGTTCACTGACACAACCCCATACCATGACAAACCCTGGCTTTTGGACTTGTTGCTGGTAAAAGTCTGGATGGCCCGTTTTGTCTTTGGTCTGAAGCACACGGCGTCCATTTCTTCCAAAAATGACCTGGAACACTGATTTGTCTGACCACAATACATGTTTCCACTGTTTGACGGTCCATCCCTGAGTCCAGAGAAGTCGACGGCACGTCTGGACATAGTTAACATAAGGATTCCTTTTTACACAGTAAAGTTTAAACTGGTATTTGTGGATGTAATTCCGTATTGTCATGCTTGAAAATAGTTTGCCAGTGGTTATATCAGCTATAGATGAATGATGGTTCTTGATGCAGTGCTGTCTGAGAGATTAGAGATCACGGGTGTTCAGATTAAGCTTGCACCCTTGATCTTTACACACCAAAATTTCTCCAAATTCCCTGAATCGTTTCATGATATTATGCATTGTAGAGGGTGAAATATCCAAATCCCTGTGGATCTTTTTTTTGGAACATTGTTTTTAAACAGTTCAATGATTTTCTCATTTGTTAAAAAATTGAAGCTCCTTGGCCCATCTTTGCTTCTCAAAAACGAGCTCTTTCCTGGGTACTGATCATGTATCAAATCATAATTACAAATCACCTGCTGACATCATCTTAAGTAATCATATCATTATTTAATCATTTCACCTCCAGTGACCCTAACACCTCCAGGATGACTGAGAGGGTCAATGACCCATGTGACCTCAATGACTCTCCTTAGGGTTGCTTTTGGTCCACTAGAGGATAAATACCTGGAACTCCCCACTAATCAGACAAAACTGAAGAAGGCTTTAGGATGAGAGGTGAAACATCTTCAAGAATTTCAAGCAAGTCCATTTGTCTATTTTAAGACCTACGGTTTACAATGACCTTGATGACTGAGAACCTTCACAGACATAAATAAGTGAGATGAAGTCACCTTCCCACATTGGTGGGGCATTAGTTAGGCCATAGGGCATTACTATGTAATCGTCATGTCCCTTACTAGTGCTAGAGGTAGCCCTCTTCTCATTAGCTTTAGGAATGGAAATTATCTCATCTCATCTCATTATCTCTAGCCGCTTTATCCTGTTCTACAGGGTCGCAGGCAAGCTGGAGCCTATCCCAGCTGACTATGGGCGAAAGGCAGGGTACACCCTGGACAAGTCGCCAGGTCATCACAGGGCTGACACATAGACACAGACAACCATTCACACTCACATTCACACCTACGGTCAATTTAGAGTCACCTAACCTGCATGTCTTTGAACTGTGGGGGAAACTGGAGCACCCGGAGGAAACCCACGCGGACACGGGGAGAACATGCAAACTCCACACAGAAAGGCCCTCGCCGGCCACTGGGCTCGAACCCAGGACCTTCTTGCTGTGAGGCAACAGCGCTAACCACTACACCACCGTGCCGCCCGAATGGAAATTAGATTATGTTATATCTATATATTCTATCCACATTCACTGGCTGTGAGCAATTGCATGCTCTGATTGGCTACTCTACTACGAGACTATCAGCTCATATACCATGAGTAGAGAAAACAAAACGTCAGAGTTTTTATTTCATCCCCAACTGAGGACGAAATAAAAACTATACTTGAAAACAAACCCCCCAAAAATACAAAAACAAGCAACAAAATATGGAATAAAAGTATTTGATGGTAAAAGCATGTCTTTTTTATTTTTAAGAATTATTATTATTGCATTTTTCACAAATTGCTACTGTCATTTCCCTGGGTTGTCTCATTCTCATCTCATTATCTCTAGCCGCTTTATCCTTCTACAGGGTCGCAGGCAAGCTGGAGCCTATCTCAGCTGACTATGGGCGAAAGGCGGGGTACACCCTGGACAAGTCGCCAGGTCATCACAGGGCTGACACATAGACACAGACAACCATTCACACTCACATTCACACCTACGGTCAATTTAGAGTCACCAGTTAACCTAACCTGCATGTCTTTGGACTGTGGGGGAAACCGGAGCACCTGGAGGAAACCCACATGGACACGGGGAGAACATGCAAACTCCACACAGAAAGGCCCTCGCCGGCCACGGGGCTCGAACCCGGACCTTCTTGCTGTGAGGCGACAGCGCTAACCACTACACCACCGTGCCGCCCTCCCTGGTTTGTTAACATTGTAAGCAGAAATGATCTTGTCCAACATTTTTTATAAAGTTTTTATATATTGAGTTTGCAAAAAATAAAAATTCTCTGTTTCTCAAAATCCAGTGAATGTGAATTGGATAAAACAGTTATTCCACTCAATCTTGCTGTACAAGGCTTATAGCCAACTCAGCACTACACACTTTGTCGGCTATCAGCTCATGTATGACTCGATTTCGTGGAATAACTGTTCAATATACTATTTGCATACTCTTATAACATTATACTATTTGTATTCATCATCAAGAAACAAGTGATTAGAGTCATGTGTGGTGATGTTGAGCTGTTTTCAAAATCCCTATCCATGAAGTCCCCTATTGTTCTGGAGTCTAGGTGGGCGAATGTACACAGAGATTGATCACAGCAGCAAACTGTTACTTGGTAGCAGAAAATATTTGATGGTAAAAGGGGTCAGATGAGAGAAACATATCCCAGATAACATTGTGTGGGTTGTAACTCTCTGGGGAGATACATACATACATGATATAGTCCCAATTCTCATTGTTGTTTTCTAGCAAGTGGCTTGTGACCTCTTTGCAGAGTTCAGTGCTTTTACTCAACCTAAACTGCACAGCCCCATCAGAGCTAATCACTGCCCATGTTCATGGCAAAGTATTCTCAAATATGAAGATTTGAACCAAACAAAAGTGTTCATTTTAAATTGCAAAATTAGTACACAGTCCAACCAACAGGTTAAAGTGCTAGTCTTATGAAAATAGCATCACCCCTGGAAACTATACCTTATAAAACTAGACATGTTAAATACTTTACTATCTAATTTGTATTTTAATACAAGACTGGGAACATGTTCTATTTAGCTGGTAAAGTTTGGCTCTTTGAGTCTGCCATTGCACTAATGTATTCCAGGGGCGGATCTAGAAAAATATTTATGGGGTGGCAAGAGGGGGGCAGGAATTTTTGAGGGGTGGCAACGTATTACAGACGTATATATACTGAATTTAATCACAGTTATCACAGTTTGATGACAAATAGTATGTACACACTACAAAAGGGCACGGGCTGCCATTTACAAACTCATACAGACAAACTTAATCTCATGCTTTTATTGTTCACGAAAAACACACATTCTCAGATGAGGTCTATACCGTTTCTGGACAGTTTTATACTGTATATGCAAAAGAACAGACACTAAAAAACAACAACAATAACAACACTGCTTCAAGTTCAGCATGATTTAAACCATTTACACCAGTGTCACATTTTATAGGTTTTTTTTCCTCACGCTTTGTAAAGGCTCACCAGTGAGCATAACATGAACTTGTCATGCCTACAACAGCTGAATGAGGCGATTTCCATGTTGCTCAGCAAAACGCTTCACAAATTTATAGTTAGCTAAATAACGTTCTCCAACCTGATTTTTATCCTCTCAAAATCAGCATCGCAACTATGCTAGCACTGTTCATTCATTATAATTTCATTTCTTGATAGTTAATCAGCTTTTACCTCTTTCCTCCTGTGTCTCCTTTCCTCGCGACTCCTGGTTCCCTCGCTTCGCGCCTCTCAATTTTCCAAAACAACCAATCTCTGGCGTTATCTAGTGCTGCATTCGCCGCAGTCGGACATTGGAAATTCGCGCACGTAAATGTCAAATTGGCCGTAATTTTTCTTTGAATTCGTCACTGCCAACTGGGGTGGCAGCAGGGGTGGCAAGGCTTTCTTTTAGGGTGGCATTTGCCACCCTATGCCACCCTGGTAGATCCGCCCATGATGTGTTCCTGATAAGCTACTGTTAATTTAAAGGAAGTGATGTCATATGCGCAACGATGTCATATGGCATTTCTGGCTTCGGCTGCTTTGCAAAGCGCAGCACGTTAACAATTTTTTTTTTAATTCCACAACAAAACTAAAACCAAAGCATGCCTCCTAAGAGGTGTGTTGTTCAAGGCTGTTCAAGTGTAGGCAATAAAAAAGTAGACTTTAGCTCTATTATAGCCCAAAGTCGGCAGGACACTGACAGAATGAATAGGTTTGATTTGTACACACAAAGAGAGGTAACTTCAAGCTGACAGGACGGTTTGGTGTCTGCTCCATACATTTTGAAAAAGATACATTTGTGAGGCAAATTCACATAGAAGGATTTGAGTGACATCTGGTACGTGGAGCAGTTCCTACGATCTGGAAACAGAAGTCAAAAGTGCCATCCCAAAGAGCTCACTGCCACACAGGAAGTGTCAAGCTTGTGTTTAACCTGTTGCTTGAATGTATTGGTTGTCCTTAGTCTTCTATCCTTTTAACTGATAGTAGTTCTGAAGTTTTATACAAGGCTAAATAATGGCAGTAATTAGCCACTTTCACTTTCAGTGCTGGAGCTGGCAGGAGTGGGTGGCGCGTTGTGCTATATGCCTTGTGCGCAGCGAGTGTGCAGCAGCCAGGAATTTGTTCAGGTTCACCTCCAAAATTAAGTTGCTCATAAAACTACAACCTTTTCTGGTTCTAACAGTACCATTTAGGACCATGTAGACCCTTTCTATTTTGTGCTACAATATCAAGTATTGTTGTTTGTGTGTGTGTGGAGGGGGGTCAGCGTGCAATTACCATTATTTATTTTTTACCAAAATCACAGTATCTCTGCAACCATAAAAGACTTTTCAAAATTCCAAAACCTATGATCTTGTTCCTGTCACACCTGTGCGCCGTGGTCCAGGGGACCGTTTTTGATATCTGCTCACCAAATTGGATTGTTTGCTTGTTGTCACCTTTATACGGTAAATAAAACCATCTTCTGCACATACATCCGTCTCCAACCCTTTAATCACTCTGTAATAAACTTCCCTGTGTATTTCTGAATGTTGTCATTGCCTTTTTGTCCACTGAAACACATGCGACGTTATATTGCATCTAAAAACATGACTTCAATATCAAATGAATGGACATGCCATCCCGTTATCTCTCTCAACTAACTCATCGTTGTTTTTTTTCTGTATTTATAGGCTCTGAAAGAGATTCTCTCACAACATGAGCGAAATGTAAGAAGATCATAGGTTTTGGAATTTTGAAAAAAAAATCTTTTATGGTTGCAGAGATACAGCAATTTTAGTAAAAAATAAATAACAGTAATTGAGCGCTGAACCCCCACACACACACACACACAACTCTACTTAACATTGTAGCACAAAATAGAAAGGGTCTTCATGGTCCTAAATGGTACTGTTAGAACCAGAAAAAGTTGCAGTTTTATGAGCAACCTAGTTTCAGAGGTGAACCTGATCAAATTCCTGGCTGCTGCACACTCGCTGCGCATAAGGCATATAGCACAACGCGCCACCCAATCCTGCCAGCTCCAGCACTGAAAGTGATAGTGCCTAATTATTGCCATTATTTAGCCTTGTGCCTACCAAGTGAGGTTACAAAGATGACAATTACAAAGAGACACTGCTTTATCATTACTGTAAAAGTTGAACACCAAATCAGTAAAAAAAAAAAAGAATATGAAAACCATGATTTGTGTAATGTATTAACTTCCTGGGTTCCAGAAAACCACTGGAGCAGTTGTTGCTCTGCTTCTTCACGTGCGACTTGGCTTGCATATTCGTCTACCTCTTTCTCCGTGGCTATAGGTTCTAAATCGTCCTCAGACAACCAACCAAAGATTGAGGACGAATTTGAGCTTTCGTCGTCTTTTTCAAAAGAATCAGTATCAAGAACGCACGCCATTGCGGAGAATAGTATAGAGTCTGTGTGGACACAAAAGACGGCAGTGGTGCACATGATGTCATACATGCAGCGCCACTGACTTGTAAATCGCTGTGATCTAATAATGGCGGACAAGCTTTTAGTGATTTTTGGAACAGAATTCAGATGCAAAAAATGGATTTTTCGAACCATTGTTTTTATTTATCGGTGAAATTTACAACCTTTTAGAGCATATCACACACAGAAAACCCAGGATTTTATGATGTAATTTTCATCAGACTAGTACTTTAAGTTGACTGGAGCTTTGGGATGTGGGATATGAATGATCTTTAAACTTAAAAAGTAACTATAAATAGACTTTTACAGCTGCTTATATTTCCTGAATATTCTCATAATCATTTTAAAAGGATGGCTAACCAAGACAAAAGCGCCTTTACATAATGAAATTCTTGTTATACAATTAAAGCTTTTTTTTTTTGTTGTTAACAGAAGCGTCACTTTATGAACACTAATATACTAGTGGCATCATTTTGGTGCCATGATTCATAATTCTGCTGAGCATGTAAATTTTACAACAATTTTATGTCTATTCTCATTTTGATTACAAGTTTAGCATAATGATGCCATTACTGGCACAACAAGAGTGATGCTTGCCAATGCCTATTCATGCAGGATTTGTGGAAACTAATCTTCACCCATGGAATACAAATCCAAACCATGTATAATTCATGCAGACAGATTTAGCAACGCAAGGCAAGTAAGGCAGTGTGCATTTCCAAAATATATAAACCTTTCGCCTAGTCACTCCATTTGTATGCTTTTATCGTACCTACAGTGTCATAAGCTAACAAGCTAAACCATAATGAATGCATTTGCATTACAGATAAACACTGTTTTAAAATGTGATCATATATAATGTGTGTAATACAGCTTTAATTTACACACGATAATCCAAAATCATATACTACACGAACACAGATGTGAGAATTGATATAACAGAGATGTCAATTAATAATATAACAATTGCCTAATGTCTGAATAAAAAGAGGAATTTACACCTTAAATCATACACTGAATAATTAGTTATTCCAGCTATTCATAATTATGCCAATTAGTGCAATGCCCAGGCTCATGTCAAATGAAAAAAAACAAACAAAAATTAAATTAAAATGTCAAGAGCTTTCACTGCTGCATTGGAGAAGAATGTTTAAGTGTGACAATCTTAGTAGTTAAATATTTATAATGATCTCTAGGCATCAAGAGGGAATTTAAAATGAGAATTATTCTTTGCTCATGCTCTCTAGACAGCATTATTATTTTCACAATTTAAAAAACATATATGCAATACAGTATGTTTAAAATCGTTCAGGTAATTTGATTTTTCTTCACCTCAAAATGATTCAGCTGACTGATTTTATTTGTGAACTGCATCACGGCAATATAGCCACCTGGAAATAGAAACTGGTATTGAAGCAGCCTATGTCTGAGAAGAAAAACCATGAAAGAACGAGGTAAGTCATGTCAGCACTTCATTTTAAAAGACACAATCAGACTGTGGTTAAGGATTCAGTGTTGTCAATTATTATATATACAGGCCACTTTTTCGATGCAATAAAACCATGTATTCTCTTCCCTTCTAGAGGGTTTATTGATGGCATGTTATCATATTGCTTATCCTCCGTGTATTACGCCACTCCCCCAATGGAGAATGAGCATGCAATATTGTTACAATATTGTATGTTGTCAAGACAACATGACATCACACGTTGAAGACATAAAACTTCTGCATTAGCAAGCAACAGTGCCAGTTTGTAAACAAACATGGCCACCAGATTTGCTTCGCTAAAAACAGAAGGTTTTGAGAGAATTTTGGCTGCCAGGTCGCTCCGTTGTGTGTAGCTGTCGATGTTGATTTTGAAAGTAACTAAGTAAATTAAACATGGAAAATAATAATAATAATAATAATAATAATAATAATAATAATAATAATAATATTTGGCTTGACTGTGCTAGCACTGGCCTTCACTAACACTACACCACCGAGTCGTGGGTAAGCTAGCATTGGCCTTTGTTAATGCTACTGCTATACTGGCTGGAAGGTAACTGGACCGCTGTGTTAACAGCACCGAGTCGCGGATAAGCTAGTGTTGGCCTTCGAAAATGCTAATATGAAGAGAGTGTGTATGTATAATACTGGCTGGCTTTGAGTAGTCAATCAGATATATTCCATTCAGCTAGCATGATATTGAACTCTTCTTTGACTCATTCACTATCATGCTAGCTGATATACCACACAAAGCCAGCCAATATTATTTAAATCTACAACATTCTTCAGCTTATTCCCAAGATGAAACCAGAGTGATAATGGAAAAAAGCAATTTTCCAATTCAGCCATCTGAAACAACAACTGACACACAAAAGAGCACATAGAACTATATATACTTTTTAAGATCAAGGATAGAAACATCTCATCTCATTATCTCTAGCCGCTTTATCCTTCTACAGGGTCGCAGGCAAGCTGGAGCCTATCCCAGCTGACTATGGGCGAAAGGCGGGGTACACCCTGGACAAGTCGCCAGGTCATCACAGGGCTAACACATAGACACAAACCATTCACACTCACATTCACACCTACGGTCAATTTAGAGTCACCAGTTAACCTAACCTGCATGTCTTTGGACTGTGGGGGAAACCGGAGCACCCGGAGGAAACCCACGCGGACACGGGGAGAACATGCAAACTCCACACAGAAAGGCCCTCGCCAGCCCCGGGGCTCGAACCCAGGACCTTCTTGCTGTGAGGCGACAGCGCTAACCACTACACCACCGTGCCGCCCCGGATAGAAACATAATTAATAAAATAAATCTGATACCACTGTGGTAGCTAAATTAGACAGCTACAAAGTACACAATATCTGATAATCAATAAATGAAAAGGAAGGTGGACACCAAAACACACACTGAGATTAAAGAAAAAGAAAAAAATGGCTGGCAAGGTGCACAAAGAATGAAAAATATCCATATGAAACAACTATTTATGATCAGCCTACAATGTGATTGTGATCATATTTAGCCAGAGGACCTATTTAAAAGTCCACATAAACAGTATTTTAGTACATTTCTTCTTCAGATAACTTGTAACCCTCTGTAAAACTATTATAAGGAAAAGAAACAGCTGCATTTTTTAAAAATTTAAAACAGAACGAACACTCAGCATCTGAGACGCTTGCAGTGTGCTGTAAGTAATTTTACTCTAATCAATATCTAATTTCATGCACATTCAGAGGGGAAAGGTCAGACCTTCAGAGTGAAATGTGTTTATGTTACTCGTTTATGCCTGTGAAATCTGAAATTCCACAGTTATCAAGTAAAGTCGAAAGAGATGATGTACCATGAAGAGAAAACAAAAAACAAAGAAAAGAAAAGTTTTGTTGCAGCCGCCTTTTAAGGCAACACCTGGGAGTAGAGAGGTTTTTTGTTTTGTTTTATAAATGGCATAGTTGAACTGAATGATGTCATCTTATTATATTCCGTTCTCAAACCAGATTTAAGTACAAACTTCAGTGTTCTGTTTAGATTTTCATTTGATACTAACAAACAAACAAATAAAGTGACATGCAGTTTCAGTGGCTAACTACTTCCTTTCATTCCAGAAAACCAGGGAATGTTCTGGAATGAACTTCCATTTGGTCATTTCCTTACCAAGTATCAATAGCAAAGTTTATGACGTTGTGACCATGACCATGATATTCAACACCTATTAAAGGTCCCCACTACATCAGGCTTATCCTCTTTCCCATTCTCGCCTTATCAAGAAGTTGAGGAAATATTGATAATAATCCAAATCTTGTGTGTGTGTGTGGGGGGGGGGTTGTTTGTTTGTTTGTTTTTTATAAATTTGCTTTATCAGGACAGCACATCATATTTATACATCACTTCCTATTTATATAAGGAGACAGAAAAAAAATCTCATCTCATCATCTCTAGCCGCTTTATCCTGTTCTACAGGGTCGCAGGCAAGCTGGAGCCTATCCCAGCTGACTACGGGCGAAAGGCGGGGTACACCCTGGACAAGTCGCCAGGTCATCACAGGGCTGACACAGACACAGACAACCATTCACACTCACATTCACACCTACGGTCAATTTAGAGTCGCCAGTTAACCTAACCTGCATGTCTTTGGACTGTGGGGGAAACCGGAGCACCCGGAGGAAACCCACACGGACACGGGGAGAACATGCAAACTCCGCACAGAAAGGCCCTCATCAGCCATGGGGCTCGAACCCAGACCTTCTTGCTGTGAGGCGACAGCGCTAACCACTACACCACCGTGCCACCCGACAGAAAAAAATATAAAAAATAAAATAAAAAATAGAAACCACCCACCCTTCCACCCCAATTTGTCCAATTTTTACAATGTGAATTAGTGTTTCACAGCATATATATTAAATAGCTAGCACACAAACTCGTGGTCAGGTCATACCAAAGACCATCATAACAATGGTATCTACTGTCATCTGGCAAGGCATGCTTCAATACAGATGTGAGTAGGGAATCAAACTCTTGTGGTTACCAGAGCACCGGCCCCTTACTATAACCCTAGCTATGTAATAGGTGAGAGGCTGAAGGCTACTGAAACAGAGATCAGCGCAGCACCCATGTGCCTCAAGAGCCGGTTAGTCCTGGGACAAGAGACTGCCTCGGAAGACTAGATCCTGATATGGGAGGGACCTTGACCTGACTTAACACATAATTAAACATTTTCAGCATCTTAAAGAATTACAAATACTTGATGCGACTACAGAAGTACAGTTGGATACAAGGTGATATGAAAGTGCATTTCTAAGCAATGTGAACTGCAAATACTTGGTGAAAATATGAAAGTTTAGATTGCCATATAGTGCAAAATTTCTTAGTTGACACTCAGAGAGAATTTGATTTTTTCCAGTTTAAGGATTCACATTGCAACAGTCTGCCAAGAGCATTCTGCGTAAGGCTTAGACCAGGGGTTTTCAAAGTGTGGGAGAGTCAGCCCCCCCTCGGAAAGCAAATAAACAACAGCACCCCCCTCACAATTTTTGTTGTTGCTATACTTAATGTTCCATTCGTATTTTTAAAAAATGGTTGTTGTACACATTTTTCTTTTTTTCTTTTTCACATTTTAAACATCTGTGCTTTTTAAAACATCTTGTTTTACACATTTTAAACATCTCATAGCATCATTAGCTAGCACCTCTTGGCAGAGAACACACTGTGGCAGTGGAGCATCTTCAGATCCAGTCCATGAAAATCCAAACTTTAAAAAATAATCGTGGTCATACTTCCTTCTTTTTTCAGTCCCCCCAGGATTCCGCGGGCCTTTTTTGTGATTGTTGCAGGCTAAAATGTCTGATGTTGCGAGGGGGTTTTCAAAAAATTGCGATGAAGGTTGCGGTGTTTTTTAGGTTTTTGTTGCGATTACATTGCGGGAGGAAGTGAAAGTTGCGAAAAATTGTTGCGATTTTCTCTTTTTGTGATTAAAATTGAGTGATATGTTAAATATTAAGTTATTACTGAAAAACTATTGATTAAAAAAACAAAGACACTGAGAAATGGCCCTATAAACAACTTTACCAATATAAAAGATTACCAGGACTACAAAAATGCAGAAAAATAGGCTTTACTTATCCAAATGCACCTGTTGGTTCAAAAGTTAAAGTGCATAGAACCTCACAGCACAACATGAAGTTACCTTAAAATATAATATAAATGCCTCAGCTTTCATGTAAGAAAAAAAACTATTAATACTATTATGTGCAGGCAGTCTCTTCTGAAGACTAAATTAAACAATAATTATAAACTAATAAAATAAATGGCTTAGGCTTCATAGGAGAAAAAAAACAATTTGAACAGAATCTCACAGTATGATGCTGAAGCTGCCTAAACAATGGAAAATAAAATACCATTTTGGCAAAAATGTTGGCATCCATTAATTTCTTGTATTAAGTAAAAAAAATAATAAAGTGCACACAGTCCTTCACTGTAAACATAACACACTTTCAGTAACAGAATTTAAGCCTACATAAACACTGACTCGCACATCATGCAATGTTGCCAGATACTGCTGATGTTTTCCAGTCCAAAATATGTTCAAAACCCGCCAAAATGCACTTGAAACCACCCAATCTGGCAACACTGCTCGCATGCTGCTTCTCTTGAACGTATACACGGAAGTAAGGCGGAAGGTAGTTTGTCGACATCACCTCAAGACGACACCAACGATTGGTCAAATTTGCGGGAAAGTTGCGGTGATTGGATATAATTGCAACACCGCCCTGAATTCGCGGGGATTGGTTGAATTTGCGTTGAAGTTGCAAATCGCAACATCGCGAAATCCTGGAGGCTCTGTTTTTTTGCTTGGCCCAGACTCTGTCTCCTCACTCACTGTAGCTTTAGGTACTAAAAATCGATCCATTTTGTCTCTGGTAAAGGCTAGCTGAAGTTCGCTAAATGTCCGCAATAGTAACTTATTCTGGTTTATTTTTCCTCACGTCGCGCCCCCCCCCGAAGAACTCTGGCGTCCCACACTTTGAAAAGCCCTGGCTTAGACGATTTCCAGTGTAGGAGGATGCATCGATGGGCGATGAGAAAGGCAAAGGACAGGACATTTCATATCTTTTTAGTTAACTCAGGGTAGATAAAGGGCACTCTAAAAGTAGCAATGAGTGGTCAGAGTGCAATATCTGTACCTAGGACTTCTGACAGGATTTAAAAAAAAGTTTTTCCAAAATCCTGTTAATTTTGAACATGACCAGAAGGTATGGGCTAGACGAGAGGAGGTACAAGCACATTGATTACAGGTCTCACCAGTACCTAGCTTTGCTTAAGTGCATTCTATGGAGCACATTAAATTTTATAAGATTTAGATGGGTATAAGAGGAGGAATAATTAACCTGTAACTTGGCTTTTTCCCACCAGGCATTCTTAAACAGTTCAGCCTCCTGCTCATGTTTGATTTTGGCAAACTGGGGGGGGTGTCATTTGTTTGTGTGTCAACAGTTGGTATTTCAATATTACTTAAGAATATGTATCCATGTTTGAGTCTTTTGAGGGTTCTGATATATAAAGTTTAGAGTAGTATGATTTAAAAGTGCCATTGATTTCCAGGGGACACGTAAATTGGTTTGATTGGTCATAGACCTGAGGGATGCATCATGATGCTTATTGGAGTTTGAGTTGAAAGGACAACTGGCTTTGTCACTGTATTCATAGTGTCCTTTTAGACCTCAGTATAATTTGCTTTGTCATCTATGTGGAGGAAAGATCAAATTGAGTTTGGAAACTCACGTTTTGTTGGTACAGATCTGGAGTTGGATTTATTGCATATTGCTTATCAATATCAGATATTTTATTAGTTATATCCTTTTTTGTCTTTCTGCGTTGTCTATTATGGCAAGCAGAAAATTTTACCCCTTAGAAAACTTTTAGGGTGTCCCAAAGTATTGATGAATTACTCTCATATGAGCTATTAAAGCATAATTTCCTCAACTGCTTATAATTTTCTAAGTGCAGAAAACACAACAGTGTGGCTTCATAGACAGAGTGTGTGTGCTTGACTGGCCTGCTGCCAGTCCAGATCTGTCCCCTGTGGAGATTGTATGGCACATTATGAAGAGGAGAATCAGACAACAGTGACCACGGACTGTCGAGCAGCTAAAGTCTTGTATCAAGCAAGAATGGACAAAAATTCCAATTGCAAAAGTGCAACAGTTAATATCTTCAGATCCCAAAAAGTGTTATTAAAAGGAAAGCTGATGTAACACAATGGTAATAATGCCTCTGTCCCAACTTTTTTTTGAGTGTGATGCAGGCATGAAATTATAACTTCGTTTATATATACAAAAAAACAATTTATTTGGTCAGTAAAACTCTTGAAAATCTTTTCTTTGTACTTTTGTCAGTTAAATAAGCCATGACCTAATGGTTAGAGAAGCAGCTTTGGGACTAAAAGGTTGCTTCCCTGGACCAGCATAAATGGCTGAAGTGCCCTTGAGCAAGGCACCTAACCCCCAACTGCTCCCCAGGCTGCTCTGGGTATGCTGTACATCGCTCTGGATAAGAGCATGTGTCAAATGCCATTAATGTAATGTAAATAAAGGTTCATGTGAATTCACAACTTGCAGACTTTTGTTTTTATTGCATTTTGAAAAATATCCTAACTTTCCTGGAAATGGGGTTTGTAGAATTCTAGTGATAACTTACAATATTGTAATGTGTTGTAATGCAGAAAACATCAACAGACAGTAATGATGTACGGAGTCTAAATGATGTATTGAGTGGGGTGGCACGGTTGTGTAGTGGTTAGTATTGTCGCCTCACAGCAAGAAGGTTCTGGGTTCAAGCCCAGCAGCTGACGGGAGCCTTTCTGTGTAGAGTATGCGTGGGTTTCCTCCAGGTGCTCCGGTTTCCCCCACTGTCCAAAGACATGCAGGTTAGGCTAATTGGTGGCTCTGAATTGACCATAGGTGTGAATGGTTATTTGTCTCTATGTGTCAGCCCTGTGATGATCTGGTGACTTGTCCAGGGTGTACCCTGTCTCTCGCCCATAGTCAGCTGGGATAAGCTTTCCTGCGACCCTGCAAAGGATAAGCGATTATGGATAATGGATGATGTATTGAGTGTAAATTTACAGCTGATGGTCAAGTAATAAATAGGAATGGTCTGATATGACTACTGCTGAATATTCAGACGAGTGCACAGATGGTAGTAAGACTTTGTCTATAAATAAAAAAGCTATGTGATGTACAGCTCTGGCATCTAGGTGTAAAAATCTCCAAGGATCATAATCTCCATCGTCCTTCGTAAATAATGTTAGTGCCACAGCCAAATTCGTGAGCATGGTAGCCTTGGAGTTTGAGTCATCCAGCTGGGTGTTCATAACACAATTTAGGTCTCCTCCAATAATTAAATAAAATGTATCTGTATTTGGAATAGAGGATAGAAGAGTAATCAATAAATTTGGGACCATCAAAATTAGAGGCATATACACATACTAATATAACTGGTATCTACTGCAAAACAGTCTACTCGAGACAATGATGAAATGCCCATTACAATCAGGTACTTTTTTTTTCAGGTGTAAATTGAAGTTTTGGGGTTTTTTTTAAAATCAAAATAGCTGTTCCTCTGGTCTTTGAGTTAAATAATGAATGGAATACCTGTCCCACCTGTCTTCTGTGTTCACTTCATTTAATGTGAGTTTCATGGAGGAAAATAATATTGGCTCTATGAATCTTAAAGGCAGAGTAGGTGATCTTGGAGAAATCAGTAAGAGTTAGAAAGAATTTGAAAGTATCCAACAGAAAAATCCCACCCACCCCCTTCAAGCCTTCCTCTAAAGCCACGCCTCTAAAACACATGAACACATACACTGCTTCACTACTGCTGGAGGGTGAGTCCTCGAAAGAGAGCATTGGAGAAGAAGAGCGTAGTGTGTTGTTGTTGTATCCAACTATCAAAATTTCCCCCAAAAAAACAAAACAAAACAGTTAAACCAAACTCCCTCAGTTGGCACCATTGTTGAAAAGCCCTACCAATGTTCACTCTGGTTTGACCTCTTGCTTTTGCCCCCCTCAAATACTAGTTGGAAGGTCCAGCTTCCCACTTGTGAAGTTGGAATTACAAATATGTCATGTTCAAATGCTTTGCTGTCAGAACGAAATGAAAGAAGCGAACACAATATTCCTTCTTATGAAGCCCCAAAAGGGACATGTGTAAAAAATAAACGAATGAATGAATGAATGAATGAATGAATGGAAAGTATTTGGTGTGCATGAGAAAGTATCCTGTGTACACAAGAAAGTTTATGGTGCACACAAGAAAGTATGTAAAGTACAGTGGTGCTTGAAAGTTTGTGAACCCTTTAGAATTTTCTATATTTTTGCATAAATATGACCTAAAACATCATCAGATTTTCACACAAGTCCTACAAGTAGATAAAGAGAACCCAGTTAAACAAATGAGACAAAAATATTATACTTGGTCATTTATTTATTGAGGAAAATAATTCAATATTACATATCTTGCTCTTCTTACGAAGACATAGTGTGTTTAACTATATAACATGGATATATTTAATTTTAACACGCAACCAGGAGCCAGTTTTCTCACTTATTTGAGAGAGGAGCTGCTGGCCCTGAAAACAATGGGACGAGCCGGGATACGACACCCCATCCCGGCCGAGCTGAGGAGGAAACCCAGGGGCTGCAAGGCTGGAGCTAAGCTAAAGGCTAGGCTAGCGGACAACTGGCGGTGCTACAAACCATCCATTCCCTCTGTTATCATGGGGAATGTGAACTTGCTGCCGAATAAAGTCGACAAGCTTTCCGCTCTGAAAAACCAGCGGATTTACCAGGAGAGCAGCTTATTTATCTTTACAGAGACATGGCTAACACACCTTGTATCATTTATGTGAACAACCGCTGGTGTAACCCGGGACATATCTCCGTAAAGACAGTTTTATGTTGCCCGGACTTGGAGCTGCTAGCCGTTAGCCTGCGGCCATATTATCTGCTGAGGGAGTTCAGTCACGTGATCACCATCTGTGTTTACATCCCTCCGAGGGCAGACACAGCCGCTGCATGTGAGAGGATTCACTTTGTCACAGCAAGGCTGCAGACACAGCACCCTGAGGTATTTATCATCATTTCTGGGGACTTTAATCATGCTACTTTGGACTCTACCTTGGCTGCTTTTTACCAGGCTGTGGATTGTCCAACAAGGAACAACAGGACAATTGACTTGCTGTATGCTAATGTGAGGGATGCATACATAGTCACACCCCTCCCCCCACTAGGGAAGTCTGACCACAACCTGGTTCTTCTACAGCTGAAGTACACCCCCCTGGTTCAAAGGCAGCCTGCAACAACTAGCTCCATCAGGAGGTGGTCCCCTGAAATGGAAGATGCCCTCAGGGACTGCCATGACATCACGAACTGGGATGTGCTGCTTAGCCCACACTGTGAGGACATACCGGTAGAGGGGCTGACACACTGTCTGACGGATTACCTTAACTTCTGTGCAGACGTGGTCTCCCCCGCTAAGACTGTACGGTGTTACCCTAATAACAAGCCATGGGTAACACAAGAAGTCAAAGCTGTCCTCAACAGGAAGAAGGCCACCTTCAGGAGCAGGGATAGGGAGGCAATGAAAGCAGCACAGCAGGAGGTAAAACGCTGCATGAGGGAAGCTAAGGACAGCTACAGGAGAAAGGTGGAGCAGAAGCTGAAAGAGAACAGCATGAGGGAGGTCTGGGAAGGTGTGAAAACCATCACAGGCCACAATACAAAGACCAGAGTCGTTGAGGGGACAGTGGAGAGGGCGAATGAGTTGAATGACTTTTTCAATTGGTTCAACCAGCCCACGTCCCCCGCACCCTCTCCCTCATGGCAGCTATCTCTCCTTCTTCCCTCAACACACCTCCCCCCAGTCATCACAACAGCCCCCTCCTCCCCCACCTCAACACAGACTCCTCCATGCATTACTGCAGACCAGGTCAGAGGTCAACTGAGGAAGCGTCACCCCAGGAAAGCAACAGGCCTGGACAAGGTGTGTCCCTGACTACTGAAGACCTGTGCTGCTGAACTGGGTGAACCACTCCAACGCATCTTCAACCTCAACCTGCAGCTGGGGAGAGTGCCCACCCTCTGGAAGACATCATGTATCATTCCAGTTCTCAAAAAGAATTGGCCCAGTAAGCTGAACAACTTCCGACCGGTGGCACTCACTTCACATCTGATGAAGACGTTGGAGCAGCTCTTCCTCAGCCTCCTCAGACCCCAGGTACAACATGTCCAGGACTGTCTGCAGTTTGCGTACCGGGCAGGTGTCGGTGTGGAAGACGCCATCCTCTACCTGCTACACCGAGCCCACTCGCATCTGGATAAGGGAAATGGCACAGTGAGGATCCTCTTCTTGGACTTCTCAAGTGCCTTCAACACCATCCAGCGCCTATTGCTTCAGGACAAACTGAACAGGATGCGAGTGGACCCCTGCCTGGTCACCTGGATCTCCAGCTACCTCACTGACAGGCTGCAGTACGTAAGGCTGAAGGACATCACGTCTGACACTGTGATTAGCAGCACCGGAGCACCCCAGGGCACGGTGCTGACCCCTCTTCTCTTCACCCTGTACACCGCGGACTTCTGCTACAACTCGGAGCTGTGTCACATTCAGAAGTTTGCCGATGACACAGCCATTGTTGGGTGTATCAGTGACAACAGAGAGGAGGAGTATAGGAGCCTGGTGAGAGACTTTGCTGTGTGGTGCAACAGGAACCACACCTCAACACCTCGAAGACCAAGGAGCTGGTCATTGACTTTGGGAGGTCCAGACCAAGGTCACAACCAGTTCTGATCGAGGGAGTCAAGGTAGAGGCTGTGGATTCCTACAAGTACCTCGGGCTGTGGCTGGACAGCAAGCTGGACTGGACTTGCAACACCAAACACTTGTACAGGAAGGGACAGAGCAGGCTATACTTCCTTAGGAGGCTGCGGTCCTTTAACATCTGCAGGAAACTCCTGTGGATGTTCTATCAGTCTGTGGTTGCCAGTGTCCTGTTTTACACCATGGTGTGCTGGGGGGGCAGCACATCCAAGAAGGACACATCCAGGCTGGACAAACTGATCAGGCGGGCCGGCTCTGTGGTCGGCGTGAAGCTGGACTCTCTGGTAACAGTGGCAGAGAAGAGATCTATGGACAAACTATTGAACATCACGGACAATGCCATTCACCCTCTGCACACCGTCATCAGCAACCAGAAGAGCCTGTTCAGTGACAGAATGCTCCTTCCCAAGTGCAGGATGAACAGACTTCAAAACTCCTTTGTCCCTCATGCCATCAGACTCTCTGGGGGGGAGAACGGGTAACAGGAGGACAGAGGATGGGAAGGAGCAGTAGCCTAGCCTAACAATAAGCAATACCGGACAATGTGCAATATAAGGTGCAATATAAAGTGCAATATCTTTCCTGCCGCGGCCCCCCCCTTTTTTCCCCCCTCCCCCTTCCCCATATCTTATTCTTTTTATATTTGTATATGTAAATAATTTATTTTAATTTATCTCAAAGTTTTCTCTTTTTATTTTCTCTGTTTATCTGTAATGATGCTGCTGGAATCTTAATTTCCCTGAGGGAACCCGCCCAAAGGGATCAATAAAGTTTTATCTAATCTAATCTAATCTAATCTAATCTAATCTAATCTGTGAGTGGCAAAAGCAGGTGAACCTCTAGGATTAGCAGTTAGTTTGAAGGTGAAATTAGAGTCAGGTGTTTTCAATCAATGGGATGACAATCAGGTGTGAGTGCGCACCCTGTTTTATTTAAAGAACAGGAATCTATCAAAGTCTGATCTTCACAACACATGTTTGTGGAAGTGTATCATGGCACGAACAAAGGAGATTTCTGAGGACCTCAGAAAAAGCATTGTTGATGCTCATCAGGCTGGAAAAAGTTACAAAATCATCTCTAAAGAGTTTGGACTCCACCAATCCATGGTCAGACAGATTGTGTACAAATGGAGGAAATTCAATACCATTGTTACCCTTCGCAGGAGTGGTCGACCAACAAAGATCACTCCAAGAGCAAGGCGTGTAATAGTCGGCGAGGTCACAAAGGACCCCAGGGTAACTTCTAAGCAACTGAAGGCCTCTCTCACATTGGCTAATGTTAATGTTCATGAGGCCACCATCAGGAGAACACTGAACAATAATGGTGTGCATGGCAGGGTTGCAAGGAGAAAGCCACTGCTCTCCAAAAAGAACATTGCTGCTCGTCTACAGCTTGCTAAAGATCATGTGGACAAACCAGAAGGCTATTTGAAAAATGTTTTGTGGACGGATGAGACCAAAATAGAACTTTTTGGCTTAAATGAGAAGCGTTATGTTTGGAGAAAGGAAAACACTGCATTCCAGCATAAGAACCTTACCCCATTTGTGAAACATGGTGGTGGTATCATCATGGTTTGGGCCTGTTTTGCTGCATCTGGGCCAGGATGGCTTGCCATCATTGATGGAACAATGAATTCTGAATTATTAAAGCAGTACACTCTCAACTATATGACTATCTTTCTGGCAACAATCTGCTTTCTCCTAACCAGTATGGATTTAGACTTAATTCATCAACAGTTACAGCCTTATATCTTTCCAGTCAAACTACTGTCTGTGGTAATGTCCATTGACCTTGCTAACATACCTATCGGAGCTCCCCAAGGTTCTATCTTGGGTCCACTGTTATTCATCATCAACGACTTGCCTGATGTTCTGGAACATTGCAATGTAACTATTTATGCAGATGACACAGTTTTATATATATCTTCTAAGTCTCTGCATGACATTGAATCTACTGTATGTTAAATTCTGATTTTTCTAGAGTTTGTTCTTGGCTTGAGTCTAATCAACTTACTCTTAGCATTAAGAAATCTAAGTTCATCCTAATAGGTAGTAGCCAGTGCTCAAGTAAAGTGGGTTCTGTTTCTATCTCTGTTAGCAATAATGTTCTGGAAGCTGTAACCTCATTTAGCTATTTAGGTGTGGTTATTAATACTAACTTAAGCTGGGAAGATCATATCGATTTTATAAGTTCCAAGATAAATAAGAAGTTGGGTCTTCTCAGGCGAATTAAAGCCTGTTTGTCTCTAGAGGCCCGGATATTGTTTTTTTTACCAGCTATATTTTTATCTATTTTCGACTATGCTGACATCATATGGGGTGATAGGGGGAATTCTACTCTTGTGGCACAACTTCAAGTTCTCCACAATAAAGCAGCACATATAATCTTAGATTTACCTTTTCCTTCGTCAGAAATGGAGGCCTTAAAAATCTTAAGTGGGTACCGCTTAGCCAAAGACATGCCAAACATCGAGTTATTTTCATTTACAAGTGCCTAAATTAGCTGTTCGCTCAGTCAGGAGTGGCGAGCTGAGGTGAAGTGAGGACCCAAGAGCAGACTCAGAACAGGCAGTGTAAAGAGAAAACTTCTTTAATGAAGTAGATGGCAGAAAGGCAAAAGGTACAGTAGGGCTCAGGCAAAAATCAGTAGTCAAAAAACAGGCCAGGAGGTCAAAAACACAGAGGAGCAGGTAGACACGATCAGGGACAAAAAACAGGACAGAAAAATCTTAATAAAAACTGATGAACACAGAGACAAGGGAAATCCAGGCAGAGGTAGCAAAGGACACAATTCAAAAGAACAGGCAGGCAAAAACAGGGACAAAAAACAAGGAGAAATTCAGGCAGGGGGAATCAAGAAAATACAATGCCAATGAGCTATAGTGAGGCAAGGAAAGTCTACAAGAGGCAGTCTGACAAATGGAGAAGCTCCAAACAGTTCTTAAAAAGCCTTGGCTGACGGGAGAGGAGTGGTACTAGCAGGTGTGGGAGTGCCGCTTCAGGAAATGGCCTTCAGCAAGGCAGGACTGAATTGCTGTCCTGGAGCCGGCGTGGAAGCCCCATAATCTAAGGCATGGATGGACTGGACCGGACTATGACACTCATAAGTTTAATATTAATTTTAATAAGGATTATCATAACTATAACATTAGATTCAACAGTAGTATTCAAAAAACAGCAGTTAATAAAAACTGGGGCCTGTGGACATCCACAAATTTTGCTGTAAATGACTGGAACAAATTAGATAAGTCATTAAGGGAAGAGACATCATTAAGTAAATTTAAAAAAAGGTCTCAGGAATATAGTTTTCTCGTAAAATTAGTAGTGTGATATTCATTAACTCTTGAAATTCAATCTATTCTTTTTAGTCTATTGTGCTTTAGTCATAGAATTTTTTTTCCTGTTCTTTTTTTATTGATTTTGATCGGACCTGGAATTTTTTTTGTTATTGTTGTTGTTTTTCCCCTCAGTTCACTCATTATTCATGGGTTGATGTAAACCACTTTATTAAATTATGTGTTTTTTCATATTTTATTTTGTATCACCTTTATAGTTTATATTTAATTTCTTTGTTATTTATTATTTTGAGGACCCTTCTGTAAATCACTCTGTGACGTTGGCATCCTCAATAAATATAAAAAAATAAATAAATAAAATTATACCAGCGAATTCTAAAGGAAAATGTCAGGACATCTGTCCATGAACTGAATCTCAAGAGAAGGTGGGTCATGCAGCAAGACGATGACCCTAAGCACACAAGTCGTTCTACCAAAGAATGGTTAAAGAAGAATAAAGTTAATGTTTTGGAATGGCCAAGTCAAAGTCCTGACCTTAATCCAATTGAAATGTTGTGGAAGGACCTGAAGCGAGCAGTTCACGTGAGAAAACCCACCAACATCCCAGAGTTGAAGTTGTTCTGTATGGACGAATGGGCTAAAATTCCTCCAAGCCGGTGTGCAGGACTGATCAACAGTTACCGGAAACGTTTAGTTGCAGTTATTGCTGCATAAGGGGGTCACACCAGATACTGAAAGCAAAGGTTCACATACTTTTGCCACTCACAGATATGTAATATTGAATCATTTTCCTCAATAAATAAATGACCAAGTATAATATTTTTGTTTCATTTGTTTAACTGGGTTTTCTTTATTTACATTTAGGACTTGTATGAAAAACTGATGAAGTTTTAGGTCATATTTATGCAGAAATATAGAAACTTCTAAAGGGTTCACAAACTTTCAAGCACCATTGTATATGGTATACACATACCATATACCTGTTAGTTGATTTATGATATACTCAACTACATTTCACGTTCTTAAGATATATATTGTGCATTTTGCCTTCTGGGCGGCACGGTGGTGTAGTGGTTAGCGCTGTCGCCTCACAGCAAGAAGGTCCGGGTTCGAGCCCCGTGGCCAGCGAGGGCCTTTCTGTGCAGAGTTTGCATGTTCTCCCCGTGTCCGCGTGGGTTTCCTCCGGGTGCTCCGGTTTCCCCCACAGTCCAAAGACATGCAGGTTAGGTTAACTGGTGACTCTAAATTGACCGTAGGTGTGAATATGAGTATGAATGGTTGTCTGTGTCTATGTGTCAGCCCTGTGATGACCTGGCGACTTGTCCAGGGTGTACCCCGCCTTTTGCCTGTAGTCAGCTGGGATAGGCTCCAGCTTGCCTGCGACCCTGTAGAACAGGATAAAGCGGCTAGAGATAACGAGATGAGATTTTGCCTTCTCGAATATATCCCTCACTATGGCCATTCTCCTGTCAGAAATGCTTTATTATATTTATGGAGTTCAGGTTTTTCTCAGGTAGTTTCACAAGGAAGATTCTGGTGCACTCCAGATACTTTATATATATATATAAATATAATTTTTTACACATGTTCCATGGGCTCATGTGTAAAAAAATCCCATTTTGATCCCATAACACACATGCTTAGTAGCATTGTTCAATATCAAGTAAAGTGTACACAGATTACAGATTCGATTATGTCCACAAGCAACAGCTAATGATAGTTGTATTGTTAAAAATAAACTTAATGTGTACCATCCACTACTGAAACTGTCCTGTTCTCCACCATGTGGAAAGGCCATCCTAACTTGGGAACTTCCATAGCAAAATTATTTCTGAAGTTCCCACTCAAAATTACAAATTGAGGAGGCATTTATGTGCAATTTCCAAGTCAGCAACTCGTATTTAACATAATTCTGATAACATGTGAAGGCAGTGTTTATCCAGCTTCTTTTCTCATAGCCTTTTCTACTTCAGTATTTCTTTTCTTGCTTTGTTTAGCAGTGAAAGTTGCTATAGTTATAATATTAGTTGTAACTGGAAATTTTGGGTGCTCTTTCTCTGCCATTCTTGTGTCATTAGCTCACTAGCTTTTGCAATATGTCTGCCTAGCCTAGTGGAACACTCCAGTCATACACAGTGAGTGCCAGGGCAGAGTCTGCAAAGGTAGGCAGGTAGGTAGATAGACAGGCATGTAGATGATCCAATCATGATGGAAAAAATGATTGGACAAGCTTTTTACAGCCCTGTGACTGCCACAATTGATGATTTTTTAAAAATTGTCTGAGCATTTGATTCATTCATTCATATCAATACCTAAAGAGAATTTCAAGAAATATAACAAATATGTTTCTGGAAGAAAAAAAAATCTACCATGCTTTTAATGTGTTGGAAGATTTTTGCCCTTTTGATAGAACCATTTAAACTTCTCATGCTCCATGAAATCAGTTTCACATGCAGCTTCTTGGTCATGCTATCATTATTGGTCTCAGCCATGAATCCTATTAAATATAATCAGTGGAAAGATATAATTTACCAAATATATATATATTTAGTGTATGAAACCAGCTGTACTTATTGACATAATAAACACTTGTGACATGTATATCAAAAAGTGCAACCGATGTGTAAATCCCCACATCCCATCCCAAAAATAGAACTAAAAAAGAGCAAGTTTAGCAGCAAGAGAACAAGCTGCTTAACCTTCTAAATCCTATCCTCGTCCTTCCTTAGAAGCAAGTGGCAGATCTCCTTATAATCACACTCTCAATGAACAATGCAGTGTCAAAGTTAACCTAACCTAACAAGCAGCAGGAGAGCTTCCGCGTACATGTTTAGCCATACATTCCCTGTAAACAAGTGCACCTTATATTGGTACAGTTAAAGTTTAGCTATACTTGAGTTTGCATAAATATTTAATGGCCATTAAATACAGAATTTTAGACTTTCCAAGAACCTATACATTCAGAACCAGTCCTTGACGTGTAGTAAGCTATGTGGCTTGCTAGTGGGTGTAGTGTTGGGTTTTTAGCTATTATTCACATAAGGTCCTTCAGAGACATAAAGGAAGTGTCAGATATTGGTATCACAGACATAGCCCTCCAATGGTTTCGGTCCTACCTCACCAAAAGACGACAGTTTGTCACATTGGGTCTACCTAAGTCCTCCATGTCCCCTATTACTCGTGGTATCCCCCAGGAGTCTGTTCTTGGGCCCCTCCTTTTCCTTATATACATCCTGCCCCTTGGCTAAATTATTCGTAACCCTGGTCTTAACTTCCATTGCTACACTTATGACATCCAATTATCTCTCACTACATCTTCCCCCACTGACCCCCCTCTTAGTTCCCTCAATGACTGTCTATCAGACCTAAAGTTGTGGATGCAGAATAATTTTCTAAAACTTAACACAGATAAAACAGAAATCATGCTTATTGGCTCCAAATCTTCATTGTCCAAATCCTCCAGTTTCAGTCTTAACATCGACAGTGCACTTGTTAAATCTTCACCTGTTGTTAGAAACTTTGGAATATTGCTTGACCCCTCACTCAACTTTGATCCCCACATTAAATCCCTCACCAAGACTGCTTTCTTCCACCTCTGGAACATTGCCTGCCTTTGCCCCTTTCTTTCCACTAATGATGTTCAAACGTTGGTCCACTCCTTCATTATGTCCGCCTGGATTATTGTAACTCCCTTCTCATTGGCCTCCCTACTAAATCCCTTCAAAGATTACAATACATTCAGAACTCTGCAGCGAGACTCCTCACCCATACCAAACCATCTGCTCATATCACCCCCATTCTTTCTCAGCTTCACTGGCTACCTGTTCTGTCCCAAATTAAGTATAAAATCCTACTACTCACCTTCAAAGCTCTCTATAACCTTGCTCCTTCTTACATCTGTGATCTCCTGACCCCTTATACTCCATCCTGCTCTCTCAGACCGTCTAGCTATAATCTCCTTGCTGTTCCTCGCACTAGACTCTCTACCCTGGGTGGCAGGTCCTTCAATGTCATGGCCCCCAAGCTCTGGAATTCCCTTCCTCAACCCCTCTGTGACTGCTCTTCTCTTCCTTTCTTCAAATCTCAAATCATTTCTGTTTCATGAACATTTCTCCACCAGTGCATAAACTCACCACTCTTTAGCAACTCTTTGTGTGTGTGCATGTGTGTGTTTTCTCTGACCTATGTAAAGCAACCTTGAGTTTGAGAAAGGCACTATATAAGTGTAACATTATTTTTTTATTATTATTATTATTATTATTATTATTATTATTATTATTATTATTATTATTAAGTGTAATTACATAAAAACATTAACACTTTTAATATCAAAAGCTGCCTTTCCAGCCAGTGTTGACCATAGCACCTTTTAGCCATCTGCACTAATTGGCACTGACCACCTCAAGTTTTCCTTTATCTGTTCGTAGAATGTTTCTGTTGTGACAGGGGTATCGAAGTAGTGTTTCTTGCTGTTAATGATAATGCAGAGACAAGCTGGGTGGTGCAGTGTGAAAATGATTCCAGCTTTGTGTTTAGCCTTGATATTTTTGAACCTGCTGCTTGGCCAAGATTACACTCATATCAGGGAAGAACAGGATCCTGTTGCTGTTGAACTGTATGTCCCATTTGTGTGTCCTGCCTCAATGAAGCACACTCTCCTTGTCCTGAAAGAGTTAGAATCTTACGATGATGGCCCTGGGACATTTGCCTTGGGTAAGCTTTTACAGCGTATGTTCTGTGTCCAATTCCAGTAGTTTGATAATAACAATTGTTATTAATTTATTACAGTGATAGCAGGAGGAGACACTGGTACAGAGTAACATCAGTTCCTCTGGTGAGTGTATGCAGATAGTAGAGTTAGCCATCTTTAATAATCTGCCATCAAAGCAAGTATGAAGCCTCGTAGATAATGTAAATCAAACAACAAATTTTCACAGAGATTAATGCATTATTTAATTTGTGTTTAACTACTTAGCTTTAGAAGCTATATATCCTTGACTTGTAAGTGACGTCAAAGCAAAATAGAAACCCGGATGTCAGCCATGTTGGTGGATATACAAATGCGGGGTCAAGCGACATTCCATACAAAACACAGTCATGCGTGCACAACTCTCTTTGTTTTTCCACTGCTTTAAGTGTTCGTTTAGCTTTGCCATATCATTGTGCTGTATATGGTTGTGGTCACAACAGTACTCTTGACCGTGGCATGTTCCGATTTTTTAGAATTTCATCCAGGATTCGGAAAGAGGGCAAGGAAACTCTGAGGTTTAGTATGGAGAGGAGACGAGCATGGCTGAACAACGTCGGTAGGGCTGATCTAACAAAGGCTAAAACCAAAACAGCTCATGTCTGCAGTAATTATTTTATATCAGGTGAGATTCAAAAGCTTTCTTAATAATATCATGGAAGAATTTAATTTCATGTTGCTAGAATTTTGCAATAAAATGAGCGTTCTCTTGTCGTGGTTCACTCGGCCATTGTTATAATTTTAACACGTATACAGTTAGGCCCATATATATTTGGACACTGACACAAATTTTGTTTTTTTACCTGTTTACTGAAACATATTTAATTTATAGTTATATAATGGGCGGCACAGTGGTGTAGTGGTTAGCGCTGTCGCCTCACAGCAAGAAGGTCCTGGGTTCGAGCCCCGGGGCCGGCGAGGGCCTTTCTGTGCGGAGTTTGCATGTTCTCCCCGTGTCCGCGTGGGTTTCCTCCGGGTGCTCCGGTTTCCCCCACAGTCCAAAGACATGCAGGTTAGGTTAACTGGTGACTCTAAATTGACCGTAGGTGTGAATATGAGTGTGAATGGTTGTCTGTGTCTATGTGTCAGCCCTGTGATGACCTGGCGACTTGTCCAGGGTGTACCCCGCCTTTCGCCCGTAGTCAGCTGGGATAGGCTCCAGCTTGCCTGCGACCCTGTAGAAGGATAAAGCGGCTAGAGATAATGAGATGAGATGAGTTATATAATGGACATGGACATAAAGTCCAGACTTTCAGCTTTCATTTGAGGGTATCCACATTAAAATTGGATGAAGGGTTTAGGAGTTTCAGCTCCTTAACATGTGTCACCCTGTTTTTAAAGGGACCAAAAGTAATTGGACAATTGACTCCAAGGCTATTTCATGGGCAGGTGTGGGAAATTCCTTTGTTATGTCATTCTCAATTAAGCAGATAAAAGGCCTGGAGTTGATTTGAGGTGTGGTGCTTGCATTTGGAAGATTTTGCTGTGAAGAAAACATGCGGTCAAAGGAGCTCTCCATGCAGGTGAAACAAGCCATCATTAAGCTGCAAAAACAGAAAAAAACCCATCCGAGAAATTGCTACAATATTAGGAGTGGCAAAATCTACAGTTTGGTACATCCTGAGAAAGAAAGAAAGCACTGGTGAACTCATCAATGCAAAAAGACCTGGACACTCACAGAAGACAACAGTAGTGGATGATTGCAGAATAATTTCCATGGTGAAGAGAAACCCCTTCACAACAGCCAACCAAGTGAACAACACTCTCCAGGAGGTAGGCGTATCAATATCCAAATCTACCATAAAGAGAAGACTGCATGAAAGTAAATACAGAGGGTTCACTGCACGGTGCAAGCCACTCATAAGCCTCAAGAATAAAAAGGCTAGATTGGACTTTGCTAAAAAACATCTAAAAAAAAGCCAGCACAGTTCTGGAAGAACATTCTTTGGACAGATGAAACCAAGATCAACCTCTACCAGAATAATGGAAAGAAAAAAGTATGGCGAAGGCGTGGTACAGCTCATGATCCAAAGCATACCACATCATCTATAAAACACGGTGGAGGCAGTGTGATGGCTTGGGCATGCATGGCTGCCAGTGGCACTGGGTCACTAGTGTTTATTGATGATGTGATACAGGACAGAAGCAGCTGGATGAATTCTGAGGTATTCAGAGACATACTGTGTGCTCAAATCCAGCCAAATTGATTGGTCGGCGTTTCATAATACAGATGGACAATGACCCAAAACATAAAGCCAAAGCAACCCAGGAGTTTATTAAAGCAAAGAAGTGGAATATTCTTGAATGGCCAAGTCAGTCACCTGATCTCAACCCAATTGAGCATGCATTTCACTTGTTAAAGACTAAACTTCAGACAGAAAGGCCCACAAACAAACAGCAACTGAAAACCGCTGCAGTAAAGGCCTGGCAGAGCATTAAAAAGGAGGAAACACAGCATCTGGTGATGTCCATGAGTTCAAGACTTCAGGCAGTCATTGCCAACAAAGGGTTTTCAACCAAGTATTAGAAATGAACATTTTATTTACAATTATTTAATTTGTCCAATTACTTTTGAGCCCCTGAAATGAAGGGATTGTGTTTAAAAAAAAAAGCTTTAGTTCCTCACATTTTTATGCAATCATTTTGTTCAACCCACTGAATTAAAGCTGAAAGTCTGAACTTCAACTGCAGCTGAATTGTTTTGTTCACAATTCATTGTGGTAATGTACAGAACCAAAATTAGAAAAATGTTGCCTCTGTCCAAATATTTATGGACCTAACTGTATTACCATTTCACTTCTAGGATCGCCAGAAAAATTATACGATAGAAACAATCCAGACTGGACACCCACTCAGAAAATGGGCTATGTTTCGTCCAAGGTTGGTAGAAGCGTCTTATCTTCGGAAAAGTCTAACTTTTTAAAATAATATGGTTCAAAACCACACATATCTATCTTCTCTTTGTATGGAATCTTCACTCAACCGTTCAAATAGTGGTAATACTGAGAAAATTCAGCATTGTTTACAAACACGTTTTCAGTGGCTGCCATCCTAGTTGCTTGTATATCCACCATCATGGCGGACACTCATGACGTTGCACATTTTGATGACGTGGTTGCAAGTCACCTATAGCTATTGCCATTTCTTATTGGATATAAAATAAACACTTGACAGTGTACTCCCAAAATAGACAACTGTAAAAGTCACTACTCACCCACAAGAGACAAACTACAAGTGACACAAGCAACTTGTCACTTGCTAGTGTTAACCTGAGGTTTGCTCTGTTCGGCCTTTATAAGGTTAGATGATGGACATCTTCGCAGATTCTTCATGCAATAGAGCTGAGCAAATGCCTAATCAATTTCATTGCTTCATCCATGCCTAATCCATTTCATCCACACAAGTGAGTGACTGGGCAATTCCACAATGTACTGATTTAATTGGTGAGCTCTTATGTGTACATAAAGGTGCCATATAATAGAAATCTGTATTTACCTTGACATAGTTGAAAAAGAAGAGTTCAGTGCACGGAACTGACATACTGTGATCCTCAAACACTGTTGTCTCTTCTTTCAAATGTGAATCATGCATATGCAAAAGAGGGCAGTAAAACGGGCCAATTCCAGAATTCTGGAGGGTGTCATGACAGTCCAGCCTCATTAATATTCATTACCCAAAATTTGAATACACCAGCTCATATTCTAGCCCAGGCTATATTACTTCCACATCTGGCGCCAGTGGCTGCCTAGCCATTAGCTCTGTCCTAAATTTCCTTCTGGATCAATAAAATATGTATCTATTTATTTATCTATAATAGACCTGCATAGCTGAAACTTCAACAGTTCTGTAGGTATTGTGAAAAACAAAGCAACAACAAACTCACTGACAAATTCACTAGTCATCCACCCCAAAACAAAGTGACACTGAGCCGGACAGCTCATGAAACATGCCTCAGAGCATTTGTGCAAATTTCAGAGACATGGCTTTTGACCGGAATGAGCTCCTATACATCAGGGGCTTAACAGTGTACAATAATCTTCCAGATTTTGTCGGCATATCTGGGGAAATTCTCAAAATAAACTCACTGGCGGATTCATCATCTATCTTCCCCTGAAACAAAGAGGAGTCGAGCCAGTGAGCTCATGGAAGCCGCAGCAGAGTGCTTGCTTGAACTTTGGTGACATGGTTTTTGACTAGAATGAGCTCTGAAACATCAGAGGCTTAACACTGCAAAACACTCTTCTGGGCTTTGCATGCGTACTTGTGGAAATTCTCTGAAGAAACTCATAGGAGGATTCACCAGCTGTCCTCCCCAGAACAAAGCGACACCCAACCGGAGAGCTCACAGGTCACGCCATGGCTTTTTTCCAGCGCTCTCTGGCATACTTCTCTCCAGCTTGCACTCACTCAGTAACAAAACGGTTGAATTGAAACTGCTGGTAAGCATGACAAAGGACTTTTTAACTACTTTCTGTTTCAGTCAGATATGGTTAAATGAAACTACTTCCAATGCCATGGTGGCGCTCCCTGCAGTGGACCACGACCCCACTCTCAGTGAGAAAACCAAAAGTGGATGTACAGCACCAGTCAAAATTTTGAACACACCTTCTAATTCAGTTTTTTCTCCTTTATTTTTATCAATTAAAAGATACTTCATGTCTTAAAGTGATGATGGACTGTTGTTTCTCTTTCCCGAGTTGAGCGGTTCTTGACATAATATGGATTACTACAGTTGTGGAATAGTAATAATAATATGTTCAATTTATATAGTGCCTTTCTCACACCCAAGGTCACTTTACAATTAGGGAAGGAAGGGGGAAAAAAGTCCACCAAAAGATGGTCAGGATGTAATTCCAATGGCGTAGCTACCACAGTCCCACCTAAAATTTGCTATATGTACAGGGCTATTTACTGTATTTGTATTATTTACTATTTACTGTTTTATCTCAAACACATTAAGAAGGCAAGCAATTGCACTAATTAACTTTTGAAGAGGCACAGCTGTTAACTGAAAAGCATTCCAGGTGACTACCTTATGAAGCTGGTTAAGATAATGCTAATAGTGTGCAAAGCGTCATCAAGAAAATATGAAACATATTTTGTTTTTTTGACACCTTTTTTTTTACCACATAACTCCAGATATGTTCCATATGTTATTTCATAGTTGTGATGTCTTCAGTATTGTTCTACAATGTAGAAAATAGTCAAAATACAGAAAAACCTATGGATGAGTAGGTGCGTCCACTTTTGACTGGTACTGTCAGTAGCTAGCCATGCTGTGTGAATTTATTTACTTTTTGATGGTTGAAACTACACAATCTTAAATTGAAAGTTTCATAGTGAGCTAACAACTTTAATTTACTTTGTGTTGTTGTTCAGATCAAAAGCAAGTAGCTAGTATAGGTAACATTAGCTACTAGCAAATTCCAAGTAACTAGTATAGTTAACTATACAGTATGATAGCCTAGCTTATGAACACGGAGGATCATTTTATTTTCCTGCCTACGTCCCATTCAAATAAATAGCCTGCATTTTAATATAAATCTACTGTTATGTTGGCGCCAGACGGCATTTCCAAGCAGCATTTCCAGACTGCATTTCAAAGATCACACTGCAGCTTGTGGACATAGCCACTGCAGACAATCACGCCCTAGTGACACACACCAGTTGCAAACCAGCCAGTCAGAGTGTTCATCAACATATTAATGAGCCCACCAAAAAAGGGAATATACAGTGTCTTGCAAAAGTATTCATCCCCCTTGGTGTTTGTCCTGTTTTGTCACATTACAAACTGGAACTAAAAGGATTTTTGGAGGGTTAGCACCATTTGATTTACACAACATGCCTACAACTCTAAAGGTGCAAATTGTTTTTTATTTTTGTTTTTTATTGTGATGCAAACAATAATTAAGATGAAAAAACAGAAATATGGAGTGTGCATAGGTATCCCCCAAAGTCAATAATTTGTAGAGCCACCTTTTACTGCAATTATACCTGCAAGTCTCTTGGGGTATGTCTCTATTACCTTAGCACATCTAGCCACAGATTCTCAATTGGATTGAGGTCTGGGCTTTGATTAGGCCATTCCAAGACATTTAAATGTTTCTCTTTAAACCACTCCAGTGTAACTTTAGCAGTATGTTTAGGGTCATTGTCCTGTTGGAACGTAAACCTCTGTCCCAGTCTCAAAGCTCTGGCTGACTCAAACAGGTTTTCATTCAGAATTGCCCTGTATTTAGTGCCATCCATCTTTCCTTCAGTCCTGACCAGCTTTCCTGTCCCTGCAGATGGAAAATATCTCACAGTATGATGTTGCCACCACCATGCTTCACTGTAGAATTTATGTTCTCAGGGCGTTGAGTTTGCGCCACACATGGCATTTCCCATGATAGCCAAAAAGTTTAATTTTAGTCTCATTTGATCAGACAATCTTCTTCCATGTGTTTGGGGAGTCGGCCACATGCTGTTGGGCAAATTCCAAACGTGTTTTCTTAAGCAATGACTTTTTTCTGGCCACTCTTCCATAAAGCCCCGCTCTGTGGAGTGTACAGCATAAAGTGGTCCTATGGACAGATATTCCCATCTCCACTGTGGATCTTTGCAGCTCCTTCAGTGTTAACTTTGATGTCTTTGTTGCATCTCTGATTAATGCCCTCCTTGCCCAGTCTATGAGTTTTGGTGGGCAGCCTTCTCTTGTCAGGTTTGTAGTGGTGCCATATTCTTTCCATTTTGCTATAATGGATTTAATGGTGCTCACTGGGATATTCAAAGTTTGGGATATTTTATATAACCCAACCCTGATCTATACTTATCCACAACTTTGTCTCTGACCTGTTTGGAGGCTCCTTGGTTCTCATGTTGCTTGCTTGGCAGTGTTGCAGAGTCAGGGTCCTTCCAGAACAGGTTGATTTATACAGACACCATGTGACAGATCATGTGACACTTTGATTGCACACATGTGGTTCTTAATCAACTAATTATGTGACTTATGAAGTGAATTGGTTGGACCAGCTCTTATTTAGGGATTTCATACAAAAGGGGGTGAATACCTATGCATACTGCAGATTTCTGTTTTTTCATCTTAATTTATTATTCATGTCACAATAAAACAACAATTTGCACCTTTAAAGTGGTAGACATGTAAATCAAATGGTGCTCACCCTCCAAAAATCCATTTTAATTCTAGCTTGTAATGTAACAAAACAGGACAAACACCAAGGGGGATGAATACTTTTGCAAGACACTGTAGTTTGTTTCATTGTAGAGCCAAATCATAGGTTTGTGAATGGGCATGTAAAACTGCATCTGGGCATTTTTTTTTTTTTGCCTTGACCAAAGTCACATACCTTCTATTTAGACATTAGAGAACAATTTAAAATACTGAATAAATGGCATACTATGGCACCTTTAAGTGTACGATATTAAAGTTGCAACCTGATAAAAGAGTTTGCATACTCATCACACTAATTGATGCAGAAGCTCTAGACTTGAGATCAATACCTCTGATAGACAGAGCAGCGGTCCCATAAGGGGAACAAGTTGATGAAGCATTGCACATAAATGCATACAACGTAATGGCACCAACGTAACTTTGCGTGTCTGATTAGTTTTAGTTTAGTTTTGTTTTTAGTTTTATTTAGTTTTACTACATTTACTACTTTTATTCCCTTTTTGGGCATCTTTTTGTCATGTGTTTGTTGAGTGTATGTGTTATTGTTGTGTGTAGGGAGAGCAGCAAAGTAAGAATTTCATTGCATTGTCTGAACCTCCATTTTTACTATGCATATGACAATAAACTTATTGAATCTTGAATCTACCACTGGAATATAAGGGCTGACATCCTGTTTTGCAAAAAATGTGTGGATGTCTGGGAAAACCCATCAGTGTCACTCTGGCTCAGATTTGGAAAACAGGCAAAAAGGACAAAACTGGGGTTTTGACCAAAATTGAGTTTTCTGCCAATTACTGAGTTACATCATTGTGGCAGCGGGGGCATGACCAAGCGTCGGTCTGTGAATGGAGGGCAGAGTCAGTAAAGGTAAGTGGTGGAATCATTGCACATGATGGGAATTAACCTGTGTTTGTGTGTCTTCCCCACTGACCGCGCCCTTTAAAAGGAGAGGAGAGCAGAGAAAGGGAGCTCTCCCCAACCAGAACACTTGTGTGTGTGTGTGTGTGTGTGTGTGTGTGTGTGTGTGTGTGTGTGTGTGTGTGTGTGTTGGGGGGGGGCTGGGAATTGGAGAAAGGCTGAAAAGCTTAAAAAAATAAAGATTTTGTTGAGAACTCAGTTCTGGCCTGCCGTGCTTCTGTGCTCCACCCACCTGGTCGAATACTACAGTGGTGCCGAAATCTGGGAAAGTGCAGAAGGGAACGGCCACATGGAGTCCTCCCCCTTCAAGGACCTGGTCCATGCCCTCGCCACGACCCAACAGAGCCAGCACCAGGCGCTGATCGCCCTCCGGAAGGAGCAAGAACAACGCTTCGAAGCCCTGGTGCTGGCGCAACAGGAAGATTGCCAGGCGTTCCGGCACCTGCTCGAGTCGGTGGGGGCCCCGATCACCACCGCCACGGACCCTCCCCACCTCACCCTAATGAAGATGGGTCGGCAGGATGATCCTGAAGCCTTCCTCGCTCTTTTTGAGCAGGCAGCAGAGGCGTGGGGTTGGCCGGTGGAACAGCGTGCGGCGCGCCTCCTCTCCCTGCTAACGGGTGAGGCGCAGCTGGCTGCGCTACAGCTCCCCTCCGACAGCCGGCTGGTCTACGTGGACCTCCGCAGGGCCGTCCTCCAGTACGTGGGTCGCACCCCGGAGCAGCAGTGGCAGCGCTTCCGCGCGCTGCGCCTGGAGGAGGTCGGCCGGCTGTTCGTGTTTGGCCAGCAACTCCGGGACGCCTGCCTGTGGTGGCTGAGGGCCGACAACCGTGACACAGAGGGAATCTTTGATCTGGTGGCGCTGGAGCAATTCGTCACCTGACTTCTGGAAGGAACCGCGGAGTGGGTCTAGTGCCATCGCCCGGCGTCGCTGGATCAGGCCATCGAGCTGGCGGAGGACCATATGGCAGCTGTTCTGACGGCAGGACAGCATGTCTCCCCTTCTCCCCTCTCTCTCTCTCCCCCCTTCTGTTCCTCGTCCTCACCCCATTCCCCCACCGTGGAGGCGGGGGCCGGCTCCACCCCAGTCGGCCTGCCGCACCCGCGGTGTCCCACCATTTCCTACTTCTGTGTCTGTGTCTTCCCCCTCTCAGGTGAGTGGTCTCTGGAACACCGGTGCAGAGAGAGAGAGCCTGGGCTGGTATGCTGGCGCTGTGGGGAACCGGGGCACCTCCAGCATCAGTGCTCGGCGATGGAGGTGGGCGCGGTGGTCCGGATCCCCGACACACTGGAGACCGCCCTCGATCGGGCCGGAGCGTATCGCATACCGGTGAGTATCCAAGGGGATACGTATCAGGCTTTGGTGGACTCCGGCTGTAATCAGACCTCAATCCACCAAAGCCTGGGGCAAGACGAGGCATTGGGAAGAGTACAGTTGGTGAAGGTGTTGTGTGTGCATGGGGATGTTCACAACTACCCTCTAGTGTCGGTCCACATTCTATTTCGAGGGGAGAAATTTAGAGTAAAGGCGGCGGTTAATCCTCGCCTTACCCACTCGATAATTTTGGGGATGGATTGGCCGGGATTTTGGGAATTAATGACGCACTTAGTGAAGAGTCGGGCCTGCCATAGTTCAGCAGGGGGAGGTCCCGGAGTGGCATTGGCAGGAGCAGCTGTCACAGAGCCATCTACATCATCACCGCGTCAGAGTGAGGAGCAGTAGGCTCCTCCTCCCTCTCTCGGGGACTCCCTCGCGGATTTCCCGTTAAAGCAGTCGCGAGACGAGACTCTGTGGCACACGTTTGACCAAGTGAGAGTAATCGATGGTCAAACGCTCCAGCCAAACGCCACCCCATCCTGCCCCTATTTTTCCATTATTAAGGATAGATTATACCGAGTGACACAGGACACTTAGACTAAGGAACAAATAACCCAGCTTTTAATCCCAAAGAGCCACCGGGAATTTATATTCCAGGCATCTCACTTTAATCCCATGGCTGGACACTTGGGGCAGGACAAGACACTAGCCCGAATAATGGCCCGGTTCTATTGCCCAGGGATTCGCGGTGATGTCCATAGGTGCTGTACGGCGTGCCGCGAATGCCAGTTAGTAAATCCCGCAGCCATCCCAAAAGTGCCTTTGTGCCCTCTGCCATTAATTGAGACCCCGTTCGAAAGAATTGGGATGGATCTCGTCGGGCCATTAGATCGGTCAACACGAGGATATCGCTTTATTTTAGTTCTGGTGGGCTATGCAACGCGATATCCGGAAGCAGTGCCTCTTCGCAATATCTCAGCACATAGTATTGCTGAAGCACTCTTCCACATCATCTCCCGGGTCGGAATCCCCAAAGAGATTCTGACTGATCAAGGCACTACGTTTATGTCACGTACACTGTGCAAACTGTATGGATTACTGGGAATTAAGCCTATCCGCACCAGCGTTTATCACCCACAAATGGATGGCTTAGTCGAACGGTTTAATCGCACCCTCAAAAACATAATTAGAAAATTCGTAAGCGAGGATGCACGGAACTGGGATAAATGGCTCGAGCCCCTGTTATTCACAGTGCGAGAGGTCCCACAAGCCTCCACGGGGTTCTCCCCATTCGAATTACTATATGGGCATAAGCGACGTGGCATTCTGGATGTGCTACAGGAAAATTGGGAGGCGGGACCTTCAACCAGTAAAAACGAAATTCAATACGTTATTGATCTGCGCACCAAACTCCACACACTCACACACCTAACCCTGGAGAATTTGCGGCAGGCCCAAGAACATCAAGTCCATCTGTACGACAGGGGCACGCACCTTAGGGAATTCACACTGGGAGATAAAGTACTCGTGTTGTTGCCCATGTCAAGCTCGAAATTGATCACCAGGTGGCAAGGACCCTTTGAGGTCACACGGCGAGTCGGGGATGTCGACTATGAGGTGAGCCGAATTGACAGGGGTGGGGCGTTACAGATACAGTATACCACCTCAACCTACTAAAACTTTGGAACGAGGAGGTCCCCATGGCGTTGGTGTCAGTGGTTCCGGAGAAGGCGGAGCTGGGGCCGGAGGTTCAAAAAGGGAAACTGACATCGCCCACCACTCCGGTCCCCTGTGGAGACCACCTCTCCCCGACCCAGCTCACAGAGGTTGCCCAGTTGCAAACAGAATTTTCTGATGTGTTCTCGCCCCTGCCCGGCCGCACCCACCTCATAGAACACCACATTGAGACGCCCCTGGGGGTAGTACTGCGCAGCCACCCTTACAGACTGCCTGAACACAAAAAAAGGTGGTTCGGGAAGAGCTCGAGGCCATGCTCGAAATGGGCATTGTCGAGGAGTCCCACAGCAACTGGAGCAGCCTGGTGGTCTTGGTTCCCAAGGCCGATGGGTTGGTCCGGTTTTGCATGGACTATAGGAAAGTCAACGTGGTGTCTAAGTTTGACGTGTACCCAATGCCTCGTATTGAGTTGCTTGATTGACTAGGCACGGCTCATTTTTATTCGACACTGGATTTGACAAAGGGATATTGGCAGATCCCCTTGACTCCGCTATCCCGAGAGAAAACAGCCTTTTCCACACCGTTTGGCTTACACCAGTTCGTCACACTTCCCTTTGGGCTGTTTGGGGCGCCCGCTACATTCCAGCGGCTTATGGATAGGGTCCTCCGCCCCCATGCCACCTATGCGGCCGCCTACTTGGACGAAATTATTATTTATAGTAATGACTGCCGCGGCTGGTCCAGTGTTCCGCGACCAGGACGAAAACCGCATTGTTCCTCCTGGATCCGAGGTTCGACTATTGGTCGAATTCTCCTCTCCAGTACCCTGGAGTAAACTTTCCCTGGGAGGCTGAGAAGTGTGATTCCCCTATAATTGGAGCACACTCTCCGGTCCCCTTTCTTAAAAAGAGGGACCACCACCCCAGTCTGCCACTCCAGAGGCACTGTCCCCGACCGCCACGCGATGTTGCAGAGGCATGTCAACCAAGACAGCCCCACAACATCCAGAGACTTGAGATACTCAGGGCGGATCTCATCCACCCCCGGTGCCTTGCCACCGAGGAGCTTGCAAACCACCTCAGTGACTTCGGCTTGGGTAATGGACGAGTCCACCTCTGAGTCATCAGCCTCAGTCTCCTCAGTGGAAGACATGACGGTGGGATTGAGGAGATCCTCAAAGTATTCCTTCCACCGCCCGACAATGTCCCCAGTCGAGGTCAACAGCTCCCCACCCGCACTGTAAACAGTGTTGGCAGAGTACTGCTTCCCCCTCCTGAGGCGCCGGACGGTTTGCCAGAATTTCTTCGAGGCCGACCGATAGTCCTTCTCCATGGCCTCCCCGAACTCCTCCCAGTTCCGAGTTTTTGCCTCCGCAACTGCCCGAGCTGCAGCACGCCTGGCCTGCCGATACCCGTCGGCTGCCTCAGGAGTCCCGGAGGTCAACATGGCCCGATAGGACTCCTTCTTCAGCTTGACGGCATCCCTTACTTCCGGTGTCCACCACCGGGTTCGGGGATTGCCGCCACGACAGGCACCGGAGACCTTGCGGCCACAGCTCCGAACAGCTGCATCCACAATGGAGGTAGAGAACATGGTCCACTCAGACTCAATGTCCCCCGCCTCCCTCGGAAACTGGGAAAAGCTCTCCCGGAGGTGGGAGTTAAAGACCTCCCCAACAGAGTGCTCGGCCAGACGTTCCCAGCAGACCCTCACCATACGTTTGGGCCTGCCAGGTCTGTCCAGCTTCCTCCTCCGCCAGCGGATCCAACTCACCACCAGGTGGTGATCAGTTGACAACTCAGCCCCTCTCTTCACCCGAGTGTCCAAGACATAGGGTCGGAGATCAGATGACACGACTACAAAGTCGATCATCGACCTCCGACCTAAGGTGTCCTGGTGCCACGTGCACTTATGGACACCCCTATGCTCGAACATGGTGTTCGTTATGGACAAACTGTGACTAGCACAGAAGTCCAATAACAAAACACCACTCGGGTTCAGATCGGGGAGGCCGTTCCTCCCAACCACGCCCCTCCAGGTGTCACTGTCATCGCCCACGTGAGCATTGAAGTCCCCCAGTAGCACAATGGAGTCCCCAGTCTGAGCACCCCTCAGTACCTCTCCCAGGGACTCCAAGAAGGCCGGATACTCTATACTGCTATTTGGCCCGTAGGCACAAACAACAGCAAGAGCCCTCTCCCCAATCCGAAGGCGCAGAGAGGCGACCCTCTCGTTCACTGGGGTAAACTCCAACACATGGCAGCTGAGCTGGGGAGCTATAAGGAAGCCCACACCAGCCCGCCGCCGCTCACCACGGGCGACTCCAGAGAAGTGGAAAGTCCAGCCCCTCTCGAGGAGCTGGGTTCCAGAGCCCAAGCTGTGCGTGGAGGTGAGCCCAACTATCTCTAGCCGGTACCTCTCAACCTCCCGCACAAGCTCAGGCTCCTTCCCCCCCAGCGAAGTGACATTCCATGTCCCAACAGCCAGCCGCTGTGTCCGGGGATCAGGTCGTCGAGGCCCCTGCCTTCGACTGCCACCCAATCCACACTGCACCAAACCCCTACTGCTACCTCTGTGGGTGGTGAACCCACAGGAGGTCGGGCCCACGTCACCTCTTCGGGCTGAGCCCGGCCGGGCCCCATGGGCAAAGGCCTGGCCACCAAGCGCTCGCATACGAGCCCCAACCCCGGGCCTGGCTCCAGGGTGGGGCCCCGGCTGCGTCCTACCGGGCGACGTCACGGTCCTGGATTTTTTCTCCATAGGGGTTTTTTGGTGAACTGCTCTTGGTCTGGCCTGTCACCTAGGACCTGTCTGCCTTGGGAAACCCTAACAGGGGCATAATGCCCCCGACAACATAGCTCCTAGGATCATTCAAGCACACAAACCCCTCCACCACAATAAGGTGGCAGTTCTAGGAGGGTTCTATACCCTTCATAGGGTGCTCGAGGGTTCATGGGAGTTTGCCCAACCAGTCCACATGTGCTTTGTGGATCTGGAGAAGGCATTCGACCGTGTCCCCCGTGGTATTCTGTGGGGGGTGCTTCGGGAGTATGGGGTTCGGGGCTCTTTGCTAAGGGCTGTCCGGTCCCTGTACGAACGGAGCAGGAGTCTGGTTCGCATTGCCGGCAGTAAGTCAGACCTGTTCCCAGTGCATGTTGGACTCTGTCAGGGCTGCCCTTTGTCACCGGTTCTGTTCATAATTTTTATGGACAGAATTTCTAGGCGCAGCCAGGGGCCGGAAGGAATCCTGTTTGGGAACCACAGGATTTCATCTCTGCTTTTTGCGGATGATGTTGTCCTGTTGGCTTCTTCAAACCAGGACCTTCAGCATGCACTGGGGCGGTTTGCAGTCGAGTGTGAAGCGGCTGGGATGAGAATCAGCACCTCCAAGTCCGAGGCCATGGTTCTCGACCGGAAAAGGGTGGCTTGCCCTCTCCAGGTTGGTGGAGAAGTCCTGCCTCAAGTGGAGGAGTTTAAGTATCTCGGGATCTTGTTCACGAGTGGGGGAAGGATGGAGCGTGAGATCGACAGGCGGATCGGTGCAGCCTCCGCAGTGATGCGGTTGCTTTACCGGTCCGTCGTGGTGAAGAAGGAGCTGAGCCAAAAGGCGAAGCTCTCAATTTACCGGTCGATCTACGTTCCGACTCTCACCTATGGTCATGAGCTTTGGGTAATGACAGAAAGAACAAGATCGTGGATACAAGCGGCTGAAATGAGTTTCCTTGGCAGGGTGGCTGGGCGCTCCCTTAGAGATAGGGTGAGAAGCACAGTCACTCGGGAGGAGCTCGGAGTAGAGCCGCTGCTCCTCCACATCGAGAGGAACCAGCTGAGGTGGCTCGGGCATCTTTTTCGGATGCCTCCTGGACGCCTCCCTGGGGAGGTGTTCCAGGCATGTCCCCCCGGGAGGAGGCCCCGGGGAAGACCCAGGACACGCTGGAGGGACTATGTCTCTCGGCTGGCCTGGGAACGCCTCGGTGTTCTTCCCGAGGAGCTGGCCGAGGTGTCTGGGGAAAGGGAAGTTTGGGCTTCCATGCTTAGACTGCTGCCTCCGCGACCCGGTCCTGGATAAGCGGAAGAAGACGAGACGAGACGAGACTGCCGCGGCATGTGGAACACCTAAGGGCCATCCTTAGGTTGCTGAGGCGAGTGGGTCTCACAGCCAACCCAAAGAAGTGTGCGATTGGGCGGGTGGAAGTACGGTATCTGGGTTTCCACTGGGCAATGGGCAGGTGCGTCCCCAAATTAATAAGACAGCAGCAATTGCGGCCTGCCCGAGGCCCAAGACCAGAAAGGGGGTGAGACAGTTCCTGGGGCTGGCTGGCTACTATCGTAGGTTTATACCTAATTATTCGGATGTCACCAGCCCGCTGACTGATCTCACTAAAAAGGGAGCACCAGATCTGGTCCAGTGGATGGAGCAATGCCAGCAGGCTTTCTCGGAGGTAAAGGCTGCACTGTGTGGGGGGCCACTGTTACACTCCCCTGACTTTTCTCTCCCCTTTATTTTGCAGACGGACGCATCGGACAGAAGGCTGGGGGCTGTTCTGTCCCAGGAGGTGGGGGGGGGAGGAGCACCCAGTGCTGTACATCAGCCGGAAGCTGTTGGTCCGCGAGAGCAGATACAGCACGATCGAAAAGGAGTGCCTCGCCATCAAATGAGTGGTCCTCGCCCTCCGCTACTACATGCTGGGGCGCCCTTTCACCCTCTGTTCGGACCACGCGCCCCTGCAGTGGCTCCACCGCATGAAGGATGCCAACACGCGGATCACCTGTTGGTATCTGGCACTCCAGCCATTTAAGTTCAAGGTGGTCCACAGGCCGGGGGCGCAGATGGTCGTGGCGGATTTCCTCTCCCGTCGGGGGGGGGGGGGGGGTTGACTACAGGCCGGACAGGCGGTGGGGGTATGTGGCAGCGGGGGCGTGGCCAAGCGGCGGTCTGTGAATGGAAGGCGGAGTCAGGGAAGGTAAGTGGTGGAATCATTGCACCTGATGGGAATTAACCTGTGTTTGTGTGTCTTCTCCAGTGACCGCGCCCTTTAAAAGGAGAGGAGAGCAGAGAAAGGGAGCTCTCCCCAACCAGAACACTTGTGTGTGTGCGCGTGGCTGGGAATTGGAGAAAGGCTGAAAAGCTTAAAAAAATTAAGAGTTTGTTGAGAACTCAGTTCTGGCCTGTCGTGCTTCTGTGCTCCACCCACCTGGTTGAATACTACAATCATTAATACTGAGAAGAGTACTTTTATTGTATACTCTTGTATTTGTACACCTGAGAGTGAGCAAAGCTTTAAAATGTTTAAATAATGTAACAAAACACAGTAACTTTAGTCAACAGAGCACAACTCAATGAATTAATCAGTGTTTGTTTCCCCATCAGTGTTAGTTGCAAACAGTGATCCGTCAAATGTAGAGATAACAATGATTGTTCTGAAATGCCATATAAGACAAATATGCATGAGGTGAATGATAGAAATATCTGTTTGGCATGCTTGCAACTGGAACCGTCTGTTCTGTTTGCTACTTGTTTTGGTTAGTTAAATCCTTGAGATTGATCTTCACTTGCACATTCTACTCTCTGCTTAATGAAGGTTATGTTGATTAGTAATGTCTTTCTTCTTAGACTATGATCCTTATGGGTGATGTAATTTTACATAATGTCTCTCTTCTTTCATACAGTAGTGTAGTTTAAGCCAGCAATGTAATGCTTCATCACTCATTTACGTTATACATAGATAACTTAGCAACATCAATTAAATCATCATCGTCTAATCACAGAGCTACAACACACTCTTGAATGTGAATATATATTCATGTTTGTCCTACAATAAACTGAGAAACATCTCTGAGCAGCTGTGGTCTGTATCAGTGACTGTTTGCTCCCGGATCGATCCGTGAGGCAGAATCTCTTAGGTGGCAGAGGTCTCCATTCCTAGATCATACGTTGTCAATTCAACCTCCTTCGGTACAGACAGATCAAAACCTAACAGTGAAAAATTAAATAACATTTCTCATTGTAAAAGGATTTAGGATTTTAGCCCATTCCATTCCATCCATTATCCGTAACCGCTTATCCTGTGCAGGGTCACGGGCAAGCTGGAGCCTATCCCAACTGATTATGGGTGAGAGGCGGGGTACACGCTGGACAAGTCGCCAGATCATTACAGGGTTGACACATAGAGACAAACAACCATTCACACACACTTTCACACCTACGGTCAATTTAAAGCCATCAATTAGCCTAACCTGCATGTCTTTGGACTGTGGGGGAAACCCACACAGACATGGGGAGAACAAGCAAACTCCACACAGAAAGGCCTCCGTCAGCCACTGGGCTCAAACCCAGAACCTTCTTGCTGTGAGGCGACAATGCTGACCACTACACCACCATGCCGCCAGATTTTAGCTCATTTTGCACCCGATTTGGTCATTTGCCATTTCCCACCACCAGCTAGCTCTCCTTTATCATTCAGCAGCTACCACCTGGGAAGGATGAATGCTGCATAGATGATTTTACACAAGTCATATGTTCTATTGTAACCTCTACATGCAGACATGTACATCTACGTCTACTTGCAGGCAAGTGGAAAGTTTTCTCAATATGGTGTAAAACTTTAGGCAGAAACCCCTTATCTTGCACTACAAACAATGCTTGGGAGTTTCTGCAGAGTTGGCTAGAAGTGATCTTTTTCAGGGTCTACCCTAAAAGTTGATGTTGCTAGCATTGTCTGTGCACTGGGGACAGATTGGTGGTTTGCCGCTGGGAGCTCTTAAATCAGACAAAACCTTTCTTAAAGTTGAAACAATGGTTCCACTGGTCCACAGTCTGGCCGGGACTTGGTGCTAAGCAGTTTGTACGAACCAAAGGAAGTATATATAAAGGGTTTTTCTCTTAACATGGCCAGCTTTTTTGCTGACCATCATGACAGCCACGCAAATCTTGTTGGTCAATACAGTGTTCAAACGTGGGGGCAGTGGTGGCTCAGTGGTTAGGGTTCTGGAGCAAGGCGTTTAACTCTCAGCTCCTCAGCTCAATTGTACAGTAGGTCACTTTAGATAAAAGTATCTGCCAAATGTAAATATAAATATCACAGTCTGGCTGAATCCAGCATTGCTGCTGAAGGTACTGATGCCATGGTATATTTAGAAACATATTAATCTATCTACTTTTCTACATGAGAATGTGAGAATGTGCTCAGATCAGCATCTGTCCAGTGAGAGCGCTTAAGCGCTATCTGAGCATGAAACTGCCAGCCAGCAGGTCACTGATGAGCTGTTCATCTGTTTGTGTATAAATGCAGGATAGCCTAGGAAATGACTGTGCTAGCACACTTGAACACAGGTCAAGAGATGCCTTAAATGCTAATCAGCGCACACACTATGGCTAGATCCTGGGGAGCAGTGGAGAGTTGACATGGAGCTCACTACTTTCCTTTGCCATATTTTAGACACTGTATATTGCTTCGTCATAGCTCGTGTGATCTGTGGTATGTCTGAGTGAATCTCAGCCCCAAAAGACACTAATCTCACAGTGCTGAGTGATTATTATCCTCAACAAAAAACAACCTTTAAGAGCATTTAATGATTCTTATCCTTAATAGTAAACAGTACCAGAATGTTGAATGTTTCTCAACCACAACTGAGAACACCATCATGAATGCACAAATTTCAGTATCAGCACTTGAGTGATTTTCATCCTCAGTAGGAAGTGGAATCATTAAAGTAGCAGTATCATCAGGAAAATGCACACACACGCACACCACTCAAGGGCTGATACCAGGCTTGTAATACTTGAGTCCAGGACTTGTGCCATAATTTTAAGGACTCGTGACTTGACTTGGACTTGAGCACAGATGATTCGGACTTGGACTCGGACTCATGCATGAACTGCATTCAGACCCGTAAATTGAGACAAGAACTTGGATTTTTTTCTTTTTTTTTGTAACATGCCACAATAACTTGCCATAAAATATTTATATCTACATTAATTTTTATTTTAATTTCATGCAAAAGAATGCACATTCACCTGTTCATACGTCATGTTCAGGAACAAACTAACGTTAATGGCACTAAAATGCCTGGAGAGAAGCCCTTAGGATTGTCCACTTTGCTTATCAAGACTTCTCATGCAGTGGCAAAAAATGCCCTGCTATGTGTTCCATATGTAGAAGAACTATCAAGGAGACGACGGGGGCAACCTCGAACTTCAATCGTCATTTGGTAAGACTCCACCCAGAGAAGTAAGTGACACGCTATGTTCATTGCTCTGTTGATAGCGAGGCTTGCTTGCTGACCAATGAACTAGCTAGTGTTAACCCTCCCTCATGTTATTTGCCCTGTTGAAAGTGGACGGTGCTTGCTGAGCGATGAACAAGCTTTTTATCTGTAGCCTATTAACTAAAATGGGGCAGTCGAATAGTAGCGTTAGTCCAACGCAGCAGCAGAAATTGTTTCACATAAAGGCAGCAACAGCCACCATCAAATGGGGCAGTTGAAGTCTTTTTCTCAGACTCGATTTGGACTCGACTCGGATCAATTGTGGACTCGACTCAAAATTTTCTTTAATGACTTGGACTTGACTCGGACTTGAACACTGGGGACTCGAGATTGAACTCGGACTCGAGATTTAGTGACTAGACTACTACACTGGCTGATACTGAGCCTCAGGCTGAGTGAATATTGGTGAATGATAATCTCGACTTCGTCTCAGTTATTATTGACCGATACGTGTGTGTCTGTGTTTGTGTGTGTGCGTGTAAAAAAATGTAGGGCGGCACAGCGGTGTAGTTGTTAGCACTGTCACTTCACAGCAATAAGGTTCTGGGTTCAAGCCCAGCAGCTGACAGGGGCCTTTCTATGTGGAGTTTGCATGTTCTCCCCGTGTCTGCGTGGGTTTCCTCCGGGTGCTCCGGTTTCCCCCACAGCCCAAAGACACACAGGTTAGGCTAATTGGTGGCTCTAAATTGACCATAGGTGTGAATGTGAATGGTTGTTTGTCTCTATGCCCAAGTTTACATTAGACCATATCAGCGGATCATCAGATTAACGTTTTTAAAACGATTAGTGTGCACACAGCAACACCAATACACGGATACGCTCGGCTCCGCAGGCATCCTGCGCTCCAAATCACTCCGCCCTGAACAGCGAGTGCCCTCTGGAGGGTGCGCACTCCGGCCTTGCGCAGCTCACAGAGCACGCGAGTGTAGTGCACAAGCTGTGATTCGGGACTGAGCCGCTGTGTGTGTGATCCCAGCGCATATCACTTACCACTTGCAAGTGGAAGGATGGCAAGCCTAAAGACAATCATAACTACACAATGGGCAGTATTTGCATCAGTATTTGCAGTATTTTCATACTTTTATACTCTTTAATGAAAGGTGATACAAGGCGGAAGTCCGCGCCGTTTTTCAGCAGTCGCGTCACATGACCAACGCCAGCGAATCAGGAAGGTGGATGTCACAGTGACGTTGTCCAATGACGACGCCAGCTAGAGCTCAGCACAGCGTATCCGCGTATTCTTAATGTTTACACAGCACCGGAGCTGACACGATCTGGATTGAATACGTGGACCCTGGCGGATTCCCGTTTCCCGGCGTTTACAGGCAGTTTAATGTAAACGGACAGTGCATCCGCGAAGAAAACGAGACAGATACGGTCTAATGTAAACTTGGCCTATGTGTCAGCTCTGCAATGACCTGGCGACTTGTCCAGGGTGTACCCTGCCTCTCACCCATAGTCAGCTGGGATAGGCTGCAGTTTGCCTGCGACCCTGTACAGGATAAGCAGTTACAGATAATGAATGGATGGATGTTAATAATGTGAATAATTAACAATTATTTGCCAAAGGCAAAGTGAGTATCGGTCAATAATAACTGAGATGAAGTCGAGGTTATTATTCACCGATATTCACTGAGCTTGAGGCCAATAATTGTTTTAGTACAAATACACAGGTGTTTATTTAAAAAAAATTAAAAATTGTATTAAAAAATCATTTATTTCAATGTTCAAAAGCGGCATGCAAATGTAATAAAGGCGCACACAGACTTGTGTCACTTATCTACACAGACTCACGTAAAATACTTTGTTTTGAAATAGATAAAATAAATCACAATTCCACCTTACCTTTCAGTAGTTTTAGACCAAACTTGATAGCATCTTTAGTGCTTTTAGGAACAGCATTTTCTTTTATAATTTGTAATTCTTCCTCACTTATGGTGACAAAGCGATTGGCTACCATTTTGCTGAATCTCTCAAGGTGATCATCAAGAAATAGTCTGAATTTCTCGACCAATCAGCGTGCGTGATTTTCTATAATCATGTGCATATTTATACTAATTTTTGTTAATACTGCAAGTCAGTATTAGTAAATGGAAGGAATTAAAAAGATGTTGATACCTGTTACCATTGTTCATGTCTATTTATATATGACAATGTACAGTAGGTGCTTCATTATTTCCCCGATGTGCTAAGGCTTAGTGTATGCATTGATTCATTACTCTGAAAGCATTTGTCTATATTTGTATGTGTTCAAGAATAGTGCTTATAACACAGAAATTTCTCTTTGGTGCAGCAATGTATTATGCTAAAGTACCCATTTAATTATTATTTTTTGTTTACTTTGTTTAATTTCTGTCAAAAGAAATTAGCAAAAGTTCATCACCTTGTCACCACAACTGTGATCATACCTGTGCACGGTAACATCTTCTACTTTTGAATGTCTCCTTTGTCAGTTAAATGAAATACTATTTGTTGTCCTATTCCTCAAAAGTTTTCAAATGCCACTTTCCAAACCAGTTACCATTTCATCATAATTAAGAGAAATTCTGGGCACCTAAAGAGCGTGTTCTAGCTGACAGAGCAGGAAGAACAGACACAAAACCAGTCTGACATGAGCAAACTGGCATAGAGGTTTACATCATGCAGAGCTTTATATGAAACTGGTATCAAATTAATTTTCTCTGGGATCACAAAAACCACGCAAGCTGGATTTTATTGAGTAAGATATTACCAAATAGTGCTCAGGCTAACATACATTATAGCAAGCAGGCATCAAGGGTGTAGTGATTCAGAGTTGACACGATACAGTGGTGTCTCAATATGATACATTTACAATAAAACAAAAATAAGCCATTGATTCAAGGTACCTTATGGTTCAATTGATTAAAACACTCAACAAAGTTTTTTGTTTGTTTATTTTCCCTTTACTTAAAATTAAATTATATCCCCAAACAAGTACAACTTAGAAAATTTACATTTAGGAGAAGCAGTGAGGAGCTCGGCATGTTTAGTAACTTTAAGAAAAGTGCCTTTTGGATGAAGCTCCATCATGAAGCTGGTGGAAAAGATGCCAAGAGTGTGCAAAGCTTGATCAGGAATACTGTTATGAATTTAAAGTAGATATATAAACTATATTTGATTTTTAATGCTTTTTGCCTCTCCACAAACTGTGCGTTATTTCACATTGTTATTTTCTTACTTATTATTGTAAAATATTCCATCCAGTCATCCATTATCTGTAGCCACTTATCCTGTGCAGGTTCGCAGGCAAGCTGGAGCCTATCCCAGCTGACTATGGGCGAGAGGCGGGGTACACCCTCGACAAGTCGCCAGGTCATCACAGGGCTGATACATAGAGACAAACAACCATTCACACTCACATTCACACCTACGGTCAATTTAGAGCCACCAAATAGCTTAACCTGCATGTCCTTGGACTGTAGGGGAAACTGGAGCACCCAGAGGAAACCCATACAGACACGGGGAGAACATGCAAACTCCACACAGAAAGGCCCTCATCGGTCACTGGGCTTGAACCCAGGACCTTCTTGCTGTGAGGCGACAGTGCTAACCACTACACCATCATATAAATTAGTCAAGAATAGTTAAAATGAAGAAAACCTTTGTGATCAAGTGTGTGCAATCTTTTGACATCTCATCTCATTATCTCTAGCCGCTTTATCCTGTTCTACAGGGTCGCAGGCAAGCTGGAGCCTATCCCAGCTGACTACGGGCGAAAGGCGGGGTACACCCTGGACAAGTCGCCAGGTCATCACAGGGCTGACACGTAGAGACAAACAACCATTCACACTCACATTCACACCTACGGTCAATTTAGAGCCACCAAATAGCCTAACCTGCATGTCCTTGGACTGCAGGGGAAACTGGAGCACCCAGAGGAAACCTATACAGACACGGGGAGAACATGCAAACTCCACACAGAAAGGCCCTCATCGGTCACTGGGCTTGAACCCAGGACCTTCTTGCTGTGAGGCGACAGTGCTAACCACTACACCATCATATAAATTAGTCAAGAATAGTTAAAATGAAGAAAACCTTTGTGATCAAGTGTGTGCAATCTTTTGACATGTAGTGTATATTATGTGAAATAATATTACATGAATTAGCCTTCTTAATGTAGCCAAAATAGAAAATTCAATGGCCAATAGTCAAGCTTACAAATTCTTTATCAATAACTAGCATTTCTGGTTACTTACATACCACTGGTTTTCAAAGGTACACTGTAAAAAATGATTTGTTTTAACTTAAAAAAGTTAGTACCTGGGCTGCCTTAAAATTTTGAGTTCATTGAAATTAATATAGTAAGTTAACACAACGAGGTGAACAATTTAACTTACTATATGAATTTCAATGAACTCAAACTTTTAAGGCAGCCCGGGTACTAACTTTAAGTTAAAACAACAAATCATTTTTACAGTGATATGCAAATTTGTTGAGATAATTACAAAAATAGTTCAATTGTGTTCATTTATGATATTTATCTGTGGCATTATGGGAAATAAAATATGGAAATTTTCCGCCCACTCTGTCTATATGAGTCTTTTTACCGCAGGATAAAGCCTAAAGGTCTGGAAAACAGAAAAAAAAAATTTTCTTTGCATCCTCTAATAAGCAAAATGTGACAGTCTCTATTAATGAAGCTTGGCAGGTATTTATCCTTTGTTCAACTCCTTACCCACTCAGGAAAGCTTACTCTGGTACCCAGCCCATACTCCATCCTCACACAGTGATAGCAGCCCAGCTAGACTGCGTACAGCACCTCCCACTGCACAGCAGGCCAATCATCAGATTAGCACCTGCCGCTAGCAACCACAGAGAGATCTATTATAGTCTCAATCAGATTCACACATCCATTCTTCCTTATTAAGACATCCTCTAGGAGGCCCACACTGAATGGTTGAAGATGGAGCTTGCCATCTGAAGGACGGGGTATTGCCTTGGTGGAGGTGATGCCATTTAGAATGGCATAAATTAGAGCAGTTTGTTTGGAGATCAATGCCTAGTTTGGACTTTGGAGTATGAGCCAAAATGATGGTGTAATCAATCTGACGATTGTACTGGCTGGCAGGAGTTGAGGGGAAATTCAAAAGGAGAAAGGGATATTTCTGGAAAAGGCCAGTTTAAAGGAAGGATAATCAGAATAAATTTTCTCATTCTCATCTCATTATCTCTAGCCGCTTCATCCTTCTACAGGGTCGCAGGCAAGCTGGAGCCTATCCCAGCTGACTATGGGCGAAAGGCGGGGTACACCCTGGACAAGTCGCCAGGTCATCACAGGGCTGACACATAGACACAGACAACCACTCACATTCACACCTACGGTCAATTTAGAGTCACCAGTCAACCTAACCTGCATGTCTTTGGACTGTGGGGGAAACCGGAGCACCCGGAGGAAACCCACGCGGACACGGGGAGAACATGCAAACTCCACACAGAAAGGCCCTCGCCGGCCCCGGGGCTCAAACCCAGGACCTTCTTGCTGTGAGGCGACAGCGCTAACCACTACACCACCGTGCCGCCCAGAATAAATTTTAAATCTGAAATTTAGTATTGGAATTAGAAATGTATGAAATATCCAAACTGGCTAAATAATTAAATGTACTAAATGTAATATAAATTTGCTTATTCAAAACACACAATCCTGCATCATCCTGTTGATCATTAAATTAGCTTCTTTTCTGTTGTTCTTCATTTTGCACATAAAACCTTTTGTAATTCAGGAACTCGGAGTACTCTTTCGGAACATCTGAAATATTTTCATTAAATAGAATTAGTTGTATCTACATGCACTATGCAAGAGAACAAATTCATAATTGAAGAATATTAAATACCTAAATTCTGCTCAAGTATATAGTAAGAAGACTGTTATAAACGATGTATTCATGTGATAAATAGGAAATATAACTGCATCGTTCAGCTTTTACCAGATACTGAATTTCACTCTAGTTCTTGAGTTAAACTGATTCTTCTAAATGGGATCACATAAACCGCCTGATCTCTACACAATCAGAGCCATAATTATACTTGTCCTGCACAAATACCGTAAATGCAGATGCAACAAGTACTTTCATGGACTAGCTGTATTTTTTTTTCTGCAGTGAATGAACCAATCAACTCACAATAAGTTCTTGCTTGCTGAGCATAGGGTCAGGTAGGCAGCCATTTCCATACTCATTTCTCAAATTCTTCATGTTCATTCCCTCCTGAAGCTCCAAAAGGCATGTGTACATGCACATTATATAGGCTAACTGAGTATCTGCTGTATCTGGAAATTTGTAAGAACAGAAAATGTCTCATCCCAAATATTCCCTGCATCATGATTGTGTACTCACATTATGCAATCTCTTTCAGCATCAAAAATTCAGCCATAGTTTTGAAGACACTCACAGATATGTACAGGTTCTTAAAATTGGGATAGTTTACTGTACACCATGTCCATCAAGTCTTCTTTTAGGACACTTCAGGCTCAAGAAAGATGATACAGCAAGCACATAACCTCCCTTTTGCTGCTTCTGCAGATGTGTGAATTTCGTAAGTCTTAGTCTTTCCCCTTGCTGCTGAAAGAGCAATTCTCTGTTTTCTCATTTACAGTAATGGATAGAATGAAGAACCTGTGCTGTTCAGCTTATTGGCAGGAAGAGTGGTGGTTCCAAGAAGATGCCTTTAAATCAACCAAGAGAGATGGCCTAATTTCTGGAATTAGGTCTTAAACCCCAAACCCTAGTGAATAATAATTACACAAAAAGGTACCTATTTTTGTCTCATCTCATCTCTCATCTCATTATCTCTAGCCGCTTTATCCTTCTACAGGGTCGCAGGCAAGCTGGAGCCTATCCCAGCTGACTACGGGCGAAAGGCAGGGTACACCCTGGACAAGTCGCCAGGTCATCACAGGGCTGACACATAGACACAGACAACCATTCACACTCACATTCACACCTACGGTCAATTTAGAGTCACCAGTTAACCTAACCTGCATGTCTTTGGACTGTGGGGGAAACCAGAGCACCCAGAGGAAACCCACGCGGACATGGGGAGAACATGCAAACTCCGCACAGAAAGGCCCTCGCCGGCCACGGGGCTCGAACCCGGACCTTCTTGCTGTGAGGCGACAGCGCTAACCACTACACCACCGTGCCACCTGCCTATTTTTGTATTTCTGAAAAAATAAGACAAGAGAGGACAAAATAAGATAAGATTTTCTTATACCATATATAGGTTGCAGGCTACTGTATGTAATAGATGAGAAGGATTTAGAAAAATAGTCAAAATACAGCAGTTAAGAAAAGTCTTGGACGCGGATCTAAAAATCAAACTCTGACAGATGGTTTAGCTCGCTGGTCTGTTATATGCCTACTGGCAATTATTTAATCAGTATTTTTCTCCACAAGATGCTTAGCATTTGTAGTTTCACTGGTACCAGGAGACTAGTTGCCTCAGGAAGCCATTTTCTTGGCTTTATAGCCTATATAAAAAATAGCAGTTTAGCCCTCATAACAGATCATCGCAACAGCTACCAACCTGAGAACGTGCTGCCAAACTTGCTTGGAGGAGAGTGCTCATCAATGGTAAGAGAAAAATGCTGTACTTTCCACACTGAGACCAAGGTAAGTTATGCATTCTTTGACTGATGGTCATGGCTGTGACATTTGAATTTGCAAACTCCTGGCAAAAGGGTGTATGCATTTCTTCTGAACCACACAAGAGCCTGGCTTGGGAGTTTACCTGCCAATGTTGCCTATGGCTTGCACAAAACATCTAGTTCTCGGATTATTGATTTGACTTGAATTAGATTAAACTGAGTTGAATTTACAGATAAAGATCAAGAATGTATGAATTCAGCTGTGTATGGTATGAGACTTTCATGCTGTAAAATCTTTATCTGCTGAATAAAATTTCTAGGACTGTTTTCAAAGTGAGCTGTTTTCTGTTCAATTATAAAAGCATTATAGGAGTAGTATGGATTAATCAATTGAGAAGACAATTCATGAGCTACAAAAGATAAGCTCCAACTCCAAACCATATTGAACTGAACAAGATTCATAATCCAAATGGATACCGACTCTGGTTCCAAAAACCTGAAAGACAAGATCCAACTAACCCAGTCACTGACTGATGACTGTAGATACAAGCATTCTAGCCCCTGTCCCAAATGTTTCAGAGTCATGTTTATTTTTTTTTTTCATAAAAGTAACTGGACTACCGATAAATCAATAGGTAATGGAAGGTTAAGTTTTTGGAGCTCTTTCACAGCTAGCCTTTCATTGCAGAGATATTTCTTAAGCTTTCACTGAGCTTTTCCCTCACAGCGAGGACACTGTGAGGAGTGATAAAGAGAGTCACACCATACAGGGTGATGCAAAAAGCTACCAACCAGGGCAAATGGTGCATGGTGAGAGGTTTTGAATGACAGTTAATAGATAAAAGCTGCTCAGTTAAGGCAGTGGAAAAGAGAATGCTTTAAATAAGTGGCATAAAGAATGGATGGGGATTATGTTTGCCCATGTGAGAGTGAATTCATCCAGACAATTATGCTTAATCGTATTGTTTGGGTTTCTGTATATGTATTCTGAATTATGAGAAATATGGCCCCTCAGGTTAATCATATGTAGCATATATAATGTCGGCTTGTTTAATAGTGTACATCCTGAGGGTAATAATAAAACTGCATTTGTGGGCTGGTGTCTGTGTGTCCTTCCCAGTGATCTGACTCATGCTTTATTCAGGAAGTGCTCTGTAGGGGGTATTTCTTCTTAGTAAAGCCAGCTCATCAACCAAGCCACCCAGCTAATAGTGCACAAAGGGGAGGTAGGTTGCCTGTGTAACTCTGGTGAAACACCATTGATCCCTAAAACCTTACACACACACCTCAACTCATATCTCACAACAGTTACTTCTTATTCTATACTACTTTCAACCTACACCACGCAGAACATTGCTCTGAATACATCCTACTTTCAATACATACAAGAACACACAACCACGCCTACTATTTTAAGTTTAGGCATTAAGCACAGAGCAACCTACACCTAGCATGACTCACGTGTTGGTGGAATTTTGTATTTGTATTTAAAATGCAATGGCACTTGCTATAATGTTTCTTAATATTAATTAATATTATAATAATATCAATAATTTCATGTTAAAGGTTGGAAACATCTACTTGATGTTTAAATCAATGAGTATTAAAATACAATACGTAGAATGGACACCTAGCCACATATATCGTTCATGACAGGATCATATCAGCATTATAAACTTTCCAAAAAATACAGTTCCATTTAAATGTGACAAATACTAGCAGATATTCCCTTGTGAGCAAGATCATCTCTTTGCAAGGATTGTGGATCATGGCTGTGGGGATTTGTGATTACTCAGCCACAAGAGTATTATTGAGGTCAGGTACTGATGTTGGGTGAGGAGGTCTGGGGTGCAGTCAGCGTTCCAGTTCATCACAAAGGTGTTCAGTGGGGTTGAGATCAGGGATCTGTGCAGTACACTCAAGTTCTTACACTCCAACCTTGGCAAACCATGTTATCTTGGACATTGCTTTGTGCACAGGGGTATTGTCATGGTGGAACAGGTTTGGGCCTCTTAGTTCCAGTGAAGGGAAAGCTTAATGTTACAGCATACAAAGACGTTCTAGACAATTGCTTGCTTTCAACTTTGTGGCAACAGTTAGAGAAAGAACCACACATGGCTGTGATGGACCGTACACATACTTTTGGTCATTTAGTGTATTTTGACAGTTTTAGGATGATATACTCTAGTATATTTCCCTTTATATTTTCACTGCCTAAATTAATTTTAAAAAATGCAGTTTAGACTGATATTAACAAATTTCTGAAGCCACACTGCTCAGCACTCAATGCAGACTGTCAGTCAAACTGAATCACTCGTGCTTAACCAGCATGAGGTGAAGATTCAAATCCATAACTGGGCCTGACGGCTCTGCCCCATCACTTAACCAGTAATAACATGCCATCATGCCACAGATTAAGGTGAGGACAAACTGCAAACCAAATGCAGATTTTTGGCTAACGGCACTGAGGGAAATACAACCCCAATTCCAAAAAAGTTGGGACAAAGTACAAATTGTAAATAAAAACGGAATGCAATGATGTGGAAGTTTCAAAATTCCACATTTTATTCAGAATAGAACATAGATGACATATCAAATGTTTAAACTGAGAAAATGTATAATTTAAAGAGAAAAATTAGGTGATTTTAAATTTCATGACAACAATACATCTCAAAAAAGTTGGGACAAGGCCATGTTTACCACTGTGAGACATCCCCTTTTCTCTTTACAACAGTCTGTAAACGTCTGGGGACTGAGGAGACAAGTTGCTCAAGTTTAGGGATAGGAATGTTAACCCATTCTTGTCTAATGTAGGACTCTAGTTGCTCAGCTGTGTTAGGTCTTTTTTGTCATATCTTCTGTTTTATGATGCGCCAAATGTTTTCTATGGGTGAAAGATCTGGACTGCAGGCTGGCCAGTTCAGTACCCGGACCCTTCTTCTATGCAGCCATGATGCTGTAATTGATGCAGTATGTGGTTTGGCATTGTCATGTTGGAAAATGCAAGGTCTTCCCTGAAAGAGACGTCGTCTGGATGGGAGCATATGTTGCTCTAGAACCTGGATATACCTTTCAGCATTGATGGTGTCTTTCCAGATGTGTAAGCTGCCCATGCCACACGCACTAATGCAACCCCATACCATCAGAAATGCAGGCTTCTGAACTGAGCGCTGATAACAACTCGGGTCGTCCTTCTCCTCTTTAGTCCGAATGACACAGCGTCCCTGATTTCCATAAAGAACTTCAAATTTTGATTCGTCTGACCACAGAACAGTTTTCCACTTTGCCACAGTCCATTTTAAATGAGCCTTGGCCCAGAGAAGACGTCTGCGCTTCTGGATCATGTTTAGATACGGCTTTTTCTTTGAACTATAGAGTTTTAGCTGGCAATGGCAGATGGCACGGTGAATTGTGTTCACAGATAATGTTCTCTGGAAATATTCCTGAGCCCATTTTGTGATTTCCAATACAGAAGCATGCCTGTATGTGATGCAGTGCCATCTAAGGGCCCGGAGATCACGGGCACCCAGTATGGTTTTCCAGCCTTGACCCTTACGCACAGAGATTCTTCCAGATTCTCTGAATCTTTTGATGATATTATGCACTGTAGATGATGATATGTTCAAACTCTTTGCAATTTTACATTGTCGAACTCCTTTCTGATATTGCTCTACTATTTGTCGGCACAGAATTAGGGGGATTGGTGATCCTCTTCCCATCTTTACTTCTGAGAGCCGCTGCCACTCCAAGATGCTCTTTTTATACCCAGTCATGTTAATGACCTATTGCCAATTGACCTAATGAGTTGCAATTTGGTCCTCCAGCTGTTCCTTTTTTGTACCTTTCACTTTTCCAGCCTCTTATTGCCCCTGTCCCAACTTTTTTGAGATGTGTTGCTGTCTTGAAATTTCAAATGAGCCAATATTTGGCATGAAATTTCAAAATGTCTCACTTTCGACATTTGATATGTTGTCTATGTTCTATTGTGAATACAATATCAGTTTTTGAGATTTGTAAATTATTGCATTCCGTTTTTATTTACAATTTGTACTTTGTCCCAACTTTTTTGGAATCGGGGTTGTAAATACATTTGCTATTTGGGAGCATAACCCCAGTCCAATATTTCTGCAAAGGATTATTTATGGTTATACATAAGTGTGGGCCTTACCCGCTTCCGGAGGTTGCAGGTGAGGATGAGGTTACGCGAGAAGGAGTTGGCGAAAGCTGTGTAGAATTCCAACACCTTGAGCAGGGCCTCTCTCTTGATCACATGCAGGTCACAATAAGTCAGCGCCCGCACATTGGCACATGCATGAGCAAGCGTGGTCTCTTTCCAGAAAACATCACCAAACACATCACCCTTACCTGTGAAAAATAACAAATTGGCAAAAGACTAAAGAAAACACAAAAATGACTTTCGTGATATTTAATGCTGACTACATTTATTGTTGGAATGTAATTGAATCTTGACATGCAGTTTAATTTTGCCACACAGTTTCTATAAAGATCCTAGGTCTACATTTCTAAAACCGAGTTCCTTTGGGCTCAGCCTTAATCTGGTTTCCTCCAATGTACAATGCTGTCTTTTGAAGAGTGGTGTCATTAGGAGCTCAGCAGGTTCAGAGTGCTGGGTTCAAGTAAGTGCCTCAAGCATAATTAACACACAGCATTCTCATTTTATTTTATTTCAAAATCATTAAGGCAGGAGAGCATCTGATCTGCTACGCCATTAGAACAATGAGACTTTAAGTTCCTTATTGCAGCACCCAATCACACCTAATGTGATGTCATTCGATAAAAATAGGGGAATCAACGAAGGGCACATCATATTCTTATGGCAAGAGGATATAACCATTACCGAGTAATGGTTACTCTATTAGAGGATGTAAGAAATGTTGTTTTAGAAAATAAATGTGTGTATTTGGATACAAACACACAGTTCAGAATTGTTCTGTTCTTATTGTTTGGAGCTTGGCCAAATCTCACCATGTTCCTTTTACAGCCGTAATAATCTTCACTCAATTCCTAACAAATGACAAATAAGAAGAACACTATTACCGAATTAGATGTGTAGCATAATAAAATACAAGCAATGAAATGTCTCACATTTAGCAATTTGAGCATTCAAAAATAACAGTTTGCTTCTATGCTTTTTTTTCTATGTTCATGTTCCTCTTCTTCAATGTTCTGCTTAATGGCAGGTCTGGCTCTGATGTCCATCAGAGTTTCTTGGGAACATTACAGTAGTGGTTTTCTGTTACCTTCTACTGGATTATTTATAGATGTTTTCTCCTCTCAGCCATTCACACTTATGGACAATTTAGTAGCCAGTAAACCTAACCACATGTCTTTGGACTGTGGAGGAAACCAGAGCACCCAGAGGAAACCCATGCAGATACGGGGAGAACATGCAAACTCCACACAGAAAGGCCCCCGTCAGCCATTGTGCTCGAACCCAGAACCTTCTTGCTGTGAGGCGAAAGTGCTAACCTAGCATTCATGTTCCTATGTCTACAGAATCAAGTGAATCATGCATGATCCTAGCTACTGGTGATCTGCAGTGGCCAGAGCACAGGTGTCTACAGGTCCATCCATCCATCCATTATCTGTAGCCGCTTATCCTGTGCAGGGTCACGGGCAAGCTAGAGCCTATCCCAGCTGACTATGGGTGAGAGGCAAGGTACACCCTGGACAAGTCGCCAGATCATCGCAGGGCTGACACATGGAGACAAACAACCATTCACACTCACATTCATACCTATGGTCAATTTAGAGCCAACAATTAACCTAACCTGCATGTCTTTGGACTGCGGGAGAAACCGGAGCACCCGGAGGAAACCCACGCAAACACAGGGAGAACATGCAAACTCCACACAGAAAGGCCCCCGTTGGCCACTGGGCTCGAACCCAGAACCTTCTTACTGTGAGGCAACAGTGCTAACCACTGCACCACCATGCTGCCCTAGCAGTCATGTTTCTATGTCTACAGAATCAAGTGAATAGTGCATGATCCTAGCTACTGGTGATCTGCAGTGGCCAGAGCACAGGTGTCTACAGATCACTTATGCAGAATAATTATGCATGGAAAGCAGTGGGGAAAAAACTGTATGCATAATTCACTGTGGTCTGAAAGAGATTTTTACTTGGCTTGGAATGTAACCTTAAGGCAAACAAGGGCTATGCATCAAAAAGTTATAGTCTGAACCTGGAAGACAATCTCGTCTATTCTATGAATTTCCTTACAGAGGGACAGAAACCAGCCAGGTTCTAGACAGAGAGTACAGATTTGTTTAAATCTTTCAGCACACTATTGTACTTGGTGAGTAATTATGCAGATCTGTGCTTCCTTGAATATAATATATATGAGCACAAATTCTCCATCTCAGTAGGATTCAAGGAAATCACACAAAAAAAAGATTCCTAACAAGATTTTCCTATGCTGTTAAAGCTCAATTAATCAGTATGCTGAGCCGGGGCAGGGTTTCTTATAAGACTTTCTCTTGCTAAAATTCTCCGGTGTGTATGCTGACTGCAGTGACAGTCACTAAACAGGTGTCATGTCATTTTTATATAAAGGCCACAAAAGTAACCTGTCTTACCTAGGATGGCAATAACTTCATCATCCTGAATGACCTCAAGTGAGCCAGACACCACAAAGCATAGCGTGTCAACACTTTCTCCAGCATGGAAGATGAGGTCTCCTGGCGCGCAGTGTGTTGTCTGAAACTCCACAGCCAAGGAGCGTAGACAGCCGTCACTTGCCAGTCGGAAGGCAGGATGCTCATTAAACACCTGCCGGTTCAGGTGGACGCAAATGTCTGCCCGCATGTCTTTGGGGCAGATGGACAGCACCTAGGAGAAGAGAGAGGGGGTATATATGTCATAGCAGAGTCGTGACACATTGCAGTGTCAGTTGATGTGTGTGAATCAGGATGCATGAGACAGTGAATCAACACTGTGTAATGAGTGGAGAAGTGTAGACTTGCACTGATTCAATGCAATTTGATGGCAGCAATAAAATTCAAGAAAGGAACAATTCAGCAAGCATCACACCAATAATGTACACAAGTCAAAAAGGTGCAGAGCTATACAGCCGTGTATCAGTGTGTACAGAATTTATGTACAGGACAAGCGCTACACTGGTGGTCAGGGATTTAGCTTCTCGTAGATAAAAGAAAATTGCTCAGCTGCTTTTGGAAGCTGGAAGTGATTTGGAGTTTCTTAGTAGATATGAATATTTCATTTTGGTGCAGTATAGAGCGATAATTAAATCAACCGTCACCTGAAAGGTTTTTCCCCTGTCTTTTTTTTTTTAAATAGAAAGGTACTGTATTATAAAAACAGCAGGCACAGTGGTGCAGAGGAACGCAGGCACAGTGGTGCAGTGGTTCACACTGTCACGACGCAGCAAGAAAGTTCTAGGTTCGAAACTCGCAGCCAACTAGAGCCTTTTTGTGTGGAGTTTACATGTTCTCTCCATGCCTGCATGGGTTTCCTCCCACAGTCCAAAGATGTTGATTAATTTAACTGACTACTCGAAATTACCCATGGATGTGTACACTCACTGGCCACTTTATTAGGTACACCCATCCACCTGTTTTATGCAGTTATTTAATCAGCCAATCCCTTGACAGCAGCACAACGCATAAAATCAAGCAAAGAGCTTCAGTTAATGTTCGTTTCAAACATCAGCATGGGAAAAATTGTGATCTCAAAGTGTGACTTTCGCTGTGGCATGGGTGTTGGTTTGAGCAAGATGGACTGGTTTGAGTATTTCAGAAATTGCTGATCTCCTGGGGTTTTCACACACAACAGTCTCAACAGTAGAGTTTACACAGAATGGTGCGAAAAACAAAAAACATTGAGTGAGCGACAGTTCTGTGGGTGGAAACGCCTTGTTGATAAGCGAGGTCAGAGGAAAATGGCCAGATTGGTTTGAGCTGCCAGGAAGGATATAGCAACTCATAGCAACTCTTTACAACTGTGGTGAGCAGAAAAGCATCTCAGCATGCAACAGCAGAAGGCAACACCGGGTTCCACTCCTGCCAGCCAAGAACAGGAATCTTCGAATCAAGAACAAGTTTCTATTAAAGTGGCCAGTGAGTGTATGGTTGTTTGTCTTTGTGTCAGCCCTGCAGTGGATTGGCAAACTGCTCAGGGTGTACCCTGCATCTTGCCCAAAGTCAGCTGGGACTGGCTCCAGCCTTCCTGTGACCCAGATAGGTAAGTGGTATGGATGATAAATGGATGAAAAATGCTGAGTAAGACAAGACAGGTGCACTTTAATGCTGATCACTGACATGTTCCATATCAAGTATCTAAAAGTTAAAGTTCAGCTATTATAATTATTATCGTGTTGTTCTTTAAAAAGCATATCATTTAGCACTCAGGTCCAAGCAGGACTTTTTTTTTTGTATAAGATTGTATTATGACATTTTCTGGATTGACTTACAGTAGAATGTTATGAAAACATGCTGTATATCATTATTAGACAGTAAATGTTTTGACTTCATTCAACACTCTTCAGTTATTCAGCCATGAATACAGCTAAGCACAGCTGTCAGTCTTATGATATGATAAATGAGATTCCATCTACAAATACAGACAGCTGCATATTCACTCAGTATGCTGTAAGTATACAGTCCTGCTTTCAAAATGTCTTTTACTTAAGCTTCCCTGGAATTAGCTTAATCGCCATAATTTTCAATTTCCTGAGAACAATCTATGTGCAGCTAGTAAAGCTGACTTTAAAGGTAAAGCTAGCCGCACACTACGCCGATTTTCAGCGTACCGAACCAACTGAAGTCGCGAGTCAGGCGTAAAGACTAGTTTTCGATGGTACCGACTCATCTCACAGCCGATTCGAAAAACTAATCGGGAGCCAGACTGATCGGCGAGAGTCGCTAGCAATAGCCAATCATATCTTTCGCATATAACACATGACATCATTAAACACAATTTCTAGCGCGAGAAATACGCGTTGGTAGCACCTAATGCAGGTATATACTGTAATTCCATAGACTGAAGCTTTATCCATAGACACAGTGGGCTGGAAAGCCATTCTGCTCAAGTTGTGTGGCTGAATTCCAAATCGCTTTAACTCCCCTATATAAGTGCACTATTTAAGGTTGGAAATAATAGCTCATGCAGCCTAGATAGTGCGCTACATATTCCATGTTGTGTCATTTGTAATTCAGCCTGTAGCATCTTCAAGTGTTGGATTTAACAGTAACTATATCCAATAGCCAATCACAAAGCTATTAAGTTGTCACGTGATATTTAGCGGACTGTTTGTTATGATGCTTAGTTCGCATAATCTCGTTTGGTGTCGCTTCAATCGCGACTGCACTCGTCAACAGTCGTGAGTTAGTCGGGGATATGTGCGTGCCCTGTCGGGAGTCGGCTCTGAAATGGGTCGGTTCGGTACCGCATGGATCGGCGTAGTGTGCAGCTAGCTTAAGAGCTTCTTTCCTGGTGTTCATTGGAGCTTGTCACTATGACCCACTGCACTTGGGAAAAAAATGGCTTTTTAAAGTTTTATTTAATTTAATTTTGGTTGATCAGATGCTAAGGTATATATTTTAACAACATTAAGTTTTTTTGTTTTTTTTGTTTTTTTCAAAATGTGATGCAAATGGAAAATATGAAATGAATGTGATACTGAAAAGGCCGAGGCTTTCTCACCTTCTCTGTATCAATGCCTTTTGACATGGCCCATGTGGAGACAATGTAGTCCATTACTCTTTCACTCAGGCCTTTTGGCACCTGATAGAGCTTCAGAAAGTCCCGTACATTGTTCAGCATTTCATGATAGCGGTTGGTATTGGTATACATCTGCTGGAAGATGGTGGTCACGTTTCCAAAGATGGTGGCATACAGGAGAGCTGTGAAAGAAAGATGGCCAGCAAAGGCATTGTAATATACATGTGGTGAGGTGAAAAGCCACTCAATATACTACTTACAGAAGAATCACTAATCTAATCGAGAGAAGGTATCTGACCCTTTATTTTAACTTTTAAAACATAGAACTTTACATAAAGTCTTGAGCGACAGCGTGAAAAACTATTGCATATTGTGATTTTAGGAAATACATTTTACCTAAAAATGTCATAGTTTGTGGGTGATTATTTAAAAAAAAAAGTCTTTTTTTAGTTTATAGTAACAATTAATATTAGTGAATGTCAGTGAGATAAGTTTATAATATTACTTACATTCTAACAACTAAACAGTCATTCAAGTTTAAGAAATAAATGAGATTTGCCCTGTTGTAGTTAAAAGAAAGAAAGAAAGAAAGAAAGAAAGAAAGAAAGAAAGAAAGAAAGAAAGAAAGAAAGAAAGAAAGAAAGCGCCATGGTTCTAAAGTTGATTTTTGTGTGAAGAACTTAGTCATATAAATGAAAGATCCTGGAAGATTAGATAAACTTCAAAGAAGCTCACAAACTTTGCAGTGATGCCACACCCGTACAGAGAAAGCACATTTTTCTTTAAAAAGGAATAATCAATAGTAATCAAGGTTAATTGATTATCAAAATATATATTCAGCTGCAGCATTGCAATTTAAATCTGGTGCATCATTGGTGCATCAACACTGACTGAATGTAATCAAACTATCCCTACAAATCACTCACTCATTACCTACTCCCTATATACTGTACAGTAAGTATATGAGACATTCCACCGAATGGGTGCCATTTGCTTGTTGTACCACTCCCAAATTAAACTTAATTTGTTATACCTTTTCAACACTGATTATAATAACACACATACTGTATTTAACTATTCAAAATGTGTATTGGTCAACCTCAAGCTACGTTATTTATTTTTTTACAAGGTTTGAAAGTCAAAGATGGCTGCATACTCTTTATATGAGTAACAGGACTGAAAGTAACAGGACTGAGTTTTTAGCCTAGGATTAGCTAATACATGGAATTAAGCCACATGGCGTAATCGCTAATAGCATGACCACACTTAGCACATTCAGGTGATTTACCAAAAATCTGTATTTTTAAAATAAACAAATATCATCTAAGAAATAATTTAAGTAACAGGACAGTATGTTGACATTGATCTTATCAGTCAAAGTTAAAAAAAAAATCATCAAAGATACAGAAAAGTAAATGAGAGAACTAACTTTTGGTCTTCCCATGGCCTTCAGAAGACACAACTGATGTAACTTCCTGTTGAGCATGTGATTTATAGAAATGTTCCAAATTTGTCAGATGGGGTAATATGTTTGGGTAACAGGACTGAGTGAAAACCCAGGGACACGACTAAAATGTGTATTTTAACTAAGATATTGTGGATTTCTTATGAAAAAAATATATTTAAACCATGGATAGGATATGGAGTCACACAACAGTGCAAAAGAAATACTGTTTCCAAAGGATCTTAATCATAATATTTCATAGTTAAGTATAAAGTTAGAGTGCGGGGACAGGTAACACATGCTATTTTACAGTGTTTTAGGTAGTTTTTATTAATCCTTACAATTATATATCTTAAATTTGAAATCAGATCAATGTGCAGGACATTCTGCGTAATAAGGAAATGTATTTTAAAGTACATTTTTATATGCATTTATACATATAATTTTCTAGGGACGGAAATAGCACCGATTCGGTAGAATGGCTCATATAGTATATAAATTGAGGCTCGGCAACATTATGTAGCAATAAAATGAAGTCAGCTGACTACCTGAATGTACTGAATGACCAGGTTACCCCACCAATGGATTTTTTCTTCCCTGATGCCACAGGCATAAAATTAGGGCTCAAATAGTGAAAGAGTGGTTCAGGAAGTATGAGAAATCATTTTCATACATGAATTGGCCACCACAGAGTCCTGACCTTAACCCCATTGAAAGCCTTTGGAATGTGCTGGAGAAGATTTTACAGTGGGGTTCAACTCTCCCTCCATCAATACAAGATCTCAGTGAAAAATTAATGCAACTCTGGATGGAAGTAAATGTTGTGATGCAATATTATTCATTTATTCTTTCATTCATCTTCAATAAACACTTTGATAACCAAGGTTGTGGTCAACCCAGAGCCTATACTTGGAACACTGGGTATGAGGCAATAATACATCCTAATTGGGATGTCCATTCATCACACAGCACCATGCACAGACACATTAACCCCTTTTACACAGCCTGTTCAAGACAGAATTCTTATGCCTCTATTGGGTGTGATGTTTTTGACATTGACATTATTCTGTCCGACGTCACCCTAGATCACATCTCTGGTTGGGGAACGCCAGCTTGCAATGTAAAAACACACACTGCTTCAGCTTCATGCCAGCTTTATTTGGTTCAGTGTAAACAACCAAAGCCAAACTATTGAGGGATCTTCTTTACGGCAATATTGTGGAATATCTGTGTAAAAAGGGCTATTTAGTACATACTTAACACCTATGGGCAACTTAGGGTCACCAATCCACCTACTGGAATGTTTTGGGAGGTGGGAAGAAACTGGAGAACCTAAAGGAAACCCACACAGTCACAGGACAAGCACAGTAACCCAGGGTCAGGATTGAACCACTGACCCTGGAATTGTGCAGCAGCGACACTGTCTACTGCATTTGTTATAGAATTTATCAGAGAATTATAGGTTTATTGTGGGAAATGAGTTATATACTTATACACTCCCTATATATAGAGGACTATATAATGAGCTCATTGGTAAAATGAAAAAAAAAACCGCTTTTGAACACTAGCCCTTCGCGCTGGTATTCACATCATTAGTGTCGCACAATTAAAACGTGCCAGATCAGTCGGCTGGTGGGTTTTCAAAGTAATAAATACCTACATGTATTTTTGTGATAAATCCATATTATACTGAGCATATTTCCCATGTTAATAAATACAAAGTACCTGCATCTTTCAGTTCTTTTAAATCAAGGCTGAATACTTTCTTCTTTGCCACTGCCTTTTATTAAATCAAATTTGAGACTTTTAATTTGATTTCTTTCAGTGCGACTGCAATGCATGATGGGATATATTGCTTGGTTAGTGACCATCAGTTGTACACTACTTTTTGTGATGCATTGTGGGATACCTAGAGTGCACTATATAGGGTGCAATAATCCTCACTATCGTTTCAGACAGCACTACAAAATGGCGTCCTCACTAGTGCCCTATATAGTGAGTAGGGAGCGATTTTGGACACGGGTATGTATTTAATCCATCGCTATTTTTATTTATCCCTGTTTCATCTTCCTTGAATGTCTACTTAATACGAATAAGGTGGAAACACTAATAAACAGGACATATGCTGTCAGCTTGTAAATAACTGAAATCTGCAGTATGCAACTGGTAGCGGGCCTCAGGATGTTTCCATGGGAACAAACCTAGACCAAAATAGTTCCTGAGCTCTGTGCTTGTGTTATTACCAGAATGTTTACTGGTGCAAAAGAAAGAGTTTAGACCCAGAGAAGATAAATATAAAAAGACACAAATGTGTCATATACCAAAAAGGAAAGGAACAAAATTGACAGTACATTGGATGGTAGATCTGATTACAGTCTACCGCTGTTATAGACCAGCTTCTCTTCAGTTAGTAATAAAAACAGCAGGCTACTGAGGACCAGAATAATATACAAATGTGCGGCAAGTGGAATCTTCTGGATTGAAGGAAGGAGTCAAAATAGAAATAGAACCATATTATGTGTTCTCAAAGGTCACTTCCTTTCCATAACCACTTTGATCCATGTCAGGATCGCAGTGATTCTGGAGCCTATCTGAAGCTCGCTGGGCACGAGCTGAGAATACACTATGGATGTACGATCAGTCCATCACAGGGCACCATACACACACATTCATGGAGCAATTCCCTTGGGACATTTTCATCTTAGTAAATCCATGGACATGGTTTTGGGAGGTGAGGAGAAAAAGCAGAGAACCCTAAGGAAGCTCACATGGACACACGGAGAACATGCACAGAAACTCCACACGGAGAGTAACCCAAGCTCAGGATCAAATCACGGATCCTGGAGCTGTGACCCTGGTGGCAATGCTACCTGCTGCATTGTGTTAACATTTCAAATAATAATTGTAGTGGCTAGACATTTTATATCTTTAACTTAAATCTGAAATTCCAAGGAGCTGTTAGCAGGTCCAGACCCTTGTAACTATGTAGTTTTCCTATTAGTTGCAACTAATATCAGTACAGTACCTTCGTCAGTACCTTTAAACAATTTAATAGCTTGCTTTTTACTTCAAATGCTCCTGAAGGTGCAGATTACAACTCCCATCATCCTCAGCACACAACCTCATCACATGACCGCCAATCAAACTCCTGTCCCCCTCACAGTCACCTGATTATTCATGGAACTCCCCATTTGCAATCACATTATTTCCTTTAACTCTTGCTCTAGCATTGCACCTGTGATGACAGCAAGCCTGTGTTATCCATCTGTTGCTGTTATAGCTGTAGCCTGGCCCATGTTTAATGATTTAGTCTTGTCTAGTTTGCATGTCTAAGACTAATTGCCTGCTTCGCATTTCTGCATATTGTCAAGCCCTCTGGTTTGTCTTTGAAACTTTGTAGCTCAAACAGCACAAACCAGATAACTGATATCCACAATGAGTCCAAGGCTAGCAGTTTTTCAGAATGATATGTAGCAATGCACCACTGAAATCATGTTTTCTTTCGACAGCTCAACCTTTGTTTAGTATGAGTTTAGTTAAGAGTTATTGGTGTTTGTCGTAGATGGACACGAAACTACTAAGTCATTATGAATAAGGGAGCAGGCTGAATTAGAGTAACGGCTTTTGTGTTAAAGCAGCGTGTAATTTAAGTAAGACTTTGCCAATTAACACTGATGCAGATCAACACTGAACCAATAATTCATACTTCATGGTGAACAGAAGCTTTATATATCCATCCATCCATTATCTGTAGCCGCTTATCCTGTTCTACAGGGTCGCAGGCAAGCTGGAGCCTATCCCAGCTGACTGTGGGCGAGAGGCGGGGTACACCCTGAACAAGTCGGCAGGTTATCGCAGGGCTGACACAGAGGCCAAGTTTACATTAGACCGTATCTGTCTCGTTTTCTTCGCGGATGCACTGTCCATTCACATTAAAACGCCGGGAAACGGGAATTCGCCAGGGCCCACGTATTCAAGCCAGTTCGTGTCTGGTCCGGTGCTGTATAAACATTGAGGATACGCGGATACGCTGTGCTGAGCTCTAGCTGACGTCGTCATTGGACAACGTCACTGTGACATCCACCTTCCTGATTCGCTGGCGTTGGGATCACACACACAGCGGCTCAGTCCCGAATCACTGCTCGTGCGCTTCACTCGCGCGCTCTGTGAGCTGCGCAGGGCCGGAGTGAGCACCCTCCAGAGGGCACTCGCTGTTCAGGGCAGAGTGATTTGGAGCGCAGGAGGAAGCGCTGAGCCGCACTGACGTTTATTTACACATTTCAACCTCCTTCAGGCGCTTAAACTCAGTGAGAACATGAACATCACAGCCAGGTGTGTTTATCTGCTGGAGAAGGTGTTCGCTTGCCATCCTTCCACTTGCAAGTGGTGAGTGACTTGCGCATGCCCGATATGCACTGGGATCATGTGACGTGCCGTCTAATTAGTCATGTGATTAGCGTATCCGTGTATTGGCGTTGCTGTGTGCATGCGAATCGTGTATTGGCGTTGCTGTGTGCACGCGAATCGTTTTAAAAACGTTAATCTGATGATCCGCTGATTCGAAGTAATGTAAACAGGGCCAGAGACAAACAACCATTCACACTCACATTCACACCTATGGTCAATTTAGAGCCACCAATTAACCTAACCGCATGTCTTTGGACTGTGGGGGAAACTGGAGCACCCGGAGGAAACCCATGCAGACACGGGGAGAACATACAAACTCCACACAGAAAGGCCCTCGCCGGCCACTGGGATCGAACCCAGGACCTTCTTGCTGTGAGGCGACAGTGCTAACTACTACACCACCGTGCCACCCTATATGGTGGTGTAGTAGTTAGCACTGTCGCCTCACAGCAAGAAGGTCCTGGGTTCGAGGTCGGCGAAGGCCTTTCTGTGTGGAGTTTGCATGTTCTCCCTGTGTCTGCGTGGGTTTCCTCTGGGTGCTCCAGTTTCCCCCACAGTCCAAAGACATGCGGTTAGGTTAATTGATGGCTCTAAATTGACCGTAGGTGTGAATGTGAGTGTGAATGGTTGTTTGTCTCTGTGTCAGCCCTGTGATAACCTGCCGACTTGTCCAGGGTGTACCCTGCCTCTCGCCCATAGTCAGCTGAGATAGGCTCCAGCTTGCCTGCGACCCTGTAGAACAGGATAAGCGGCTACAGATAATGGATGGATGGATGGATGGATGGATGAATAGCAATATGAAGCAGGCATTAGACGGTCATCAGCAGAAAAACACAAACATACAGCCCCACTAAACCAGATTTCCACACAAAAGCAAATCATGTCAGAGCCCAGTGTATATACAGGTCTGATAAGCTAAGTAATTAGGCAGGGATCACCCACAGATTATTATTAATTGATACCACTAACATTTCAAAAGGTCACACAAACGTAGTCAGAAGCCTTTTGCCACAGATCTGGAAAAGGCCAAAGAATAGAAATGTTGAATAAATAGTATGGACTAAAATCATTATCAGCATTTTTTCTCTGGACATTGACAAATAACTGAGCATGGCTTCAATACAGAACACTATAATAAAGGTTTCCTTTTCAGAAAAGGTTAATGATTCTAAAGTAGAAACTCTTTAGAACCATTACCCATCCAAAGAGCCCTTGATGAACCCACAGAAAAGTTGGGAGAGAGAATAGCTATCGTCAAGCTCAAATGAACAGCCTGAAGAGAAATTCTTTTAAATTTAAACAGATTTTCACTTCAACATTTCACTTTCAGCTTTGAGCACATGCTTTATGATTGCCCTAAAGGCACATTCTGGATTTGTGAAAATGGGTGTATAAAAGTTTAATGGTTGTCTTGTAATGACAGTATACCCACAAGTGGAGAGCTTGTAATATCTCCCTGCTTAATAACCAAGTGCCAATGTAATATTCAGCAGGCTGAGTCACCAGTCTAGCACATGTGCTGTAGGCTGGTTCACAGTCCTGAGACAGATCGATACAGAAAGCATACACTTGCAAAACTAGCCATCAAACTCATCTTTACTCCTAAACCCAGACACATTCACCCCCCCAAAGCATAATAACTAGTTTAGGATGAAAGCCAGACAACACCTAGGCATGGATGGTACAAATAAACAGAGCAAACTATTTTAGCAAAATCTAGGACATTAAAATGCCTGAGCCTGGACAGCATGTTCTAAGTGATTTCTCTGAAATTCCTCACTGCTGAGAAGCCTGTAGATGTCCCAGAGGGTTTCACAAAGGCCGTACAGATAGAACATTTTGATGAGTATGATTCTAACTGAGTGAGCCTGCTGGGTTGGCACAAATACATACATAAATACGTACACACCAGCATACGGATAGCAAATATCTAATCCTGACTGAAGCATGCCAATTAAAACATTTACTCTACAACCAGCTGTGGATTGGTTTATTATAAGCTCTCAACCCATCAGTTGGCTAGGGAATTTAGAAATGGATGCCAAATTAAACAAACTCTAGGATTTATTTTATTTGTTATTATACAGATTTCTCAACACTGATATCTGGGAAATATCATTCCATGACATTTTCTGTCGGATATTAGCAGAGAAATTAATCAAGTTGATAACTCATTTCCCACAATAAACCTATAATTCTATGATATCTTCTATAACAAATGCAGTGGACAGTGTCACTGCCGCACAGTTCCAGGGTCAGTGGTTCAATCCTGACGCTGGGTTACTGTGCTTGCCCTGTGACTGTGTGGGTTTCCTCCAGGTTCTCCAGTTTCTTCCTACCTCCCAAAACATTCCAGTAGGTGGATTGGTGACCCTAAGGCCAAGTTTACATTAGACCGTATCGGTCTCGTTTTCTTCGTGGATGCACTGTCCATTTACATTAAAACGCCTGGAAACGCCGGGAAACGGGAATCCGCCAGGGTCCACGTATTCAATCCAGATCGTGTCTGGTCCGGTGCTGTGTAAACTTTGAGAATACGCGGATACGCTGTGCTGAGCTCTAGCTGGCATTGGACAACGTCACTGTGACATCCACCTTCCTGATTCGCTGGCGTTGGTCATGTGACGCGACTGCTGAAAAACAGCACGGACATCCGCCTTGTATCACCTTTCATTAAAGAGTATAAAAGTATGAAAATACTGCAAATACTGATGCAAATACTTCCCATTGTGTAGGTATGATTGTCTTGTAGGTAAGGAGGCTTGCTATCCTTCCACTTGCAAGTGGTAAGTGATGCGCATGCCCGATATGCACGGAGATCACACACACAGTGGCTCAGTCCCGAATCACTGCTTGTGCACTTCACTCGCGCGCTCTGTGAGCTGCGCAGGGCCGGAGTGCGCACCCTCCAGAGGGCACTCGCTGTTCAGGGCGGAGTGATTTGGAGCGCAGGATGCCTGCGGAGCCGAGCGTATCAGTGTATTGGCGTTGCTGTGTGCACGCGAATCGTGTATTGGCGTTGCTGTGTGCACGCTAATCATTTTCTCTCATCTCATCTCATTATCTCTAGCCGCTTTATCCTTCTACAGGGTCGCAGGCAAGCTGGAGCCTATCCCAGCTGACTACGGGCGAAAGGCGGGGTACACCCTGGACAAGTCGCCAGGTCATCACAGGGCTGACACATAGACACAGACAACCATTCACACTCACATTCACACCTACGGTCAATTTAGAGTCACCAGTTAACCTAACCTGCATGTCTTTGGACTGTGGGGGAAACCGGAGCACCCGGAGGAAACCCACGCGGACACGGGGAGAACATGCAAACTCCACACAGAAAGGCCCTCGCCGGCCCCGGGGCGCGAACCCAGGACCTTCTTGCTGTGAGGCGACAGCGCTAACCACTACACCACCGTGCCGCCCCGCTAATCATTTTAAAAACGTTAATCTGATGATCCGCTGATACGGTCTAATGTAAACCCCACCTAAGTTGCCCATAGGTGTTAAGTATTTAAATAGCCCTTTTTACACAGATATTCCACAATATTGCCGTAAAGAAGATTCCTCAATAGTTTGGCTTTGATTGTTTACACTGAACCAAATAAAGCTGGCATGAAGCTGAAGCAGTGTGCATTTTTACATTGTGAGCTGGCGTTCCCCAACCAGAGATGTGATCTAGGGTGATGTCGGAAAGAAGACTGTCAATGTCAAAAACATCACACCCAATAAAGGCGCAAGACTCCTGTCTTGAACAGGCTGTGTAAAAGGGGTTAATGTGTCTGTGCATGGTGTCGTGTGATGATTGGACATCCCAGCTAGGCCTCACACCCAGTGTTCCAAGTATAGGCTCTGGATCTACCACAATCTTGGTTATCAAAGTGTTTACTGAAGATGAATGAATGAATGAATAAATGAATAAGATTGCATCACAACATTTACTTCCATCCAGAGTTGCATTAATTTTTCATTGAGATCTTGTATTGATGGAGGGAGAGTTGAACCCCACTGTAAAATCTTCTCCAGCACATCCCAAAGGCTTTCAATGGGGTTAAGGTCAGGACTCTGTCGTGGCCAATTCATGTATGAAAATGATTTCTCATACTTCCTGAACCACTCTTTCACTATTTGAGCCCTAATTTTATGTCTGTGGCATCAGGGAAGAAAAAAAAAACATTGGTGGGGTAACCTGGTCATTCAGTACATTCAGGTAGTCAGCTGACTTCATTTTATTGCCCCATAATGTTGCTGAGCCTCAACCTTCCCAACTGAAGCAACCACAGATCATAACACTGCCTCCAGAGGCTTGTACAGTGGCCATTATGCATGATAGGTGCATCACTCCATGTCCTTCCCTTCTTACCCTGATATGCCCATCACTGGTTCATTGCACAAAGTGGATGGAATAATGAAGAAGGAGGACTACCTCAGAATTCTTCAGCATAAACCATAGGAAACTTGAACATGACTTGGGACTTACTTGGATGATGAACCCAAACACGCATCAGAGCTGGTTGTGGAGGATTAAGCAGGCTAACATTAAGCTTAAAACAAGTCCTGACTTCAACCCTATTTAAAATATATGGACTGTGCTTATAAGTCGAGTCCATGCCAAGAAAAAAAAAATTAATTGAACGCTACCAATTCTACCATGAAGAGTCATGAAATATCCAACCAGAATTCTGCCAGAAGCTTGTTCATGTTAAACAAAAATGTTTGGTCAAGGTGAATCTTGCGAAGAGACATTTTACCCAAATATTAGGTGTGCTGTACGTATATTTTTGACTCTGAATGTATAATTTTGACCCTGTGTTGATTTCAGAAAACCCAACGAAAATTAAAACTTGTGCACCAAATTCTAGTGTTTTTTTTTTTTTATTAAAGATGTATGTTGTACATTTTGCCAAAGAAAAAGGACAGTTCAAAGAAATTACTGAAAGGCCAAATATTGCCATGACATTCATATCCAAGATGACATTCATGTCACTGTACGGTATGTAAACTTCTGACCACAACTGTAAATCTAATAATCTATCATACATTAATTGCCCCTTTGTGTTCAAAATAGAATAAAGTATTTTAATATTAAACATGGCATGACTATTGGATGGCTTGGACTTCTGAACACAGGCCTTTTATCCTCTGCAAGTGAAGTAATTTATTTTTAATCCATAAATTTACTCGTGCTTGAGTGTGTGCCAAACAGACGCGCAGCTTGTGAACAGGCAAGGCAGGCAACTGCTTGGGTCCCCCTCGAGAGTCGGGGCCCGAGGGCTTATTTATTTTGTTTTTTATTGTTTTTATTGTTCTTTACCATTGTATTTTCACATTTGGAATTTAAAAAACTTTGGTTTCATACATTTTTCGTTGGTGTCAGATTATTTATAACATATTGGTGATGAACACTGGTCAGAAGGGCCCCCTGGAAATTTTTGCTTGGGGCCAAAACAGACTCCAGAATCGCCTCTGGTGCCAAAGAGAGACATTTCAGTTCAGGAAAACCTGTAGATTTCAGAACTTTATATAGTAGAAATGCTTTAAAAATTCATCATGTGAGGGTTTTCCCAGGTGCACACAATAAATAAAACAGTAAACAAACACATCTGTCTTTAATAATTAAATATACTCATCCAGCAGTTAACATCTGGATTGACTTAAAAAATACATTTTAAAACTCATTACGAAATGAAAGCTTTTCTCAATAAAGCTGTGTGTAGCTTTTTTACCATCTCATCTCATCATCTCTAGCCGCTTTATCCTGTTCTACAGGGTCGCACGCAAGCTGGAGCCTATCCCAGCTGACTACGGGAGAAAGGCGGGGTACACCCTGGACAAGTCGCCAGGTCTTCACAGGGCTGACACATATGCCGCTTTTCCACTACAAACGCGGTTGAGTCGGGCTGAGCCGTGCCGTGCTGTGCTGAGTTGGGCTGAGTCGAGCTGAGCGGGGCTGTTGGAGTTGCATTTCGACTACCACCGCGCTGAACCATGCTGGCTGGAAGTGGGTGGACACATTGGGTGGAGTTAGCGAAAGTGGGTGGACGTCACGTGATGTCGTTAAGCGGCGCAAACAGTGACATCAGTGATCTTTTAAGCGGTAGTCTCACGACCCGGATAGTAAATAATAAACATGGAGGACATGGAGTCGTTAGTGTTGCTGGTCTTGGTGCTGTGGCTTGTTGTCACCAACAACGCCAACAGATACTGGCAAGAGCGTATAGATGAGGCGAGGCGCATAAGGCTTCAGAAATTCTTGTAATTCTCCTTCTTCCGGGTTTACGGTGTTTACAGATCCCAGCGCGCTCGCGGGGCGTGTGTGGGCATGTGAGGACACTCCTCCTCACCAGTCAGTGCACAGGGGAGTGTCTGCTCACGCCCCCAGCCTCACTCAGCTCGGTTTGGCTCGCTTCAGCCCTACTCCAAAACGGTGCGAGTTTTGGGTGCTAAGCAGGGCTGAAGCGAGCTGAGTCGTGCTGTTTTGAGATAGTCGAAACGCGAGCCGTGTCGGGCTGAAGTGAGCTGAAGCGTGCTGAAGTGAGCTGAAAAAGGGTAGTGGAAAAGGGCCAATAGACACAGACAACCATTCACACTCACATTCACACCTACGGTCAATTTAGAGTCACCAGTTAACCTAACCTGCATGTCTTTGGACTGTGGGGGAAACTGGAGCACCCGGAGGAAACCCACGCGGACAACATGCAGACTCCGCACAGAAAGGCCCTCGCCGGCCACGGGGCTCAAACCCGGACCCTCTTGCTGTGAGGCGACAGCGCTAACCACTACACTACCGTGCTGCCCGCTTTTTTACCATATTATTAATATTATCCATGTTTTCTGTCCCCCTGATTTTTTTTTTCCTGATTTGAAGTCAAATACTTGTTTAAAATTGTTGGTCTAGACGCTACTGAAAAACCTCACGTCAGACATCATTTTTTATTGATTTTAATAACCTGACTGAGCCAGTGAGAAAATCAGCCTACATCCCTGCATAACCCAACTCTGAATATGTGTAATTTTATCTGCACTATAATACATAGGGCCAAATTACTCAATTCTGATTGGTCAATCAAGGAGGGCTTTTTTCCTTAACACGGGGCTGTATTTCTGAAATGCTATTGGCTAGTTTGTTGCTTGGTTATGGTTACAAAAATTAGCAAATTTTGTCAACAAAATGGCTGACTCAGCAATGCCGCGTTTCGCTATATTTGACGAAGAAATGATAAACCAATTGAAAGCTGCAAGCGAAAATGAAAATACCAAAGAAAGTACGAATTTTTGGCTTTCCGTGTTTAAGAAATGGGCCACAGAAAGACAAATAAACGACTCTCTAGTGGCATATGAATGCTGTGAGTTAGACAAGGTGCTATCGCAGTTTTATGCAGAAGTGAGGAAAGAAAATGGGGAAAACTACGAACCAGACTCTCTTAAAGTAATGCAGGCCGCATTGGATCGGCATCTGAGACAAGAGAAATATTCGGGATCAATCCTGAAAGATGTTAAAATCCTGTCCAAAATCCTCGTGCCGTGTCGCTGTGTCATAATGAAAGACACTTTAGAAACTGATTCAAACGTGCAAGATAGTCTTGCGCCCTGATTGGTTCAGAAAACGTGAATGACAAATGTTGTGAACTTGAATGGCTTCTGAAGTATGAATTTGGCCCTATATATTATACAGTAAACAAGTAATTGTATGGTTCCTTGTAAAATTAAGGATCAATTTCACTCGTGAAATTAATCCTTAATTTTACTCAGCCCCATATGATTACCTATACTTATAAATTGGCACATCTTTTAAACTTGTCGTAAACTCTGAATATAGCCCTAGGAGCGTACAAAATGTTTAAATCCACCCAGGTTATCATCACCTATGCCAAGACTACAGTAGTTCACTGTGTAATTTGTGTATCAAATTGTGCACCATAATTCTTACAAACATGTAATCTATTTTATGTACACGATTCTTACAAATTATGCTATCTATTTCAGTTACAGGTATAGCTGTTGTGTGCTTTGAGATTCTGATTTTATACCAAGTCGTCTAACAATTTACTCACAACCGCGACCAACCCAGGAGCATAAGGACTACGTGAGATTTCTCCTTCATATGTGAACTGGCCACTACATTTTTTTTTTCAAACTAAGCCCACTATGTCACACTTTTGCCGCTTTTCCACTACCAACGCGGCTGAGTTGGGCTGAGTCGAGCTGAGTGGGGCTGTTGGAGTTGCATTTCGACTACAACCGCACTGAACCGTGCTGGCTGGAAGTGGGTGGACACATTGAGTGGAGTTAGTGAAAGTGGGTGGACGTCACGTGATGTTGTTAGGCGGCGCAAACAGTGACATCAGTGATCTTTTAAGCGGTAGTCTCATGACCCGGATAGTAAACAATAAACATGGAGGACATGGAGTCGTTAGTGTTGCTGGTCTTGGTGCTGTGGCTTGTTGTCACCGACAACGCCAACAGATACTGGCAAGAGCGTATAGATGAGGCGAGGCACATAAGGCTTCAGAAATTCTCGTAATTCGTAATTATTCTTCTTCCGGGTTTACGGTGTTTACAGATCCCAGCGTGCTCGCGGGGCGTGTGTGGGCGTGTGAGGACACTCCTCCTCACCAATCAGTGCACAGGGGAGTGTCTCCTCACGCCCCTAGCCCCACTCGGCTCGGTTTGGCTCGCTTCAGCCCCACTCCAAAACCGTGCGAGTTTTGGGTGCTAAGCAGGGCTGAAGCGAGCTGAGTCGTGCTGCTCTGAGGTAGTCGAAACACGAGCCGTGTCGGGCTGAAGCGAGCTGAAGCGAGCTGAAGTGAGCTGAAAAAGGGTAGTGGAAAAGGGCCATTACGGTACCAACACTGTGGAGCTCTATAGACAGCTGTGACACTCTGTATGTTAGAATAAAGTATTGGCATTGAAGTAATGAATTGCAAGTTTAGAGGTGGTGGTACATTTGTGTTACACCTAGAATGGAAAAATGGTCAAATGCAGACATATGGTAAAGAATGCGTGTTGTATTTTTGCAGATTAATGCTTAAATCGTTAAGCACAGTATGATATAACTGCACATAAACCCACAAAAAATGTCTTGCTAAGAGTTTTTCCTCTTTCCAACTTCTTAGCTGCGAGACTTGCAGCAGTGTGAGCAGTGTTTTAAGCTTACTTGTACATCCTTGACCCACCTTACCAGTCTGGTCTCTCTGTCATACATACTGTTTAGTCCACACAGATATCATTACTTAACTCTTCACCCCTTAAAGCAGTTGCTACAGCCACCCTTGTATATGTATATACTGTTCACCCTTAGAACATATTTACAAGAAAAAAAGTCTAAAGACAAGGTTTTGACAAGGTTTTAGACAAGGTATCATATGTCATTATCGGATATACACAGGGTCGTCATATGTCGTTATTAAGGGATATACACGGGGTAAAGAGTTAAAGCTCATAGGCAACAGTTCTAATTTTATGCACATTTGAAACTTTATATGTTAAAAAAAAACCTCTGTAATTTTCTTCTGGTCCCAAGAAGTATTGTTAATAAGTAATAATTAAAATAAGTTAGTGCGGATCGTGGCGAATTTCTGTTCAGCTATTTTCATGACCACTTGGCGCGTGACATCATTTAAGACAAACAAACTGCTTGAGTTGAGTCCACTTCCATGCAACCAGGACCCAGTTTTCTCACTTATTCAAGAGAGGAGCTGCTGGCCCTGAAAACAATGGGACGAGCCGGGATATGACACCCCATCCCGGCCGAGTTGAGGAGGAAACCCAGAGGCTGCAAAGCTGGAGCTAAGCTAAAGGCTAGGCTAGTGGACAACCAGTGGCACTACAAACCATCCATTCCCTCCGTTATCATGGGGAATGTGAACTCGCTGCTGAATAAAGTCGACAAGCTATCCGCACTGAACAACCAGTGGATTTATCAGGAAAGCAGCTTATTTATCTTTACGGAGACATGGCTAACACACCTTGTACCAGATGCTAACGTGGACCTGCGGGGATTCACTGCTGTGAGAGCTGACAGAGACACTAACACATGCGGGAAAAGCAAAGGTGGGGGACTAATCATTTATGTTAACAACCACTGGTGTAACCCAGGACATATCTCCGTAAAGACAGTTTTATGTTGCCCAGACTTGGAGCTGCTAGCCATTAGCCTGCGGCCACATTATCTGCCAAGGGAGTTCAGTCACGTGATCACCATCTGTGTTTACATCCCTCCGAGGGCAGACGCAGCCACTGCATGTGAGATTATTCACTCTGCAGGGCTTTACATTAACTTTTTTGCTCACCGGCCACTGTGGCTAGTGGTTTTCCAGAGTCACTAGCCATTCAGCCTTTTCACTAGCCACAATTTTGTTGCCAGGAAATCGCAGTTTTTTTCTTCACCATGATACGTTAAGTTCAGAAGATCTAGATTTAATTATGAATGACAGCGTATAATGTATCTCTACAGTAGCACTCAAGTATTCAGTGCTGTTAAGGTACTGTAGCTCCCTATATGAAAACATGCAACCAATTCAGACAAAAATATAAACAGAGTATTCTGTTTCTTGAACTCAAATTCAAGCCCCTTACAATATGAAATATCGTATAATATGAAAAATAACATTCAGTACAACTGAACTGATTCTAATATTAAAAGTCCAATTCAAAACATTTATCATTGAAAAACATTTGATGTTTTGATATGCAAGTATTATGTGTATTATCAAGTATTATTATGTATATTATGTATTATCTATTAATAGTGTGTGTGTGTGTGTGTGTGTGTGTGTGTGTGTGTGTGTGAACATGTGTAGAGAGAGACATTAAATGTCCTCATTACATTCATCACCAGATGAGTCTGTATGGTCCATGAAAAATGGTCTTCGTGACCTGAGGCTTCCAGCAGGCCATAAGTTGATAAGTTGAGTGGAAAGTTTCAACTTATGTTTGGCTTGGATAACTTTGCCTAAAACATGGTGGTATATACTGATTTTTTTTCCCAGAATTTTTTTTGTGTGTGTAGGTGTAAAAGATGGCAGATTGTTAATGTTAATTGTTAATTAGTTCCACAGGCTACATGGTTAAGGTATCTTTTGTCCTCATTCCTTGGGCCAGATCAAACCATTAAACAAGCTTAAATTATTCTTACTCTTGCCACATACATGATTTTTTTTTTTCAAAAACTGATGATATTCAGTTCAAACACCATTAAAAGTAATTTCAGGAATAGATCTCTTGTGTGGCGTGTAATTCACCCCTCTCATTTAAATATGTCAAAAATTTTCGGCACGCGCTTTGTGCATCACGGACCTCGGTGATTTTAAAATGCTGCCTCCAGCCCTGCTCGTCTCTGCCCCTTTTTTCCTGAGCAGCAGGATTTGAAACTCCAACTATATGCCACCACATAGTGCGCTTGTCAGTTGGCAGCAACTTTTGTTGCTTCGTTCATTAACCGCAGGTTAGTGTACCACTGATTTTATCTGAGATGTTAACGAACGTTCTAAACAATTCTAACATGTTGTCAGAATGTTTATGCAGGTGCTCATGGGAGTTGTAGGCGCATAATATTACATTGCAATGCGTTTATTATATCAGATGCCTTCAGAGAAAACTACAATTAAAATATATTTTCATACCACAGAATAAACCACCCGCAAAGTGGCTAGTGGGACTAAAGTTATTACCCGTCAAAACCGAATTTTACCCGCATTTGGCGGGTGCTAATGTAAAGCCCTGTCACTCTGTCACAGCAAGGCTGCAGACACAGTACCCTGAGGCATTTATCATAATTTCTGGGGACTTTAATCACGCTACTTTGGACTTTACTTTGGCTGCTTTTTACCAGGCTGTGGATTGTCCAACAAGGAACAACAGGACAATTGACTTGCTGTATGCTAATGTGAGGGATGCATACAGAGTCACTCCCCTCCCCCCACTAGGGAAGTCTGACCACAACCTGGTTCTTCTACAGCCGAAGTACACCCCCCTGGTTCAAAGGCAGCCTGCAACAACTAACTCCATCAGGAGGTGGTCCCCTGAAATGGAAGATGCCCTCAGAGACTGCTATGACATCACGGACTGGGATGTGCTGCTTAGCCCACACTGTGAGGACATAGAGGGGCTGACACACTGTCTGACGGATTACCTCAACTTCTGTGCAGACGTGGTCTCCCCCGCTAAGACTGTACGGTGTTACCCTAATAACAAGCCATGGGTAACACAGGAAGTCAAAGCTGTCCTCAACAGGAAGAAGGCCGCCTTCAGGAGCAAGGATAGGGAGGCGATGAAAGCAGCACAGCAGGAGGTGAAATGCTGCATGAGGGAAGCTAAGGACAGCTACAGGAGAAAGGTGGAGCAGAAGCTGAAGGAGAACAGCATGAGGGAGGTCTGGGTGTTAGGACTGGGGACTGTTTTGGCCTCTAGAGGCTGCTGATATTGCTTTATCTTGTCATGTTTGTTTTGGCCTCTAGAGGCCACCACTGTTTTCTGTGTTTTGTGTTTGTTTTGACAGCCTTTGTTTTCATGTGCTTTTGCCTCACCTGGGGCCTCATGTACAAAGCTTGCGTACGCACAAAAAAGCTACGTACGTCACTTTCTGCGCAAACATTCGCATGTACAAAGATTGACTTGGCGTGGAAAAGTGCGGTACTCTACGCAAACCTCATGGCTGGCGTACGCACATTTCTGGTGCATTTTGGTACTTGGCGACAGAGGCAGAGCAACGCAACTACATTTAGGCCTACTCGGTCAAGAGTCATGACATGGCGATAAGAGGCATCCAAAAATGCATCGGAACATCAGGATGCGTGAACTGAAATGTATGTCAGTCATACGACATTGTCGAGACACATAATGCAAGACTGTTGGGTAAATGCCAACAGATCCATCAACCATCCCTTCCATATTGTAATTACGGGAAATGAGAAACCCCAGCAATATCATTTCGATATTATTCCCATTGACTATTGGTTAATTAATTAAATTAAAGAATGCACATGTAGGACCATGCATTGCAGCTAGCTTAATAGATCTTCCTCGCGCATTTGCCGTGAGGTGTCAGACTGAAATATTATTAGTTGATGTTGCGTGGGGTAGCCTTATCACATAATTACCAAGATCAATATATGAAACGATTTCCAAGTGCGTACAAATCAGACACAACCGCGGTGTGTGGCATGTTACACAATGTGGCGCAGCGGCACGGCGTCCCAATAATGGAGCGAGACCTGCCGGAGGACCCAGACCCTGGGCCTCACAACGAGGTGCCACAGCGACATGGCATACAAACCCGGCAGCGCTTAATAGCCACAATGTGAAAAGGTAAGGACAGACGGGACACCATTCATTTTTTAAGATATTCTTTTAATGTGTTATTCAGTTCCTTCAATTCCTCGCGGATTCCCTCGAGGTTGTCGTTAATCGCCTCTATCCCCTTTAAAATTTCCCCCTGCAACTCAAGGACCGCGCGCGTCAGCACCTGGCCTGTGGACCCGGCGACAGGTGCAGGCGGTGGAGAAGGGGGGCAGGTGACAGTGACGCTGGATCCGCTCGGCTGGGGGTCCTCTTCCTGCTCGGGTGGGATGGACTGGGGGCCTCCTGTTGTTCCCTGGCACCCTGCTAGAATACATTTGTCATTAAAATCCTATTGTGGAAAATATGTGCACATGTTTTATTTCTGGTTACATGTGGCTAGGAATATTGGGCCTACTAAGAGAGGAAGACATTTCCTCAAATACAGGGTGTCCCCGAAAAAATGTACACATTAGAGCACTAAAGGTGTTTTTTTGTTTTCAAAACCCATGTAACTCAAAAAGACACTTATTGTGGCGCAGGCACTGCGGACGATGCGAATCATACCGTTATCTTGGTATAGGCTACATTCACATTCAGTGGCATACAATCAGTGACCGTTGCATGTCTCATAGCATACACTTTGAACATCACTTTAATTGGAGGTGACAGAACAATTAAGTGATGTATGTGAATTCTATTACACTGTGCTAAAGGCAGGGATTAACGCGAATAAATGTTAATATTAAATGTTAATAATAAATGTTAAATGTTAATTTGATTAACGCGAGATTTCTAACATTTAATTAACATTAACGCGTTAGTAAAAGTTGCCATGTCTTTTACCTAACGCGGGCCTTACTGCAGGTCTGTTTATACTAATTAACATATTCAGTGTGGAATAATTGAGGGAGGAGACGGGGCGGGGAACGGGGCTCGTGCATGTGCGCCGAATTCCACGTTGATTGGGATGTACAACAGGAGAGTGCGTGGAAACCTTCGTACACACTGATTGATACATCCGGATTTTTTTGGTCATACGCAAATTTCCCGATTTTGATGTGCGCACATATTTAGTGGGAAATCCACGCAGGTCTTTGTACATGAGGCCCCTGTTCCTTATTTCCTGCCCCGCCTAGTTCTAATTGCCCTGTGTATAAATACTTCCTCAGTTTGGTCCCTAGTCACGGAGTCTTTGTGCTGTTATGTTATCACCTGAGATCTCTGTTTCAAGTTCCTTGCCTTTGTGGTCTTTTGTACTTTGTTTTCTTGTGGACATTTTGGACTTTGTGTTTACCATTTTGGGATCTTCTGAGCGTTTGGATTTTTGCCTTTTCTTTTCTTATCTTTGGCTTTTTGTTTTGACTTTGAACTTTTGGATTTTTTTTTTCTCGTATATCTTCTGAGCATTTGGATTATACTTTTGTTTTTGCCTGGGATTTTGTATATTGTAAATAAACTGTTTTTTCTACTCTACTTTTGCCTCACTCCTCTGCACTTGAGTCATTCCCCTGGTGGCCTAGTGGGGGTTTGCTGGATCACTACACCAGTGACCCGGGTTCGATCCCCAGCAAAACCCTAAAGGCCAATTTATGCTGACAACCCAGTCCTCGCAGACAGTGTCTGCGTAGCCCCCCCACCTTCGCAGATGCTCTGCGTGCACCTCCCAAAAATTGTGACCACCGCAGAAGCCTCGCAGACAGCGCCGCAGACAAGAGGGCTCTGATTGGTCCGCTGTACACGCACTTCCGCTTCCCTACTTTCCCGGTTTGGTTTGTTTTCATAACCGGCATTTTTAAAAACACGAGCGAAGATGGAGCAGCACGAAGAGCGGTTGATTGAGGAAGTATGTACATCTATACGACACCAGTTCTAGTCATTATAAAAAAAAAAAGTTCTAGTCATTATAAGTAACCGGAGGATAAACACTCCACTAACCACACCCACCAACTACTCCTAGCGACTTCACGCCCCCTTGCGTTGTGCCGGTGAATAACATCGCGCACGCCTATTACTCCCTGCTCAACGATAAATTACAACTGTTGCGCCCGGCTCTGCTGTGCTATGGCTGCCTCATTCCTCCTACATATTAGTATGAGTTGCCCAGTCTTCCAGCTCCCAGGCTGCAGGGGGAGCTGATCAACTTGGCTGGCTGGCCATGGTGGCCAATAGGCCAGCTGATTGGTAGTTGGGTGGAGGCGTTTAAAAGCACCTCCTCCAGGTCTGTCGGGGGTCTCATTCGTGCTCTGTCTTGGCTGCTCTGGCCCTGTGGCTACGAGGGCTGGCTGCAGCCTCTTCTTTGACTCTCTCTCTCTCCCTCTCCCTTTATCTTTTTACGCACTACACTGCATGAAGCTGACTTTCACTACACATTTGAGTAGCTTACATTTACTGACTGGGTTTGAATCTCTTTTAATAAATGATCATAGTATAACGTTACGTTCGGTGTGGTCTCCTCTATGTTATCTCCACTTTGAGCCAAGTGGGCATAACATATGGGGGCTCGAGCCGTCTTTGTTCCCGACGTTTTCGTTGTTTAAAAAGATACTGTATGTAGTTCCCTAGAGTTGTGAACCGGCATATGTTTTGACTAGGCTGCTCTCATTGCTATTGGTAGAGCGTGAGGTGTGTAGAGCGACGTCATTGGTCTCAAGTTTTTGTGAATGAAGGAGACGTATGTTTGGCCTGCCGGCTTCTCACAGTGTTTGTTTTGGGGGGATTTACATCGTAAGTGTAACGTTATACATGTTTGATCGGGGAAGAGTTGAGCAGAATAGAGCATTTAGTCCAACCAGTTTTGTTTATTTTGTTTCTTTTTTTGCGAAGTGTATTTGTGATCCCGTAACAGGGTATCAGCGTGCAGAGCCTAGCCATCCCCATTCTAGAGCGTTTCGGCGCTTGGGTAGGCCGTAGTGTCACTGGAGCCTGGACCTTGGGCACCGCCGTGGATCTCCGTGCTGGATCGATTAACGGGACAGCTTGGCTCCAGCGGTATAGGTGAGTGAATCCTTTTGGTTCGCTGATCCTCGGTTCTTGGGCTCAGTGTGAAGATAGGTTAGTCTAGTGGTGGGTAAATGTTTAGGGGGAGCTCTGCTGTTATTTTGTTGCGTGTATTACAGATCACTTTGCCTGTAGTTTATCGTGTTTGGTTGGTTAAGTTAACCTGAAAGGCAACGTGTGTTTCTGTTTGTTGCGCATTTTTTTTTTTTTTTTTGATCGTTGAGTGTTGTCAAATTAGCATTAGAAAATGAGCGTGTTTGATGCTTTCGTTGCGTCCCCATCTGAGGCGTTATTTGCGGCTTTAACTAAAGAACAGTTGAATAGTGTAGCCGACCATTATGGGATCGAAGTAATGTTGCCTAAATCAGCAAAGAAAGATGAACTTGCTACATTTATTTCTGAGCGCTTGAAGGAGAAGGACGTATTGCCTGGTACCAAGCCACAGGAGCAGACGAGTCAGGGGGCGTCTTTATTGAAAAGTCCTTCGAGTCCAGTAATGCAATCGGGGCAATCTAGCAAATTATCTTTCGAGCAACAAAAAGAATTGCTGCAAATGCAACATAACTTGTTAATGGAACAAAAACGATTGGAGGCTAATGAAAGAGAAAAGGATAGTCAGTTGGAGTTGAGACGTTTAGATCAGGTCCGTGTAGTGGAGCGAGAGAAGCTTAAGGTCTCCTCGCCATCGGGCCTGGCTCATATGGTTAAATTCCTTCCTAAATTTGATGAAAGAGATCCTGATGTGTTTTTCTCTTTGTTCGAGAATGTGGCTCTTGATCAGGAGTGGAGTGATGAAGAGAAAGTGTTACTATTACAGACAGCTCTGATTGGGCGTTCGCAACAAGCTTTTATTGCTCTGTTGCCTTCCGAAAGGAAGAGCTATAAATCGGTTAAGGAGGCAGTGTTGAAGTGTTATGAATTAATTCCCGAATCTTACAGACAACGATTTCGTTCATGGAAAAAATCTGATAAGCATACACATGCCGAACTGGCTAGAGATTTGTCTAGTTTTTTCAACCGTTGGCTTGTAGCTGAAGGTGTTGAGTCATTTGAGGCATTGCGCGACTTAATGATTTTGGAGCAATTTAAAAATCTGTTGCCTGATCGTATGTGCACTTATGTTAATGAACATCCAGTAAAAACAGCGTCGGAGGCTGCTGCTCTCGCAGATGGGTTTGCTCTTACTCATAAGAATCAGGTGCGTGATTTTGTGCCACGGCAAGGGTATAACCGCGGGGGGCAGCGCTTTAACTACTTTAATGCTGTACCATCTATGTCTGATTTAGCCACTCCAACAAATTCTGATCAAACACAAAATCGTAACGCAGAAAATTGGCCTGTTTGTCATTTCTGTCTGGAGCCAGGTCATTTCAAAAGAAACTGTGCGAAAATGTTGAACGAACGTAGAAAGAAGAATGAGCGTGGTAAAGTGGGGCTTTGCGCATCTTCTATCTGTGCTACGCGTCAGTGCAAGGGGGTGGTAAAAATTGATGGGCGTTCGTTCGTTCCAGGAAAATCTGATCAGACGTCTTGTGCTGTATCGAACGAGTTCAAAAGTGGTGTAAAGGGGCAGTGTGATGAGCGTGACAAAGCAACTGTGGCCGATATGACGGACTATGCTCCGTTTGTCACAGAGGGTTTTGTCTCGCTGGTTGGTGACACTCGCCGTGTTCCGGTAAAGATCCTGCGCGATACTGGGGCGTCTGAGAGCTTTATATGTCAATCAGTCCTGCCTTTCTCGTTTACTTCAGACACGGGGAACGTTGTGTTAATTCGGGGAATTGGGCTGCAGGCTTTTCCAGTGCCGTTGCATAGAATGCAATTATTTTCTGGTTTTGTGAATGGCGAAGTAACCATGGCTGTGCGTCCATCTTTGCCCATAGATGGAATAGACCTCATTGTGGGAAACAATCTGGCTCGTGATTGTGTTTTTCCCGAGCAGGTTGTGCCGCTGCCAGTGGTTAGAACCAAAGTTTCACCATCAGTTGAGCTAGTTAAGTGCGGTTCAGATTTTCCAGAGGTTTTTCCAGCGTGCGCTGTGACGCGCGCCATGGCGCGTCGGGAAGCTGCGCAACCGTCTGATGAATCTAAAACCACTTTAGCTCGACTTTTCATTCCTGAACTTCCGGCGTCATTGTCTCGTGATGACATTGTTGTGGCCCAAAAACACGATCAGGGGTTGCAGAAATATTTTGATCTGGTTGCTGATAAGGATAATACGGGTCATGGTTATTTTTTGCAGAATGATTTGTTACTTCGTAGGTGGTCGCCTACTGCTGACACTGATGTGGCAGGTCAGGTCGTGCAGGTGGTGATGCCTGAGGAATGTCGGGACAAAGTGTTGGCTACTGCGCATGGGGACATTTCTGGTCATTTCGGGGTCAAAAAGACTTACAATCGTGTGTTGCAGTATTTTGTCTGGCCACGCATTAAAAGGGATGTTGCGCGGTTTGTGAAGTCGTGTCATGTCTGTCAGATTGCAGGAAAATCTGACACTGTCATTAAACCGGCTCCATTACAACCTATAGTGTCGGTGGGCACTCCCTTTGAACATCTTATCATCGATTGTGTAGGTCCTTTGCCCCCCTCAAAATCTGGCTGTGTTCAGTTGTTCACGGTAATGTGCCAAGCCACCAGGTATCCCGCTGCTTATGCGCTTCGAACCATTTCAACAAAATCCGTTGTTAAGAGTTTGACTCAGTTCATTTCAATCTTTGGGCTACCTAAAGTCATTCAAAGTGATCGCGGCTCGAATTTCACTTCAAGGACGTTTGCTGCTGCGCTCAAGCAGTTGAAAATACAACACAATTTCAGCTCTGCATATCATGCGCAGAGCCAAGGCGCGCTCGAACGTTTTCATGCCACACTCAAGTCTCTTCTCCGCGCGTATTGCGTGGAGATGAAACGTGAGTGGGAGGACGGTTTACCGTGGTTACTAATGGCTGCGCGAGATGTGGTGCAGGAAAGCACCGGCTTTAGTCCCAATGAACTGGTGTTCGGCCACAAGGTGCGAACTTCCTTGTCTGTGTTGGCAGATGATTTGGATACATCGGATCCTCCTGAGAATTTGGCCAGTTACGTTCTGGGCTTCAGGCGCAGACTGTTTCTGGCGTGGCAAAAAGCCAGCGAAAATTTGACTGACGCGCAAAAGAAAATGAAACACAACTATGATCGCAAGGCTGAGGTGCGTGTCTTCAGCCCTGGGGATCAGGTTCTCGCGCTGTTACCCTTTCCTGGTTCTCCATTCGTTGCCAAATATTCTGGTCCATATACAGTCGTTCGGCAGGTTTCCGATGTAAACTATGTTGTCGCTACTCCTGAGCGTAGGAGAAATACGCAACTGTGTCACATTAACCTTTTAAAGCCATACTTCTCTTCAGCTCAGGTGGAGAGGAAGGCTGAGGTTAAAGTTGTTGGTTTCGCTGCGGTGGAGTGCGCTCCTCAGGCTCCGGTGGCAGGGGAGGATGGTGTGCGCTCTCCTGATGACGCGATTTTGCATGCACGTTTGAATAATTCTGAAACTTTAGCTGACCTGGATGTTTTTTTCAGTCATTTGGAATTACATAGGCGGGAGGAATTAAAAGTTTTGATTTTGGAATTTTCTTGTTTGTTTTCAGATATACCGTCTTGCACCAACTTGATGGAGCACGACATTGATGTCGGAGATGCAACACCTATACGACAGAGATTCTATCGCGTGGCACCCGACAAGCGTCAGAGTTTAGATGAGAGTGTCCAGTATCTACTTGATAATGGGCTAGCTAAGCCATCGTACTCTAGTTGGTCGTCCCCGTGTTTGCTCGTTTTGGAATTTTCTTGTTTGTTTTCAGATATACCGTCTTGCACCAACTTGATGGAGCACGACATTGATGTCGGAGATGCAACACCTATACGACAGAGATTCTATCGCGTGGCACCCGACAAGCGTCAGAGTTTAGATGAGAGTGTCCAGTATCTACTTGATAATGGGCTAGCTAAGCCATCGTACTCTAGTTGGTCGTCCCCGTGTTTGCTCGTTTTGGAATTTTCTTGTTTGTTTTCAGATATACCGTCTTGCACCAACTTGATGGAGCACGACATTGATGTCGGAGATGCAACACCTATACGACAGAGATTCTATCGCGTGGCACCCGACAAGCGTCAGAGTTTAGATGAGAGTGTCCAGTATCTACTTGATAATGGGCTAGCTAAGCCATCGTACTCTAGTTGGTCGTCCCCGTGTTTGCTCGTTTTGGAATTTTCTTGTTTGTTTTCAGATATACCGTCTTGCACCAACTTGATGGAGCACGACATTGATGTCGGAGATGCAACACCTATACGACAGAGATTCTATCGCGTGGCACCCGACAAGCGTCAGAGTTTAGATGAGAGTGTCCAGTATCTACTTGATAATGGGCTAGCTAAGCCATCGTACTCTAGTTGGTCGTCCCCGTGTTTGCTCGTTAAGAAATCAGACAACACCTTCAGATTCTGTACTGATTACAGGAAAGTGAATGCGGTGACGAAACCAGACTCTTACCCGTTGCCTAGAATGGAAGATTGTATCGATCAAGTTGGTGCAGCACGTTTTGTTAGTAAATTTGATTTACTTAAAGGTTATTACCAGGTTCCGTTGTCTCCTAGGGCTCAAGAGGTGTCCTTTTTCATTACCCCTACTGGTCTCTACTCTTACACCCGCATGTCGTTTGGGCTACGCAACGCCCCCTGCAGTTTCCAACGACTCATGAACCGAGTCGTTGCGGGACTGGAGGGGTGCGCGGTGTATATTGATGACGTCGTTTGGTATGCAGATACATGGGAGGTCCATCTGTCACGCATTCGGGCACTGTTTGAGTGGTTGGTGGCAGCAACCCTCACAGTGAACTTAGCTAAATGTGAGTTTGCTCAAGCTACAGTGGAATACCTTGGTAAGATAGTTGGTCAGGGCCATGTTCGACCAGTTAGGGCCAAGGTCTTGGCGATAGATAATTTTCCACCTCCAGCGACAAAAAAGGAACTGATGCGTTTCTTAGGGATGATCGGGTATTACCGGAGTTTCTGTTGTAATTTTTCTTCTGTTACGGCACCTTTGACTAATTTACTCAAAAGTTCAGTGAAGTTTCAGTGGTCTGCTGAGTGTCAGCAGGCCTTTGATAATGCCAAAGCACTGTTGAGTTCTGCGCCCGTCCTGGCGGCTCCTAGGCTGGATGACCCGTTCCAGTTACAGGTTGACGCTAGTCAGGTTGGGGCGGGTGCAGTTCTTTTACAGCGGGATGCAAATGGTGTGGATAGACCAGTCTGCTACTTTTCCAGAAAATTCAACTGTCACCAGTACAATTACTCTACGATCGAAAAGGAGGCTCTTGCCCTGGTCTGGGCCCTCCAACATTTTGAGGTTTATGTTGGTGGTGGTGTGCACCCACTTATTGTTTACTCTGATCACAACCCTTTAACTTTTCTTTCTTCTCTCCAGAATCCCAACCAGTGCTTGATGCGTTGGGTACTTTTTCTACAGCCCTATGAGTTGTCTATTAGGCACATTAGGGGCGTGGATAACATCATGGCGGACGCCTTGTCTCGGGCGCCCGAGTAAAAGGGGTGTCCTCCTTCGGTATCGTCTTCACCTCTTCTCACTTGGCTGTCTAGGCGCCAGGTTTAGCTGGGTGGATGTGGTGAAGGACTGTATGGGTGGGGGGGGGGACACACTGTTGGGGTGGTGGAGTGTGGGTGTGTGAGTATATGTGTATGCATGTAGTTAATGGCTTTCAGGATAACTGTGTCTAATGTACTGTAATGTTTTTTAATGTTTTAGTCAAGTGTGTGTTTGTATGTTGGGGTTAGGATTGCGTGTGGTCCCTGTCAGAACCCAGGCATGGGTGTCTGTCTTATGGGGGGAGTGATGTTGCGCCCGGCTCTGCTGTGCTATGGCTGCCTCATTCCTCCTACATATTAGTATGAGTTGCCCGGTCTTCCAGCTCCCAGGCTGCAGGGGGAGCTGATCAACTTGGCTGGCTGGCCATGGTGGCCAATAGGCCAGCTGATTGGTAGTTGGGTGGAGGCGTTTAAAAGCACCTCCTCCAGGTCTGTCGGGGGTCTCATTCTTGCTCTGTCTTGGCTGCTCTGGCCCTGTGGCTACGAGGGCTGGCTGCAGCCTCTTCTTTGACTCTCTCTCTCTCCCTCTCCCTTTATCTTTTTACGCACTACACTGCATGAAGCTGACTTTCACTACACATTTGAGTAGCTTACATTTACTGACTGGGTTTGAATCTCTTTTAATAAATGATCATAGTATAACGTTACGTTCGGTGTGGTCTCCTCTATGTTATCTCCACTTTGAGCCAAGTGGGCATAACACAACTGTCTGCGAAAAGCTATCTGCGAAAGCCTTGTCGCAAGAGCATGCAGAGGCCTTAACACTGGGAAGGTGTGAAAACCATGACAGGCCACAATACAAAGACCAGATTCGTTGAGGGGACAGTGGAGAGGGCGAACGAGTTGAATGACTTCTTCAACAGGTTCAATCAGCCCACATCCCCCCCCACCCTCCCCCTCACTGCAGCCATCTCTCCTTCTTCCCTCAACACACCTCCCCCCAGTCATCACAGCAGCCCCCTCCTCCCCCACCTCAACACAGACTCCTCCATGCATTACTGCAGACCAGGTAAGAGGTCAACTGAGGAAACTTCACCCCAGGAAAGCAGCAGGCCCGGACAAGGTGTGTCCCCGACTACTGAAGACCTGCGCTGCTGAACTGGGTGAACCACTCCAACGCATCTTCAACCTCAGCCTGCAGCTGGGGAGAGTGCCCACCCTCTGGAAGACATCATGTATCGTTCCAGTTCCCAAAAAGAATCGGCCCAGCGAGCTGAACGACTTCTGACCGGTGGCAGTCACTTCACATCTGATGAAGTCATTGGAGCAGCTCTTCCTCAGCCTCCTCAGACCCCAGGTACAACATGCCCAGGACTGTCTGCAGTTTGCATACCGGGCAGGTGTTGGTGTGGAAGACGCCATCCTCTACCTGCTACACCGAGCCCACTCGCATCTGGATAAGGGAAATGGCACAGTGAGGATCCTCTTCTTGGACTTCTCAAGTGCCTTCAACACCATCCAGCGCCTATTGCTTCAGGACAAACTGAACAGGATGCGAGTGGACCCCTGCCTGGTCACCTGGATCTCCAGCTACCTCACTGACAGGCCACAGTACATCAGGCTGAAGGACATCACGTCTGACACTGTGATTAGCAGCACCGGAGCACCCCAGAGCACGGTGTTGGCCCCTCTTCTCTTCACCCTGTACACCGCAGACTTCTGCTATAACTCGGAGCTGTGTCACATTCAGAAGTTTGCCGATGACACAGCCATCGTTGGGTGTATCAGTGACGACAGAGAGGAGTATAGGAGCCTGGTGAGGGACTCTGCTGTGTGGTGCAACAGGAACCATCTGCAGCTCAACACCTCGAAGACCAAGTTGCTGGTCATTGATTTTGGGAGGTCCAGACCAAGGTTACGACCAGTTCTGATTGAGGGAGTCGAGGTGGAGGCTGTGGATTCCTACAAGTACCTCGGGCTGTGGCTGGACTGGACTTACAACACCAATCACTTATACAGGAAGGGACAGAGCAGGCTATACTTCCTTAGGAGGCTGCGGTCCTTTAACATCTGCAGGAAACTCCTGTGGATGTTCTATCAGTCTGTGGTCGCCAGTGTCCTGTTTTACACCGTGGTGTGCTGGGAGGGCAGCACATCTGAGGAGGACACATCCAGACTGGACAAACTGATCAGGCGGGCCGGCTCTGTGGTCGGCGTGAAGCTGGACTCTCTGGTGACAGTGGCAGAGAAAAGGTCTATGGACAAACTATTGAACATCATGGACGATGCCAGTCACCCTCTGCACACCGTCATCAGCACCCAGAGGAGCCTGTTCAATGACAGATTGCTCCTTCCCAAGTGCAGGACAAACAGACTCAAAAACTCCTTTGTCCGTCATGCCATCAGACTGTACAACTCCTCTCTGGGGGGGGAGGAGGGGTAACAGGAGGACAGAGGATGGGAAGGAGCAGTAGCCTAGCCTAACAATGAGCAATACCGGACAATGTGCAATATAATGTGCAATATCTCTCCTGCTGCCCCCCTTTTCCCTTTTTTCCCCTCCTCTCTCTCCCCCTTCCTCTCTTCCCCATATCTTATTCTTTTTATATTTGTATATGTAAATACTTAATTTAATTTATCTAGAAGTTTTTCTCTATTTCTTTTCTCTGTTTATCTGTAATGATGCTGCTGGAATCTTAATTTCCCTGAGGGAACCTGCCCAAAGGGATCAACAAAGTTTTATCTAATCTAATCTAATCTAACTTCCATTTACTTACATTGCCGTTCGGCTTGAGTGCAGACGTGCCTTCGGGAATTTCCAAAGAAAAACCATGCCTTATTGTTGTGCAGTGAACTGTAACAACGGGACCGGTTCAGGAAGAAGTTTTTACCTTTTTCCGAGAGAGGAGAAGAGGCAGAGAGAGTGGATTGGCTTTTTCCAGAAGAGGAGAAGAAGCGGCACGAGAGGATTGGCTTTTTCCGAAAAAGGAGACAAGGCGGAGAAAGTGGATTGTGCGCATGAAGCCAGAGGGTTGTTTTTTTTTCTGGAAGAGGAGACGAAGTGGAGAGAGTGGATTGTGCGCGTGAAACAAAATCAAGCAGTCAAAGAAGAAACAGACCAGCAATGCTCAAGCAAAAAGGAGAAGATTGGAGGTAAACATTTTTACTTTCGCTTGCAATTGACAAGTCAAGAATCCTGAGGGATCCTGTACAATCATTGTGGAAATGAGACAAATGGATATTTCCTCGCTAAGAGTAGGCTATAAATATTATAATGCCGCGGATGGCAGGCTAATGTGGCCTACCGGCGCGCTGTCAAGTAATCGTTACCTATATCCACTAGGGAGGGCAGTTTAATAATTCTTCAAAAGGGCTCTTACTTAGTATTACAACAAAAGTAAGAATTTATCATAACTACCAGGATAAATTGTTTGGGCGCGAGTCTTGTTGAGGTCTGGGGCGCCGCGATCAGAGTCGGCCGAGTCGCTGTCTGATTCTGAGGCTGCACGGTCAAACCAGTGAGTCACATTCACAGATTGCTTCACAACGGCCATAGGTTCATACATATATGGTTTCACCTCTCGATATTCAATTTGGAGAGTTCCTACTTCAAAATTGCTTTCGCTTTCAGACATTTTACACAACCTCTCACGACCAAAGTCCATATACGTGTGCTCGGTTCCCAAGTAAACAAAGAACTGCTCCCAATCTGTTTGGCTTAAATGACGTCACGACGACTGTCCCCTGGCGGTGAAAGTGTGCATAAGTGAGATGTAAACAAACCTTCGGAAATTGGGCAAAACAGTATATTTTAACCGTTTTATTCAATTTTAGGGTGCAAATTAGACACTAGGAAGATTGAATTCGCTTTTTGGGTTGTTCTTCTAGACAATAAAGTTGATAGTCTACATTTCACCTCCGACCATTGTCTATGACCTTTAATGTAAGGGGGGGAGCCATGGCCTAATGGTTAGAGAAGCAGCTTTCGGACCAAAAGGTTGTTGGTTCGATTCCCTGGACCAGCAGGAATGGCTAAAGTGCCAAGACACCTAACCCCCAACTGTTCCCCAGGTTGCTCTGGGTATGTTGTACGTTGCTCTGGATAAGAATGTCTGTGTGTCTGTGAATCGCCATTAAAACCTACTACCATCTGGCAAGGCATGCTGTAATACAGATGCAAGTGGGGAAGTCAAACTCTGGCAGTTACCAGAGGACTAGCCCCCCACTGTAACCCTAGCTGTATAAGTGAGATGCCGAGGGCTATCAAAAGGGAGATCAGTGCCGCACCCATACGCCTTAAAGAGCTGGTTAGTACTGGGACAGGAGATTGCATGGGAAGATCAGATTCTGGCATGAGAGGGACTTTTATTCATCACATTTATTTGTAGATGTGCAATAATTAGATGTGCAATAAACAGTTCCTATAAACAAGACATGAAAGAATGGTGTTTTGGTGTGTATGGTGTTTTCTAAATTTTAAAACTGGTTTTGTATACAGTTTTGATTAATTTTGTTGTCATTGGACATCAATATAATGTTATTGCAATACAGCAGTAATATACATCAGCTATGAAAAAATCCAGCAATTCTTTGCTAAATGCAGTAAGATATAAATCTGAGAAGAGGGCATAAGTCCAAAGAAACAAAATCAAGATCTCACACTTCATGAAGATGTTCACACATTCCTCTCATCTCATTATCTCTAGCCGCTTTATCCTTCTACAGGGTCGCAGGCAAGCTGGAGCCTATCCCAGCTGACTACGGCGAAAGGCGGGCTACACCCTGGACAAGTCGCCAGGTCATCACAGGGCTGACACATAGACACAGACAACCATTCACACTCACATTCACACCTACGGTCAATTTTAGAGTCACCAGTTAACCTAACCTGCATGTCTTTGGACTGTGGGGGAAACCGGAGCACCCGGAGGAAACCCACGCGGACACGGGGAGAACATGCAAACTCCACACAGAAAGGCCCTCGCCGGCCCCGGGGCTCGAACCCAGGACCTTCTTGCTGTGAGGCGACAGCGCTAACCACTACACCACCGTGCCGCCATGTTCACACATTCTTCTGAGGAAATAACAAGTCACATTGTCATTAAAAGACGCTCTCACCTTACTTTAAAAAATTGCTATTTTATAAATCATTACTCCATCAAGTGAAGCAAGAGATCTTTTTTTCCTCTGTCCTCGATTAATCATCAGTGAGAGAGTGTTTCATATTGTTCGGTCCCAAAGGACTGGAGGGACAAGAAAGCTCTGAAAAAAAAGTGCCCAGTTCCAGTACACAAAAATAACAGAGTTTGATATGTTATCCGTTATTTCTAAACTATATTTTAAAGACCCCTAGCATGCGATAATTAGAAAAGTACACAAGTCTAGTGCATTGATAAATTTGTCTACGCATGTCAGTATGTGGGCGGCATGGTTGTGTAGTGGTTAGCGCTGTCGCCTCACAGCAAGAAGGTCCTGGGTTCGAGCCCCGGGGCCGGCGAGGGCCTTTCTGTGTGGAGCTTGCATGTTCTCCCCGTGTCCGCATGGGTTTCCTCCGGGTGCTCCGGTTTCCCCCACAGTCCAAAGACATGCAGGTTAGGTTAACTGGTGACTCTAAATTGACCGTAGGTGTGAGTGTGAATGGTTGTCTGTGTCTGTGTCAGCCCTGTGATGACCTGGTGACTTGTCCAGGGTGTACCCCACCTTTCGCCCGTAGTCAGCTGGGATAGGCTCCTGCGACCCTGTAGAAGGATAAAGCGGCTAGAGATAATGAGATGAGATGTCAGTATGTATAATTCTACAGATTAGCAGATCTGCAGATGTCAGTCAAGCAGGACAATAGTTAGGAGTGATGCACATTAGCATTCCTTTTACATTCAGACAGACAAAACTAAGCTCATTTGTTGTTTAATTAATATCCTTCTGCTAGCTTTTCTAACTCTGGCCACAACAACATTTTAGTGAGCCTGAGAGATTGGATACATTTCCATTCATCAGATATGGAAAAGAACTGCAAAAGAAAAGTACTTTTGTGGTTTAGGACAAAGAAAAAAAATGCAACAAAGTGGTTGTTCAGGCTATTAGCTGATTTCTTCCATTTGTATGGTTGGATGCTCACTTCATCACTCTTCATGCATTTATCACACTATATCCCTTATTTCACTGTTCATAAACAGTATTAAAGAAAGTATGGTATTCGGCATAAGACTCAGCTCAGTTTCAGACTGTTGCATGAATTTTCATCATGACAGCAGTTTTTAATGCATCAAGGACAAATAATCCAAGTATATGCCTTCCAAATGACTGCATCTGATGCAAAATAAATGTGGTTCTTTCCAGTCAAAGTCTGCCAATGGGTACCACAAAGATAAACCACACAAATACAAGCAAACAATAGTACATTAGCGCTTAAGTTTGGTGCACAATCATTCCAAGAGATTTTTCTGCAAAGCCTCTTAAGTACAAGTGCATATAACTGCTCACTTGCCTGCCCAATCAATTATATACATACGTAGCCTGTAGTGTCAGTCTTAATGTAGGTTTATTTCTCAGTAGGCTTTATTTAATGGTCCAAAGAAAAACAGATATTGTTTAGCATGAGTACTAAGGACGCCTGCATCCCGCAGGGAGACTGACTAATTCACCCGGGTGCAGTAATTACAGCACAGCCTGCAGCCAGAGTTCATTTCTGTCCATCATGTTCTCTTGTCTCTACCAGCATGAACTTATTCCCTGAGCATTACTTCCCTCCTTTTATTGAACTAGATATCGCCAAAGGACATGACAACCATGCCATCTAGTCACACAGTCTCACCTCTGACCAACTCAGCATTTTATCGATATAGAAAATGGGTCTGGCATTCAGCATTTAGCATGATGCACTTATGTATGTGAGCTTGTCAGTTATAACGCATTATTGCTAGTTAGGAATTAGTTACTAACACTTGACTTAACGGTTGTGTTCATAGGACTATATGATGCCTACACAAATAATTCATGATAACTGGCATAAACCTACAACAAGCCTGATTCAAACAATCATCAACACTCATAATTACTGCTTTTGTCAGTTTCGGTTTAAGTTGACTTGACACATGAATTAAGTGACAGACATTTTTTGACATGACACTTTCAGGGTTGACACAATTACAACTGATTTTGTAGCACAGTGTAATTCCAGCATACCAGAGCACATACGGTACTCATGATGATGTGACGTGAGCTTGCTTAGTGAGGTTAATTTGAAAAATGTAAGACGTGAGCATTTCCAAAGGATGCTTTGCAGTGTCACCTGAACTCAACACTTTGTTGAACATGAACATTAAAACTGCTGTATACAGTGTTTTCATAGTGAAGGTTTTTAACAATGACAATAATTTCAATGTAAGACTTCATTTGTTTTCAAAGATAGTTTCTTATTTCACCTTATAGATTATTTATGAACACTTCAGACAATATCTTGACACAACAATGACAAAGTTATATATTTTTCTGGCCCTAAAGTGTGTTTATTATTTCTGCATATATGTTTTTTCCTGCTTAAAGGTTTTTATGAATTGTCCTGAAAATGTTGACAATGACAGATATGTACAGTGTCCTCCATGATTATTGGCACCCCGTGTGAAGATTAGTAAAAAGAGTTAAGAAAAAAATCCACCTTTGGGTGAAGTTGGGTGAAACCTTTAACTTAAATAAATTCATTCAGACAAAAATAAATCCCTCATCAATAAATAATTATTTTAAAACACACACACACACACGTGCTACCCCTGGAACTTACAGTGAACACAATGTAACTGAAGCATGTTTCCCATTTAAATTGTACATTTTTTAGTTGACTGGAGTGTGTAGGAACTTTCAAGCTGTAATCCATGACTTCCTGAATAACTGGGGTACAAATATGATGTGACACAGAGGCCAAATTCCCTTAGTCACCCATCAATATGAGAAAGATAAGAGAACACACAAACCATGAGAAACGTGTTGAGCTTCATACCGTAAGTGAAGGAATGGTTATTTTAAAAAAGCTACTTGCCTGAAAATGTCCATTTCTACTGTTAGGGCAGTAATAATAAAAAAAAAAAAAGTGGACACCAATTAGAACTGTTACAAACTTGCCCGGAAGAGGAACCAAGTTTATTTTGCCCCATGTTCAATGAAAATGATAGTAAGAGAGGCAAAAAAGAAATCCTCAAGGATCACTATTGGTGAATTACAAGAAAAAGTAAAATCTTGGGGTTTCCAAGTCTCCAAAACCCACCATCAGATGCCACCTCTATGCCAACAGATTATTTGGAAGGTTTGTCAGAAAAAAAGCCTTTTGTCAGTTAACCACAAATGTAAGCACCTTAAGTTTGCAAAACGCTACTACAACTTTGACTGGAACCATGTTCTATGGTCTGATGTAACAAAAATGGAGCTTTTTGTTAATAAACACTCAAGGTGGGTTTGCTGTAAAAAGAATAGCTATAATGAAAAGAACCCAATCCCAAATCCCAACTGTAAAATATGGTGGAGGCTCTGTGATGTTGTGGGGCTGTTTTTCCTCCAAAGGCCCCGGAAACCTTGTTAGGGTACATGGCATCATGGACTCCATGAAATACCAGGACAATTTAAATCAAAATCTTGCTGCCTCTGCCAGGAACCTAAAACCGGGTCATCATTGGATCATCCAACAGGACAATGATCTGAAGTATATGTCCAAATCAACACAAAAATGGTTAGCTGACCACAGAATCAAGCTTGTGCCATGGCCATCTCAGTCCCCTGACCTGAACCCCATTGAAAACCTGTGGGGTGAGCTAAAGAGGAGAGAGCACAAGAGAGGACCATAGACCCTGGATGATCTGGAGAGGTTCTGTAAAGAGGAATGGTCTCAGACACCCTGCTCTGTATCTCCAACCTTATAAAATATGCTAGAGGACAGATTCAGCACTGCTTTACTGACAAAGGAAGGTTATACAAAGTATTAAATGTAGGGGTACTAATAATAGTGGCATTTGTGTTTTTGTTGTAAATAATTATTTCTTGATGAGGGATTTGTTTTTCTCTGAATACATTTATTTCAATTAAAGGTGGGGTACGAGATTTTTTTCGGGAGTATTTTTTACCATATTGCTTGAAAAGCTCCTCACACCCATGTTGCAAGCAGTACAATAGAAGGTTTGACCCAAAAACGAAATATTTTAATCCAGTCTACAGTGTAAAATAAAGGAAAAACGCCATCCAATCCTATCGAGGTACCACCTCAAAATGATTGGATACTGACACGTCAATCAGACTGAAGCCCGCGAGCAGCCCGTCCCTTCTGTGTGTGTGTGTGTGAGAGAGAGCGAGCAGCCCCTCCCCCAACCCGCGCTCTGCGAGCAGAGTGTCACACAGAAAGCGCAGGATTTTCTCAGTGCGCTCCCTCCAAACAACGGGGATTCACATGAAAACGGAAGGAGATATTCACAAAATTCTTTCACAGTGAGTGCCACAAGGCTCTCCTGAACACACTGATGTAATTTTTTTGTCTGTAGTGTAAAAAATTAGGTCACTAGAGTGAGTTAAAAACGAGTGACTTTTCTGCCAAGTTTATAATGGGAGTCTATGGGGCTGCGCGGCTGTCCTCTCCTCACTTTCAGGCTTCTCATTCAAAAACTGCAAGTCCTATCGTGTAGGTAGACACATTGTGTGAATCAGGACAAGTGTGGCTACTACTTTTGAGAAAATTATGTGTGTGGAATGAAAATTGGGGCTGAAAACACAGTTTAAATGAGAAAGTTTGAGCTATTTTTTCAAGCTCTCTACACTCTAACTTAACGAGCTCCGCTGGTGTGTAACGCAATAGACACCCATTATAAAGGCTGACTTTCTCAGGCTTTATAAGGGGGAGGGGGTGGAGACGCGGGGGGGTGGGAGCATGGCGAGGGCGGGCGTGTTTCTTTTCAAAATATGGCTTGCGGGAACCGTTATTCCAAAATCTCGTACCCCACCTTTAAAAGGTTGGATTTTTCTCATTTTTTCAGTGTGAGATGAAGGTACTTCACCAAAAGGTAGATTTTTTTCTAACCATTGTTGCTAACCATTTTTACAAGGGGTGCCAATAATCATGGAGGGCACTGTACATAATTTTATTTAGCCTTAAGTAAGATAAGTTTAATTTCATTAAATATAGGATTGTTATGAATACTAACAACAATGCCATTAGACTGTAATAACAGAGTTATGAATATTTCTCCAATGTTAAATTAAATTTTCAGGGCTGGTGACATCACCAGTATGCTGGTATAACCACCTGTTAGAATAAGCCTTTAATAATATTTATATAGGTTTGTATTAGTTGTCACTGAAGTTTTATGAACTGTATGTGTCATGAAGCTGTATGAGCACTGCCCTTAAGTAATGTGTTACCAGTGATGTGATCTTGGTCAGTACCTCATAAGTACATGGCAAACTATGGCTTAGTGTGTTATTGTGTGTTTGTTATTGGGCTGCTGATGTTATGCTCAGATTACAGAGTACATGCTTTACAGGCATTTGGTCAAAGATGGTTTTATATCAGGGGTGTAGGAGTCACTGCAATGCACTTAAGCAGAGTAAGCAAGGTCATTAAAGTTGGAGTATATAATCACTCAGCTCAGTTTGACCTTTGAGTGCAGATTACCGGTAGGCTCTACAGCAGCTGAAACAACTATTGCACAAGATCCATTATACAAAATCACTCAACCTAGAGGGAAAGCACTGGCATAGACTGGAGATTCCTCAGACATACTATACAATGTGTAAAAACACTAATCTCACTGGGGCGCTATGATTGTGCTTTTAAGGAGCTTGTGTAGCAAACTTGATTCATAGAATGCTGTGAAAATTATATTAAAAAGCTCAAAATGTTTGTGATGTAAAGCAGGGGTTCTCAACCTTTTCTACTTTAAGGCCCACCTATTCATACTTGTAACAAGTTGGGGGCCATTAAAAAAAATCCCCAATTATTTTGGCTCATCTATTCTATTAGAATCTAATAATCTATTGTAAAGTGTATTAATGGGATGCAACATCACACCCTGTTACAGATGGGAGCCCAGGAATTAAATAAATGCAGTAAAACAAACTGTTTTTAATCGTAGGTATTGCATTTAAAACTGTATGAATGTACCAGAAGCCAACATAAAACCATGCACGCAGGGCATTCTCAGTCAAAAGGGGTTAATGATCCAAAAGTGAAGTCTGGTCCATTAACACAAGAACTTATTGCCATGTTTGTGTACAGCACACAAGCAAGTTATTAAAACCAAGAAGTGCACTCAGAAGAAGTGGATATAGGAGCCACTCAATGGGATAGATCCTTACATGTTAACAAAGTAGGATTTTTTTTCCTTTGAGTTGGAAAATCATCCATCCATTGATTTCCCCGACATCTCAAACTACCTCGTGCTGCAGACATCGTTCTACACGGACAAACAGATGAAACCTGGGAGAGCACGGAGGCATACAACTTTTTATATGGGGCTGGGTTAAAGATCTGGGGATTAGGACACTACAAGATAAATCCTGTATCATTTATGCCCAGGTAAGTAGCACTTTTGGGCTCTTTATACGCATCTTCACGATGATTGCTAAGACACTACAAGTTTTATTATCGGGAATAAACAAACCACAGCCGCTCGATTCTCAATCCTCCCTGCTCTTCTCTTCCAGGTAAATCATTCACAAAGATCCACAGAAACCCCTTTAAAGATCTGGGTATTATAGGTATTATATACCTGTTAGTTTACAATATGGGGACCACGATCAAACAGTAAACAAAAACACATCTGAGGACTTAAGTGTCTTCTGAACTTCATGAAAACATCATGAAATAACAGAAAATGGTGAGAAAAGTAATTTGCAAATCCAATCAAAATAAATCAGAGGAATTTATAAACCTTTTGCAAAGTGAGCACTGCAAACTCGAGTGTTCTTTGACTTGGCTCCCTTTGATCGCAGCAAAAGGTTCAAGAGCCACCTTTCTCATCGTGTTTTGGTAAAATCCTTTGCTCTTTCACCCTTCATGGGGAACCCAGAAGAAACTTTTTATCAGTTTCATGGTTTGTTCAATTTGAGCAGCCCAAAACAACGCAACCTTAGGTGATTTTAACAACTAGCAAGGCGCTCCAGCAACAGTAATGCTTTGTGAACAGTGAACTTAGCTGACCACCACTTCATGCCTTGCATCTCTAATGAGGCAGATGTGATGTCAGATGCAACCCAGCAACTGTACCAAAAAAATTAGCTTCAACTTTTTAAAAAAGTGCAGCCCACTAGATGGCGCTTCGCGGCCCACTAATGGGCCATGGCCCAGTGGTTGAGAAACGCTGATGTAAAACACTTATTCTACACTATTTATATAGTGTACTGTCTTTCCATTTTCTATATTCACACCAAGCTTCTCCTGACAGTGAAGAACTCCCTGTACTGTACTGTGTTTTGCTCTGTTTATTAAACCAATAAGTTCCAACCTATATCCTGCTCTCTGTAATTCCACAAACAAGCTCTCTCCCCTATAAATGCACACACACCCCATTAACCACATCATCTCTATCTGCAACACAACACAGATCGATATGTAGCATCGACATACCACTTAGACCCTAAGGCTAAAAATTGCCTAACCCAGCATCTCTAGTCGTCTCTATTCTTCAGTGCACTTCCTTTGGCTTCCTCAGGCTCATCTGTCTCATTCTGTCCAATAACCCCAATGTCTCTAGCGACAACTTCCACACCACATCGCAACAAATTCCTACACACATACCACATGGATAGGGTAAATCGAAACGTGAGCAAATGTACAAGGCAGGTTAGATAAAAGACTGCAAGCTCTCTAAGGCTCCAGTGTCAAGATAGTCAAATTGCCTACTGCTAAAAGAGTGGTTCCATTTATTTGCAGCAAAAAAAAAAAAAAGATTGGTATCTATTTACAAACGTGGGCTGTCTTAACACAGTACAAAGAAAAATTTAGTTTCTAGAACACACTGACAGGTTTAAAATTTGTTTAAAAGTAGTTTAATTAAAAAAAGCAACTTTATCAGTATTAGTAATGGAAAAAATAGAAAAGACAACAGCAGCTATTAAACACTGCGTAGAACAAATAGAATGTATACATAAGTCCAAGTCCCTTTATCCACGTCATTAAAAAAGTATTATAATTAAATTTCAAAAAAGTGAATTTATTGCTTCAAATTAAGTAAGGGAACTCAGCAAATCTTGTTGTAGGTAATATTTTTTGGCCTAAGGTCAGACACTGTATTGCTGCTCCAGTGTAGGAGGTAACCAGCAGTCTGAGAGTTTCTCTATAAACCAAGAGCTTATGAGTTTGAACAGCGATGGCTGGTCGGGATATTACATGGGAGGGATAAAATCTAATATCTATCAATAGCTCCATTAGATTTGAGCAAAGCATTGTATCACAACAATTTCATAGATGGTCTAATAAGAATGATACAGGGAGAACTATTACATACACACACTTGTGCAGTTGCAGTAGTGACTTCTATTTATTTAAGTGTTTTGTGTCTATAATGACCTACTGGGTTCATGCCATGTTTCTTCTGAATACTAATGTGGTGAACAGAAAAGCTGTGACACTTTCATTCAAACCAATAAACACAAAACTTATGTTTCTGTTGTCTGTCTTTTTGTCCATTTAGTCCATTTACTTTTTGTTTCTCCTCTACTTTATGGAAAAAAAGAAGACTAAATAATCCACCTCATGTGCTTTCATTACATTCATCACTGTACATTATATACAAACTGAAAAATATTAGCCCAAATGAAGATCAAATCTGTTTCACTCTGTGTACACATCTGACTTGACTATCACTGATTGGATGCATAAATCTAAAGTCCATCCATCCATCCATTAGCCATAACTGCTTATCCTGTGCAGGGTCGCGGGCAAGCTGGAGCCTATCCCAGCTGACAATGGGTGAGAGGCGGGGTACACCCTGAACAAGTCACCAGATCATCACAGGACTGACACGTAAAGACAAACAACCATTCACACTCACATTCACACCTACCGTCAATTTAGAGCCACCAATTAGCCTAAGGCCAAGTTTACATTAGACCGTATCTGTCTCGTTTTCTTCACGGATGCACTGTCCATTCACATTAAAATGCCGGGAAACGGGAATCCGCCAGGGCCCACGTATTCAATCCAGTTCGTGTCTGGTCCGGTGCTGTGTAAACATTGAGGATACGCGGATACGCGGATACGCTGTGCTGAGCTCTAGCTGACGTCGTCATTGGACAACGTCACTGTGACATCCACCTTCCTGATTCGCTGGCGTTGGTCATGTGACACGACTGCTGAAAAACGGCGCGGACTTCCGCCTTTGTATCACTTTTCATTAAAGAGTATAAAAGTATGAAAATACTGCAAATACTGATGCAAATACTGCCCATTGTGTAGTTATGATTGTCTTTAGGCTTGCCATCCTTCCACTTGCAAGTGGTGAGTGACTTGCGCATGCCCGATATGCACTGGGATCACACACACAGCGGCTCAGTCCCGAATCACTGCTCGTGCACTTCACTCGCGCGCTCTGTGAGCTGTGCAGGGCCGGGGAGTGCGCACCCTCCAGAGGGCACTCGCTGTTCAGGGCGGAGTGATTTGGAGCGCAGGATGCCTGCGGAGCCGAGCCACTGAGGAGAAATTTACACATTACACATTTACACATTTCAACTTACATGCCGTCTAATTAGTCATGTGATTAGCGTATCCATGTATTGGCGTTGCTGTGTGCACGCGAATCGTGTATTGGCGTTACTGTGTGCACGCTAATCGTTTTTAAAAACGTTAATCTGATGATCCGCTGATACGGTCTAATGTAAACCCCACCCAACTTACATGTTTTTGGACTGTGGGGGAAACCGGAGCAAACCCACGCAGACACAGGGAGAACATGCAAACTCCACACAGAAAGGCCCTCGTCAGCCACTGGGCTCAAACCCAGAACCTTCTTGTTCTAAAGCGACAGTACTAACCACTACACCACCGTGCTGGCCAATACCAAAAATAAAACCTTATATTGATGTATTTTATCCTTGAAAGACAAGGGAGCTTAACCCAACCAGCACCTTTACCAGTCTCCCCAGGGTTTGAAACAGTGAATGCTGCACCACATTTATATCAACCTGCTGCACTTACTGAAAAAGATTTTGTTTTTAATCTTAATGTTCATATTGAATAGTCCAATTATTGTGTGTCCTTGGAAAAAAAATACACTGCCTGGCCAAAAAAAAAAAAAAAAAAAAGTCACCATTTGGATTTAAATAATCGAATACTTAAGAGTGTTTGATTGGCTAATTACTGCAGTGATTAATGTTTCAGCTGGCAACAATTCTTTTAACCCTAACTGATGCAGTGAGTAGCTTCTCATTTCTTAAACAACCATGTTGGAAAACACATCCTGTGGTTGTGAAAAAGATGATACTGTTTCAGAAGGTCAAATTACTGGCCTTCATCAACCAAAGAAAACAACTAAGTTACTGAAATTACTGGAATTGGGTTAAAAGCTGGCCAACACGTTTTTAAAACCTGGAAGGATAGTGGTGAACTGTCAACTTGAGGAAGACATGTGGTCAGAAAAAAATCTTAGACCATGATCGGAGATCACTTAAACGCTTGGTGAAGTCAAACCATAAAAATTTGGGAGCAGAACTCACAGCTATGTTTAATAGTGAAAGTAAGAGCATTTCCACATGCACAATGCAATGAGAACTTACAGGATTGGGACTAAACAGCTGTGTTTCCATAAGAAAATCACATGTTAGTGAGGATAATCAGAAGAAAAGGCTTCAATTTGCTAGGGAACAAAGATTGGACTGTGGAGTAATGGAAAAAGGTCATGTGGTCTGATGAGTCCATATTTACCCTATTCCTGAGTCATGGGTGTGTCAGGGTAAGAAGGGAAGTACATGGAGCGATGTACCTATTATGCATCGTGGCCACTGTACAGGACTCTGGAGGCAGAATTATGATCTGGGGTTGCTTCAGTTGGCGATAAAATAATGATCAACTGAAGTTAGCTGATGACCTGAATGTACTGAATGACCAGGTTACTCCATCAATGGATTTTTTTTTCTTCCCTGATGGCATGGATATAAAATTAGGGCTCAAATTGTGAAAGAGTGGTTCAGGGAGCATGAAGAATCATTTGCACACATGAATTGGCCACCACAGAGTCCTGACATTAACCATTGAAAGTCTTTGGGGTATGCTGGAGAAGACATTACAGAGTTGTTCAACTTTCCCATTGTCAATACAAGATCTCAGTGAAAAAATGAATGCGCCTCTGGGTGGAAATAAATGTTGTGACATTACATAAGGTTGATGAAACAATGCAACAGCAAATGTACGCTGTAATAAAAGTTAAAGGTGGTCCAACAAAATATTAGAGTGTGTGACTTTTTTTGGCTGAACAGTGTACATTTACTAGTGCATCTCAAACAATTAGAATTTTGTGAAAAAGTTCAATGTTTTCCATCAGTTATTTAAAAAAGTGAAAAATTTTATATATTCTAGACTCATTGCGCATGAACTAAAATGTTTCAGTCATTTATCTATTTTAATTTTGATAATTATGGCCTACAGCACAAAAAAACATCTCAAAATATGAGAACATTTCATTTTGAGTTTCAGTAAAACAGTACAGTGTATCTCTCGGTCTAGTTCAGTTCACACAACCACAATCATGGCGGAAGACTGCTGACTTGACAGTTGTCCAGAAGACGATCATCAACACCCTCCACAAGCCGGGTACACCACAGTAGGTCATTGCTGAAAAGGCTGGCTGGAAAAGGTGCACAAGCAACACGGATGACCACAGTCTTGCGAGGATTGTCAAGAAAAGTTGATTCAAGAACTCGAGAGAGCTTCACAAGGAGTGGACTGAGGCTGGTGTCAATGCATCAAGAGCCACAACACACAGATGTCTTCAGGAAAGGGGTTACAACTGTCACATTCCTAATATCAAGCAACCACTGAACCAGAGACAACATCTAAAGCATCTTACGTGGACTAAAGAGAGAAAGAACTGGACTGTTGCTCAGTGGTCCAAAGTTCTCTTTTCAGATGAAAGTAAATTTTGCATTTCATTTGGAAATCAAGGTCATAGAGTCTTGGAGGAAGAGTGAAGAGGCACACAATCCAAAGTGTTTGAAGTCCAGTGTGAAGTTTACACAGTCTGTGATGATTTGGGGTGCCATGTCATTTGCTGGTGTTGGTCCACTGTGTTTTATCAAGTCCAAAGTCAATACAGCCATCTACGAGGAGATTTCAGAGCACTTCATGCTTCCATCTGCTGACAAGCTTTATGGAGACGCCGATTTCCTTTTCCAGCAGGACTTAGCACTTGCCCACAGTGCCAAAACTACCACCAAATGGTTTGCTGACCATGATATTACCATGCTTGATTGTCCAAGCCAACTTGGCTGACCTGAACCCCATCAAGAATCTATGGGGTATTGTCAAGAGGAAGATGAGAAACACCCGACCCAAAAATACAGACGAGCTGAAGGCCACTATCAAAGCAACCTGGGCTTCAATAACACCTCAGCAGTGCCACAGGCTGATCACCTCCATGCCACGCCACATTGTTGCAGTAGTTTGTGGTAAAGGAGCCCCAACCAAGTACTGAGTGTGTAAATGAACATACGTTTCAGAAGTTGGACATTTCTGTATTGTAAATCTTTTTTTTTTTTTGACTGATCTTAGGAAATATTCTAATAATTTGAGAAACCGGATTTCTGATTTGCATGAGCTATAAGCCATAATCATCAAAATTAAAATGAAAAAAGGCTTGAAATATTTCACTTTATGTGTAATGAATACATAATATTTGAAAGTTTACCTTTTTGAATTAAATTATGAAAAAATTTACTTTTTTATGATATTCTAATTGTTTGAGATGTACTGGTAAAATATTTATTTTGTATACAGAGCATAAACCTAGATGTCAAATTCACAAACAGTTATGCTTATGCCTTAGTTCAGAACAGATTTACACACCTGCTATGAATCATCACAAACAACACACACATCTTTATGTGTTATCTAGCACACATACTCATGTATGTGGAAGACGGTAGATAGTGCTTTAGTGAAAAAATGTGGTTGGCTGTCTTCATGTGTCCCAGAAGAAGCTTGTGTTAGACTTCACCATCCTCAATTAGCAGCTGTTGTATAATAAGGGTAGATGATGGGTGTTAATTCGCAGATGACCAAAACAGGGGAGAAAAAATGGAGGGGAAACTGGTGACACCAACATATTTTTATGAACTGAGGTAAGGTGGGGATGGGGTTCCTTGTGTTACATCTTGAATTCTGCACATCATCCCTTTTGCAAAGCCCAACCTCAGCTACTACACAGGCCTGCATGAAATGAGATTTTAATTTTCTATTCACAAGTAATTTTCAAGTAAAAGCTAAGCAAATATCACAAAACTAAAACTTTGCTGACTTTAAATTAAGCCATTTTCTCCAGTTAGGTCAGGCCCTCTGTAATTTATCCTGATGCTCTATTTCTGCTTGGTGCTTTCTGTACTTGTGACCCACCTTCTGCTGTTGTGGATGGTCCCACACGGATACTCTGAACTTCTCATAAACAGTTTAAGATGCGATCCTGTTTCAGTGGATAATCTTCAGAGGATACTGTAGATTTGTGCCTTCTAAGAACTGCTGCCATAATCTTTACTGTCCAGTGCTCATCCCAGGACTCCTATCCACAATATGCTCATACTGCACATCTTTTGAGGACTGTTTGCCTTTACTTTTCTAAAGCTGTATACTGTAATGATTATGGGTTATCTTTGGAGTCTGGTTCCTCTTAAAGTTTCTTTCTATACCATCTCAGGAAGTGTTTCCTTAATGCTGTTGCCTTTGGCTTGCTCATTAAGAATCTGAATCTATATCAAATTTATGTAAAGCTGCTTTACGATATTGTCTATTGTTAACAGTGCTATAGAAATAAAATTAACTTGAATCACAACTCAGTTTTAAATATACAGTGCCCTCCATGATTATTGGCACCCCCTGTACAGATTAGTGAAAAGGGTTAGGAAAAAAAATCCAAATTTTGGTGAAGTAGCTTCATCTCACTTTGGAAAAAAAAAAAAGAGAAAAAGCCAACCTTTAATTGAAATTCATTTGTTCAGAGATTTTAAAAAAATCCATCATAAAGAAATTATTATTTTCAACAAAAACACATGCGCCACTATTATTAGCACCCGTGCATTTAATACTTTGTATAACCTCCCTTTGCCAGTAAAACAGCATTGAGTTTCTTCTATAACATTTTATAAGGTTGGAGACACAGAGCAGGGTGTCTGAGACCATTCCTCTTTACAGAACCTCTCCAGAACATCCAGGGTCCTCGGCCCTCTTTTGTGCTCTCTCCTCTTCAGCTCGCCCCACAGGTTTTCAATGGGGTTCAGGTCAGGGGACTGAGATGGCCATGCCACAAGCTTGATTCTGTGTTCAGTTCACCATTTTTGTGTTGATTTGAACATATACTTCAGATCATTGTCCTGTTGGACGATCCAATGATGACCCAGTTTTAGGTTCCTGGCAGAGGCAGCAAGAATTTGATTTAAAATGTCTTGGTATTTCATGGAGTCCATGATGCCATGAACCTAACAAGGTTTTCAGGGCCTCGAGAGGAAAAACAGCAACAAAACATCACAGAACTTCCGCTATATTTTGCAGCTGGGATTGGATTCTTTTCATTATAGCATCGTTATTTTTATACCAAACCCACCTTGAGTGTTTATTGCCAAAAAGCTCCATTTTTGTTTCATCAGACCATAGAACATGGTTCCAGTCAAAGTTGTAGTAGCATTTCACAAACTTCAGGTGCTTACGTTTGTGGTTAACTGACAGAAAAAGCTTTTTTCTGACATACCTTCCAAATAATCTGTTGGCATGGAGGTGGAGTCTGATGGTGGTTTTGGAGACTTGGAAACCCCAAGATTTTACTTTTTCTTGTAATTCACCAACTGTGATCCTTGAGGATTTTTTTTCCCTTTCTTACCATCCTCCTCACTGAACATAGGGGCAAAATAAACTTGGGTTCTCTTCCAGGCAAGTTTGTAACAGTTCCAGTTGGTGACCACTTTTTTTTTAACTATTGCCCTAACAGTAGAAATGGACATTTTCAGAGGAGTAACTTTTTTATATAGCCATTCCTTGACTTATGAAGGTGAACACACTTTTTTTTTTTCCTCCATGCTCTCACGGAAGGCCGTCGCATCTCTGCTCTCCTCTCCTCTCCTTTTTTTTCCTGCTTGTGCTCTTTGTTCGTCTCGTCTGCCTATACTTTTTTTTTTGAGAGAGAGACTCTCTCCACATTGAATTTCTAAACTAAAAAAGCATGGATTTGATAAACTGGTCTCCCAACGAAATTGACACAGTTTCTGGGTTCGGGGGAACCCACCTGTCCTGCCGGAACGTCTGTGGAGGACATTGAAGATATCTACCTATTCTGAACCATGATTACAGGACTTTTGCTGATTGGATTAGGCATTGCCCTGGTATATCGAGGAAATCAGACAACGGTGACAGCTGTTCAAAGCCCCACAAAGCGGCCCGATATGATTGGAGTGGTGGGCAAAGCTGTTTGCACTTGGACTGTGGACATTCAGAACTTTAACCACAAAATGGTTGTTATCTTGGAGCAGCTTTCAGCTTTGCAAGGAATACGTATTTCGGAGACCAAATGGAATTGAATTGAACAGAATGGATGAAATGGACAGATATGGACGAGTGGTGTGGACGTGTAAAGACTGCGTCTGTTTGAAAGACTAAACAATCTCTATCTTATCGACATTCGACTCCCTGAACAGCACTGGCCTTGATCAAGGCTGTTGCTGGGTAACATTTCCCCCAGAAGGTCACTGCTGGGAGACACTCTCGCATTCCTTCCCCAATTTTCCACGGTCGCAGTTTTTCACCCCCAGTGTGACAAGCGGGTGCGTGACCAGCGCCGTTTGCATGGCTGCAGGAGCGGACGGCTGCTTGCTTGCGCTGGGTTACCTCTACCTCCTCCCCTCCCCTCCTACCCCCTTACCCCTTCCCCCCCACCCCTGATTACCCCCTCCTTCCCCCCTTTCCCCCCCTCAAGTCCCATGTTTCAAAGTGTACTTGTGTTATTGTGTGCTTTTGCGGAGGTTTTTAAATGTTCCCACACTGTACTCCTGATAGGAGCATAGTGGGGGGGGGTGTTCTTTTTTCTTCATCTTTCCTTTTTTTTCTTTTCTTTTTCTTTTATCCCTGTCTTGTTCCCCCTCTGTAAGGACAGGTTGATGGTCAATTTCACTGGTAACAGCGACAATAAAGGGTTCATTCATCATCATTCTCCCTCATTTGGTTTGTGTGTTCTCTTATCTTTCTCATGTTGATGGATGACTAAGGGAATTTGGCCTCTGTGTCACCTCATATTTGTACCCAGTTAATCAGAAAGTCATGAATTACAGCTTGAAAGTTCCTACACACTCCCATCAACTCAAAAATGTACAATAAAAATGGAAAATGTGCTTCAGTTACATTGTGAAGCTACTTCACCAAAAGGTGGATTTTTTCTAACCCTCATTATACATACATTTTATTAATCTTTACAAGGGTGCAAATAATCAGGAAGGGAACTGCATATTAGACAATATATTAAATTTATATTTTTCAATGTCAGACATCTAAACCAAATGTTCATGGCCTGCTTCTATTGCAATACCAGTGGGATGAACAGATTCCCCATTTCTTAATCTTCTGATAGCAAAATTATACCTCTCACTTGAAATGAAGGAATATAATGATACACTGTGTAATATGTGCCATTCACTCTCTATGCCTGCCATGATGTATGTATAATGAGGAAATTTTTCTTCTGCTGTTGATGGCTGCATAGTGGGAAGATAAGGCGTAGGTGCAAATGTTAAATTGTTAAATGAAGAGGGACAGATGATAATCACATGTGCATAGATATGGTAAACTGTGCAGCATGATGTAAGATTATGCTTGTATTTTATGTAGTTCCTTTTTTTTCCATCACAGTTTCACATGCTTGTCATGCATTTATCTCATCATCTCTAGCCGCTTTATCCTGTTCTACAGGGTCACAGGCAAGCTGGAGCCTATCCCAGCTGACTACGGGCGAAAGGCAGGATACACCCTGGACAAGTCTCCAGGTCATCACAGGGCTGACACATAGACACAGACAACCATTCACACTCGCACCTACAGTCAATTTAGAGTCACCAGTTAACCTAACCTGGGGGAAACCGGAGTACCCGGAGGAAACGCACGCGGACACGGGGAGAACATGCAAACTCTGCACAGAAAGGCCCTCGCCGGCCACGGGGCTCGAACCTGGACCTTCTTGCTGTGAGGCGACAACGCTAACCACTACACCACCATGCCGCCCGTCATGCATTTATATATTTTCAAAATTCAACCTAGCTCTATGGATGCCCTTTTAGCTCACTGTACTTACTGGTGATTTTCCTGTTCTAGTGAATCTGACAAAGGTAAGACAAAGGTCCTTCTGAGCAGGAGGTGGCATGGGGCTTCATGACATGGATAATTGGAAATGGAGTGGGTGATGTTAACAAGTCCATATGGAGAGGTGGGGCAGGATCTTTAATTAGCCAAGCTATGTCCTAGTCTTCTGGCCAGATCAATGCTTCGACTAACAGGAAATGTATCACTGTTGGGCACCAAATTAACAAGCCTACACTACCGTTGATTTATGAATGCTACCAAGTTATTGACTGAAAGGAAACACACCAAAAAGACTGCATGCTCTCCTGGGCAGTTCTCATCTCATTCTCATTATCTCTAGCTGCTTTATCCTTCTACAGGGTCGCAGGCAAGCTGGAGCCTATCCCAGCTGACTACGGGCGAAAGGCGGGGTACACCCTGGACAAGTCGCCAGGTCATCACAGGGCTGACACAGACACCCATTCACACTCACACCTACGGTCAATTTAGAGTCACCAGTTAACCTAACCTGCATGTCTTTGGACTGTGGGGGAAACCGGAGCACCCGGAGGAAACCCACGCGGACACGGGGAGAACATGCAAACTCCACACAGAAAGGCCCTCGCCGGCCCCGGGGCTCGAACCCAGGACCTTCTTGCTGTGAGGCGACAGCGCTAACCACTACACCACCGTGCCGCCTGGGCAGTTCTTAGACAATGAAATTCATGCAACTGTCTCTCCAAATTTGATGTACTAACTAGATAAACCCACATAACACTGACTCATATATAAAACAAGAAATGGCTTCTGTTACACCTTCCATCTCCTTGAATATCAATCACTTCTATACTTCCAAATTACAATAATCAGGAATAAATCTCAGGGCCAGTCATATTCTACAGTGCTCGTGATTGTTCCCAAAAGAGCCAGCAGAAACACTGATGGCCTGATGAGCATTTTCATCACTACAGTTAAGGTGCAGACCTGTACAGCCGAGTCCAATCAGTTCAAATACAGCTTAACTTGGTGAGACAGCACAAGCAAGTTAGACGAAGGGACAGAGAGAGAAGGAGAAAATTGAAAGAGAGAGAAGGTGAACAATAGGGATGAGATGAGTGATGGAGCAGAAAGAGTCAATTTGGCCAGAGAAAGGACACTTGGAGAGAATAGACAATGGTTTAAAAATAGAAAAATGAAAGGCAAAAAAGCAAAAGAATGAGGGAAAGACAGAAAGATAATTAAATTTGCACAAGGACCTATATAGTAGGTTTTATCCAGATTAGTGATTTTGGAAGTGGAGGAATGTAACCAACACCTGGTAATGATTGCCTAACCTAGACTGTGTGAACATAGAGGAGGTTTTTCCCTAAACAAGATGATAATAATAATAATAATAATAATAATAATAATAATAATAATAATAATACATCTCTGAGCAGGTTGTACAATTTTCTTAAATGGTTTACTGCCAAGCCTCTGACTATTGAAATTTCAGAGGATTTGATTATTCAGTCACTCAGCAAAGCCTAAAACAAAGCTAATTAAACGATAGCAAGCTGGTCTAAAAATGTAGCATGCCAACAGCGGTTCAGTTTTTAAATGAACATGAATGTGTTCTTCACTAACAGCCAGTGCTGCTTCCAGGCTATTCCTAACAGTCCATTGTAAGGCAATCTGTCTGCGAATTTGACCAACAGATACCTGTGTTCTGTTAACATATAGAGGAAGTACATAAAACATCTGTAACCAACTGTGACCCCAGTATATGTATTTGCAATTCCCTTAGACCTGGATCTTTCCTTTCTATTAATTACAGTTTGGTCTCGCCAACTGTATTCTCCTTAGTTTTCAATGAGAGAATTGCCTTGGCATTATCGATGCATCCATGGATGGAAGCACCCATTCTCTATAATGTAATCTCAAGGCAGGCTTGTAGTACTCGAGTCCAGGACTCTGACTCAAGTCCGACTCATGCCTTAATTTTAAGGACTCGTGACTCAACTTGGACATGAGCACTGATGACTTAGACTCGGACATTAACTGCATTCGGACTTGTGAATTGGAGACGAGGACTCAGATTTTTTCTTTATTTTTTGTACCATGCCATAATAACTTGCCATAAGATATTTATATCTACATTAATTTTTATATTAATTTTGTGCAAGAGAATGCACATTCACCTGTTCATACATCATGTTCAGGAACAAACTAATGTTAATGGCGCTAAAATGCCTGGAGAGAAGCCCCTAGGATTGTCCGCTTTGCTTATACAGACTTCTCGCGCAGTGGGGAAAAATGCACTGCTATGTGTTCCATATGTTGAAGAACTATCAAAGAGACGACGGGGACAACCTCGAACTTCAATTTGGCAAGAGTACACCCAGAGAAGTAAGTGACACACTATGTTCATTGCTCTGTTGATAGCGGGGCTTGCTTGCTGACCTAGCTAGTGTTAACCCTCTCTCATGTTATTTACCTTGATAGCGGGGCTTGCTGAGTGATGAACAAGTTGTTTATTTGTAGCCTATTAACTAAAATGGGGCAGTCAAGCAGTAACGTTAGTCCAACACAGTAGCAAAGACGGTTTCACATAAAGGCAGCAACAGCCACCATCAAATGGTGCGGTTGGAGTCTTGTTCCTAGACTCGACTCGGATCAATAGTGGACTCGACTCGGACCCGATTCGAAATTTTCTTTAATGACTTGGATTTGACTCGGACTTGAACACTGGGGACTCAAGACTGGACTCGAAATCAGGGTTTAGTGACTCGACTACAACGTTGCCTCGAGGTTGCCTGGAGCACAGAGCATCACACTCCTCCTTACTCCGTACACATACCATCCTCCTTACCCTTTGCTTGCATTAAAATGTAATGCAGCTCCAGTCAACCGAAATATCCAACAGGACTATAATTAAGTACTCTATAAGTTGACTATTTCCACCAGTATAACTGTGAAGGTGGTCACTGAGAAAAGCATGTTTTATTAATTTCCCAAGGTAGGTCTCTCTAAGTTCAGTGCTGTTGCTTTTTCAAACAGACCCACACATACACAAAATCCTCATCTACCCCCACAGACCTGACGGAGTAAAGGAATGAGAGTCAGAAAGAACAGAGAAGAGAGACACGGTAGGGAATTTCAAATTAAAGGAGTTTTCTGAGCTCTTAGCATTGTGGTTAGTTCAATGCCAAGTTTTCATTTCTTATCGTAATCTGATCATTTGTCTTGTTATCCATTAAAGCCCAACAGTGTGCATAGGTCGAGGATGAATGCTAACAGATTTATTTTATGGCTTATCGCTGACAGCTAATTCAACCACCTCGTACTACTTCATACTAATCATCAATTATATGATAAACCTCAATTCAACTTTTTCAAATCTCACATAATATGGTATTGCTGTATTTGCAGTGCTATAGAACATGGGTTCTTATTCAGTATGTAAATGGGTGCAATAATAATCTGGTTATTTATAGGAGGCATGGAGTTTTTTTAAATTATTATTTTGCTGCATTTACATTTATTGATTTTATTATAATGTTTATCTTTATGTTTATTTGTTAGTTATTACCATATCAAAACCAGGTCATTTTTGGTTTAACTATAATATCATGAAAGTACTCTCTATGCCAATACTATGCTTTCTAAACTTCATGTTTAAGTACAGTACTGACGCAGTAAAAGAACATATTGAAGAATACTTACAGCCCACCATCATCATGGCCACAGAGAAGATTTTCTCGCCATCTGTGGTAGGCGCGATGTTACCAAAGCCAATGGTTGTCAGACTGGTCATTGTGAAGTAGAGTGATGATATGTAAAGGGTGTCCTTACTGGGTCCTCCCTCCCACTGGCCTGATCCGCTGGTATTGTACCGATAAGGTGTGCCGATACTGACTGCTAGCTGATAGAGCCAGCTGTCTGTCTTAATGGTGTTGGTGACTTCATCAATGACCTCGTAATCACCAATGCTGTACCAGATACAGGCCAACCAATGAGCCACCAGGCCAAAGACGCAGACAAGGAGAACCAGAACAGCAGCGCCATACTCCAGATAGTGGTCCAGTTTACGAGCCACACGGCCCAAACGCAGCAGACGTATCACTTTAAGTGAGCTGAAAAGGCTGCTGAGACCCTGTAAAGTACAGAGAGGGAAAATACAGATAATATTTGACCTTGATTGTCCAGCAAAGAAGGGTTTTGCAAAAGCAAGCGCGAATTAACATCAATATCAACATTTCACAATGATTTTCTCTAATATTGTGTAACCACAAAGTATAAATGGTGCTATAAGGTACAGCAGTCTCCACATCCACAATTAAATTGTGAGAAGCATTAGCTTTGGGGTATTTTAAGCAGCTACAGTATCTACTCAAGTTGCTGTCCATGAATAATTCTAATTTGAGCAATGATTCAGCCATCTTTTACTTTGAGCTAATCATTTTCAACCCAGAGAAAGAGGAGAACAAAGGTTGTAAAAAGCAGCTGGACTTCCCCTTCTCTAGTCCCATCAAAGTCTCCATTTCTCCTTCAAGTAGGAGGAAACAGGGGATCATCTTAAAGTCGATGTGTTAGAGAGTGGCCACCAGCCTGAAATAATTTTCAACAGTCTAAAAATAACAACACATCTCATGCAGAAAATCATGGTTTCATTATAATACTGTACCTACTCACTACCATTGCACTCCTCAACTCCTCATAGCTCCATTCTGATTTGTAGTAATTTATGCATTCATGTATTACAATATTTATTCACTGTTACTATGACAGTTTATGTTTGTTTATTGGATTTTTACTTGATGTGTGTTGCCTTTCTTCTGAACTGAATATATATTGGATTCAGTTTCTTTTTATATTCATCCAACCATCCATTTTCTGCCAAGCCAGTTGCGAGATATATACCCTCTACAGTGTGTCCTCGGTCTGCCCCATGGTCTCTTCCCAGTTCAACATGCCCTGAACATCTCACCTAGGATGCATCCAGGAGGCATCCTAGACAGACGTCCGAACCACCTCAGCTGGCTCCTTTCAATGCAATACTCTGAGCACCTCTGAAATGTCTGAGATCCTCACCCTGTTTCTCAGGGTGAGCCCAGACACCCTTCAGAGAAAGCCCAATTCCACCACTTGTATCCCAATCGTGTTCTTTTGGTCATTACCCATAGCTTGTGGCCATAGGTGAAGTTAGGAATATCGATTGATCAGTAAATTGACAGCTTCATCGCTTTTACATATGCTTTGTTAATTGTGTTTCTAAGTATGCTCTGTTATCTGTTTTTAAATATGTTGTGTTGAAATGAACTGAAAAGAATTCCTCTCGTCAAGCTCAGACGAATTAAGCATATTCTGTCAAATCGTCTAGTTTTAAAAACTGAAATTGAAATAGTAACCAGCAAATGGACTACTGTACAGAAAGGCAACATATTGCAAAAGATTTCAGGTTTCATGCTTTTCGTGAAAGACAGAAAAAGGATGCTCTGTTGCAAGTACACCCACACAGACTAAAACAATAGATCCTTAGACAAAACAAAAATTAAATATCCCTTGCCAACCTCAGACAAGTGAAAATAAGAGATTTGAAAGAAGCCAAATTAACTTGCAAAACCATGCAATTCTGGTGTTTTCTTGCTTACTCTTTTAAAAGGCTTAAAGCCATCAAAATAATGGCTTCTGGTTAATACAACATAAAACCTGAATTTCCTTTAATACCAGGTTCCACGTGCACACCTGACAAGATTTATAGGAATAACAAGGGAAATAAATGAACTAGCAGTGGCTAGTCTAAGTGTTGCATCTTCATTAGCATTAGCAAGTGGCAGACTGTCAACCTGGAACTGTTTATAAATAGCTGCATCAGTGTGCACATCACATTTTTAATTAATGTTCCCTCTACCATAGTCCTATGCTTTTTTCTGTTCTATCTGTCAAATAATCATGAGGGCAAATTCTCAAACATGCAAAAGGAGCGATTTTCCCACAACAACGTCGTGTCTGGGGACGCTCAAGTAAAAATAGATGTTTGTAGTATGCAAACACAATACTCCAAGGTTGTTGCTTCTTTATGCTAGCAAATGACAGTCACTGATTCTGCTAGCCAATCAATGTGTTGCCTATGCACACTATGGATCTTTGAATGGAAAGATCTGCATAGTAATTTATCGTTGAGAGAGCTAATTTACATTTATGCATACTTAGCGTTTAGCAAACTGCAACATGATTATTCTTTCCCAGTGAGGTATCTATACATCTGATTTAAGTCTGGAGAGAACAGTGAGGGGCAGTAACTCAGAACTGGTGAGTATTTACAAGTATTTGTTTTATCATGATAAGAAAGGAAAATGATATTGGTGATAATTATTCATAATGTTTTGCTTTGGCAATGTTGAAAAAAAAATCACGATTTTTGGAAAATATGCTTAAAATAGGAATATTTTATTTTAACAACTATATATATATATATATATATATATATATATATATATATATATATATATATATATATATAGGGCTGTCAATAGTTAACACTGTCGACTTCACAGCAAGAAGGTTGAACCTGCCAGTTGACTGGGGCCTTTCTGTGTGGAGTTTGTATGTTCTCTTCCTCCCTGTGTGGGTTTCCTCTAGGTGCTCCGGTTTCCCCTACAATCCAAAGACATATGGATTAGGTCAGCTGGCTACTCTAAATTGCCCATAGGCATGAATATGAATGTGAATGGTTGTCTGTCTGTGTTAGCCCTGCAATTGATTGGCAGTCTGACCAGGGTGAACCCCACCTCTCTCCCAACATCAGATGGGATTGGCTCTAGCTCACCCGTGACCCCCAATGGATAACTGCTATAGAAAATGGATGAATGGCTAATGTATTATTATCCATCCATTACCCGTAACTGCTTATACTGTGCAGGGTCACGGGCAAGCTGGAACTTATCCCAGCTGACTATGGCCAAGTTTACATTAGACCGTATCTGTCTCGTTTTCTTCGCGGATGCACTGTCCGTTCACATTAAAACGCCGGGAAACGGGAATCCGCCAGAGCCCACGTATTCAACCCAGTTCATATTTGATCCGGTGCTGTGTAAACATTGAGATACGCGGATACACTGTGCTGAGCTCTAGCTGACGTCGTCATTGGACAACGTCACTGTGACATCCACCTTCCTGATTCGCTGGCGTTGGTCATGTGACGCGACTGCTGAAAAATGGCGAGGACTTCCGCCTTGTATCACCTTTCATTAAAGAGTATAAAAGTATGAAAATACTGCAAATACCGTATTTTCTGGACTATAAGCCGCTACTTTTTTCCGAGGTTTTGAACCATGCGGCTTATACAAAGGTGCGGCTATTCTGTGGATTTTTCTTCCACCGCTAGGGGCGCTCTAACCGGAAGTAGAATCAAAAATAAGATAGATGAAAAATCAATGCAAAGAAGAATTAGCAGATCTTTAGCAGATAGAACACGCACGACAAATTACTAACTGGTAATTATTTTCAAATCCAGCGAAGATGATTAAAGTGACTTGTGGTTTCAAACACAGGAGAAATGAAGGTAAATAAATACCGGTTATTTTCTCTTGGTTCTGTTCCGTTTTAATCAGCAAAGTTGCTGCCGTGTTAAAAGGCACTGTTCGGAAAGAATCTGTTCAGGTACATACATGTACATTTACAGTAAAAAATCGTTCTGTACATGCAGTAAATATCTAATTTTTCAACATAGATATCTGCGGCTTATAGCCCGGTGCGGCTTGTATATCTTTTTAAAAAAAATTTTTTTTAAATAGAGCGGATGCGGCTTATATACAGGTGCGCTCTATAGTCCAGAAAATACGGTACTGATGCAAATACTGCCCATTGTGTAGTTATGATTGTCTTTAGGCTTGCCATCCTTCCACTTGCAAGTGGTAAGTGACTTGCGCATGCCCGATATGCACTGGGATCACACACACAGCGGCTCAGTCCCGAATCACTGCTCGTGCGCTTCACTCGCGCGCTCTGTGAGCTGCGCAGGGCCGGAGTGCGCACCCTCCAGAGGGCACTCGCTGTTCAGGGCGGAGTGATTTGGAGCGCAGCCGCTGAGGAGGAAGTGATGAGCCGCACTGACACATTTCAACTTACGTGCCGAATTAGTCATGTGATTAGCGTATCCGTGTATTGGCGTTGCTGTGTGCACGCGAATCGTGTATTGGCGTTGCTGTGTGCACGCTAATCGTTTTTAAAAACGTTAATCTGATGATCCGCTGATACGGTGTAATGTAAACCCCACCTATGGGTGAGAGGCGGGGTACACCCTGGACAAATTGTCAAATCATCACAGGGCCAATACATAGAGACAAACAACAATTCACACCTACAGTCAATTTAGAGCCACCACTTAGCCTAACCTGCATGTCTTTGGACTGTGGGGGAAACCAGAGCACCCGGAGGAAACCCACACAGGGACGAGGAGAATATGCAAACTCCACACAGAAAGACCCCCATCAGCCACTGGGCTCGAACCCAGAACCTTCTTGCTATGAGGCGACAGCGCTAACCACTACACCACCGTGCCACCCCCACCCTGTATTATTATTATTACAACACTTTTGTCTCATCTCATTATCTCTAGCTGCTTTATCCTGTTCTACAGGGTCACAGGCAAGCTGGAGCCTATCCCAGCTGACTACGGGCGAAAGGCGGGGTACACCCTGGACAAGTCGCCAGGTCATCACAGGGCTGACACATAGACACAGGCAACCATTCACACTCACATTCACACCTACGGTCAATTTAGAGTCACCAGTTAACCTAACCTGCATGTCTTTGGACTGTGGGGGAAACATTCACACCTATGGTCAATATAGAGCCACCAATTCGCCTAACCTGCATGTCTTTGGACTGTGGGGGAAACCGGAGCACCCGGAGGAAACCGACGCGGGAGAACATGCAAACTCCACACAGAAAGGTCTTCGCCAGCCACGGGGCTCGAACCTGGACCTTCTTGCTGTGAGGCGACAGTGCTAACCACTACACCACCATGCCGCCCTGTATTATTATTATTACAACACTTTTGTATTTCATTCATTTTATAAAGATAATCTAGCTATCCAAATATTACGCTCATTATTTATGTTTGTACAAAATAATGATTATAATTCAGAGTCATGAAGATGTTGGTTCCTGAACATTCCACCAACAGAATACAATCGGTCCAAATGATCTTTTTTTTTTTACGTTCTACTTGTTTTTCTCTTTTTTTTAAGTTCTACTTGTTTTTGCATTATTGAGATTAAATCTATACAATGCAAGTGAAGAATCAAATACACTAACAAATATAAGAACTTTGGTAAATGTGGACTGGGATTTCCACTACTGTAATGAAAAAAAAAAAAAATCACAGATCCCCTGGCTATACTCCTTGGGCCACTGGAGGACTCTACTTTGAGTAACACTGTGAACAGTCAACAGTGTTACTTTGTCAACGGCACCATGGTTTAACAGCTGTTATTTCAGAAATACTGAAGAAACATGTTATAAACTGTGGTAACCATATTCAACCTTCCTGCACAAACGAGCACACACAAATGTATCACATCCAACCCTTGATGCTACTCCAGAACTATGCACCACAGCTCTTCATTATACAAGAAATGAAGCCAAAGAGAGCAGGGCACAATGCTTCAGAAAGAGTTCTAGTAAAATCAACTAGTGTGTGTGTGTGCGCATGCGTGTGTGTGAGAGAGAGAGAGAGAGAGAGAGAGAGAGAGAGAGAGAGAGAGAGAGAGCAGGTGCCTGCAGTGTCTGCTTAGAGAGCAGGAGTTTAATGCGGCAGGCTAATTTGGATCGTCTCGCATCTAAAATCACTTTAGACAAACAAACACATGGGTGAATTGTTCAAAACATCATTAGCATAAAATTACAATACCATTAAATGCCTCCATACTCAATAAGCCGAAGCATAGAGGAGTCACACGCTGCAGGGAGGTGGTGGAAAAAGAATGGTGAGACAACCACGACAACGATTTAAAAAAAAAGAGAGAAAGAAATATGAATTACCGGCAGCACAGAGTCTTCGGTGCGTGTGCCGTTTCGTGCCGCTGGTATGTGGCCCACTGCAGAGGAGTCAGAGATGGAGTCCTGAAATAATGGCGAACATTACTGAAGGTCAGAAAAGTCAAACAAGTAAAATGTGTTTAGCTATCCAGTGTATTTGAGGCAGGATACTCGCATCAAATAAACTTGGTCCATTTTAGAGAATATTTTGCTTCTGAAATTGATGAAATATTAAGGAGAAGGAAAAGCGGTTACTAGTTTTTGACATCAAAAATTTTATACGAAGTAATTTTATACTAAGGTCCATGAAAAGCAATAACTTATTGATAAAGATATTTGTTTGGCATGTTTGCAACTTGTTTGGGCTAATTTCAGTTAAATCCTTGAAGCATATCTTTACTCGCACAGCTGCTCTCTGTTTTTCATAAGTCTATCCTGATCACGAATTTTCCATCACCTACTGAAACTACCTTATCACACTCAAACAACTTGGTTTCCTGAAATAACATATTCCAATCATATCGCTACAGCACACTCTTAAAGGTAGACTGCCTTTCAGATTTTTCAAGTGTAGGTCATAAAAAAAAATTTTCCCTGAGACCCAATTATTTTTGCTTCGTGGACTGAAAGCTACTGAATTCAAATCACAGACTTCCAATTTTATTAGTTTTTTTTAACAGAACAATTAATGAATTTAGGGCCACATGGCCCTAAATTCTCTGTTATTTTTTCCTGCTTCACCATGACCCAATTCAAGATACTACGTCATGAATCACGTGGTGGACTTTCCCCATTTGCATAAGGCATTGTGGGAGACAAATTTGAAACGAGAGAAAAATGGAGAATGCGAATGAAACTGTAAAGAGTGACTACAGTAAAAGAAAGAGAAAAGAAAAGATGTTCTGTTGCGAAGGAAAGGAAACGCAGGACCAAACTAATAAATATCGGCAGTCAGCGAACACCTCGGTGTGATCAGCTGTTCGTTTAGCGACAGAATGATGTAACTGTCAATGCACGGTCAAGGTAAACCTGTAGATGGCAGTAATGCAACACTGGATGCCAGCTGCCATAAAACCCAAAAGAAGAAGGAAAAGAAGAAGAAGCAGGTAAACCTGCGCATGCACAGACGGACTTCCTCTGTCTGCTTGACTGCACGAAGTGAGCGATTTCATGCACATTATCTGCTCAGGAATCCTCTCAAATTAAATAACTTCCCAGCCATAGAATGGTCTGATATTTTGTGAGATATTACAGAAATAAACATATATCACAATGACCAACTTTCAGAGGGAACTAAATTTCACCAATTTCATGAAATCGAATGGCCGTCTTGATTTAAATCTGGACATATATACTCATGTTTGTCTTTCAATAAACTGAGAAACATCTCTGAACAGCTGTGTCTGAGTCAGTGACTGTCGCTCCCAGATCTATGAGGCAGAATACAGACAAATCACAACCTATCGCTTCGCACAGTTCAAGAGAATTTCATTAGCTCCTGGTCAAATAGTCAACACACCCTTCATTGATACATATCCTCACAAAAGTAGTCAATAACTATAAGTTCAGACCCCAAAGCATGTCAGATGAACCCTGCCTGGTCACAACAGTTCGAGGCAGTTTTGTGTTTGTTGGTGAAAATGACTTGATTTATTATTTGAGAGTCAACAGGAGAATGGCTGCTGTGTGGACTCCCACTCGTTCATTTGATCTGCCAAAGTATATAAGATTTGATTGAGTGGCTGTGAAAGGATGAGAAAGAATGTGTGAAAGTATCTGATGCTCCTGATGCAATAAAATAAATCAGTGAACAAAAACTGGTTCAGGTGAGAACACAGGAAATGATTAATACATTAATAAAATGGCCTCAGGCTGCTTCTAGGAAAACTTTGAAAAGCCAGAGCTGTACTGCAATTGGGAAAGGGGATAAAACACAACTGCAGACTAGCACATGACAGCTGCATGCCAAGAAGATGACATGTTGAAGCTGTGTGTTGTGCAACAGCCTCAGAGCCTGTTTTAACATGCATAGAGTCAGTGTTCATATGTGCCTGACATGACCTTTCTATATTCATCAGCAACAGATCGGGCAGGTTGTGAGAAAGAGTTACCGCGGAATGAGCGTAATGTAGGTCTGTCATAGCAACACACGGTGGCTGCACATAACACCTGTCAAGTCAACAAATGTGCTGATGAAATTGACAACCTGTTATAAACTCAGGGGATACAGAATGCAGCAGGGTCACAAGCTGTGACATTTTAACAACATGTGTTTCAGTCACACCAGGTCCATCTCATTGGGCTCAGGCTTCAATAAACAAAGAAACATTCACTTCCCTGAGTCCGTATCTTATATATTAAAAATCTTTTGAAAGCTTTGGGTGCATTTCTGCTGCTCTACAGTGTATTTCATTTTATTTCATTTTATTTCATTTCCAAAACATAGCTGACATTTTAAATCTCTCTCTCTCTCTCTCTCTCTCTCTCTCTCGTATATTCTCTCCATGTCTTGATTTTTTATCGTAGGGACACCATGGATTGGAAAGATTCTCTGAATGCATGCTAGGGGTTGCACAGACTAATCAACTAGTTACCTAATCCATTCACTACTCCTCACTCTTGGGAGAGGTTGACTTCTCAGACAGTAAAGAAAGCAGGTTAAATGGACATTGGTCATTTGAAATATTCCATCCATCCATTATCGATAGCTGCTTATCCTTATCGCAGGCAAGCTGGAGCCTATCCCAGCTGACTATGGACGAGAGGCAGGGTACACCGTGGACAAGTCGCCAGGTCATCACAGGGTTGACACATGGAGACAAACAACCATTCACACTCACATTCACACCTACCATCAATTTCGAGCCACCAATTAGCCTAACTTGCATGTCTTTGGACTGTGGGGGAAACCGAAGCACCCGGAGGAAACCCACGCAGACACAGGGAGAACATGCAAACTCCACACAGAAAGGCCCTCGTCGGCCGCTGGGCTCAAAACTTCTTGCTGTGAGGCGACAATGCTAACCACTACACCACCGTGCCGCCCATTTGAAATATTTCAAACTAATTGAAGCCAGTTTATAATCAACTGCACAAGACCCCCCTGGAAAAGACAGAGTGTCTCCAGGACATTATGCTCATATATGCTCCTCCTTCTCTCCCACCACCACTGGGGCCAGGCTTCATCAGGTACTGGGGTGAACTCTGGTCAAAAGCTGGCTGATTCAAATGATCCAGCAATTCCAGAGGCTAAAGGACACATGTCTCCATCCCGCAATGTGTCCAACATTAGTGGTTCAGCCCTCCGCCAGCCTCCGTCGTCTTGCTTCCTTGCTTGCCATGGAGACCGTAGGTGCTCAAGAAGGCAACTGAACTTGCTTGAAATCCTTGAAGATGTTTCACCTCTCATCCAAAAGGCTTCTTCAGTTCTGTCTGACTAGTGGGGGGTTTCAGGTATTTATCTAGTGGACCAAAAGCAACCCTAAGGAGAGTTGTTGAGGTCACATGGGTCGCTGACCCTCTCAGTCATTCTGTGGGTTGTTAGGCTCACATGATGGCAGAGAGAGCCAAAAACCCACAGATCACTCTAACAACCCTCTTGGCTGCTAATGCATTCACACCCAGCCTCCAGTGGCCCTAACAACCTACAGGATGACTGAGAGGGTCAACGACCCATGTGACTTTTTGGTCCACTAGAGGATAAATACCTGGAGCTCCCCACTAGTTAGACAGAACTGAAGTTGTTTCCGATGAGAGGTGAGACATCTTCAAGGATTTCAAGCAAGTCCACTTGCCTTCTTTAGCACCTATGGTTTACGATGACCTGGATGACTGAGAACCTTCACAGACATATTGCCATGGAGACTTCCATCGGAGAGTGAAGAAGTGTGAGTGATTATTGCACGACCTCTCTACCATTTTTAACAACAACTCTTCAGGCAGGTTCTGTCCTACCTCATGGAGATCGATGAAGATTAAGGTGGACAGCATCATCGTCAAGTAAAAACGAAAAACAGCCAGCAACAGCAGCAGATGGACCATTAACACTGTGATATTACATTGCACGAAGTGTTGAGGTGTGCGTGAGAATTTTTTTAACCTTCTCCTGAAGGAATTCCTCTCACAGTTATTTTTGCTGTGATTTAAAGCGGACTAAAATCTTTGCACCGTGGCATAGTGAATTCCATTGTCACCTGTCCTGTTTAAAAATAGCACTTTCAGAGCCCCACGTTGCACCCCACTGTTCAATCCCACTCAGAAAGTTTAATCTCAGATCAGCAGCACATGCCAGCTCAGAGAGACGGTTTCAGACTCATTTTCAGAGCTTACTAACACTGGAGTTGAAAATGGAGGAAAAAACCTCCAAATGCTGCTGTAGACAGAGCATCCACGAATATGATCATTAAATAGTGTAATGATGATGCACAGACTTGTTATTTTGCAGATTTATTGTTCTGATTTATGTCATTAACAGTGTAGCCTAAAAAGCACTGAAGCTGGAAATTTTATTTGTAGTTTGTGTTACAAATGCTCTTGCCGCTAAAGGTAGACTGCCTTTCAGATTTTTCAAATGTAGGTCATAAAAAGAATTTTCCCTGACACCCAATTATTTTTGTTGAGTGGACCGAAAGCTACTGAATTTGAATCACAGACTTCCAATTCTATTAGTTTTTTTTTTCTAATAGAACAAATATTGAATTTAGGGCCACATGGCCCTAAATTCTCCAGTATTTTTGCCTGTTTCATCATGACCCAATTCAAGATACTACATCATGCATCACATGGTGGGCTTTCCCCGTTCGTGCAAGGCATTGTGGGATACAAATTTGAAACAGGAGAGGAAAATGGAGGACGTGAGTGTGCGAATGAAACATGAAAGACTGACTACAGTAACGGAAAGCGAAAAGAAAAAAACATTATGTTCAGAAGGAAAGAAAATGCAAGACCAAACTAATAAATATCGGCGGTCAGCGAGCACCTCGGTGTGATCATCTGTTCGTTTAGCAACAGAATGATGTAACTATCAGTGCACGGTCAAGGTAAACCTGCACATGTGCACACGGACCTCCTCTGTCTGCTTGACTGCATGAAGTGAGCGATTTCATGCACATTATTTGCTAGGGATTCACCTCAAATTAAATAACTTCCCAGATACAGAATGGCCTGATGTTTTGTGAGATATTACAGAAATAAACATATATCACAATGACCAAATTTCAGAGGGAACTAAATTTCACTGATTTTATGAAATCAAAAGGCAGTCTAGCTTTAATTGCAGAGCAGTTTCAGTGCATGTTCTTTGCTGCGCAAATTAAACAGCCCAAATATAGTGATGCCTTGAAACAGATTTTGTTTTTTCACTATGAAAAAGTCGAGTAATTGGAAACAGTCATGCAATCCCTAATGCATGCAGGATGTATTGGACTATGATGTATTATGACATGTAATCTTCCTCCATAAATCTTTAAATAAATCACCTACTCCATCTTTAAATATGAAAACAAACAAAAAAAATCAAATCATTTAATAATTACATTTCTTACTGTATTTTACAAAATAATGAAAATTTATTTTAAAAGGAATTGTATGATAAATATGATAATGTTCATTATATATAAAGGATTTGAATACTTTGACTCAGTTTCGAAAGGCGGATGAGTGACTTAGTTTGTCCCATTGAGAGAACTCTGAAAGGGTCTATGTAGAACAAGTCAACACAATCCGACTCAGAAGAGAGCACATCCTCTTCTAGGAAACACAAGATCATATGAGTTGAATTATTTCAGCAAGTTTCAAATACTCTCACACACTTTCAGTAACTGCTTTAGTCTGGTCAGAGCCTCTCCGACAACACTAGGCACAAGGCAGGAGAATTCACTGAGGTTGGCACCAGCCCATCAAAGGGCACCATGCAGTCATACATTCACACTTAGGGGAAATTTAGTGGAAACTCACAACCCTAGTTCAGGATCAAACCCTAGACCCTGGAGTTCTTAGGTTGTGGTGTTACAGAAAGACAAAAAAGTACAAAGCACTTGGGAAACAGAGGGGAATCATTAGGGCCTTCTAGGACTTCAGAGATGGCCCAAACATATCAGCTTTTCAAATGTTATATTTAATTTCTTTCATTCTTTAATTTATTTCATTCTTTCACACTTTCATTATAATTATTCCCTTCTAATTTGGCCTCATTTTCTATCAAATTTGCTTCAGAAATGAAAGGGTTACTGTCTTGAAAACATTAAAATAGTGTTATCCAATGAGATTTTTTTGTTTGTTGTCTCTAGGCTGAGAAGAATTTAAAGCCGGCTCAGTCACTGGTTAGGACTTCATTGCCGGGACAGAAAGCCATGGCAGTGTATGTTTATGTAGGAAGTGACAGATGAATTAACCAATCAGATTTTGATTTATAGTGGGCAGGACCAAAAATGTATTGCCTTAGGCCTTTTCGAAGACCAATGTGAGCTTAACCGTGAGTCGGCACCGTCAGTGCAGCAGTGAAATCACCTTCCAGCTGGTGCAGTGTTCATCGGTAGTGTTAGCGAATGCTAATAAAACAGTCAAGGCAGTGCTATCAAGAGCAAGTAGCACAGACTAACGGCCGAGAAACTAAGGTGGGGTTTACATTAGACCGTATCAGCGGATCATCAGATTAACGTTTTTAAAACGATTAGCGTGCACACAGCAACGCCAATACACGATTCGCGTGCACACAGCAACACCAATACACGGATACGCTTGGCTCCGCAGGCATCCTGCGCTCCAAATCACTCCGCCCTGAACAGCGAGTGCCCTCTGGAGGGTGCGCACTCCGGCCCTGCGCAGCTCGCAGAGTGCGCGAGTGAAGTGCACGAGCAGTGATTCGGGACTGAGCCGCTGTGTCCTAGTGCATATTGGGCATGCGCAAGTCACTTACCACTTGCAAGTGGAAGGATGGCAAGCCTAAAGACAATCATAACTACACAATGGGCAGCATTTGCATCAGTATTTGCAGTATTTTCATACATTTATACTCTTTAATGAAAGGTGATACAAGGCGGAAGTCCGCGCCGTTTTTCAGCAGTCGCATCACATGACCAACGCCAGCGAATCAGGAAGGTGGATGTCACAGTGATGTTGTCCAATGACGACGCCAGCTAGAGCTCAGCACAGCATATCCGCGTATTCTCAATGTTTACACAGCACCGGACCAGACACGATCTGGATTGAATACGTGGACCCTGGCGGATTCCCGTTTCCCGGCGTTTCCAGGCGTTTTAATGTAAACGGACAGTGCATCCGCGAAGAAAATGAGACAGATACGGTCTAATGTAAACTTGGCCTAAGATTTCTGTCTCCAGACTCTTCTTCCACGCAAGTTTGCCCCAATATTTTTCACTCAGACTTAAGGATTCGTTTCCCTATGGACTAATTTACTTAGTTACTTTTAAAACCAATATTGACACACACAATGGAGCAACCTGGCACACTGCTACTAATCCCTTACAAAATCCTTTGCCCTGTTGCTTTTTTGGTGTGTCTAGCTAAGTTTTGACTGATCGGAAGTCCCAGGTCTAATAGTAACAGTTTGCCAGTGTTTGGAAATATACAGGTTTTAAACGATAAGAAATCTTGGGCTGAACATATATGAATAGGTTCTAAGCAGAAGCCTTGTAAACAACAAGAACCATCCATCCATTATCTGTAGCTGCTTATCCTGTTCTACAGGGTCGCAGGCAAGCTGGAGCCTATCCCAGCTGACTATGGGTGAGAGGCAGGGTACACCCTGGACAAGTCCCCAGGTCATCACAGGGCTGACACATAGAGACAAACAACCATTCACATCTACAGTCAATTTAGAGCCACCAATTAACCTAACCTGCATGTCTTTGGACTGTGGGGGAAAACGGAGTACCTGGAGGAAACCCACACAAACGCCATTCAAACTCCACACAGAAAGGCCCTCGCTGGCCACTGGGCTCGAACCCAGGACCTTCTTGCTGTGAGGCAACAGTGCTAACCACGACACCACTGTGCCGCCACAACAAGAACTAGTAACCAAAAAGTAAAAAACCTGAAGGGTGTCATTTTTCAAAGAGTGTGTATTTATTCTGAATTAAATAAACATATAAAAATAAATTGCATTGTGCCCAATATTAAGAGACATTCTGAGAAGAGTCAGTGCAAAATTTAAAAAAAAGTTACTAAACTAAAGAGTTTGTAATAAATTTAATTGTTGGAAAATGACAAAAGTAATCATTCATTTCCTCTCATAAGCTCAAGACAAAAGATTAAACTTCTGGCTATTTTTTTTTTACACTTCAGAGTACAAGCTAAATTTCTTTGATTTGTTTGCAGTCAAAAATGTGTTAAATCTTTTAAGGAAAATGTGAAACAATGACTTAACCATTGTCAAACGGATATTGGATGCTAAATATGTACCCTGAAGTATTCTGTTATGTTGTCATAATAATAAATTGTTATTATATTTGTCTGGCTTTTCCCGCACCTGTAGCCTACAGCTGAGTGCTACAGACCCGGAGATAGCTGTGAACAGCCTGCCTTTGTACGCGCTCCTGCATGCCAGTCTCTGTGTCAGACTCTATTGCACTTTAAGCACATCAGATTGATTAAGTCATGCAGGCAGAGCCCCAGATGCCACAGCAACGAAGCTCTTTATTGCAAACCAGTGCACTGCAATTTGGTGGCTTTATTGCGTTCATCTTGTTGCTCAGCCGTACGTACACTGATGGCATCAGCATGATGGGAGATGACGCCTGTTGCCAGGGTGACCATAAAACTGATGCAGACTGGAAGGAAAATGTAATGTTTGCATTATCTATGTATAACACTGTGTGTATTTATAGCATGGTGAAAAGAATAATGAGAACTGAAAATCACACTGTATTTTGCTTCATGGGGCCCACACTGTCCAAGTTGTAGATAAATGCAGTAGGCATGCATAAATTCAGCATAATGCACTGGAATTGTGCCTAATGTGTATTCAAATTTTTTTTTTCTGATGCCCCACAGTGCCATGCAACCTTTTATTTCAAATGTGTAGCTGCATCCTAAGCTCTTGCAACTGAAAATGGAAATGGTCAGCATATATTCAGTACTTACATATAATGCATAGGGCATTTTTAAGCCCCAAGTGGATGATAGTAATCTAACTTGCCATATGCTTTTCCTTGAGTCATTTAATTTTTGGCACCCTCTGTGATATATGCCAGCCCACACCTTATAGTTCAGCCATGCTCTTTCAGGATAGTGTTAAGCTTCTTCAGTTCTTTATTTTGAATCATATTATTCAATAACAAGTATAAATTACTTAGAAACTAATTACTGTGAAACTAATAGGAAAATTAGTGGTTATGGGGATAATTAATGCAAGTCAGAACCTACAGAGAGGTTCTGGGAGTTTAAAAGGTTAATAATTCTGCTGGGCCTGTTCTTCCAACTCAGCATTTAAAATAAACAACAGACTAAGATGCCCTCAAATGACCATATGACCACCAAGCTAAGAAATGCCCTTCAGCCACTGTCCAGCCTGCTTAAAATCACTCTGCATAATGTACTACTTGTATGCGAGTAGCCACTGTAACAGAAGATAGAAATAATGGGAAGAAGTGGGCGTTTTAGACTGCGGAACTCGTACAGTTTAACACATTCCATGCAGAGTACTGTATATACAATAGTTGAATACACATAATAGCCACACAGCACACTGTCTCACACATCCACATATATGTTGCAAGCTTGGGAAGTGTGTGAGTTCACAAAAGGCCTGCAAGAGGCCACTTAACCCTACAGTATATATATCTTGATTTTCACAGAACATAATATAATCAGTAATGACACTAAATGTATAAGGGGTTTGACTATGTGATGTTTTTGGTATCTTTAACTTCTGGTTCATTTGCAAGTAAGAGTCCAAAAAGATGGTTTTGACAACCATTCAGATTAACACTTTAAATGAGTAAAGTGACCACAAATGTTGAAACATGATTAATTAAAACTAGATTGCATTTCCTCTGCAGAAACTGCTGGAGTGTGCTTGCTCAAATGAAGCCACATTCTCTGCTTCTCTTTCTCTCCCTCTCTCTCTCTCTCTCTCTGTGTCTCTCTCTCTTTCTCTACATCTCTCTCTCACCCAATCGCTATCCCCACCAATACACATTGTCACACAGTGTCTTGTTTTAAAAGAAGGATTTCAGAGCACTTTGCGCTCTGAAATCCTTGTTTTAAATGGCTTTGGTCAACAGCTCTCACTCCTTCTCTGGCTCAAAGTCTCTTTCACATCATTTTGAAGGGAGATTTCACTGCGCTCTCCACCCTTTTATATGTTTTTCAATTTAATTCAGAGGTTTTACAGGGTTTAAAACATGGATTTTGGCTGTAAAATCGCAGTTTTAATTTTTTTTTCTGTTGCTCCCACTCTAACGTCTAGAGTGGAGGAGCTCCTTATGACATCATCACTCCAAAGTTCTACCCATTCATTTCAATGGCACGGAATTTTGCTGAAAACAGGAATACCGAACGAATGACAAGGGGTAGTGCAACCATTTTAACTAGCCTGCCATTCCAGATTGGGCCCTATGTTTCAGCGTTGGAACGGTGTCTCTATCTCGAAAGCCCTAGGAGCAGTAGTGGATTCAAAAAACGGGTGAAATGGAATAATAATAATAATAATAATAATAAAACTTAAGAAGAACAATAGTGTGCTTTTGCAAGCACACTAATAAATAAAATGACCATGGTGGCATGGTGGTGCAGTGGGAAGCCTTGCTGCTAAAAAATGGCTTGGAAAAAAGTGTAGAAATGGACAAAGGTATGTTACATGTCGGAAATAAACAAGAAAACTGTGTACTTTTGCTCCCAGCAGGTGGAAAGTCAATTAATAATAGATACCACAATGAAAATAATCATGGTATATATAGTGTGGGCAGCACGGTGGTGTCGTGGTTAGCACTGTCACCTCACAGCAAGAAGGTTCTGGGTTCGAGCCCAGTGGCCGACGGGGAGCCTTTCTGTGTGGAGTTTGCATGTTCTCCCTGTGTCTGTATGCATTTCCTCCGGGTGCTCCGATTTTCCCCATAGTCCAAAGACATGCAGTTAGGTTAACTGGCTACTCTAAATTGTCCACAGGTGTGCATTGTTGAGAGGAGAAAACCTCTATAGAGATCTTGCAGTCACGTGACCGGAAAGTACACAGCCGCCATCTTGTCGGTCAACAGCACAGCTGAATATTGCTGCACTTGTGTACAGAATGGATCAATTTCAACCGACGGACTACACGGCTCATTTTTCTAATGAACAGATAACTAGATATATATCTAAAATAAACAATCTACAGATTAGTGACCCTTATGGCTTTCCGGACGGAGTTTCCACGACCGTGTCAGTGGATATGGAACTGCCAGAGGTGGAATACCCGGACGTGTATAATTACCTCATTAACTTTCCCTCGCTGTTCAGTGGTGAAGCACTGCGTGCTTATAAATCTCTGGACAGTTATCTTTACAGAAATTCAGGATTTGTCAGTGACTCAGATGTGGCATCTTGTAAACAAGAAAATGATCCTCACTGGATGGGTAAGTCACTTAAGTATTGAGTATAGCACTGACCAGCCGATTATAGAATAGAATAAGGTAATTCCAGCTGTAATTCCAAATCGTCCGTCTTGTTTACCTGGCGTTGGAGAGGTAGAGGCTTAGCAGTGGAGATTTGAGTGGCTGTTTTCTGAGCTTAGTCAACAGGCCGGCTCTGCAGCCTCGCTTTTGCTTCCTCTCCCGGCGCCGCCTCCTTAGCTTTGCTTCCAATAACAATCCACGGAGACCCCGCTGGTCTCGCTATCTCGTCTGGAATGTTTTTTTTTTTTCTCGTCCGGAATGTTGTGCATGCAATGGAAATCGCTACAAACCGTCATTTTCTGCTGGAAACCCATGTCCAGTAAGTCCATACAGTTGTAGTGGATATTGAAGTCCGGTACAGACGAACAACACACAAAAATACACACAAAAAACATAAAAAACGTGCACAGGTAGGGAGAGCTTGTAGCCGCAGCCGTTGTAGTAGAATTGTATATAGTAGGGTTTTCCAGAAGAAAAGGTAGAAGTAGAACCAGACGTAGAAGTAGAAGGCGGAAATATGGCGTTTGACCGACAAGATGGCGTCTGTCACAATCTGGATCGGCTGTGACGTCACATGCAAGTGCTCCATAATGATCCAGTAGAAGGCAATGGTGAAACCACTACTGTAATCCTTCCCTAAAGATTTTGATGGCTGGTAAAAGCTGTCAGAGCGGCTGCATCACTGCAGTGATATGCCAAATAGAGAGAGATTTATAATGTATTTATTTTTTATAAAGTTATAGCACTACAAAGTTTTATTGTTATATGAATAGGCCAGTCACCAAAACCAATTTTAACCAGTCTGGCCCCTAACCATGAATAGTAGAAAGTGGTTAAAAAAAAAAAAGGCCCAGACTCTGTAGTGAAAGCTAGAAGTCTGGCTTGTGAGACTACTTACACAGTGTTATAAGGTGTTACTACATCTTACCTCATCCACATTCTCAAAAGCGTTGATGATGTCATACGGCAGGCAGGAAAGCAGGTCTATGACAAACCAGGTTTTCAGGTAATTCATGCGTATGAGTTTAGGATCTGATATGACCTCTCCACCAGGCCCCACAAATGTGGTGTGAAAATTAAGCACAATGTCCACCAGGAAGATGACATCTACCACACTGTCCACCACCAGCCAGGCCAGGTTGTTCTGTTTGGTCTTGAAGGAGACGTTATAGGGCACCATGATGGCAGTATAGAAGGTGAGGATGAGGATGACCCAGTCCCAGGTGGTTTTGAAGGTGCAGTAGTGCAGGATGATATGAGGAGGAGTTTTAGGAGCCTCCTGTTTGTATTGCGGGAGGATGTCTGAGCCTAACTGCAGAGCCTGTATGAGGGAAGAGAGAAAATTATGAGCCAAAGTGTGAGCTGATATCTTGTGTGTCCAACAGCAATGAAACTGCTTATTTGTGTTTTTCATGTGTCGGTTCTCTAGAAAATGAGATCATTTTTCTAAGTGTGGTTCCTCTTTGTAGCATCATTCACTGTACTTTAGGACTGCCTTTAGCTTTCCTCTCTAGAGGTACCATGGTAAATAACACAAAAGCAGTAAAGGGACATAAAGGCTCTTTGAAACACACTTCATATATCAGCACTTAGAAGGAAGTGGAGTCGACTTTCTATAGTCTGAGAATGGTAATGAAGTAAAAAAATTGTGTATGCAAAAGGCATAGACCTTTGAAGAAGGTGACTCATCAGTGATTTTGCTGTCCAATGTAGAAAGCTGACCTTTCTGGTCTGGATCCGATAAAGAGCACTACACAGAGTGAGAGATACTCACCTCAGCCAGTCGTGAGTGCTTGTGGCTCACTTCAGTTTTGTTTAACGGTGTAAGTTGTTGGAGTGTGCCTCGGCTGTTGGTCAGCGCTCTGGTCAGTCTTGCAAATTTGGTCCATCCTACCACAGGAAAATCCATCCAGAAAGCAGATAAACAACCAGAAAATCCTTCCTTTTCAATATAATCCTCCTGTATATGTTAAACACCCACACACACATATATATATATATATATATATATATATATATATATATATATATATATATATATATATATATATATATATATATATGTATGTATGTGTGTATGTGTGTGTGTATGTGTGTGTGTGTGTGTGTGTGTGTGTGGGCCATGAATTATAACAAGTCATTATTTGTGCGTGCAATCTTAATACTAATAAATTATGTGTGGGGTTAGTGAGCATGCTGTGTATGATTTACAAAAAAACTTGTGTGAATTGTGTGAATGACATCAGTGCAAAACAGACAGAAAGAACTATACACTAATGAGGGGGTTTTGTATGCACTAAATGTTTAAGTATCTGTGTCAAGTTTGAATTTCAGAGAGCCTCCAAGAAGAGTAAACTGAAGTTAAAACTTAATTATTACACCAGTTACAGACAGTGAGACACACTGATACATAAAATACAGTTTGCACATATGAATTATGTTAATAAGGTTAATGGGAAGGAAAATTTCAAATCAAATGTTCTTTTTAAATGCTCTTGGCATTGGATGTGTAAATGTGTGGAGAACATGTAATATGAAAACAATGGTAATATGAAGTCATTATTTTGAGTAACTTTCAGTTTGTTTTAATGAGGCACATTATTATTGTATTATCATTAAGGCATAGTAAATGGTATTTTTTTCTTCAGCTGCTGGAAAAGGCCTTCTGGAAATTCAACCCTTTATTTATAGGAATTTGTAGCATTGACTAATCTACAGTATTTGCACTGATATTCCTTGTATTTGACAACTTTAGGCTAGAAACAGCTCAAATGAATTCATGAATATTCCTGAAGCCAAATATGCAAAACATGTGGCACTGGGGGCGTGGTTGAGCATCAGCTGTGGACAGAGAGGAGGTAGGTTAAACTGGCAGGTAACATGTGATGAGTCTCACCTGTATCAGACTGCTGGCAGTTTATTTATGTGTGTCATTTATGTGTAGAGAGAAGCTGTTAACCAGAGAGTGAGAGAGAGCTGAGCATCCTAACACCGTGTGTGTGTGTGTGTGTGTGTGTGTGTGTGTGTGTGTGTGTGTATAAAAAAGCTGGGCATTTCCAGGACTAGTGTCCCCTTAAGGAAGTGGGGGTAATGATCCGCATTTCTGATGCATATCGGGTGCATCACAACAAGTATCCACTGGTGCCTATCATAATTAAATTCCAGGGAGAAGAGCATAGTGTAGAGGCGGTGGTTAGCCCTTGCCCCACCCATCCACTAATTCTGGGGACAAATTGTCCAGGGTTTCAGGCATTAGTCAGAGAAATGCTTGTGGACAGTCCTTGCAATCCCAATACACAGGGGTTTTCCAGCACTGCATTAGCTGGGGAGGCAGACCCAGGGCCATCTACATCAACTCCACATCAGGGGGACATGGAAAGTGGGGAAGGCTCCACCCCCCCATCCTTCATGAAGATTCCCTTTGGGGATTTGCTTCTGGAACAGACTTTTGATAAGACCCTGAGACCTGCTTTTGACCAAGTGAGAGTAACTGATGATCAGAAAACCTAGCTTAATGTTGCACTTTTCCATACATGCTTTTCTATTATTAAGGAAAGGTTACATCAAGTAACACAGGACACTCAACCTAAGGAAGAAATGACCCAGTTGTTGGTTCCAGTTGTTAGTCCCTAAGAGCAATAGGGGACCTTTGTTCCATGGGACTCATCATAATCCCATGGCAGGGCATTTAGGATGGGATAAAACTCCCAATTGGAATTATTGTATGGGCACAAGCCTCATGGCATCTTGGGCATCATTAGGGAAAACTGGAAGGAGGGACCTTCTGCGAGTAAAAATGAAATTCAGTACATTCGTGACCTGAAAGGAAACTCGACACACTAAGTCAGCTAACCCATGAGAATTGGCTACAGGCACAAGAACGGCAATCTCAGCTGTATAATGGGGTGTTTGGCTACAGGAATTTGCACAGGAAGAAAAAGTGCTGGGCGGCATGGTGGTGTAGTGGTTAGCGCTGTCACCTCACAGCAAGAAGGTCCGGGTTCGAGCCCCGTGGCCGGCGAGGGCCTTTCTGTGTGGAGTTTGCATGTTCTCCCCATGTCCGCGTGGGTTTCCTCCGGGTGCTCCGGTTTCCCCCACAGTCCAAAGACGTGCAGGTTAGGTTAACTGGTGACTCTAAATTGACCGTAGGTGTGAATGTGAGTGTGAATGGTTGTCTGTGTCTATGTGTCAGCCCTGTGATGACCTGGCGACTTGTCCAGGGTGTACCCCGCCTTTCGCCCATAGACAGCTGGGATAGGGTCCAGCTTGACTGCGACCCTGTAGAACAGAATAAAGCGGCTAGAGATAATGAGATGAGATGAGAAAAAGTGCTTGTTTTACTACCCAAGTCAAGCTCTAAATTACTTGCAAAGTGGCAAGGACTCTTTGAAGTCACAGAGAGTCAGAGAAGTTGACTATGAGGTCAAATGAACAGATAGAGCACTTCAGATACACCACCTAAAACCATGGAGAGAGGAGGTCCCTGTGGCTCTGGCAAAGGTGGTTCCTGAGAGGGAGGAGCTGGGACAGGAGTTACAGTAAGTCCAAAAAGTGTGGCCCAATTTACCCTGATCCCCTGTGGAGATCAACTCTTGTAGTCCCAGAGAGCACAAGTTGCAAGGAGGAATCATGGCACACCTTCAGCCTGTTCAGTGTGCTGAGCGCAGGATGTTTAGTCATTCTTCCTCTGTCACTAGTGATAGCTTTATTAGCTATATTTGTGATAAGTGCAGATTAGTTAGCTCTCTGACGGAGAAGATGACAGTGCTAGAAGCGCGTGTCCAGGCTTTAGAGAAGGTTAGTGAGCGTGAGAACAGTGTAGTTTCTGTAGGGGAAAGTCTGGATGCCCTAGGTGGAGTTAGTAATCCCCCAACTCCGGCATTAGAGCCCTTACAGCGGGGCGAATGGGTGATGGCTCGGCGGCATAAGCGTAGAGCCAAAGCTACCGCTGAGGCTCGCCCACAGGAGCACCACTCCTCTCCGTGTCACGTGCCGAACAGGTTTGCTCTCCTTAGTGATGCACCCACTGAGAAACCTGAAAGAGCTCTGGTTATAGGGGACTCTATCATATGGCACGTGAAATTAGCTCAGCCTTTAGGGGCACCAGCAGCTTTAGTCAGGTGTATACCGGGAGCCAGGGTGCCAGACATAGCAGGTAATCTTAGGGTCCTAGGCAAGCACAGGTTCTCAAAGATAGTTATCCATGCAGGAGCTAATGATATATGCCTTCGTCAGTCTGAGGTTACTAAGAGTAACTTTGTAGAGGTGTTTAAATTAGCGAAGGCGATGTCCGATACTGTAGTATGCTCTGGCCCCATCCCAATGCGGCTTGGCGATGTAGCTTACAGCAGGTTATGGTCCCTGAACTGCTGGTTGCCCAGGTGGTGCTCTGAAAATCGTGTGGGCTTTATAGATAATTGGGCTAATTTTGAGGGCACTGCTGGCCTGTTAGGGCAGGACGGTATGCGGGACGGTATCCATCCCACTCGGGAAGGTGCTGCTCTCATTTCCTGCAGCATAGGTCATAGGCTCAGAACAGGCCTAGTTAATTTCTGACAATCCAGAGCCAAGGCCAGGGAGCAGACGAACAGGCTAAACCAACTGTCTGCTAGCTGCACAGAGTCGTCACTCAGGGTCCACTACATTGAGACTGTGTCTGTTCCCCGAGCTCAACAAAAAGGTAGAAATTTTCAAAGAGTTTGTTCCAGTAACCTAATCAATATAAAATTAGATCATACTGACTGTACAGCTGCTGCCAGCACCTTTGATCTAAAGGTGGGGCTATTAAATATTAGATCTCTTACATCTAAAGCGCTAATGGTTAATGAACTCATTACTGATCAGGAGTTTAATGTACTTTGTTTAACTGAAACATGGATTAAGCCAAATGAATATATAACATTAAATGAAGTGAGTCCTCCTAGATACAGTTATATACACCAGCCTCATCTAACTGGCAGAGGAGGAGGCGTTGCAGTTATTTATAATGATTATCTAGGTGTAACATAAAAACCTGGTTATAAATTTAATACATTTGAAGTTCTTCATACTCATATAATGTATGTAGCCTCAAAAAATAAGTCTACCCAGTTAATTCCATTGCTTATTATTTACAGGCCCCCGGGGCCATATTCTGAGTTTCTTTCTGAATTTGCAGATTTTATCTCAGATCTGTTTATTTCCTTAGACAAAGCTTTAGTTGTCGGAGATTTTAATATTCACTTCGATAACCCAGAAGACCCTTTAAAAACAGCGTTTGTGTCCATCTTAGATTCAGTAGGGATTAATCAATGTCATAGGACTGACCCATAATGGTGGTCACACCCTTGATCTAATACTAACATTCAGATTAAACGTAGACAATATAGTCATACTTCCACAGTCTGAAGTTATCTCAGATCATTATCTCATCTCATTCAAACTATGTCTGAGTAATAATATATGCACCTCACCACGCTACTGTATTAAACGTACTTTCACGTCAACTACTGCACAGAGCTTTATAAATGATCTCCCAGAGTTATCAACTTTGACCATTTTCATGGTCACTGTCAGCCCCTGCAGAACTTGATCAGGCAACTGAATGCTTAGAGTCAACATTCCGCCATACCTTAGATAATGTAGCGCCTCTAAAAAAAGAAAATGGTCAGAGACAAAAAATTAGCACCCTGGTATAATGATGACACTCGCACTTTAAAACAGACCACTCGAAAATTGGAACGTAAATGGCATCAAACAAAATTGGTGTTCAAATTATCCGACAAAAAATTCAAACTACTAATTTAAGGTCAGACAATGAAAGTGACCTTGTAGTTAATTATATAACTGTATCAGATCATCAGTTAGAATGTTTTACTCCCCTTAAAGAAACTGAATTACTTTCATTAATCTCTGCATCAAAAGCCTCAGCTTGCGTACTAGACCCCTTACCTACACGTCTATTCAAACAGATAATACCTGAAGTAATTGAACCGCTTCTAAAAATAATAAATTCTTCTCTTACAATTGGCTATGTACCCAAATCCTTTAAACTAGCAGTTATCAAACCCCTGATTAAAAAACCTAACCTTGATCCCTGTCAGCTGTCCAATTATTGGCAAATATCAAACCTCCCCTTTATCTCCAAGATCCTTGAAAAAGCTGTGGCACAACAGTTATGCTCATATTTACATAGGAATAACATCCATGAAATGTATCAGTCAGGATTTAGACCTCATCATAGCACAGAAACAGCACTGGTTAAAGTAGTAAATGACCTACTGTTGGCGTCTGATCAGGGCTGTGTCTCGCTACTTGTGTTGCTTGACCTTAGTGCAGCATTTGATACCATTGATCATTCCATTCTTCTGGATAGACTAGAAAATGTTGTGGGAGTTAAGGGAACAGCCCTCTCCTGGCTCAGGTCTTATCTAACTGATCGTTATCAGTATGTTGATATAAATGGTGATATTTCTAGACGTACTGAGGTAAAGTTTGGTGTTCCACAAGGTTCTGTCTTGGGTCCGCTGCTTTTTTCTTTATATATGTTACCTCTGGGTGATATTATTCGTAAACATTGTATTAGTTTCCACTGTTATGCTGATGACACACAGTTGTATGTCTCTGCAAAACCTGATGAGAGACACCAGCTTAATGGAATTGAGGAATGTGTTAAGGACATTAGACACTGGATGCTTATTAATTTCCTTCTGCTTAACTCTGACAAGACTGAAGTACTTGTACTAGGACCACATACAGCGAGAAGTAAGTTTTCTGATTACACAGTGACTCTGGATGGCCTTTCTGTTTCTTCACGTGCAGCAGTAAAAGACCTCGGAGTGATTATTGACCCCAGTCTTTCATTCGAAACTCACATTGATAACATTACCCGGATAGCTTTCTTTCATCTCAGAAATATTGCAAAGATAAGAAATTTAATGTCATTGCATGACGCGAAAAAACTAGTCCATGCTTTCGTTACCTCCAGGTTGGATTATTGTAATGCCTTACTGTCTGGATGTTCCAATAAGTGCATAAACAAGCTCCAGTTAGTTCAAAATGCAGCAGCAAGAGTCCATACTAGAACTAGAAAATATGACCACATCACGCCTGTCTTATCCACACTGCATTGGCTCCCAATCAAATTTCATATTGATTATAAAATACTACTATTGACCTTTAAAGCACTAAATGGTCTCGCACCACAGTACCTGAGTGAACTTCTGCTCCTCTATGACCTGCCATGCCTACTTGGATCAAAAGGTGAAGGCTATCTGCTGGTACCTCGTATAGTGAAGGCTACATCAAGGGGCAGAGCCTTTTCTTACAAAGCTCCACAGTTATTGAACAGCCTTCCAAGTAATGTTCGGGAATCAGACACAGTCTCAGCATTTAAGTCTAGGCTGAAAACATATTTGTTTAGTCAAGCCTTTTGTTAATGGTGTTTATGAGGTAAAGGTGTAGATCTAGAGGGTCCTCAGACATAGAGTGTTTTGGTAAACTGGGATGTATGGATGCTGTCAGTCCCCACTCGCTTGCTCACTCGAGTTTATTGACGGTGTAGTGGCTGGCTGCTTTATGTCCCGGGGCTCCCTCATGCCTGTGTTACCTTCTGGCTCTCCCCTTTTAGTTATGCTGTCATAGTTAGTTGCCGGAGTCCCTGCTTGTACTCAGTGCAATATGTATACTGTTCCTACTTATTCAGGTGACATTGGGCATACCTAACCACCTGCGTTTTCTTTCCCTCCCCCCCCAAAATCTGTCCCTCTGAGTTACATGGAGTCAACAGAAAATCTTTTGGTAGAGAGGGTGGAGACCTCGACTGGCTATCGTAGCCTGCAGGGAATTGGCCGTCAGACATTCTGTCGCACGTCCCAGACCCGGTGAAATGTAACTGAATTGTCTTGGCCAGCCCTAAGGGTCCCATCTGCATCTCATCATTGCTGAGGAGTGTGCTCCCATCACCCAATCAAGCATCCAGCCAGAGCAGGTCTTGATATTTTTTAACCATATTAACATGCCATTGTTGTGTGTTATGCCTGATGTCAAGAGACTCGTCTCTGCAAGCCTACCACACAGATTTAATACTTGTGTCATTTTTAGGGCATACCTAACAACCTGTGTTTTCTTTCTCTCCCCCCCCCCATCTGTCCCTCTGAGTTACATGTTGGTCCTGGGATTGAGATGCTGGGCTCTTCTGCCCCTCGGACTTGCTTGATCCATCCTGGTGCCCTGTGTCTGGTCAGAGTTTTATCGCATCGCTCCTGTGGAGGACGGCCCCATGAGGACAGTTGAGGGTTATACCTGGAGGATGCTCTGGACTCTTACAGTAATGTTTTTATAGCTGAGGACTACAGTTGACTTGCTAACTTTAGGACTGCAGTTGTCATGAACAGTTTTGTACTCAAGTTTCCATCAATGAAGAGTTATAACAACAATGAAACTGTCTTCATGTTAAAACTGTTAATGTTATAGTCATGCTGTCTGTTGTTGCCCAAATGAGGATGGGTTCCCTTTTGAGTCTGGTTCCTCTCGAGGTTTCTTCCTCATGTCGTCTGAGGGAGTTTTTCCTTGCCACCGTCGCCACAGGCTTGCTCATTGGGGATAGATTAGGGACAAAATTAGCTCATGTTTTAAGTCGTTCAAATTCTGTAAAGCTGCTTTGCGACAATGTTTACTGTTAAAAGCGCTATACAAATAAACTTGACTTGAACTAACTAAAAGGGGGGGGGGGGGGGGGGCAGATCTGTTCCAGAGCCATGTGAAGTGCAGACTGGACAACTCCCTGGCCTGAGTCAGGCAGTGGGGCTATGTAGCAGTAGGGGTATGGTCGAGCGTCAGCTGTGGACGGAGAGGAGGCAGGTTGAACCAGCAGATAACACGTGATGAGTCTCACTTGTGCCGGACTGCCAGGAGCTTACTTTTGTATGTCCTTTGCGTGTGTTTGTAGAGACAAGCTAGTAACCAGAGAAAGTGCTGAGCAGCCTAGTGTTGTGTGTGTGTGCTGAGAGTGCATAGAGTGAAATAAAATTGCTGAAAAGCGGAACTAAGGAAGAATATAATGCACCTTGAATTGTCACAAGCCTGTCTCTCATTTCCTTATTTTCCCCTGAACTGCAAGTGTGTTACAACATGCCATTTTGCCCATATAAAATATGCAATCCTCCATAAATCCTGTTAATAAATTAGATTGCATTATCAAAGTTCTTAGTGTTTTTACACACATGCAAATCAGGGCTGAGAGCCTGAAGACCTTCGGCTGAAAATAATTAAACCAATCTTATTTCCCTTGACTGCAGTGTTTCTGACTCCTGCTGTAATCTCTAATCTCTGAGGGGAGTCAAGAGCTATGTTCTTTTGTCTTGTTCCTAGATCTCAGTCCTGTACTACAACCTCAAATCAGAAAAAGTTGGGACAGTATGGAAAATGCAAATAAAAAATGAAAGCCATGATTTCTACAACCCCGATTCCAAAAAAGTTGGGACAAAGTACAAATTGTAAATAAAAACAGAATGCAGTGATGTGGAAGTTTCAAAATTCCATATTTTATTCAGAATAGAACATAGATGACATATCAAATGTTTAAACTGAGAAAATCTATCATTTAAAGAGAAAAATTAGGTGATTTTAAATTTCATGACAACAACACATCTCAAAAAAGTTGGGACAAGGCCATGTTTACCACTGTGAGACATCCCCTTTTCTCTTTACAACAGTCTGTAAACGTCTGGGGACTGAGGAGACAAGTTGCTCAAGTTTAGGGATAGGAATGTTAACCCATTCTTGTCTAATGTAGGACTCTAGTTGCTCAACTGTCTTAGGTCTTTTTTGTCGTATCTTCCGTTTTATGATGCGCCAAATGTTTTCTATGGGTGAAAGATCTGGACTGCAGGCTGGCCAGTTCAGTACCCGGACCCTTCTTCTACGCAGCCATGATGCTGTAATTGATGCAGTATGTGGTTTGGCATTGTCATGTTGGAAAATGCAAGGTCTTCCCTGAAAGAGACGTCGTCTGGATGGGAGCATATGTTGCTCTAGAACCTGGATATACCTTTCAGCATTGATGGTGTCTTTCCAGATGTGTAAGCTGCCCATGCCACACGCACTAATGCAACCCCATACCATCAGAAATGCAGGCTTCTGAACTGAGCGCTGATAACAACTCGGGTCGTCCTTCTCCTCTTTAGTCCGAATGACACGGCGTCCCCGATTTCCATAAAGAACTTCAAATTTTGATTCGTCTGACCACAGAACAGTTTTCCACTTTGCCACAGTCCATTTTAAATGAGCCTTGGCCCAGAGAAGACGGCTGCGCTTCTGGATCATGTTTAGATATGGCTTCTTCTTTGAACCATAGAGTTTTAGCTGGCAACAGCAGATGGCACGGTGAATTGTGTTCACAGATAATGTTCTCTGGAAATATTCCTGAGCCCATTTTGTGATTTCCAATACAGAAGCATGCCTGTATGTGATGCAGTGCCGTCTAAGGGCCTGAAGATCACGGGCACCCAGTATGGTTTTCCCGCCTTGACCCTTACGCACAGAGATTCTTCCAGATTCTCTGAATCTTTTGATGATGATATGCACTGTAGATGATATGTTCAAACTCTTTGCAATTTTACACTAACTCCTTTCTGATATTGCTCCACTATTTGTTGGCGCAGAATTAGGGGGATTGGTGATCCTCTTCCCATCTTTACTTCTGAGAGCTGCTGCCACTCCAAGATGCTCTTTTTATACCCAGTCATGTTAATGACCTATTGCCAATTGACCTAATGAGTTGCAATTTGGTCCTCCAACTGTTCCTTTTTTGTACCTTTAACTTTTCCAGCCTCTTATTGCCCCTGTCCCAACTTTTTTGAGATGTGTTGCTGTCATGAAATTTCAAATGAGCCAATATTTGGCATGAAATTTCAAAATGTCTCACTTTTGACATTTGATATGTTGTCTATGTTCTATTGTGAATACAATATCAGTTTTTGAGATTTGTAAATTATTGCATTCCGTTTTTATTTACAATTTGTACTTTGTCCCAACTTTTTTGGAATCGGGGTTGTAAATTTACTTTGACTTGTATTTCACTGCAGACAGTACGAACCCAACATATTTCATGTTTTGTTTGGTGAACTTCATTTCATTTGTGAACATACATCCATTCCTGTGTTTCAGACCTGCAACACATTCCAAAAAAAAGGTGGGACTGGGCCAAAAACATGTTGTTGATGCCTCTGAGCTCAGAGGCATTTGGGGTGGACCATCACACAGTGGAAACATGTATTGTGGTCAGATGAATCAGTATTCCAGGCCTTTTTTTTTCTGAAAGAAATGGTTGCCGTGTGCTCCAGACCAAAGATTAAAAGGACCATCCAGACTGTTACAAGCAACAAGTCCAAAATCCAGGGTCGGTCATGGTATGGGGTTGACATTGTACTTGGCAAAGATAACTTGCACTTCTATGATGGCAGCATTAATGCAGAAAAGTACATTGAGATTTTGCAGTCACACATTACAAAGGTATGGCTGCAGAAGAAGAGGGTGCGGGTGCTAGACTGGCCTGACCCTGTACTGTTACACACTTTAAGACCTGTTTGCAGGACGAATGGGACAAAATAACACCTGAAACAGTCCATTACTTGGTGTCTTCAGTCCCTAAACATCTTTTAAGTGTTGTGAGAAGGAATGGCAACATTACAAAGTGGTAAATGCTTTATTGACCCAACTTTTTTTTAAATGTGTTGCAAGAATCAAAATTGACGTGTTTGTTTGAAAAAAAAATCCTAGTGGTAAAATATCAAATAATGAGCTGTTGTATTGTTTTGGTGCAATACAAGCCAAAGATTATTTACAAAAAAAAAAAAAAAATCTGTTTTAATTTCAATTTCAGTATACCGTCCCAGCTTTTTCTGATTTGGGGTTGTATATACCTAAAATGGTTTACTGTGTGCTCCCTTTTTCTTCTCAAAGGAATGGACTACCAGATACACCACATAATCCTCATACCTCAGAAAAGTGGCTGTTTTCTGAAAGTCTAACATTTAGCCTACAGTACTGAAGAGATCAAAAGTCATCATCTTGGAACTGGTGCTCTACCCCATGTTTCTTGAGTTTGAAATTGCAGTAGACTAGATTCATTCTGTTTACTCCCTAAAAAGACTGAGATTTACAGTGTCAGACACTAAAAGCAGACTGGAGGAAAGACAGAGATGTACCACCGTTTTCCAATTTAAGTCAGATGAATGTGCAAAAACAACAACAAAGGGAAAAGCAGCACAGAGTGGAGCAGAGCTCTTGTGACCATTTCTTGCATTTCACAGCAATAGTACACAGGGGCACTCTTACTGTGCAACCACATGCCACATGAGAGGACAAGAAAAAGGAAATCAGTCTTGTGTAGTGATTGGCTCAAGCCCTTCCAGCAGAGCATGGAAACATAAAAAAGGGCCTTATGGCAAAGTAGAGAAACCAGACAGACAAGTACTAAGGATTTTAGGATCTAAAATCCTTAGTACTAAGGATTTTGAGTAATCTAAAGAAGATTAATATGAATAAGGTAGAAGTATTTCCACAAGAGATTTGAATATGAATGGAGGCAACTAAAGGGAAGGAGGGAGGTAAATAAGTAAATGAGAAATGCGTAGGTGGCAGCACAGTGATTGGATAAGGAGGGGGGGAAGAGAAAGGAACAATTGTCCAAATGATCTAGCTCTCCCTGAGGGCACGGTGATAACTCAGTGAAACAATCAGAGGACCCATGCAGCTCCCCACTAGGGAAATGATATTCCCTTCAAATTTCCACTAGGTTGATCTTAGCTTTCTTTGCCTGGGTTAAGTAAATCTGCCAAGCACAGGGTCAACAGTAATCATAACAAATAGTGACAGTGTAAGAGATAGAAGATGACACAGAAGGAGAATGAGTGGGAGAGATGACAATGTCTATTTGGCTTCTCTGTTCCCTCTGGGTTTCTGATTCAAGATTTCTCTCAATCTCACTGCTTAACTTCGTAACCTGTCACAGTTGTTGGGGTTGAGCAGCTTCTTCTGTCAAGATTTCATATTATTTCTGCATTTGAGGTCATTTTGATATTGCACAGCTCCTAACAGCCAATGGTAAATGGTTCAGAGATTCAGATACACACAGATGCTGACGCATTCATATATAAAAACTAATAACTTGCATTTGGTACACCAAGAGGTTTAAAGATTTCTGTAATAGTAGGTAAAAAAAAGCACATACAGGTGTTTTGCAACTAAAGGCTATAGCCACAGCGTATACACTGATGTATATTCACTCTACACAGCAAATTCCTCAGTGTTGAATTAACACCCAGAGTGTTTATATTGGTCCAATTGGACCAATATAAACACTTTGGGTGTTAATTCAACACTGGGGAATTTGCTGTGTAACAGTTATGAAAAGCTGGTGCATATTTTAAAAGCACTTCAAGTACTCCAGATCATGGCAGTGCATGCTATCCACGTGGGACTTCGTTTGCTTCTGAAACCAACACACACATCTTGGTCTGTGTACCCAGAGGCAAGTAAAGGAAAGTACACTGTGATATGGAATACAGCTCCTAAAATAGCTCTTTACTACATGACTTCCTAATTACAATGCAAGCTTTATAATGAGCATGTAATAGAAGCTTTAGCACATGAGGAGGGCCTCTTGAACATAACATCAGTAGTAAGTCCACAGACCAGCCTTTCCACTACATTACATTTACTACAAAACAATAGTAGTATACAAGAGTCTTAAAGACAACCTGAAATTAAAACCACCTTTTTTACTTTGTTAGTTAATAGTGTGCATTGATTCATCAGTATCAATCGCTAAAAAGACAAATTTCTTGCACGAAAATGCAATGACTATTTTCTTGCCTCTAAATGTCACATAAACCAGGAAAAATAATAAACAGATTTTCATCAAAACTAGATTTTGCCAAACGTTATGGAAGATTTTTTTTTTCTTCACAGTGAGGAAGCAATTTGAGATGACCAGGAACATGAACTAACAAGGAAGGTGAAGTCCAAACATACACTGCTTCCCACCCAAATTTCCTGTTTCACTCAGAAGTACATCATGTTTTAGAAGAAAAAACTGTGTTGTGTTTCATGTACCTTTATGTTTTATGGTTGAAAAAAATATTGTCACACTGAATATTGCAAAGTTTATTTTTTAACTGTTTGTTTCTTGATCCATTGTAATCTACTGGAAGGCACAAGTGATGCATTCCTGCACTAAAAGGAAATAGGTTCATCGAACCCCAAGCTCCACCCATGCCACTGTTGAAGCCGGTCTAGCTAACTTACTTATACATGTCAACCCCTACGGATTTCCCGTATTCCCTACGGATTTTGGCATTTTAAAAATGGTACGGGCGTAGTGGTATTCAACTACGGATTTTTCTACATTTTCACCTTAAAATTATTTAGATTTATTACCATCAAAAAAATCGTCATGAAATACGAAAATGCATGGGAGCCGCCATTTTCTACATTTAGAATTACTCAGCCGGTACTTCCGCTAGTACCAACAAGCCATTCTGAATGTCTGAGCATGCGCAATTGTGATTTTCCTGCACACCGAGCGGGAAATAACAGCACATGCAGCGTAACAATAGACAGGTCAAGAGGTCAAGATGTCGGCACCACCGAAGAAAAAACTCAAAACATCTAAAACTGGAGGTTGCTTTCTTCCCGAATGGACAGAAACATTCAATGGAATAATTATTGCTTCCAAAATGGGTGCTGAGTATGTCAACTGCACAATTTGTTGTAGAGACGTGAAAGTGTTTGCCTCTGGAATTTACGACGTGAGGGAACACATGAAATCTCAAATGCATGTGAAGAATGCAAACCAGAAAAAGAGACAGCCGTCAATTAATTTCTTCACGCAAAAGCAATCAGGAACATTGCTGAACAATGTGCCAAGTGAACCCCAAATTATTGGATTATGTGAGAAGAGACACTAAATTTTGTTGAACTGATATAGGGTTAAGAAAACACTGACTGTTGTTTAATTGAGTGTTAACAGTACATATGGATGTACAGAAATAAACCAGTGCATATATTAGGTAAGATCTGATACATTTTTATTATGCATGAAATATTACTATGGATTTGGTATGGAAATTATGGATTTCTTTACCAGGGAGTACAGGTGAGAGCCGTGAGGGGTTGACATGTATGCTTACTTCATCTACTTAATTTGGGAAAAACAGTAGTCATCACTGAACATCCCACATAACCCTTGTTTTATAATAAGTATGATTTAAACATTAAAATATTTAGCACGCCAGTTATCTCTAGCTACATACTGATTGTTTTTTTAATGCACACAGTGTTTTATTTAGTCAAATCAAATGTATTTATCTACCTAAAAGAAACTAAACAGACATATTTCGATGATATTGTCTGTGTTCTGCTGAAATTTACCACACAGACCAACTTTTCTGACTTTCACTTCTGAAATGATATGTTTTTCTTTTTACATTTTATAAAGATTATTTACAAATCTTTCTTTTCAGTTTTAATTTCAATTTTAACATACCATTATTGAAATTTTTTCATGTGTTTCACTAATACACATGGAAATGAAAATGGGAAAATACAGCTAAAACTTCACCCAACATTTCACATTACAGTGGGGCAAAAAAGTATTTAGTCAGCCACCAATTGTGCAAGTTCTCCCACTTAAAAAGATGAGAGAGGCCTGTAATTTTCAGCATAGGTACACTTCAACTATGAGAGACAGAATGGGGGGAAAGAATCCAGGAAATCACATTGTAGGATTTTTAATGAATTAATTGGTAAATTCCTTGGTAAAATAAGTATTTGGTCACCTACAAACAAGCAAGATTTCTGGCTCTCACAGACCTGTAACTACTTCTTTAAGAGGCTCCTCTGTCCTCCACTCGTTACCTGTATTAATGGCACCTGTTTGAACTCGTTATCAGTATAAAAGACACCTGTCCACAACCTCAAACAGTCACACTCCAAACTCCACTATGGCCAAATCCAAAGAGCTGTCAAAGGACACCAGAAACAAAATTGTAGACCTGCACCAGGCTGGGAAAACTGAATCTGCAATAGGTAAGCAGCTTGGTGTGAAGAAATCAATTGTGGGAGCAATTATTAGAAAATGGAAGACATACAAGACCACTGATAATCTCCCTCGATCTGGGGCTCCACGCAAGATCTCACCCCGTGGGGTCAAAATGATCACAAGAACAGTGAGCAAAAATCCCAGAACCACACGGGGGGACCTACTGAATGACCTGCAGAGAGCTGGGACCAAAGTAACAAAGGCTACCATCAGTAACACACTACGCCGCCAGGGACTCAAATCCTGCAGTGCCAGACATGTCCCCCTGCTGGAGCCAGTACATGTCCAGGCCCGTCTGAAGTTTGCTAGAGAGCATTTGGATGATCCAGAAGAGGATTGGGAGAATGTCATATGGTCAGATGAAACCAAAATAGAACTTTTTGGTAAAAACTCAACTTGTCGTGTTTGGAGGAGAAAGAATGCTGAATTGCATCCAAAGAACACCATACCTACTGTTAAGCATGGGGGTGGAAACATCATGCTTTGGGGCTGTTTTTCTGCAAAGGGACCAGGACGACTGATCCATGTAAAGGAAAGAATGAATGGGGCCATGTATCGTGAGAATTTGAGTGAAAACCTCCTTCCATCAGCAAGGGCATTGAAGATGAAACGTGGCTGGGTCTTTCAGCATGACAATGATCCCAAACACACCGCCCGGGCAACGAAGGAGTGGCTTCGTAAGAAGCATTTCAAGGTCCTGGAGTGGCCTAGCCAGTCTCCAGATCTCAACCCCATAGAAAATCTTTGGAGGGGGTTGAAAGTCCGTGTTGCCCAGCGACAGCCCCAAAACATCACTGCTCTAGAGGAGATCTGCATGGAGGAATGGGCCAAAATACCAGCAACAGTGTGTGAAAACCTTGTGAAGACTTACAGAAAACGTTTGACCTCTGTCATTGCCAACAAAGGGTATATAACAAAGTATTGAGATGAACTTTTGTTATTGACCAAATGCTTATTTTCCACCATAATTTGCAAATAAATTCTTTAAAAATCAGACAATGTGATTTTCTGGATTTTTTTTTCTCATTTTGTCTCTCATAGTTGAGGTATACCTATGATGAAAATTACAGGCCTCTCTCATCTTTTTAAGTGGGAGAACTTGCACAATTGGTGACTGACTAAATACTTTTTTTCCCCACTGTATTTTTATTACTGTCCATGAACGTCAATTATTTTTCAAAGGGATGTTTGTCTTTTGACCATATCAGGAGCTTCAAATTCAAAACATGTACATGGGAAATGGTGGCACACCTGCTCAAGTGCTGAAAGTTTGACCGAGGTCATGGAGGATAGCAACGGTTACTAAGCATCAATTGGACAAACAAATAAGGCAGTGCTTGGGATCAATCAGTCAGTGATTCTGTGATATGGTGACGCTCCACAAGTCATATGACCATTTATTAGTTAAACACCTGTGCAACTCTTTCACCTTAATAAGAATAGCAGGGGTGAGTTCCAAACTTAATAATCAAATTGGATTAGTACATGTACAATAAAATGACCATGTATCATTTCACAGATATTTCTGGCTCATAAAGTAATGCCCAGTGGTCTATCTGTAGACAATGCACATATGGCTTAACAAAATAATAAAATTTAAAAAAAAAACACAGTGACTCAGGCTGCTATTGATTCAGAAAAGTCGTGTAAAGTTTAAATTACATTTACATTATTTCTGTCTGAGAAAATGATTCAGTTACAAGTAGACTGGCTTTCATATGTTTCAAGTGTAGGTCATAAGAATTTTCCCCGACACCCAATTATTTTTGCTGAGTGGACTGAAAGCTACTGAATTCAAATCACAAACTTTCAGTTTTATTATTATTATTTTTTTAATAGAACAATTTAGGGCCACATGGCCCTAAATTCTCTGCTATTTTTTCCTGCTTCAACATGATCCAATTCAAGATACTACGTCATGCATCATGTGGTGGGCTTTCCCCGTTCGCGCAAAGCATTGCGGGATACAAATTTGAAACAGGAGAGAAAAATGGGGGACGTGAGTGTGCGAATGAAACGGGAAAGACCGACTACAGTAACGGAAAGGGAGAAGAAAAGATGTTATGTTGCGAAGGAAAGGAAACACAGGACCAAACTAATAAATATCGGCGGCCAGTGAACACCTTGGTGTGATCAGCTGTTCGTTTAGCGACAGAATGATGGAACTGTCAGTGCACGGTCAAGGTAAACCTGTGCATGCGCACACGGACTTCCTCTGTCTGCTTGACTACGTGAAGTGATTGATTTCATGCATATTATTTGCTAGGGAATCCCCTCATATTAAATAACTTCCCAGCCACAGAATGGCCTGATATTTTGTAAGATATTACAGAAATAAACATGTATTACAATGGTCAAATTTCAGAGGGAACTAAATTTCACGTATTTTATGAAATCAGAAAGCAGTCTCGCTTTAAATTATCATCAGAGTCTGATGAATGCAAGAAATTGAGCATATGTGCAATGTGTTTCTGTGCACCATTATTTGGTCCTTTTTTTTTTTTCAACAGAGCCATGTATGCCACAGGGGTTTGAATACAGAAGCTGTTTCATGACACAGAAAATTCTTTATGATAATTTGGACAAATAGGTACAACACACTAAGGAAAGGAGCAGCACATAGCAGGTGGAATAGAAAGGATGAGAAAGCAGGTTCACTCCTCATCCTCTTTAGCCTTGGATGTCTATTTGAGTAGGAAGCAGGTGTGATTTCGCCTCATTTCCACAGCTGACACCTTGCACCTGCTTGTCGTTCTGCCAGTCTAACAATGACAGAAACTACCAGCCTACTTCAAAAAACTGCAAGTGTGTGTGTGTGAAGTTTCAAGAGCGTGTTCTGCAAGTCAGGATCATGTCAAAGTTCTGCTTCAACTTAGAAGATTCACAAGCTGATACAGAAAGTAGCCACCAAATAGAGAAGGGCATAGTGGTGGGATCAGAGGGTAAGGAAAATATAGAGAGCTCTGACACTTCCCATCAATCACACACACAAGTGGAGTCCTCCAATGCTAATCCCTGTGCTGCTGGAAAAGAGATCCTTCTTAAACACAAAGTGACATTTCGTCCGTCTTCTGCTCCATTCTGCTAACGCAGGCTGCAGCTCGCAACACTGCACAAATCAGCTCGAAAACAGCATCTCTAATTGACCTTACAATAGCCCTTTCACACTGTATCTCTTTTTAAAGTGGAACTATGTAATTATTAAGACAGTTTTGAATTTGCAGAAGAGGTTGTGAGAGTAATGTGTGCATTGTGAAACCAACATTACCACCAATTTTTTGTTTCATTCTTTGAATGATTACTGGATTCATTGAAATGTTCTGTCAGTAAAATGAATAGGAATCACTAGCTTTAGGTATGAACTGTATTACATATCGTATATTATAGGAAAGGGAAGTAAGGAGTGGGAGATCTGGATGGTACACTCCCAATTAGCCAGTTATGTTCAACTCACAGATCCTTAACCAAATCTCCAGTCCAGTATATTTTACTACAAGTGCAGAACCTTTACCTTCCTGCAAAATTCACATCAAAGATTACATTTTGAGTCTTCTATCATGTGTGTTGTCGTCTTACCTTTGGTGGTCTCATCCTCGATGGGTTGTTTGAAGACGGTTATGTCCTTGAAGGTGCAGAGGAACAGAACCACTTTATCATTTTCATTCCTGATCGGGGCCACTTGCATGTATAGCCATACTGGGCTCCCTGATTTGGCCGAAGAGAGGAAGTATGAAAATAAAAAAAATTGGGATGAGATGATATGAGTGGTTGTACAAGAACCGGGATGAAATAAAAGGAGTAGGAATGAGAAAAGGTAATTTGGTGGATATAATGGTTTTATGGGTTAGATATAGAAAATAAAGGGATGAAAAAAGGAGTGGAGAAATGTGAAACTTTCAGCAGCCGATTCATCAATATGTGAAATCTGCAGTGTAGTTGCCTAAAGTATCCTTACGCCACAGATTACCCAGACAGGCTTATCTTTAGAATGTGTTTTAGGTCTATTGATCCTAATTGCCGACACAGAGAAATGGGACGTGCAAGTTAACCACAGGCCTTAAAAGCATTATGTACGTTAGACTGTCCTGCATGTTCCTTATTACCCAAAATACACAATGAAGAATTGTGGTACTTCTGAAAAATATTATGGAGACTCTCTGAGCTACACCACGAAGTAGCAACAACTAATTCAGAAATTATTAAACCATGAAGAACACACAAATCTATAGGTGCAAATGGATGAATACTGTACATCAATTACTGGGGAAATAGTTTCAAAGAGTCTAAGCACAATATTTGAGTCACTTTAAAAGAAAAAGACAAGTCAGTTCTTGCATTTATTGTTGCTCACATCACTGGATTTTGCCGCATATATTAATTTTTTTTGTGTGTGTGTGTGTGTGTGTGTGTGTGTGTGTGTAGGTACTACTTAATACTAATGGTCCTAGGGTTTTATTCTACAATTCACTGTAATGATCAATTTAAATTGAATCATCATTATTTTTGCTTGTGTCTGCCAGTGCAAGACTGAATTTAGATCTCAGAAAGCTCTTCCTGTAACAGCTAAAGTACATAATAAATAAAGGACGGTTTGTGCTTGAAAGTGCGTCGATAGATTATGCTCCTGTTGACGCTGTACACTGTATACCCAGCTAAAAGCCTTAAAACACAATGATTGCCTGCAGGAAGTCCTGTTATACTCACTGTTCTTCTTATAGAGCAGAACTTCAAAGCAATTGGACTCATAGTTGTCAAAAGTCTGCCTGACTTTGTCTATTGTCTTCTTGTCTGTCAGTTCACCGTACATAAAACTGCCAGAGGTGAGGGGGGGGGGGGCAAAAAGATAAAGGAGAAAGGAAGAATTGGGTGGGTGGGGGTGAGGAGGGGTGGTTGAAGTACAGATAGGAAACAGAGAGCAAGAGAGAAAGAGAAAGAGAGTGAGTTAGGTGAGTGAACACACCTGCATATCACAAACACAAACAGTCACTCAACGCTTTGTCTGTCAGTGTCAGTTAATTTAGTGTGTGTGGGTGTGTGCTGGTTATGGTGGTGATGACACTGGCTGAATGATCCCATAGTTCCACTGTTTGTCTTCATCAAATAAGAGGTTGAATAAATACGCACATGGGCCAGTCTGCTCAAAACACACTGATCTCACTCTTAATTCTTAAAGCCACTTGAGTCTTTTAATGGGCTCATTTACTGCATTTAAGCCTAGTGCTAAAATAAATTACACAGTCAAAAGGTCTCTGCTGAAACCCTCATGGACACGGCTGAATCAGCATGTGCTAAATACATATTTTGACGTTAGTACTCAATAATTTGACGAATATATTAGCAAGGCCATCTCATTCATCTAATTATACAGGTGCTTGTAACTACTGTATTTACCAGCTGTGCTTTTATGATCACATAAAAGAACTTTTCTCAATGCAGCCAATAATGAAGAGTAATAAAACCAAGCCAGGATTTTCATCACAAACTGACTGCAGTGTCACTGGATTCGATGAAAAAATGTACCTCAGGGGTTCCTTGGATGGCTTTCTAAAGGGGGTTTTTGAAGAATCTTTTCTGAAAGAGAAACTATATGGTTCTACATGTAAGGAACAATGTACACTAAGGCTACGTTTACATTAGACCGTATCTGTCTCGTTTTCTTCGCGGATGCACTGTCCGTTTACATTAAACCGCCTGGAAACGCCGGGAAAAGGGGAATCCGCCAGCGTCCACGTATTCAATCCAGATCGTGTCAGCTCCGGTGCTGTGTAAACATTCAGAATACGCGGATACGCTGTGCTGAGCTCTAGCTGGCGTCGTCATTGGACAACGTCACTGTGACATCCACCTTCCTGATTCGCTGGCGTTGGTCATGTGACGCGACTGCTGAAAAACGGCGCGGACTTCCGCCTTGTATCACCTTTCATTAAAGAGTATAAAAGTATGAAAATACTGCAAATACTGATGCAAATACTGCCCATTGTGTAGTTATGATTGTCTTTAGGCTTGCCATCCTTCCACTTGCAAGTGGTAAGTGATATGCGCTGGGATCACACACACAGCAGCTCAGTCCCGAATCATTGCTTGTGCACTTCACTCGCGTGCTCTGTGAGCTGCGCAGGGCCGGAGTGCGCACCCTCCAGAGGGCACTCGCTGTTCAGGGCGGAGTGATTTGGAGCGCAGGATGCCTGCGGAGCCGAGCGTATCCGTGTATTGGCGTTGCTATGTGCACGCAAATCGTGTATTGGCGTTGCTGTGTGCACACTAATCGTTTTAAAAACGTTAATCTGATGATCCGCTGATACGGTCTAATGTAAACTTGGCCTAAGCCAGTCATTATTGTGAAATAAACCCCAATGAGAATTAAAGGTGTCTTGAATCATCCTGAAGGGGTTTACTTCACAATAATGACCGGTTCACTGAACATTATCCTGTTTAGTACATGACTATTTACGAACGAAACCAATAACTTGACAGGAAATATTGATTTTAAAAAGGTCATTAGATTCGACGGTTGGAACTGCATCTATAGGAATGTAAACTCTGAAGTCTTCTTAAGATTAGCCTGTTTAGACTTATAATTCATGCTAAACTGAACATTAAAATTAATATAAGAAAAATCTTCCATGGTGTTTTCTGATGGAGTAAGTTTCTTTTTTTTCCCATAAGGGCTCAAGAATGAGCTGACATTGTTAATTTGATTATTAAATCAACAAAAACTTTCTACAGATTGAAATGATTGGTCACGTTCCTCTAGAATCTAGTGTCATAGCAGCGGTCTACTATTCAAAAATAACAGACCATAGAATCCCATAATTGACCAATCAGTACCGAATATTCAACAAACCCGTGTAAAAGAGTCTTAGGCCCTGTCCACACGACAACGAGATTTTTTTTTTTTTAAATATCGCGTCCACATGGGCAACGGATCAGTAAAATTTCAGGTACATATGGCAACGCAACGCTTGCTGAAAACGATGCAATACACATGCCACACCACTACGTGCACTGTAAGACGGTCCCATCGGAGACACCAGAACAATAGAAGAAGTAGACGCATGCACATAAACCCCTTCTTCTGTAGCATCAGCCACATAAAGTTTTGATTATTAATCAGTAGCGTAAAACGAAAGACGCGGAAAGAGGAATGAATGGGGGTAGATGGAAGCCGGTACGCCAACATTCTGATATCCTCCAGAATTCTTTAATGGTCCGGAATAAATTGAATGCTACACGTTGATGGATTACTTTGTTCTTCTACGCCCTTTTTGAGGAATGTATTGTCGGACTTAAACCAACATCTGAAGAGGTGAGATCGCTCCTTTTTTTTTCCTATGTTTGCTGGCAGGATTGTTTTTGTTTTTGGAAAGCGCACGGGCGGTGCGCGGTTTGGTACTGCTTCTGCAGTGTTTGGACTAAAGACTCTGCCCTAAGGGCTATTCTCTCTCTCTCTCTCTCTCTCTCTCTCACTTTGCACCATTACACAATAAATATTCACAGTGAAAATATTTTGTAAGCGCGTTTCATGAACCAAGTTATAGGATTTGTTGACAACTCGCATCGAGTTCGTTACACTTCTACCTGGCGTGAAGCACTTCTACCTGGCGTGAAGCACTGACAGTCATGTGGTTGTGACGTCATCGTAAACAAATCCGTTCTACTCATCCAGACGACTTTGCAACGGCGCCATTGCCAGATTTTTTTCACTCTGGAATCCGTTCTCAAAAGATTTTGTTTTGGGGCACCCAAAACGCCGGTGCCGTGTGGACGCCAGGCCGAAACGATAAACAATTTTATCAGATTCACCTGAATCCGTTGCCGTGTGGACAGGGCCTTAGAGTACCCCAGAAGGACAACCCAAAGAAAGATCAGTTTCAACTCAGGAGTAGTGTTCCAGAGAACATTAGGAATGCTAATTCAATAACTGGTTTTAAATCCAGATTAAATAAATAGTTCTTTAATCTTACTTATTCCTCTTCTTACTCCTTGGGGCATACTGTATCTTGTTCATTATAATTTTGTCATTGTTCATTATTAATTCTCATAGATTTATGGTAAATTCATTAGTGTTTTCATTTAACCTGCTTAAAGCGCAATTTGAAATTGCGAACTAAACAACGAATAATGAAAAGGCATGAATTTTGGGGAAACCCCCCCCTCAAATTTCACAAAAAAGTTTTTATGCCCACATGGGGTGGTTTATCAGTTGGTTCAATAAAGGAATATTTTGCAAAAGTGAAATGGAAACACTTTTTTTTGCATTTAAGTCACATGACATGACATGAGCAAATGGAAATGCTAGCTTTCTGAAGAAAAAAAAAGTGCTCTGCAAGAGCTATCAGGAGAGCAGAAAACACAACTTTATTCATGCAACATCACTCAATGGAAACACAGACCATTCACATTGTGTTTTGTCAATTTTTTTAAACTATTGCTTCAATTTTGCAATGGAACCCCAGATCAGAATCACTTTTATTGCCAGGTATGTGGACACACACGAGGAATTTGACTCCGGTGTCACTTAGCTCTCATAGTACAAAACAGATAAAAAGCATATACACAAAACAAACAAACAAACAAAAATGGTGCAATAGGTGCATAGTGCAAAGTAATCCAGGTAAGTCAAGTATGAAATAGATAAATAAATATAAAGTATACAGTGTGCACAGAATGACGGTATGAGTGTACAGATATTTTACAAGTGATACTGATATATGAATCTGGATTTTAGCTGTTCATCACAGAAAGGATTTTCCCTTTTGGTGCAATATGGTGCATAGTGCAAAGATGAAATAGTAAATATAAATAAAGTATAAATATAATATAAGTAACAGTGAGTACAGAATGACAGTATGAGTGTGCAGATATTTTGCAAGTAATATTACTGATATGTGAATCTGGATTTTAGCTGTTCATCACAGAGACAGCCTGAGGGAAGAAACTATTCTTGTGTCTGGTTGTTTTTGCATACAGTGATCTATATCGCCTCCCTGAGGGGAGAAGTTTAAACAGTTTGTGACCAGGGTGTGATGGGTCTGCACAGATGTTACCTGCCCGTTTCCTGACTCTGGACAAGTATAGGTCTTGGATGGAGGGCAGGTTAACACCAATAATTTTCTCTGCAGACCTTATTGTCCACTGCAGTCTGTTCTTCTCCTGTTTGGTGACCGATCCAAACCAAACAGTGATGGAAGAGCAAAGAACAGACTGAATGATGGCAGAGTAGAATTGTGTCAGCAGCTCCTTAGGCAGGTTGAGCTTCCTGAGCTGGCGCAGAAAGTACAACCTCTGCTGAGCCTTTTTGATGATAGTGACTGTGTTGGTCTCCCACTTCAAGTCCCGAGAGATTGTGGAACCCAGAAACCTGAAGCTTTCAACAGCAGTCACAGTGTTGTTGATGACGGTGATGGGCAGCAGAGTGGGGGGGGCTCCTCCTAAAGTCCACTGTCATCTCCACAGTTTTGAGTGTGTTCAGCTCCAGATTGTTCTGGCTGCACCAACAGACCAGCCGTTCAACCTCCCATCTGTATGCAGACTCGTCACCATCTCGGATAAGGCCGATGACCATTGTATCGTCTGTAAATTTCAGGAGTTTAGCAAAACGGGTCTCTTGAGGTGCAGTCGTTGGTATAGATAGTTTTCCACTGACGTCACGGCATTCCGGGGAACGCCCCCCAGCCGCCATCTTGTGGGGCAAACAAAACGGACCATCGCCACTACTGGCTACGTTATCTCGGACGAATTAATGAAGTTATATAGTCAGTTTTCTAAAATAAAGATCAATGTCGGCAAAATCAAGCAAACAGAAGTATATAGATACATTGGACGACATCTCACGACAACGGTATGCAGCCAAACTGGCCTTGATTGGGGGAATTGACTCTTACGAAGTGGACAAAGATGCATTTTCAAGCGACTATGCAGGGCTGCCAAAGCCTGAAACTGCCAAAGCCTGCTCCAAAGCCTGAAACTGACTTCATCAAACTTTAAAGGCTGTCTGATATATACAACTTTATATATTCACAGCGCGCCTTTTGGCGGATGCCGCCTGAATCGCGCAGATCCGATTTTTTTTTTTTTTTTTTTGGGGGGGGGGGGGGGGGGGGGCGTTGGAGTGTCTGATTATAATTTCAAAGTAAATTCTGTATTAAAATTACTAAATAAGCAAATCCGTTACAGTCCATGAAACAGGAAGTATAAGGATGAGAAAAAAACAGTTTAAATCGGAAAGCTGTGCACATTTGCGCAGTCCTGCACACCGCTCGGGCTGCGCAAATGTGTGCAGCTTTGCGATTTAAACTGGTTTTTTCTCATCCTTATACTTCCTGTTTCATGGACTGTAACGGATTTGCTTATTTAGTAATTTTAATACAGAATTTACTTTGAAATTATAATCAGACACTCCAACGCCCCCCCTAAAAAAAATCGGATCTGCATGATTCAGGCGGCATCCGCCAAAAGGCGCACTGTTTGCATCCCAAACACAAATCAAATCATACAGAATAGACCTAAAATGTTTTTCAAAAATGACCCTTGCGTGAGTGAAGTGACAAGTTTCAAATAGAAACGTGACAAACGAGCGATATTAAGTGTACATTACAATGTAAATGTACACTCAGCGGTTCCAGTTAGGCATTCTCCAGAGATTGTTCACATGATGTTTTGGTTTCCAAAAACAAACTTAAACACAATTGATTGTTTATTTAAACAACTTACCACTTATAAAATGATCGGAGCAGACTTTGCTGTGTTTGGAAGGCTGATAATCCTTGCGCTTGATTCTCGCAAGCCATAGATTTCTCCTTTGTATGCTAAGTTTGCTTGCTCGCCTTTGTGCTCCCGTACAGTGGGAATTCCATAAAAGCTCCGTTTGACGTCATCATCTGACCTATTACAACAGCCGTGAATACAACAGGTGTGCACCATTGCTAGCTTTAAATAGCCTGCTTGGGTTCTATTGAAGACTTTGCACTCGCGCATTACAATGTGTGCTCAGTCACCCGTACGGTAAGCTTGACCCGCAAGATGGCCGCCACTAGGGAATCCCCGACTCTGTGACGTCATGTGAAAACTATCTATAAAGGGAGAAGAGCAGTGGGGAGAGCACATACCCTTGGGGGCTGCCAGTGCTGATAGTCCGAGTGCTGGATATGATGCTCCCCATCCTCACCTGCTGCTTCCTGTCAGTCAGGAAGTTTGTAATCCACTGAGAGGTGGAAGAGGGCACAGTGAGCTGGGTGAGCTTGGTGTGGAGGATGTCTGGAACAATGGTGTTGAATGCCGAACTGAAGTCCACGAACAGGATCCTGGCGTACGTCCCGCCAGTGTCAAGGTGTTGCAGGATGTAGTGTAGACCCATATTTATAGCATCATCCACTGACCTGTTTGCCCAGTAGGCAAACTGCAGGGGGTCCAGCAGGGGGTCTGTGATGTCCTTCAGGTATGACAACACCAGTCTCTCGAAGGACTTCATGACTACAGATGTGAGGGCAACAGGCCTGTAGTCATTCAGTCCTGTGATATTGGTTTTCTTAGGAACCAGGATTATTGTGGAGCGTTTGAAGCATGAGGGGACTTCACACAGCTCCAGGGATCTATTAAAGATCTGGGTGAAGATGGGAGCCAGCTGGTCAGCACAGACCTGCAGACAAGAGGGTGACACACCATCTGGGCCAGGTGCCTTCTTGATCTTCTGTCTGCGGAAAAGCTGACAGACATCCTCTTCACAGATCTTGAGTGCTGGTGGGGGGTCAGAGGCGGGGGGTGGCAGAATGGCAGGGGGTATAAATGGGTCTTTAATGACTGAAGGGGGAGAGGTGTGAATGTGTCGAATCTGCAGTAAAACACATTCAGCTCGTCAGCCAGTTGATGGTTCACTGCAGTGTTGGAGGATGGTCTCCTATAGTCAGTAATGTTCTGCAGGCTTCTCCACACTGACGTCGGATCGTTTGCTGAAAGGCTGTTTTTAATCTTATCAGCATAGCTCCTCTTAGCTGCTTTCACCTCCATTGTCAGTGTTTTTCTGGTCTGATTATACAGAACTCTGTCTCCACTTTTGTAGGCCTCTCCGTTGTTCTGACGAAGTTGCCTGAGTTTTGCAGTGAACCAGGGTTTATTGTTGTTGTATATGCGGAAGGTTTTGGTAGGCACACACATCCTCACAAAAACTGATGTAAGATGTCACAGTATCAGTCAGTTCATGCAGGTCTGAGGCTGCAGCCTCAAAAACACTCCAATCAGTGCAGTCAAAGCAGGCTTGTAGTTCCACTTTGGCCTCATCGGACCATCTCCTCACCATCTTAACTACAGGCTTAGCAGCTTTCAGCTTCTGCCTGTAGGTCGGGATAAGATGAACCATACAGTGATCAGATAGTCCCAAGGCTGCACAGGGGACAGAGTGGTATGAGTCCTTTAAAACAGTGTAACAATGGTCCAGAGTGTTAGTGTCCCTGGTCGGACACTTAATGTGCTGTTTATATTTTGGCAGTTTGTGGCTGAGGTTTGCTCTGTTAAAGTCCCCCAAAACAATGAGCAAAGAGTCCGGGTGTTTTTTCTCCATGTTGTTTATCTGCTCAGCCAGGTGTTGTAACGCCTCATTAACACGCCTGAGGGGGGATGTAGACTCCAACCAGAATAAATGAGGAAAACTCTCGTGGAGCATAAAATGGTTTGCAGTTTATGAATATCTCCAGATGAGGACTGCATGATTTGTTTAGAACTGTGACATCAGTACACCAACCTTCGTTAATGTAAAAGCAGATTCCGCCTCCCCTCATTTTCCCTGTGAGCTCCGTTTCGTGGTCCGCTCAGTGCAGGAGAAATCCAGGTAGGTGGAAAGAAGTGTCCGGGATGTGCTCACCGAGCCAGGTTTCGGTGAAGCACAAGGCAGCAGATCTGTTAAAATCCGTGTTAATTGTGTTGAGGAGCAGCAGTTCGTCCATCTTATGGGCCAGAGAGCGGACGTTAGCCAGGTGACTAGACAGGAGCGCAGTGCGAAACCCCCACTGCCTCAGCCTGACGAGTGCGCTGGCTCGCTTCCCCCGGTGACTCCGGCGTCCTCGGCGTAATCCATAGAGAGCTGCTGCTTCTCCAACAAGTAGCTCTGGAAAACTTTTGCAGATCAATGAAAGCCGATGAAAAAACTTTACTGGTGGTTATTCCAATGTTTATAAGTTCTTCTCTGGAGTATGTGACCAGCGAAGGAGCACAAAAAACACAACAAATACACAAAAACAGAGAAAATACAAGAAAGCGAAGTACCGAGGCAACCATCCGCGGCGCCATCTATAGATAGTGATTTACATTGGTTCTTTAATGTGTTTTATACCACAGCAATGTGCAATTCTTGATTCTGTGTAGATTACAAGGACTCAAACTCTGTAACATGTGCTGTTAAAGGAAAACTAATCAACAACAGGGTGGTGTGATGTTGGGTGTGTGGACCGTTACCACCCTGAAGTTGATTATTTTCCAATAACAGCACATCCTACAGTGTTTTATTTTTCTTGTACCACAGCAATTTTCCAATGCAAATAAAAATAACCAATTATTTATGGTAGTTATTCAAAAATGGCATATCATAGTATGTTTATAATTTAACATACAAGAAACAAGTTAGTCCTTTTTAGCACTTACATCATAGCACCTATAAACAGTTGTTCCCTCACCAGCCTCTTATTTTTAAGTTTATAAGGGAAAAAAATCCAGCCTGTCAAGTTACTAAGAACCCAGAACAAGCCATCCATCTGAATGACTTCTCTATGTCTGAAAACTTAAAGTTGCAGCTTTACCTCTCACTGTTACAAAGCACTGACACTGAAGAGTCCTTCTAAAAATACTAAATAAACCTCCGCTCACATCATATCAACAACTACATACTTTATTTTTGTTCAGTCCAGTTATGTGAAGCATCTGCCATAACATTAGGTCCCTGTATAAGTTACCACTATAGTAATGATAACATGCATTAATCCATCCATCCATTATCTGTAGCCTATTATCCTGTTCTACAGGGTCGCAGGCAAGCTGGAGCTGATCCCAGCTGACTATGGGCGAGAGGCGGGGTACACCCTGGACAAGTCACCAGGTTATCTCAGGGCTGACACAGAGACAAACAACCATTCACACCCACAGTCAATTTAGAGCCACCAATTAAACTAACCTGCATGTCTTTGGAGGAAACCCCCGGAGGAAACCCACGCAGACACGGGGAGAACATGCAAACTCCACACAGAAAGGCCCTCGCTGGCCGCTGGGCTCAAACCCAGGACCTTCTTGCTGTGAGGCGACAGTGCTAACCACTATACCACCATGCTGCCCAACATGCATTAATATAAACCTGTCATTTGAATTACAGCTGGAACTACCTTCAGCGCTGCTTTTATAAAAAAAAAAAATAATAATAATCTTTTCATCAGTCAGATTTGAGAATCGAACAGTGCTGTGGTATAATTTTCTATAACAGCAGCGTAGTGCCAAATCACATCATTTCTATGCTAAAAGCTGATTCAAAGATGTTTTTTCAATTTTGTTAATATTTGATTAAAATGAATAGGGGGGAAAAAACATATGCTCAAGCTTTGTGTAAGGAGAAGGTTTATTTAAAATTTATGGAAGGAGAACCCAGTGTGTATGTGACTCCACAGTGTAACAGCCAAAGGTAAAACTGCTCAAACTGCTGTGGTAGGAGTTAATATATAATCAAACAGGATATGCTATTACAAGAAAATAGTCAATGATATCAAATTAACTTCTTTTTTTCACAACAGTACATCCAGATGTGTTGTATTCCTCTTCTCATTACAATCACATTTATTTTCTAAATACATTTACATATACTGTACGAGGAATTAAACCTCAGCTTTTGGTTAGAAACAGACCACATTCAGCACAATTACATCTGTACTTGTGATAAGTGTGCATATCATTTATGAGCTACAGTGGTGCTTGAAAGTTTGTAAACCCTTTAGAATTTTCTATATTTCTGCATAAATATGACCTAAAACATCATCAGATTTTCACACAAGTCCTAAAAGTAGATAAAGAGAACCCAGTTAAACAAATGAGACAAAAATATTATACTTGTCATTTATTTATTGAGCAAAATGATCCAGTATTACATATCTGTGAGTGGCAAAAGTATGTGAACCTCTAGGTTTAGCAGTTAATTTGAAGGTGAAATTAGAGTCAGGTGTTAATTTGAAGGTGAAATTAGAGTCAGGTGTTTTCAATCAATGGGATGACGATCAGGTGTGAGTGGGCACCCTGTTTTATTTAAAGAACAGGGATCTATCAAAGTCTGATCTTCACAACACATGTTTGTGGAAGTGTATCATGGCACGAACAAAGGAGATTTCTGGGGACCTCAGAAAAAGCGTTGTTGATGCTCACCAGGCTGGAAAAGGTTACAAAACCATCTCTAAAGAGTTTGGACTCCACCAATCCACAGTCAGACAGATTGTGTACAAATGGAGGAAATTCAGGACCATTGTTACCCTCCCCAAAAGTGGTCAACCAGCAAAGATCACTCCAAGAGCAAGGCGTGTAATAGTCGGAGAGGTCACTATGGACCCCAGGGTAACTTCTAAGCAACTGAAGGCCTCCCTCACATTGGCTAATGTTAATGTTCATGAGTCCACCATCAGGAGAACACTGAACAACAATGGTGTGCGTGGGAGGGTTGCAAGGAGAAAGCCACTGCTCTCTATAAAGAACATTGCTGCTCGTCTGCAGTTTGCTAAAAATCACGTGGACAAACCAGAAGGGTATTGGAAAAATGTTTTCTGCACAGATGAGACCAAAATAGAACTTTTTGGTTTAAATGTGAAGCATTATGTTTGGAGAAAGGAAAACACTGCATTCCAGCATAAGAACCTTATCCCATCTGTGAAACATGATTAGGTAAAACTGGGGGCCATATGTATATTATCATGTGATATTTTATGCCACTCTCGATAAATTAAGTTTTAACTAACTAAACTAACAAACTAACATGGTGGTGTTAGTATCATGGTTTGGGCCTGTTTTGCTGCATCTGGGCCAGGACAGCTTGCCATCATTGATGGAACAATGAATTCTGAATTATACCAGTGAATTCTAAAGGAAAATGTCAGGACATCTGTCCATGAACTGAGGCCCTGTCCACACGGCAGCGGATTCAGGTGACTCCGATACAATTGCTTATCGTTTAGGCCTGGCGTCCACACGGCACCGGCGTTTTGGGTGCCCAAAACGCAATCTTTTTGAGAACGGGTTCCAGAGTGGAAAGATCTGGCAACGTTGCCGTTGTGAAGTCGTCTGGATGAGTAGAACGGATTTGTTTACGATGACATCACAACCACATGACTGTGAGTGCTTCACGCCGGGTAGAAGTGTAACGAACTCGATGCGAGTTGTCAACAAATCCTATAACTTGGTTCATGAAACGCGCTTACAAAATATTTTCACTGTGAATATTTATTGTATAATGGTGCAAAGTGAGAGAGAGAGAGAGACTCTGCCCTTAGGGCAGAGTCAATCCCGCCAGCAAAAATAGGGAAAAAAAAGGAGCGATCTCACCTCTTCAGATGTTGGTTTAAGTCCTACAATACATTCCTCAAAAAGGGCGTAGAAGAGCAAATTAATCCATCAACGTGTAGCATTCAATTTATTCTGGACCATTAAAGACGCCGCCTTCCGCGTAGAATCATACGTCATCCTCGCCGCCATATTGGATAGGTCAAAGTGGAGAATAAAGATTCATGTGCTGCGTTTAACTGTACCAACAGGTTTACCGTCCAAATGAGATCACATGGGATTACCTTTCACAGGTGAGAAACAACAAATTAATCCATCAATGTGTAGCATTCAATTTATTCCGGACCATTAAAGACGCCGCCTTCCGCGTAGAATCATACGTCATCCTCGCCGCCATATTGGATAGGTCAAAGCGGAGAATAAAGATTAGCTGCATTTAACTGTACCAACAGGTTTGCCATCCAAACGAGATCACATGGGATTACCTTTCACAGGTGAGACTGGAAAAATACTTTTCATTGTATTTGGTCATTATAATGTAATTTTACAAACAGATTTTCCTGACTTTGTGGCTAATATGAAGTCTCGCGCATAATAGTTTATGCGCATGCGTCCTTACTTCTTCTATTGTTCTGGTGTCTCCGAAGGGACCATCTTACAGCGCCCCTAGAGGTGTGGCATGTGTATTGCATCGTTTTCAGCAAGCATTGCGTTGCCATATGGACCTGATATTTTACTGATCGTTGCCCATTTGGACGCGATATATTTTTAAATAACATCTCGTTGCCGTTGTCGTGTGGATGTAGCCTGAATCTCAAGAGAAGGTGGGTCATGCAGCAAGACAACAACCCTAAGCACACAACTCGTTCTACCAAAGAATGGTTAAAGAAGAATAATGTTAATGTTTTGGAATGGCCAAGTCAAAGTCCTGACCTTAATCCAATCGAAATGTTGTGGAAGGACCTGAAGCGAGCAGTTCATGTGAAGAAACCCACCAACATCCCAGAGTTGAAGCTGTTCTGTACAGAGGAATGGGCTAATATTCCTCCAAGCCAGTGTGCAGGACTGATCAACAGTTACTGGAAATGTTTAGTTGCAGTTATTGCTGCACAAGGGGGTCACACCAGATACTGAAAGCAAAGGTTCACATACTTTTGCCACTCGTAGATATGTAATATTGGATCATTTTCCTCAATAAATAAATGACCAAGTATAATATTTTTTGTCTCATTTGTTTAACTGGGTTCTCTTTATCTACTTTTAGGACCTGTGTGAAAATCTGATGATGTTTTAGGTCATATTTATGCAGAAATATAGAAAATTCTAAAGGGTTCACAAACTTTCAAGCACCACTGTAAATATTTATACAGTACATACATACATAATATTATGTACTGTATATAGATATGTGTAAAGTACAATACATGCACTATATATTTACAAATGTGTACAATCTTTTGTTATTACATGTAACAGTTATTCCATGAAATCGAGTCGTTCATGAGCTGATAGCCAACGAGATGCGTAGCGCAGAGTTGGCTATAACCCATGTACGACGAGATTGAGTGGAATAACTGTTTTATTCTATCCACATTCACTGGATTTTGAGAAACAGAACATTTTTTTTTTTTTTGAGAATTCGATAAATAAAAACTTTATACAAAACGTCCAACAAAATCATTTCCGCTGAGAATGTAAACAAACTGGCGAAATGACAGCAGCAATTTGTGAAAAATGCTATAATGATAATCCTTGAAAAATAAAAAAAGATACGTTCTTCCCATGAGGGTGGCACGGTGGGATAGTGGTTAGCACTGTTGCCTCACAGCAAGAAGGTCCTGGGTTCGAGCCCAGTGCCCGATGAGGGCCTTTCTGTGTGGAGTTTGCATATTCTCCCCCGTGTCTGTGTGGGTTTCCTCCGGGTGCTCTTGTTTCCCCCACAGTCCAAAGACATGCAGGTTAGGCGAATTGGTGGCTCTATATTGACCATAGGTGTGAATGGTTGTTTGTCTCTATGTCTTAGCAGTGCGATGAGTGGCAACTTGTCCAGGGTGTACCCCGCCTCTCACCTATAGTCGGCTGGGATAGGCTCCAGCTTGCCTGTGACCCTGTACAGGATAAGTGGTTATGGATAATGGATGGACGTTCTTCCCATCAAATACTTTTATTATTTTGTTGCTTTTTTTTATTTTTCGGGTTTTGTTTTCGAGTCGAGTTTTTATTTCAGCAACAGGTTGGTTCAGCAACACGCTCCACTATTTTGTTTTTCTCTACTCACGGTATATGAGTTGATAGCCTAGTACTAGAGTAGCCAATCAGAGCGCGCGATTGCTCATATCCAGTGAATGTGGATAGAATAACATCTCATCTCATTCTCATCTCATTATCTCTAGCTGCTTTATCCTTCTACAGGGTCGCAGGCAAGCTGGAGCCTATCCCAGCTGACTACGGGCGAAAGGCGGGGTACACCCTGGACAAGTCGCCAGGTCATCACAGGGCTGACACATAGACACAGACAACCATTCACACTCACACCTACGGTCAATTTAGAGTCACCAGTTAACCTAACCTGCATGTCTTTGGACTGTGGGGGAAACCGGAGCACCCGGAGGAAACCCACGCGGACACGGGGAGAACATGCAAACTCCACACAGAAAGGCCCTCGCCGGCCCCGGGGCTCGAACCCAGGACCTTCTTGCTGTGAGGCGACAGCGCTAACCACTACACCACCGTGCCGCCCAGAATAACATATTATATACAAAATAACAACATCAACATAGTATAACTTTATTCAAGATTATCTCTTGAAAAATGGTTTCAGAAGGCTTCTTTGGATAGTTAAAGGTTCTTAGCTTCCTAAAATGGTTTTATTTGGAACCCTTTTTGGATCTGGTATGGAGATCCCCTTTAGGCCTGTAGATTCCCTTAGTCAAGCCTTAATGGTATTCGACTTAAGCTTTTTTACTAATGAGGTTCAAATGGAAAGGATGCATCAGAAACAAAGATGCTCCATCATAGACCTCTCACATCTCACTAGCCATCTTTCAGATCTGTCACAAAGTTCTCCAAGTGGTTTTATAAGGAGGAAATCAGAAAGTTGCTGTCCCCATGGCAACTGGACAGAGAGAGAGAGAGAGAGAGATTTAGGACCCAGTCGGAGACTGCAGACAGGTGGCTATGACTCACTACAAAGGGAGACACAGTTATCGTGTTCTCCTCCTTTTATTCTCTCTCCGTTAGCCTGATTATGGTTGGGTAGATAAGTGGTTACAGAATTTTACACGATTTACAGCACTCTTTAGCACAAGGCAGATCCTCTTAAGTTCTTCTCGCTTTAAAAGTTTGTGCTTGTTTTCATACTCCACTCATTACTTTGCCCTCTTTAAGAGTGGAATCACAGGCGTAATGACTTCAGTGAGTTGTTACTGGTGGGTGCTTTCATAGGATACAGTATCAAATCCAAATTAGTTTTATTGCTTTAGCTGACAAGTCTCATGCCAGCTCCATTTCTGAAACCCCCCTCTGCACCCTAAGTTGCTTGGGAAGGCTATCTATTTCAGTGGGTGTTTCCACCCAGGTGACTGGCAGCCTACTGGTCTTGTTGGGGAATAATAAGACACTCCAGTAGGCACTAAAGAGAAGACTGGGGAGTTTAGCATGTAAGTGGCCAGGTGTAATAAAATAGCACAAGTGTGGTTCTAAACATTGCTGGACTGCAGTGAATTTAGAACCACCACTTACTGAGATAGAGGGCAAGAGTGTGGCATTTCCCCATTTGGCACTGCACAGAAAACAGATAATTATGGCTCAACTAATCACTGCTGACCTGGAGAATCAGCAAGTCGGTGCACAATGAAATTGGTCACTTTTAATTTAAACACAGTGGAACATGCAATGGACCGTTAACAACTCCTTTCTGTCCTCTCAATATCAAACCCTGATTTCAGCTTAATGATACTGCAGATTCTCTCCATTTTATAATCGGAGAGGTTTTATATATACACTTACTGGCCACTTTATTAGGTGCACTCATACACCTGCTGTTTTATACAGTTATCTGGATCCCTTGACAGCAGCGCAATGCATAAAATCATACAGATCGGGGCGTCGTGGCTCAGGTGGCTAAGGCGCTGTACCATAAATCCGGGGACCTGGGTTTGATTCCGACCCGAGGTCATTTCCCGATCCCTCCCCGTCTCTCTCTCCCAATCATTTCCTGTCCTGTCTCTACACTGTCCTATCCAATAAAGGTGAAAAAGCCCAAAAAAAAAATCTTTAAAAAAAAAAAATCATACAGATACAAATCAAGAGCTTCAGTTAAAGTTCATTTCAAACATCAGAATGGGAAAAATTGTGATCTCAAAGTGTGACTTTCACTGTGGCATGGGTGTTGGTGTCAGATGGACTGGTTTGAATTTTTCAGAAACTGCTGATCTCCTGGGGTTTTTACACACAACAGTCTCTAGAGTTTACACAGAATAGTGCGAAAAACAAAAAAACAGAGTGAGCGACAGGTCTGTGGGTGGAAAAGTCTTGTTGATAAGAGAGGTCCGAGGAAAATGGCCACATTGGTTTGAGCTGCCAGGAAGGATATAGCAACTCATATCATCACTTTTTACAACTGTGTTAAGCAGAAAAGCATCTCAACAATGCAACAGCAGATCACATTGAGTTTCACTCCTACCAGCCAAGAACAGGAATCTTAGAATCAAGAACAAGTTTCTATTAAAGTGGCCAGTGAGTGTACAGTATATTTAACAGTTATTCCACGAAATTGGGTCGCATATGAGCTGATAGCTGATGAGGTGTGTAGTGCTGAGTTGGCTATAAGCCATGTACGATGAGATTGAGTGGAATAACTTTTATTCTATCCACATTCACTGGATTTTGAGAAACAGAGCATTTTTAGTTTTATTTTTTTGCAAATTCGATAAATAAAAACTTTATACAAAATGTCCGACAAAATCATTTCCACTCAGAATGCAAACAACCCAGTGAAATGACAGCAGCAATTTGTAAAAAATACTATAATAATAATAATTATTGAAAAATAAAAAAAGATTCGTTTTTACCATCAAATACTCATCTCATCTCATTATCTCTAGCCGCTTTATCCTGTTCTACAGGGTCGCAGGAAAGCTGGAGCCTATCCCAGCTGACTACGGGCGAAAGGTGGGGTACACCCTGGACAAGTTGCCAGGTCATCACAGGGCCGACACATAGACACAGACAACCATTCACACTCACATTCACACCTACGGTCAATTTAGAGTCACCAGTTAACCTAACCTGCATGTCTTTGGACTGTGGGGGAAACCGGAGCACCCAGAGGAAACCCACGCGGACACGGGGAGAACATGCAAACTCCGCACAGAAAGGCCCTCGCCGGCCACGGGGCTCGAACCCGGACCTTCTTGCTGTGAGGCGACAGCGCTAACCACTACACCACCGCGCCGCCCCTTAGCTATTTCTGTTTCTTTTAAATATTTGAGAACAAAGTGATATATCTGATATGATGTGCTCTGCCATTTTGTTTTTCTCTACTCACAGTATATGAGCTGATATCCTAGTAGTAGAGTAGCTAATCAGAGCGCACAATTGCTCATATCCAGTGAATGTGGATAGAATAATATATCACACATACAGTGGTGCTTGAAAGTTTGTGAACCCTTTAGAATTTTCTATATTTCTGCATAAATATGACCTAAAACATCATCAGATTTTCACACAAGTCCTAAAAGTAGATAAAGAGAACCCAGTTAAACAAATGAGACAAAAATATTATACTTGGTCATTTATTTATTGAGGGAAATGATCCAATATTACATATCTGGGGTGGCACAGTGGTGTAGTGGTTACCACTGTCACCTCACAGCAAGAAGGTCCTGGGTTTGAGTCCAGCGGCCGGCGAGGGCCTTTCTGTGTGGAGTTTGCATTTTCTCCGCGTGGGTTTCCTCCGGGTGTTTAACTAGGTTCTCTTTATCTACTTTTAGGACTTGTGTGAAAATCTGATGATGTTTTAGGTCATATTTATGCAGAAATATAGAAAATTCTAAAGGGTTCACAAACTTTCAAGCACCATTGTGTGTGTATATACACACACACACACACACACACACCAGCAGTGCCACTGCAACAGAAGAGTGCGCTCTTCTTTTTAATTAAGGGGATACAATCAGGTCATTTTGTTCTAGTTAAATAAACACTAAAATGTTTGTGCTACTCTAAGGCATACATAGTATGTGCAGCCTCAGTCGATCAGACTCCATTCCATGTGGAGAAAAAGTGCTGAACTGAATTGCTATTTTAAACCCTTCCGTTCCGTCTGCAAATCTTAAACATAACATTCATAGTCAACTTGGCAGAAATTGGAAACATTTATAGGCACAATGTATCAGGGTGAAATTTAGACATAGTGGAGGAGAGTGGTGCTTCGGTAACTTTGCTTTATGTGAACGGCAGATTGAGCTGAGCTCTGCTGCTATAATTAGATAAAAATGTAAATCATACTATGGCACAGTGATGATATATTTCCACACTGCTTTATAGAGAAATGAAAATGATAAAACAGTTTCCTTCCACAAAGGCAACTGTTAAATGCACAGCGTGACCTCCAGAATTATTGGCACCCTTCATTAAAACGAGCAAAATGAATCTGTAGAAAAATAACGCATGCAATAAGGGTTTTTTGTTGTTGTTGTTTCTTTGTTTGTTTGTTTTCCAAGGGCCACTTTTGATTTTTAAAATTGTATGTTTGAGGGACGTAAATTTATGTTCCCTTTTTTTTTCCTGCAAAACATTTGTTTAAAATTACCCTTATAGTATATAATGTGTGCCAGTTAGCCTGGAGAAAACTATAGTCTCTTCTTGTAATGTCTAACAAGGTTGGAGACTCTTGTAGAGAGATCTTAGGCTACATCCACATGACAACGGCAACGAGATTTTTTTTTTTTAAATATTGCGTTCACATGGGCAACGGATCAGTAAAATATCAGGTACATATGGCAACGCAACGCTTGCTGAAAACGATGCAATACACATGCCACACCTCTACGTGCGCTGTAAGACGGTCCCATCAGAGACACCAAAACAATAGAAGAAGTAGACGCACGCACATAAACCCCTTCTTCTGTAGCATCAGCCACATAAAGTTTTGATTATTAATCAGTAGCGTAAAACGAAAGACGCAGAAAGAGGAATGAATGGGGGTAGATGGAAGCCGGTACGCCAACATTCTGATATCCTCCAGAATTCTTTAATGGTCCGGAATAAATTGAATGCTACACATTGATGGATTACTTTGTTCTTCTACGCCCTTTTTGAGGAATGTATTGTCGGACTTAAACCAACATCTGAAGAGGTGAGATCGCTCCTTTTTTTTTCCTATTTTTGCTGGCGGGATTGTTTTTGTTTTTGGAAAGTGCACGGGCGATGTGCGGTTTGGTACTGCTTCTGCAGTGTTTGGACTAAAGACTCTGCCCTAAGGGCTATTCTCTCTCTCTCTCTCTCTCTCTCTCTCTCTCTCTCTCACTTTGCACCATTACACAATAAATATTCACAGTGAAAATATTTTGTAAGCGCGTTTCATGAACCAAGTTATAGGATTTGTTGACAACTCGCATCGAGTTCGTTACACTTCTACCTGGCATGAAGCACTGACAGTCATGTGGTTGTGATGTCATCGTAAACAAATCCCTTCTACTCATCCAGACGACTTCGCAACGGCGCCATTGCCAGATTTTTCCACTCTGGAACCCGTTCTCAAAAGATTTCGTTTTGGGGCACCCAAAACGCCGGTGCTGTGTGGATGCCAGGCCGAAACGATAATTTTATCAGATTCACCTGAATCCGTTGCCATGTGGACAGGGCCTTAGTCCACACTCCTCCATGCAGAATATTTTAAACTCCTTTGTATACTTAGGTTTGTGCATTTGGACTTCCCCATTCACTTCAGGCCATAGATTTTCAAAAGCATTCAGATCTGAGACTGAGATCATTGCAATACACTGATGTTGTTGCTTTCTTTAACTATTTCTGTGTTGATTTAGAAGCCTGTTTGGTTCATCAGCATGTTGAAAGCTCAATCTATAGCCTGAACCGTTTGGGCTGAAATATCCTGGTATTCAGCAGGAGCTTTTTTTTTAAGGTGCTATTTCTTGTATGCAGTCCCCTTTTAACATGCTGATGTTGCTCTTAACCACGACATTCAAGTGCTGCATCTTCCTTTTGACACTGTTTCAGACATGGGAAATTTTTTGTTAGGACCCTAACTAAACTATGCTTAATGTTATTTTCTAAAGAGATTATGTATTTTTTAATATTAATTATCTAATTTGTGCAGGTCAACAACCTTTGTGTTGAAACTGATCTGTTTCATTTGTAGTAATGAATGACAAATGTGTGCAACCCCCAATTTATACCCCAGAAAAAAAGGACATGGTTAAAAGCAACAATGGAGATCCTACGGACTGAGAGCAAATTAATTTGAATTTTTTTTTTTTTTTAGAATCACCATTTGTTTTCATTTATTTTATATATTTGACAGGGGTGTCAATAATATTGGTATATACCAATATTACCAGTCAAGTACCAGTCAAAAGTTTGGACACACCTTCTAATTCAATGATGTTTCTTTACTTTTATTAATTAAAGGGTAACTGAAGGCATTTTTTTATTATCAAAATTCTATTTCTCTCATTTTATTAAATATAGGAATGCATTTCTGACAGCTATTTTGTCACTGCTATAGCAAGTTATGAGTGTTTGAAATATGCTATGTAATATATCAGTCCATATATCAAAGCAGTGGCCATAAATGAGATTCGTTGAGACCTGTGTGAGACATCGTAGGACAGAAGTAAAACATACAGCAGAAATCAAAGTGGCCAACATCTGCCAATGTTGTCAAAAGACGCGCACGCCCTCTTTCAAATGCTGATGTAATCAAACTGGAAGTTTTGTTTGTTTTGATAGCAATCAGGAAAGTTTGAAAAAAGTAGGCAGTAATCGTTTTAAACTCGTTTTTGTGCAATAGTTGTTTGGAAAACAGTTTTCAAAATGGCGGCGCTGACACCTGGCTGACACTTCACATTTCAAAGTCTTGCACAAGTCTCGTGAAGATCGCGTGGATAAGCGAGGCCTGCCGTGGACCAAACAAACTAAATTCAACATGGCTAAAAACCAAATAGGCCGATAAGTATAATATTTAATTGCAAATAGTTGCTAATATGAGTCACGATATAAGGTTACTAAAACCGAAAGCGTAATTGAATAACACATTAATTAAGAAATAAAGCAAGTTTAAAAATGACTTCAGTTCTCCTTTAAAAGACACTTCATGTCACTAAAATGGTTTGTTGACGGTGTAGTGGCTTGCCGCTTTATGTCCCAGGACACCCTCAGGTCTGTGTTATCTTCTGGCGCTCCCTTTTAGTTATGCTGTCATAGTTATTCTTGCTAGAGTCCCTGTTGCACTCAGCGCACAATGTATACTATTCTTAATTATTAGGTGACAATGAACATACCTAACAACCTATGTCTGTCTCTCTCTCTCTCTCTCTCTCTCTGTCAAGCTACATGTCAATCCTGAGACACCAGTGATGCTCTTCAGAGCTGCCTGATCCATCCTGATGCCCTACTTCTGGCTGAGGTTCTCATCGTTTCACTCCTGTGGAGGACAGCCCCATATGGGCAGTTGAAAGATACACTTGGAAGATGCTCTGGACACTTACAGTTTTGCTATGATGGTTTAGGACTTCAACTGCCATGATAACTTTAGGACTGCAGTTGTCATGAACTCAAGTCTCCATCAATGAACAGTTGATAACTTCAACAAAATATACTTCATTTTAAAACTATAATGAATTTACTGTTTACACAATTGCACTTTTTGACCATAGAGGACACACTTATAGAAGTGAATTATTTATAATCATGCTATCTGTTATTACCCAGATGAGAATGGGTTCCCTTTTGAATCTGGTTCCTCTCAAGGTTTCTTCCTCGTGTCATCTCAGGGAGTTTTTCCTCACCACCATCACCTCAGGCTAGGATAAATTTATTAGTTCATATGTTTATAATCTTTATTTTTCTGTAAAGCTTCTTTGTGACAATGTCTGTTGGTAAAATCACTATACCGATAAATTGACGACTTGAAACATATTTTGATTTTTTTAACACTTTTTTTGTTTACCGCATAATTCCATACATGTTCCATAGGTTACTTTCATAGTCTTGATGTCTTCAGTATTATTCTACAATCTAGAAAATAGTCAAAATATAGAAAAACCTATGAATGAGTAGGTGTGTCCAAACTTTTGACTGGTACTGTATATTTCTGAAAATATTATTACTTAGTCCCAGTGAGCTCTAATCTAATGTGAGCACAAAAGTAAATACTTTCTCTGATTTGAAGTTTTTATTAAATTAGTGTTGAGAACTCTAATACATACGAAATAATAGTACTTGGAAGGAAGATAGATAGATAGATAGATAGATAGATAGATAGATAGATAGATAGATAGATAGATAGATAGATAGATAGATAGATAGATAGATAGATAGATAGATAGAATTTATTTTCAAAATGACCCTACACATAACAATGGACAGTTAGAATAGTTTTGAACAAAACTGCTGTCCAAATATTCAGGCGAGTCTGAAACTTAATAATTTTCAGGACATCAGCAGGGGGGGCGGCACGGTGATGTAGTGGTTAGCGCTGTCGCCTCACAGCAAGAAGGTCCTGGGTTCGAGCCCCGGGGCCGGCGAGGGCCTTTCTGTGTGGAGCTTGCATGTTCTCCCCGTGTCCGCGTGGGTTTCCTCCGGGTGCTCCGGTTTCCCCCACAGTCCAAAGACATGCAGGTTAGGTTAACTGGTGACTCTAAATTGACCGTAGGTGTGAATGTGAGTGTGAATGGTTGTCTGTGTCTATGTGTCAGCCCTGTGATGACCTGGCGACTTGTCCAGGGTGTACCCCGCCTTTCGCCCATAGTCAGCTGGGATAGGCTCCAGCTTGCCTGCGACCCTGTAGAAGGATAAAGCGGCTAGAGATAATGAGATGAGATGAGATCAGCAGGGGTGAAGAATAGGAGGCACAGTAACATTAAACTAGCACCTGTATGTTCAATCGAGCTGAAATTATATTGATTTATTGTGCATTTTTGATGATAGTTTTATTTGGAAAAACACCACCATCAGCTAGTGAGCTTTCAGTGGGTATTTGACAGGGTTAGCACTGAGCTATCATCCTGAAATTTGAATGGCATGTCCTCCTCGTGACCCTCTAGGAGTGTAATAATGGATTACACTCACCTGCAAGTACTGCTCTTCTGCATGACCTCAGCCCTGTGGTAGCCAGAAAGCTTGCAGAATCCGTCATTACTGTACACTATAGGCCACTCGACGATCTGAGCATTACCCAAGAGAAAACTGGTCTCTGCAAAAGAAAGAGGGAATTAAACTTAAATAATGTACAATAGAGATCCATAGTCGTGCCACTGGCACTGTTTGATAATGAACACCTTCTCAGAGGCATTATGTGGAGGCAAAAATGACAAAAGAGTGCACAGCAAGCACCTGGCATTTGAATATGAATATTACAATCCAATAAAAGAAATATTAACAAGAGCTCCTGCAATTAAGTCGTTAAGATCTGATCTGTTCGGTTATTTCCTAGGAACTCTTACGTCCATTCCAAATATGCCCATACCATTATGTTCATGGTGGCACGGTGGTGTAGTGGTGAGCACTGTTGCCTCACAGCAAGAAGGTTCTGGGTTCGAGCCCAGTGGCCGACAAAGGCCTTTCTGTGTGGAGTTTGCAGGTTAGGTTAACTGGCTACTCTAAATTGGCCATTGATCAAGCTTGGAGAGGGATGGGCTCCGCCAAGTTTAAATGCCCTAGATATACCTAAATGCCCTAGATATACCAATCATGGACTGTTAAAAAATGTCATCAGTGGTGCCTCTATGGCCCTTGCTGGCTATGGGATGAAGAAGATTATGCTCATGGTTGCACCAGTGCAAGGGAAAACAGTTCACACTCTCATGTATGCAAACAGACACACACACACACATGCATGCAAACATTCCATCCCATGTTCAGCACCTCACAGTGTTGGTTAATTCTAACTCTTTACTGAAATAACGTCAATCATTTCAAACTAATTAATGCTCTAAATAGCCAAACGTATACAGTAATTGCAGTTTTGCCATCACAACAAATGAAGCCAGAGGCATCTGCGATAGTGACTGAAATAATACAATAGGAAGGAAAAGAGGACTGATGGAGTAGAAGTACTCCTAGTAAAGCTGAGCTCAGCCCAAAAACGAATCCTTCTAAAGCACAGCCTTAAAAATAGATGAACAACAAGGACATTTTGGCAGAAGAGAAAATACCAGTGCGCATTCTGTAACAGACACATCAAAGAGTATAAATATTCTCAATTCAGCTTGGTCATAAGCCTCAGTGCAGAGAGTCAACCTGCTGAGTTGCACCCAGCCAGGAAGGAAAGGTGGAGGGAGAATGAGAATGACAGAATAAGAGAGGTAAACAATGAGAAATAGAGAGAGAGGTAGAAGTGGCAAGAAAAAAGCAGCGCTCTTGACAGCCATTAGTGGTGGTGGCTGCTTTTCTTCATGGTTGAATACATTCTATTCTGTCCATTCTCCACCTCCCACTTCTGCGCAAGCCTGGCTGTAAGGGGGAAAGTAAAGCGATGGATGCATGCTGGGGCCTTATGACAGAGACCTCCACAAGCAGGACTCAAGTATCAAGTTATCATGGACCAATAGGAAGCAAGCATTCCTAAAGGGCCTGGATGATCCAAATCTTGCAGATAGATTCAGTCCCTGATATACATCTCTATCTGAACAAGCAGACCCTCCTTGCTAATGGAGTCACTTCCAAACATGAACCAACACTGCACGGGGAAAGGGCAGGACAGCAGAACAGAAGTGCATTGTAGAAGAAGCATGAAAGAAGGGTGGGAAGCCCAACACTAGTGATGGCCCAATACTTGATAAAGTCCAGATTACATCCTAAGCGCACAGTAAAAATAACAAGGCTTTTGCAATCTAGAAGTGATGCATGCAGGCCCGCAGTGTATAACAGCCAGGTTCAGATTCAGGACTCCCCAAACCTCACATAAGCCTAAACCAAAGTTTTCCCCCTTATTTTTCTCCTTAATTCCCACCTAAAAGTTAGGTCTTGACTATTATACAACAGCTACCAACCTGGGAGGATGAAGGTTATCACACGCATCCTGCAAAACATGTGAAGCCAGCCAACTTCCTCTTTTCAAACTTCTTCACAGGCCGGCATAACACACTTGAAGGAAAGCGCTATCACCCTTTCCCTTTCCTAGTGTCCCTGTGATCAGTGTTGTAGTCAAGTCACTAAACCTTGAGTCCGAGTCCAGTCTTGAGTCCCCAGTGTTCAAGTCCGAGTCAAGTCCAAGTCATTAAAGAAAATTGAGTTGAGTCCGAGTCAAGTTCACTATTGATCCGAGTCAAGTCCGAGTCGAGTCTACTACTGATCTGAGTCAAGTCCAAGTTGAGTCCACTATTGAGCCGAGTTGAGTCTGAGTCAAGTCCAAGAATAACACTCCAACCGTACCATTTAACAGTGGCTATTGCTGCCTTTATGTAGGCATATCAGGTGAAAATTCAAATTCAGTCTAAATTGCTTATAACTGGTCTCACTGAATTCAGAATTGAATGTAGAACATACTTTTTACATAATTAAAATAATTTTATCCGTTCTTGAGATATTACAAATCAAAGATTGAAAAAATGGCTTAATTTTTAGAAAACTACTGTAATATTATGTATATTAGGATAACATGGTCCAAAATGGGCCTCACTTTTCTATTTTTCAAAATATTTACATGGAAATTGGCAGGCACACAGATGGTTGTATACTGAATGCAAAGTTTAAAAATTAGTCAAAACCAATTATGTAAATTAGTATTTAATTTGTATTAATTATGCTAATTAGGTAAAATGTTAAATCGGTACGCTCTCTTCTTTAAAGTTTCACCAAATTACCTTATTTGTGCAATATAAAGCTGATCTTAACAAATACAGTTATAAAATATGCATAAATAAGCATTGAATGTCACACATCTACCATTCTCTATCAAAATAAAAAAGTAAAAAAAGAATATTTCTAATATCGTTTGTGCTCTGTAGGCCTTTGTATATCTAAGCAGGGCCTACTAGTGTTTATATGAAAGAATATAAATTATTATTTCAATTAATATTCACAGCTTTCAAGGCAAACCTCAAAAAAAACGTGTGAGCCACATCCAATAAACAATTCCATTTAATTGAATTGAAATTGACACTCGCATTTCTGACTTTTTTTTTTAAATCTCATTCTGACCACTAAGATCTCAATATTTTTCATCAAAACAACTACAGTTATATTCTAAAATGGTTGTTTATTTACATTTACAGTTTTATTTTAAAAAATAAGTAGGCAAAACTGTGAAAACTCACTTCAAAATCTCCCGTGAATCATAACAACAAAACTAGCTGATGGAAAATTTTGCTGAATACTTCATCAGAAACAGTGAGAGCGAGAGAACATCCCTATAAAAGTTATCTGATTGATATTCACAAGTAATCCAGTTGGAAATCGATCAGAAGAGAGAGAGAAAGAGAGAGAGAGAGAGAGAGAGCCTGAGCACTTTCCCATGACTCAAAAAGCACCGGCAGTTTCCCGATGTCATGTGAGCAGAGAGTGTACTCTGTTGTACCAACTTCAACCTGCCGTTACTCCCAAAGTACTGAACAGATCTTAAAGAGATACATTTCTTTGGAAAGCAGAAATAAGCTTTTTAATGATAGTACTCATGATATACAGTGGGGCAAAAAAGTATTTAATCAGCCACCAATTGTGCAAGTTCTCCCACTTAAAAAGATGAGAGAGGCCTGTAATTTTCATCATAGGTACACTTCAACTGTGAGAGACAGAATGGGGGGAAAGAATCCAGGAAATCACATTGTAGGATTTTTAATGAATTAATTGGTAAATTCCTCGGTAAAATAAGTATTTGGTCACCTACAAACAAGCAAGATTTCTGGCTCTCACAGACCTGTAACAACTTCTTTAAGAGGCTCCTCTGTCCTCCACTCGTTACCTGTATTAATGGCACCTGTTTGAACTCGTTATCAGTATAAAAGACACCTGTCCACAACCTCAAACAGTCACACTCCAAACTCCACTATGGCCAAGACCAAAGAGCTGTCAAAGGACACCAGAAACAAAATTGTAGACCTGCACCAGGCTGGGAAAACTGAATTTGCAATAGGTAAGCAGCTTGGTGTGAAGAAATCAACTGTGGGAGCAATTATTAGAAAATGGAAGACATGGGGGCGTCGTGGCTCAGGTGGCTAAGGCGCCATACCATAAATCCGGGGACCCGGGTTCGATTCCGACCCGAGGTCATTTCCCGATCCCTCCCCGTCTCTCTCTCCCACTCATTTCCTGTCCTGTCTCTACACTGTCCTATCCAATAAAGGTGAAAAAAAGCCCAAAAAAATATCCCTAAAAAAGAAGAAAGTGGAAGACATACAAGACCACTGATAATCTCCCTCGATCTGGGGCTCCATGCAAGATCTTACCCCATGGGGTCAAAATGATCACAAGAACGGTGAGCAAAAATCCCAGAACCACACAGGGGGACCTAGTAAATGACCTGCAGAGAGCTGGGACCAAAGTAACAAAGGCTACCATCAGTAACACACTACGCCGCCAGGGACTCAAATCCTGCAGTGCCAGACATGTCCCCCTGCTTAATCCAGTACATGTCCAGGCCCGTCTGAAGTTTGCTAGAGAGCATTTGGATGATCCAGAAGAGGACTGGGAAAATGTCATATGGTCAGATGAAACCAAAATAGAACTTTTTGGTAAAAACTCAACTTGTGTTTGGAGGAGAAAGAATGCTGAGTTGCATCCAAAGAACACCATACATACTGTGAAGCATGGGGGTGGAAACATCATGCTTTGGGGCTGTTTTTCTGCAAAGGGACCAGGACAATTGATCTGTGTAAAGGAAAGAATGAATGGGGCCATGTATCGTGAGATTTTGAGTGAAAACCTCCTTCCATCAGCAAGGGCATTGAAGATGAAACGTGGCTCGGTCTTTCAGCATGACAATGATCCCAAACACACCGCCCGGGCAATGAAGGAGTGGCTTTGTAAGAAGCATTTCAAGGTCCTGGAGTGGCCTAGCCAGTCTCCAGATCTCAACCCCATAGAAAATCTTTGGAGGAAGTTGAAAGTCCGTGTTGCCCAGCGACAGCCCCAAAACATCACTGCTCTAGAGGAGATCTGCATGGAGGAATGGGCCAAAATACCAGCAACAGTGTGTGAAAACCTTGTGAAGACTTACAGAAAACATTTGACCTCTGTCATTGCCAACAAAGGGTATATAACAAAGTATTGAGATGAACTTTTGTTATTGACCAAATACTTATTTTCCACCATAATTTGCAAATAAATTCTTTAAAAATCAGACAATGTGATTTTCTGGATTTTTTTTTCCTCATTTTGTCTCTCATAGTTGAGGTATACCTATGATGAAAATTACAGGCCTCTCTCATCTTTTTAAGTGGGAGAACTTGCACAATTGGTGACTGACTAAATACTTTTTTGCCCCACTGTATTTTTATTACTGTCCATGAACGTCAATTATTTTTCAAAGGGATGTTTGTCTTTTGACCATATCAGGAGCTTCAAATTCAAAACATGTACATGGGAAATGGTGGCACACCTGCTCAAGTGCTGAAAGCTTGACCGAGGTCATGGAGGATAGCAACGGTTACTAAGCATCAATTGAACAAACAAATAAGGCAGTGCTTGGGATCAATCAGTCAGTGATTCTGTGATATGGTGACGCTCCACAAGTCATATGACCATTTATTAGTTAAACACCTGTGCAACTCTTTCACCTTAATAAGAATAGCAGGGGTGAGTTCCAAACTTAATAATCAAATTGGACTAGTACATGTACAATAAAATGACCATGTATCATTTCACAGATATTTCTGGCTCATAAAGTAATGCCCAGTGGTCTATCTGTAGACGATGCACATATGGCTTAAAAAAATAATAAAATTTAAAAAACCACAGTGACTCAGGCTGCTATTGATTCAGAAAAGTCGTGTAAAGTTTAAATTACATTTACATTATTTCTGTCTGAGAAAATGATGCAATTACAAGTAGACTGGCTTTCATATGTTTCAAGTGTAGGTCATAAGAATTTTCCCCGACACCCAATTATTTTTGCTGAGTGGACTGAAAGCTACTGAATTCAAATCACAAACTTTCAGTTTTATTATTTATTTTTTTTTAATAGAACAATTTAGGGCCACATGGCCCTAAATTCTCTGCTATTTTTTCCTGCTTCAACATGATCCAATTCAAGATACTACGTCATGCATCATGTGGTGGGCTTTCCCCGTTGAGGTATACCTATGATGAAAATTACAGGGTTCTCTCATCTTTTTAAGTGGGAGAACTTGCACAACTGGTGACTGACTAAATACTTTTTTGCCCCACTGTAAAATATTCAAGAGTTAAGCATTGACAGATTTGGAAACTTAAATGAGTGTCTATATGCACAATATTCACAGCACAGCCAGCAAGCATCTGATATGCCTAGTTTATGTGAAACCATTTACTGCGCGCGCGAGAGAGAGAGTCCGCTTAGTGTGCACGCGCTGTCCGGAGCATGCACGAGAGTCGATCTGATGCACGCGCCAAGTGTGACACTCTTGCATGAAATTCATACAAAAATTAGATATAAATATCTTATGGCAAATTATTATGGCATGTTACAAAAAATAAAGAAAAAATCAGAGCCCTCATCTCCAATTTATGAGCCTGAATGCAGTTAATGTACGAGGCCAAGTCCAAGTCATCAGTGCTCAAGTCCAAGTCAAGTCACAAGTCCTTAAAATTAGGGCACAAGTCGGATTCGAATCCGAGTCCTGGACTCAAGTACTACAGGCCTGCCTGTGATTGACACTGGAGGGAGAGTACGTATGTCCCTCCCACCCAGAGAGCACAGACAATTTTGCTGTCTTTGACTCCTCGTCCCAGATAGCTGTGGCATCATCAGTATTTGAACTCTCAATCTTCAGAGGATAGGGTAAACACTTTGTGCTACCACAAAGCCAAACCTACATTTTTAACTCATCTCATCTCATTATCTCTAGCCGCTTTATCCTGTTCTACAGGGTCGCAGGCAAGCTGGAGCCTATCCCAGCTGACTACGGGCAAAAGGCGGGGTACACCCTGGACAAGTCGCCAGGTCATCACAGGGCTGACACATAGACACAGACAACCATTCACACTCACACCTACGGTCAATTTAGAGTCACCAGTTAACCTAACCTGCATGTCTTTGGACTGTGGGGGAAACCGGAGCACCCGGAGGAAACCCACGCGGACACGGGGAGAACATGCAAACTCCGCACAGAAAGGCCCTCGCCAGCCACGGGGCTCGAACCCGGACCTTCTTGCTGTGAGGCAACAGCGCTAACCACTACACCACCGTGCCGCCACATTTTTAACTGACAGATTTTATTCAAATCATCCTATTCCAGTGTCCCACTTGGACCAACACCAACTTACCCAGGGGGCAAAAATGACATATTGAGATGATATTGCAATTATATTGCTGTGTATGGGGTGACACAGTGGTGTAGTGGGTAGCACTGTCGGCTCACAGAAAGAAAGTCCTGGGTTTGAGCCCAGTGTCCGACAACGGCCTTTCTGTGTGGAGTTTGCATGTTCTCCCCATGGCTGCATGGGTTTCCTCCGGGTGCTCCGGTTTCCCCCACAGTCCAAAGACATGCAGGTTAGGTTAACTGGTGACTCTAAATTGACCGTAGGTGTGAATGTGAGTGTGAATGGTTGTCTGTGTCTATGTGTCAGCCCTGTGATGACCTGGCGACTTGTCCAGGGTGTACCCCGTCTCTCGCCCATAGTCAGCTGGGATAGGCTCCAGCTTGCCTGCGACCCTGTACAGGATAAGCGGTTACAGATAATGGATGGATGGATGCTATGTATGGTGATTTGGTCAAAATTTGCTTTAGGGATCATGCCAGTGCCACAAATTATCAACACACCCATGAAAAGTTGAACCTCTAAGATCAATCAGAATGCTTACAGAACTCATCAAGTTATACTTTTTTAAAGGATCTATTTGCATATTGAAAGCTTCTGCATTATTGTGATAACATTTAATAAACAGTGCCTCATTCTCTAACTGTGGTGAAAGAAAAATCAGGGACAAAAAGTGATGAACTCCTAAAAACGGACAATACAGGTGAATTTCAAGCCACAGTAGTAGCAGTGTGTTATCTGTATGCATTACCCAGCTCAGTCGACACCTGTACCTTTACTGAATTACCTCAATCTATCTTAGTTTCTCAAGACATCACTGTCTTCTCATGCCAGCTGATGCCTACTTAAAATAAACCTTTAATGTATGCACTAATTGCGAGTCTGGTCCCAGGTGAAGCTCAAGGCACTCGTTCTGCACATGCAGGAAGTGCTTTCTGCCTCCAGATGGGATGCTGGCAAAAGCTTATCATTTGTATTGTGAATATGAGCCATATTGAGAGAGATGAAAGACACAGCACCATGGGTTCTGGCTCCATGTGGGAGGCCAACAGGCAGCTCTCCATCGCTGGCAGTTTGTTAAAAAAAGAAAGAAAGAAAGAAAGAAAGAAAGAAAGAAAGAAAGAAAGAAAGAAAGAAAGAAAGAAAGAAAGAAAGAAAGAAAGAAACATAGGTTTCCTCATATAGACACATGTAGTTTGCCAAGCAATTGATACAGATATTAAGTAAATATTCTATAAATGGCATTATGGGAAAGTAAGTCATGGAGTATCTTCATTGGTTTCGCACATATATCACTCAAAAAACCATAACATGGACTCTGAACTCTTGAGCTGTTCTAATCAAGTCAGATAAAATAATAGGCCTTATTTCTCAAACATGCATTCCTTATTTTCTCCTGTTTCAATTGACCCTTTCCATGTGTCAGCATTTCATAAGGAAAAGGGTCTGCTGGCATGTGCCAAAGGAAATAGCCAATGCCAAGAAGTTAGCAGACTGCAGTGAGATGGGTTGTTGAATTATCTGTATACATTCAATCTCCCAACAATCTCAAAATTAGTCATCACCTAGATCTAAAAAGTAAACATTTCCTCAGGTCTAATATCATGTCTAAGCTCACTTTTTTGTCAGCTGTACATTTTAAATCAGAACATATCCCTTTTTTGTATGCATTTGTATAACACAGTATTTTAAATCATATTCTACACTAAAATTAGCAAATAATATTTGTTAACAAGATAATCACAAGTAGGTGGCACGGTGGTGTAGTGGTGGTCACTGAAGGCCCTGGGTTCGAGCCCAGCGGCCAACGGGGGCCTTTCTGTGTGGAGTTTGCATGTTCTCCCCGTGTCCGCGTGGGTTTCCTCTGGGTGCTCTGGTTTCCTCCACAGTCCAAAGACACGCAGGTTAGGCTAATTGGTGGCTCTACATTGACCATAGGTGTGAATGTGAGTGTGAATGGTTGTCTGTGTCTACGGTATGTATCAGCCCTGCGATGATCTGGCGACTTGTCCAGGGTGTACCCCGCCTCTTGCCCATAGTCAGCTGGGATAGGCTCCAGCTTGCCTGTGACCCTGTAGGACAGGATAAGCGGCCACAGATAATGGATGGATAATCGCAAGTACACGTGGCTGACCAATCATGTGTCACTCTTCAAGATTTTTTGGATAATTAAGCAGTGTTTGTTTCCAAAAGTGTTTTTTTTCTTAAAACCCATTCATGTAGAGAACCACTTTATTTTAAGGTTCTTTGTTGAATATTTAAGGGTTCTTACAGAGGGGCAAACTGAAGAATGAGTCCCAATGATGGCACAGCCATCCATGGACTACTCAAGAGAACAACACTAGCAGTGCTCTCTAAGTGGGAGGGATGGTATTTAACAATTATTCCCCGAAATTGAGTCATACATGAGCTGATAGCCGACGAGGCGCTATAGACCTCTTGCAGTCACATGACCGAATCCCGGCTGGAATGTAAACAGCCGCCATTTTGTCAGTCAACAACACAGCTGAATATAACCAACGGACTACACGGCTCATTTTTCTAATGAACAGATAACTAGATATATGTCTAAAATAAACGACCTACAGATTAGTGACCCTTATCAATTACCGAACGTAGTTTTCACGACCGTGTCAGTGGATATTGAACTGCCAGAGGTGGAATACCCAGATGTGTATAATTACCTCATTAACTTTCCCTCGCTGTTCAGTGGTGAAGCACTATGTGCTTATAAATCTCTGGACAGTTATCTTTACAGAAATTCAGGATTTGTCAGCCCCCCTCAGATGTGGCATCTTGTAAACAAGAAAATAACAATCCTCACTGGACAGGTAAGTCACTTAAGTATTGAATACTAGTACTGATACTAGATATATCAGTAGTATCTAGTATAGCACTGACCAGCCAATTATAGAATAGAATAAGGTAATTCCAGCTGTAATTCCAAATCGTCCGTCTTGTTTACCATGGATCTGGCGTTGGAGAGGTAGAGGCTTGGCAGTGGAGGTTTGAGTGGCTGTTTTCTGAGCTTAGTCAACAGGCCGGCTCTGCAGCCTCACTTTTGCTTCCTCTCCCGACGCCGCCTCCTTCGCCTGCCAGACCCAATAACAATCCACGGAGACCCTGCTGGTCTCGCTATCTCGTCCGGAATGTTGTGCATGCGATGGAAATCGCTACAAACCGTCATTTTCTGCTGGAAACCAATGTCCAGTAAGTCCATACAGTTGTAGTGGATATTGAAGTCCGGTACAGATGAACAACATGCAAAAATACACACAAAAAACATAAAAAACGTGCACAGGTACGGAGAGCTTGTAGCCGCAGCATCCCCATCATGCGCCGCCATATGCACTATTATGGTTGAATATTTTATATTATCAGTTAGATCAAGTATCAGTAGTATATCACTATTACTGTATATATGGTATACCTGATAGCTGCAATCCATTTTGCACGCCTGTCAGGGTCCCGTGGCAGCCTACTGTCAAGAGCATCATGGGTTTCCCACACTTGAAAGGGAAGGACTCGGACACAGGATTCCACTCGTCTTATGTTTTATTGATTTTCAGTGGAGTTGACGTTGTAATAGAATTGTATATAGTAGGGTTTTCCAGAAGAAAAGGTAGAAGTAGAAGCAGAAGTAGAAGTAGAAGGCGGAAATATGGCATTTGACCGACAAGATGGCGTCTGTTTACAATCTGGATCGGCTGTGACGTCACATGCAAGTGGTCTATAGGCCATGTACGACGAGATTGAGGAGAATAATTGTTTTATTATATCCGTATTCGCTGGATTTTGAGAAACAGAGCATTTTAATTTTTTTTTTTTGCAAATTCGATACATAAAAACTTTCTACGAAACGTCTGACAAAATCATTCCTGCCTAGTGGACACTGAAACAAACCGGCAAAATGACAATAGCAATTTGTGAAAAATGCTATAATAATAATTTTTTTAAAAATTAAAAAAAGATACGTTTTTACCATCAAATACTTTTATTCCATATTTTGTTGTGCTTTTTCTTTGTATTTCTTGGGGTTTTGTTTTCGAGTAGAGTTTTTATTTCATCCTCGGTTGGTTCAGCAACACATGCCGCCATTTTGTTTTTCTTTACTCACGATATGCAAGTGATGTCAAAGCAAAATAGAAACCCAAATGTCGGCCATGTTGGTGGATATACAAATGTGGGGTCAAGTGACATTCCATACAAAACAGTCACATGTGCGCAACTCTCTTTGTTTTTCCACTGCTTTAAGCATTCTTTTAGCTTTGCCATATCTTTGTGCTGTATATGGTTGTGGTCACAACAGTGTTCGTGACCGTGGCGCGTTCCAATATTGTAGAATTCTGTCCGTGATTCGGAAAGAGGGCGAGGAAACTCTGAGACTTAGTATGGAGAGGACACGAGCACGGCTGAACAACATCAGCAAGGCTGATCTAACAGAGGCTAAAACCAAAACAGCTCGTGTTTGCTGTAATCATTTTGTCTCAGGTGAGATGCAAAAGCTCTCTCAATAATATCATGGAAGAATTTTATTTCGTGTTGCTAAAACTTTGCTATAAAATGAGTGTTCTCTTGTCGTGGTTCACTCGGTTGTTGTTATAATTTTAACACGTGTATTACCATTTCGCTTCTAGGAGCGCCAGCAAAATTATACGATAGAAACAATCCAGACCTGGCACCCACTCAGAAAATGGGCTATGTTTCGTCCAAGGTCGGACTTGATTCTTTGGAATCCAAACCAGATAGAACACAATATCTGGGTACTCGATGGTTGGTAGAAGCGTCTTATCTTCAGAAAAGTCTGACTTTTTAAAATAATGTGGGTCAAAACCACACATATCTACTCTTTGTATTGAATCTTCGCTTGACCGTTAAAATCGTGATAATACTGAGAAAGTTCAGCATTGTTTACAGACACACTTTCAGCGGCTGCCATCCGAGTTGCTTGTATATCCACCATCATGGCAGACGCTCATGATGTAGCGCATTTTGATCACATGGTTGCAAGTCATCTATATGAGCTGATAGCCTAGTAGTAGAGTAGCCAATCAGAGCATGTGATTGCTCATATCCAGTGAATATGGATAGAATAAATATATATGTTATTTATCAGCTGGGAGGTCCATATCGTGAAATACCGTGACCGAGGTCTTGAAAGTACTGACCGAGGCCCTCTGGGCCGAGGTCAGTATTCAAGGCTGAGGTCACGGTATTTCACCATACAGACCGACCTTAAGCTGGTAAATAATATATTTATTTTTTTCTTGACCAAATTCTAACAGAAAACAAGAGTTCCCGAAAGGGAAAACCGAGCCGAGCTGCCATTTTGAATCCTCATTCACAGCTGTAATGCAAATTGCTTTGTCCTTGGTATACAAGTGCACTTCCATGGCAGGAAAACAACTACATTTTGCTGCCTATGTAGTCCCCCATTTATACAAATAGGAGTCATTCAGGATTCAGCCATGTTTTTGCTTGGCGTTAGCAACAGTTACAGGTTTTTAGCTTTCTCCTGAAGTGTTTTATTTTATTTCTTCTTCCTCAGGGTAGTAAAACTCACTTTCACTGTGAACACTGTTGTTATCGCTATCCATGTTGTAAAATTAATGCTATTTTCCTGAGAAATGCTGGCAAAAATTTATAAGATTTTTGATAATCTTGTAAATAAATCTTATTAAAAAAAGATAAATGTTGACAAAAATTGCTACTATGTTTGTTGTTGTTGTGAATGAGCGAGTCGCCAGAGGTCCGTAACTGGGGCCCGTAACTGGGGTCCGTACCGCTCGCCAGCCAGGATTTGGACCGCGAAAAAAATAATACTCTTTATTCTCTGTCAAATCAGAGTGATGTTAGCCAATTGTGGGTGTCTGTGAGATCATATATGCAGAACAGGGTAGACGTCGCTTTCCTCTGAGCAGTAGTTTGAAAACATGCACTTGCTTACTTTGAAGACTTTGCCCTCTCCAGTTCATGTGATAGGAAGAGCTGGCTAGTGACTGCTGAGAGAGAGAGAGAGAGAGAGAGAGAGAGAGAGAGAGAGAGAGAGAACTAGGTCCTAGATTTAATCTTTTTTCTAAGTTAATAGTGCTTTTTGCTAATCTGATAAAATTCTGCTGTTATAAAATCCATAAAACACGAGCCAGCCATTTTTCAAGATATTTAGCTTGTTTTATCAACACCCAAGGCAGCCAGCGTTAACACCCCATTACACATTAATCTTTCATCTCAAACAGTTCTCTGTAGCACCGTTAAGTCAGCAATCATAAAAACAGAGTTCACCAAGTTTATCAAAGGAGTGAAAATGAGGTAAGTTCAGGGGCGGACTGGCAATCTGTGCGTTCTGGAAAAGTCCAGAACGGCTGTCCGGTCTACGGCCGTCAGCCCTGTTCAATAACCAAAATTTTCAGTCTATCAACTAACAACAGGTGGCACTAAGACAATTTATCCGTCAATCATTATTCCATAGGCCTAAAAGCCAACAAAGAAGAGTAACGTTAGTGTCTGTCAACAGAAAGATGGCAAGCAGAAAACGTAAGGAGAAAGGTGGATGGGAAAAGTTAAAACAAAAGCAAGTGAAGTCACTTGAAGAAGAGGCTTCAAAATGTAGAAAGCTCACAGAGCTTTTTGGCAGCAGTGCAACTGCAAGCAGCAGCAGTAACGTTCATGTCACATTATCACCGAGCGAGACTGAGAACCAGGTGGACATTCAACCTGACCAACCGCATGCTGATGATGATAGTCACGATGAGGGGCAGGCAGCTGAGGGAATTTCACCAGAGGAGGTGGTACCGGTAAGTGACAACGACATAAAACCATAGCATAAATCAGGTTACGTAAAGGTCACTCATAGACCCCTCTCATAGTAGGCCAATCTTCTACTGGCTGGATTTGCGGTGTGATGATGAGAAATATGTGGTTTATTGCTGTCAAAACAAACACGTAACTACCAAGCAAGCCAATTATAAATAGATAGGCAAGCACAAATGGCCGCGATTTCAGATGTTCACCTCTGCATAATTCATGCAGATTAGGCTCTTTACGTTCAAGAGAACCAAAGCTAGCCTATCATTAACCAAAAGTTTGAGGGGGAGAAGTGTTTTCCATTTTGGCACTATTTATCTTTGTCTTCTCTTTCGTGGTGCGATGTCTGTGGAATAGGCTACAAATGTTGTTTGAAGGATGATTGGTTGAATGGTATCATAACTAATCACAGCAGCATTGCATTGTGCAATTTGTTAATAGCCTAATTTTAGATCTGTTTGTCAGGCTTACCTACCAAAAAATCAGCATAATATTAAAACTATAAAATGTGTCAAGCAGGCCAGTTCTTACACAGAATAGACCTAAAAGGCTAAAAATGTAATTGGGATTTAGGAAAAACCTCCAAATCTGTTTTATTCTTCTTGTTTGTAGCCTAGGTATCAAATGCTATGTTTATCCAAAGTTTTGGCTGGTTTTTAAAAATAGAATTTTGAGGTATAAGTACAGGCTTAAAGGCTGTCATTCCAAATAATACTATTAAACAAATGTTAATCAAGCATATGTCAGTGCACAGTGTGAAGGGTTTCCCTAGATGCCATTGCATAGTTTAGATATAATCAACAATAGCATTAGCATCCAACTTCATCTTTTCAATTGCTTGTTTATTCAGGTTGAAGATAGTGGCAGCTCAAAAGATGACAGGGAGAGTCCAGGAAAGTGCCAGAATGAGGGATCAGTGCCCCAATATTTCAGCCGCCCCAGTTCAGACAGTTACAGCCTGGAGCAGTTTTTCAGTTATCACCCCCAGCAAAAGCCCAAAAACCTGTTCATCTGTAAATGGGTTTTGTTATGACAAAAAAAATGTTATGAAAATAGTTCATCTGTGTGGGTTTTGTTATGACAGACAATATACCACTAGAGCACTATAGTATAGTATAGTATAGTATAGTATAGTATAGTATAGTATAGTATAGTATAGTGGGCCTATTTGGGGGGAAAGTCCAGGGCCATTTTTTGGTCCCAGTCCGTCCCTGGGTAAGTCAGTGTGTTTACATGCACATAGAGAAAATCGAATTTCTGCCGTAGCTCGACTGAAATCGAAGTTCTAAATGCCATGGAAACACTTTAACTCGGCTGAAATCAAACCGAACTGGATTTCTCGTAATCGAGCTACGCGACCTAGATTATGCGATTGTAGCCGAGCTACTTAGTGCATGTATACCCTATCGAGCTACGTAGTCCAGCTACTTACTTCAGCACTGCCCCTTCCGGAAGTGACGAGTGACGAGACCACAAGCGGGAAACACAACAGCTTCAGTCGGCATGACAACAGTAGTAGAAACGTGCACTTCTGGAGCAATGAGGAGATAGAGTTCATGCTCATTCAGCTTAAGGAGTTGAATATATATATATATATATATATATATATATATATATATATATATATATATATATATACACACACACACACACACACAGTATATATACATATATAAAATATATCTCAATGCTGCTGTCCTCGTCGTCGTCGTTCTTCTTGTGAACACGGAACTGATAACTTTATTTATACTCTTGAATAGCTCTTCTTCATGATGACAACCGGAAGTGTACCAACACGATGTGGCTCGGGTGCACAATGTACCTCACACAATAGCTCGATTTCCTTGTGTGCATGTAGGATTGGATTTCTCTGGCACCCCTGCTGGGACCCTTAGCTCGATTTGGATGTGCATGTAAACGCACTTCTCCTGTATAATAATACCTTCCTTTAAAACAGTGATGTAACCCAGCAGTCGTACATACATCTGAGGGGGTTGATGTCTACAAGCAATGCCTCAGAAGCAGAGGGAGACGCACAATAAATCCCATTAAATAAAATACACCTGCAATTGCACTTCACATTTTAAGTGTTAGTGACCTTTGTGCATGTCAGCAAAGCAAGGGGTATAGACAATATAGCACAGAGTTTTTAAGATGTTAATAAATGAAACATCCAGAGAGCCAGACCTCCTCAACAATCAGGAGCAAACAGGAAGTGACAACATCTCGTTAAAGATTTCCACTTGTCCAGCTCACTCTCTGCCCCCTGTCATTAGTTTCCTTCATTCTTCTTTGTCTGGCTATTGACAGTAGGTATCTTTTGCTTCATTGAAAATATGTCTCTGTGACTCCAAGATTTTTTTAGTCTTTTTGATGGATACATTTCTACCTCCAGCACTCTCTCCTCTTGGCTTGTGTTTTTTCTCACACTCTTGTAAGACCTTGGATTTCCTTTTTTTTATCCTCCCCCCACATCCTCTACTCTAACGGTGCAACTCATCCTCCTCTTCATTTTCAATGTCTCCGTCTTCATTCATGTGTGTGCGCGCCACACACTGTGCCTTCCAAAAGAGCAGGCTATGGATTGCCGGGGAGGCCACATGAGTGAAAAGAGAAGGATGAAATGCCAGAGATAAGGAGACGATGATAAGCAACTAAAAAGACAAAGATTAAATAAATGCAAAAATAAAAAGAAACAAGAAGTCTGAAAAAAATCAACTCCACTTTATACCTGATTCTCAAGCACTCATTGTTTCATCGTATTTAATTTATCTAGGGAACGGGAATCTCTCGTGTCCTCCATCAGTCACAGCTATACATGCTCTCAGCGCTGACACTCTCATTATGTTACCGGTCACCATCACCTCTCCTTAAATAAACACATGGACTCAAAAAAGTACTGGAAGTCCTTCTGCTTTGCGAAGAAAAGATTATGTAAAGGTTAAAAAAAATGCTTCAGGCTGACATTTGTTTTGTTACAGCTATGTATGACTTTTGTCTCAAAATGTACCAAAACACCTGGTCTATGGCCTTTCCAAAGGACTAATACAGACTCATTTCCACAAAACGTTAAATAAGAAGACAAACAAAGCTGGACTAACCACTTTACAAGGAAGCCACATCCATGTTATGCTGAAGTATTAAACTGCACAAAAGGGAGTATACAAAGTGCAGCAAAAAATAGGTAGAAACCAGGCTTGTAGTACTCGAGTCTGACTCGTGCCCAGACTCGACTTGGACTTGAGCACTGATGACTCAGACTTGGATTTAGACTCATGTATTAATTGCATTCGGACTCATAAATTGGAGATGAGGACTCTGATTTTTTTCTTTATTTTTTTGTAACATGCCATAATAACTTGGCATAAGATATTTATAGCTATATTAATTTTTATACTAATTTCGTGCAAGAGAATGCACAGTCACTTGTTCATACGTCATGTTCAGGAACAAACTAACGTTTATGGCGCTAAAATGCCTGGAGAGAAGCCCCTAGGATTGTCCGCTTTGCTTATACAGACTTCTCGTGCAGTGGAAAAAAATGCACTGCTATATGTTCCATATGTAGAAGAACTATCGAAGGAGACGACAGGGACGACCTCGAACTTCAATCGTCATTTGGTGAGACTCCACCCAGAGCAGTAAGTGACGCGCTATGATCACTGCTCTGTTGGTAGCAAGGCTTGCTTGCTGACCGATGAACTAGCGAGTGTTAACCCTCTCTTATGTTATTTGCCCTGTTGATAGTGGGCGGGGCTTGCTGAGTGATGAACAAGCTTTTTATCTGTAGCTTATTAACTAAAATGGGGTAGTCAAGCAGTAACGTTAGTCCAACATGGTAGCAGAGACAGTTTCACATAAAGACAGCAACAGCCACCATCAAATGGTGCAGTTGGAGTCTTGTTCTCAGACCCGACTCGGATCAAAGTGGACTTGACTCGAAATTTTCTGTAATGACTTGGACTTGACTCAGACTTGAACACTGGGGACTCGAGACTGGACTCGGACTCGAGGTTTAGTGACTCGACTACAACTCTGGTAGAAACAACAGGACATCAAATGTATTCAACAATTTTCCAAGTTCAATATAATGATGAGATTTTGAGGGGTCGAGAAGCACTTTAAACTTCCTAGTTAAGCCTTCATTTAACATTTGAAGTGAAAAACTATTAAACTATTTGACAAAATTCCACATACATTGATAAAAAGCTTTTGAAGCATTTTAAAGGCCAGGGAAATGAGTCAGAACACCAAATAAACCTCTGGAAAACAACCAGCATTTTAAACTGAATCTAGACAATAACTACACACAATAATTAGTGATTGTTAGCCACACATCAACTTTAACATCACTAATTCCACAGCTGGACTGCTGCAGAGTTTCATCTATATGTATTGTGTTTATACTTTTTTTGTCAACTTCTTCTTCTTTAGTGTTCTGCCTGATGGCAGGTTCACGTTTCTAGGGAAGAATCACAGTAGTGGTTTCCCGTTGCCTTCTACTGGATTTTTACAGAGGTTTTCTTCTCTCAACCATTCACACACACATTCACACTTATGGGCAATTTAGAGCCACCAATTATCCTAACCTGCATGTCTTTGGACTGTGGGGGAAACCGGATCACCCGGAGGAAACCCATGCAGACACGGGAAAAACATGCAAACTCCACACAGAAATGTCCCTGTCAGCCACTGGGCATGAACCCAGAACCTTCTTGCTGTGAGGCAACAGTGCTAACCACTACATCACTGTGCCACCTTTTGTCAGCTTACCATCCATCCATTATCTGTAGCCGCTTATCCTGTTCTACAGAGTCGCAGGCAAGCTGGAGCCTATCCCAGCTGACTATGGGCGAGAGGCAGGGTACACCCTGGACAAGTCGCTAGATCATCGCAGGGCTGACACAGAGACAAACAACCATTCACACTCACATTCACACCTACGGTTAATTTAGGGCCACCAATTAACCTAACCTGCATGTCTTTGGACTGTGGGGGAAACCGGAGCACCCGGAGGAAACCCACACAGACACAGAGAGAACATGCAAACTCCACACAGAAAGGCCCCCGTCAGCCACTGGGCACGAACCCAGAACCTTCTTGCTGTGAGGCAACAGTGCTAACCACTACATCACTGTGCCACCTTTTGTCAGCTTACCAGTATAATTATTTTTTTTAATTATGTTTCTACCTGAGCAGTTTTTCAGACACATTCTAAACCTCGTCCTAAACTACAGGGCACATGGTCACTACTGAAAAGGTAATGAGACCTTTTTTTTTTAACCTTATGATAAATCAATACATAATGTCTTAGTGGTAAAGAAATAGAAGCACTGACTGTCGACTTCCTTTAAGTGTGTGTGTGTGTGTGTGTGTGTGTGTGTGTGTGTGTGTGTGTGTGTGAGAAGCAGAGGAAAATAAAAAAGATAGCCCTTTCTGTACTGGTAACCGTGTGTGACATCTGCTGGTAAGTGCCTCTAAATGACGGTGTCCAGAAAAACCTGCACACTAAAGCGCTGACAGAGTTCAGCTGCGTACGAGTCCTCATAGACGAGACATAAGTTTCAGATTGACTGAAAATAAATATAAAACTAATAAACAAAAGCTAAACCGATTACATTAATAAATACAAACGTCGCACTGCATACACCTCCTGCAGTTTTACGCACAGCTGATGGAGGACCTCAGCCCAAAGCCTTTAATTAAAAGTATCTGTTTATTCCAGAAACATTTACATTATTTCCAATTTCTTTATTCATTAGTGAAGTACACACTTTTGGGGGATTAATCAGAGCTCCTTAAATCGCATCAGTGTGAACATGGAGAAACCATCTAGAGCACTTTCCCAGTAGATGTCACACATGGTTACCAGTCAAAAGCTCTTTTTTTTCCCTCTTTCCTCTGCTTTCTACACACACACACACACACACACACACACACACACACACACACACACACACGTAGACAGGTCGGAAGGGAAATTCACAGTCAGTCATCCTTCCTGAAGTAAATATCCGCTTCAGCTTGTTATATTCCTATCATCCGTTGCATTGTTCCATTAAAAGTCAGTGAAAAAGTTCAGATGGACTGAGAAATGATCTTGGGTGAGTTTCCCAAAAGCATCACAGAACAAAGATCATCGTTAAATGGTAGAGTGAGCAGAACAATGAACACTCTCTCCTAGTTAAGATGCTCTTAGTGTTAAGAGGCTTTTGGGAAACCCACCGCTGTTCTGGTGCTCTGCTCGGTAGTAAGCAGATCTCACAGCTCCTCTCACACACACTTCCTCCACTCCTTATATGGAAATAGCTCTTCAGAAGTGGAAAGAAGATGAAGGGACTTGAGGTTTAATCAGAAGGACTGACTTACTTACTCTACTGAGGAGGCATTTATAGAGCAGGTTCACTGCAGCACCACAGCCAGAGCAACAAGCCACTGTAACACTAACACTGTCACACTCACTGCATCACACAGCACTTCAAATCTTGAAAAGTAAAGAGTGAAAGAGTCATTTTCATCATGTATCTCTTTTGAATAAGAGAACCGACAGCATTGTCGATATTTCATACATTTTTTTCAGAGAGAACAAAACTAATTTATTCAACACAACCCATTATTATTATTATTATTATTATACTAATATGAATAATAAGTATCCTTATGATGATGATGACAGTGATTATTATTATTATTATTATCCATCCATCCATTATCTGTAGCCGCTTATCCTGTCCTACAGGGTCGCAGGCAAGCTGGAGCCCATCCCAGCTGACTATGGGCGAGAGGCGGGGTACACCCTGGACAAGTTGCCAGGTCATCACAGGGCTGACACATATTATTATTATTATTATTATTATTATTATGTTGTTGTACTCATATGAATAATTATCCTTATGATGATGATGATGATGATGATGACAGTGATTATTATTATTATTGTTGTTGTACTAATACAAATAATAATTATCCTTATGATGATGATGATGACAGTGATTATTATTGTTGTTGATATTATTATTATTATTATTATTATTATTATTATTATGCCTGTTGATGCGTGTATTATTTCTTGTTTTTTTTATTTACTAAACTTTCTTGATAGTGTAATATATTAATATCACCAGGGGGAAAGCTTCATAGACATAAATAACATTAATAAGAAGCGCAAAACATTTGAATTTGGGATTGTAATCAAACCTATAACCCTGTTTCCTCCCTCAGAGGTAAAGCAGAGAGCTTGGTGCTTTAATGGGCTGAATGACTATAAGATAAAAGACTAATTATTTCTAATTATTTATTTAACTAATTATTTCTATGCTGAGCAAGAGCAGTGCCTTCATCCTGTAAATGTCACCATTCTGAAATCAGCACAGATGCAAGGCAAAAAGTAAGTTTCTGTTTTCCGGTGTCCTTTTTGAACCAGAATATTAAACATGATCTGAGTTTAATTCTTGTCCCAGTTGATCTTTTTTTTTTTTAAGACAGTTCCTATCTTTGGAAAAGGCTCAACACGTTAAAATGTAAAATGGGATTGTAGTGTGTTAAGTGTGATCACCCCGAGGAGAAATGCAGATGCCCTGAGGACCCCATGCAGTGCCGCGTGCCTGATCGCATCCCTGCGTTCTGAAGAAAAGGAGTGCGCTTACCGCTCGAGCGTCGGACGATGTTCTCCAAAAAAGTGTTCTGCGGCGCCACCAGTCCTCTCCTTCCCCCGTGCATTCTGCGCTCAAGCTACGAGGTCCCTCACGCTTGCACACTCTGTCGAAGCTGATCGCGGAAAAGAAATGGACCGGCCGGGGATGTGTCGGCGGGATGGAGAAGACCATGGTAACGCTGCGCCCTACCTGGCTTTTACACGAGCTCGTCTGTAGCGCGGACACTCTGCCAGGCTTGGTGAGCTCCGCGCTCCCCAGCGAGAACGCGCGTGCGCACTGAGAGAGAGAGAGAGAGAGAGAGAGAGAGATGGCGCAGGAATCTCCAGCGCGGTGCGCGGTGCCATGGAGACGGAGCGCACGCGACGCAGTCTCAGACACGTGCAGGGGGGGGAACAGCTGGAATGACACATCTGTCGCAGAGAAATGTGTCGACCCTGCCTCGAGCGGCATTAACTACAGACCAGATGTCTGATCAAATGAAATGTTTTATGAACCATAAGTCTACTGTGTGCTGCTATTATGCGCAACGTGATGTCGCGGGTGTGGCACCACTTTATTATATACAGAATAAAGTTTGCAGAAAGAATGGCCACGTAATGACATTACTGTATTACTTTCCTAGGTGTTCTGTGGCTCCTATTACTTATACTATTACTGGTCAAAATTCCATACAATGATTTAAATATATGACATAGAGGCTGCGGGGGTGGGGGGACGACAAATTAAATGAACACCGACATAAAGTGTCTTAGTAAGAAGTTGGGCCAACACAAGCTTCTCGAACCGTCTCAAGTGGGAACACACAACCCAGTCCATTGCAGGACACCATGCAGATACACATTCACACCCGAGCTGTGAGGCATCAACTCAAACCCATCCATCCATTATCTGTAGCCGCTTATCCTGTTCTACAGGGTCGTAGGCAAGCTGGAGCCTATCCCAGGGCTCACACAGAGACAAACAACCATTCACACTCACAGTCAATTTAGAGCCACCAATTAGCCCAACCTGCAGGTCTTTGGACTGTGGAGGAAACCCATGCAGACAACATGCAAACTCCACACCGAAATGCCTTCGCCGGCCTCTGGGCTCGAACCCAGGACCTTCTTGCTGTGAGGCGACAGTGCTAACTGTTTGGGCGGCCTCACAGCAAGAAGGTTCTGGGTTCAAACCCGGCACCCAGCGAAGGCCTTTCTGTGTGGAGTTTGCATGTTCTCCCCGTGTCTGCGTGGGTTTCCTCCGGGTGCTCCGGTTTCCCCCACAGTCCAAAGACATGCAGTTAGGTTAACATGGGGCGGCTTTGGGCTGAAGTGCCCTTGAGCAAGGTACCTAACCCCTGACTGCTCCTCAGGTGCTCTAGTATGGCTGCCCACTGCTCTGTGCGTGTGTGTGTGTTCACTGCTTCAGATGGGTTAAATGCAGAGGATGAATTTCACTGTGCTTGAAGTGTGCATGTGACAAAGATTTCTTCTTCTAACCACTACACCACCTATCAACTCAAACCATATCAGCAAAATGCCGTCCTCCTCCTCCCAGTCACTATGCTTGATTTATTCTGCTGAATTACACTGGAAGACATTTTCAGGGGGCAGCACGGTGGTGTCGTGGTTCGCGCTGTTGCCTCACAGCAAGAAGGTCTGGGTTCGAACCCGTTGCCGGTGAGGGCCTTTCTGTGTGGAGTTTGCATGTTGTCCATGTGGGTTTCCTCCGGGTGCTCCGGTTTCCCCCACAGTCCAAGGACATGCAGGTTAGGTTAACTGGTGACTCTAAATTGACCGTAGGTGTGAATGGTTGCCTGTGATGACCAGGGTGTACCCCGCCTTTCACCCGTAGGGATCTGATTTGGGGTACACTTTAAAAAATAAAGGTGCTTCAGTGGTTCTTCAAATCTCTGGCTGGTTCCATGGAGAGTCAAAACTCTGTGATGAACCATTACATTATGCGAAAGGTTCTTCACATTGGAAATGGTTCTTCAGAGCCTGGCATTCTCTTACCATTTGCTGGTCAATGCACATAGGCTATGTTTACACAAATCTGTCTTCACTGCTCAAACAAATGGTTTAAATGGTTCTTTAAAGAACTGTTGCATGAACGGTTCTTTGAAGCCCCGAAAAAGGTTCTTCTATGGCATCGCCCTGAAGAACCGGTACTGGCCCAATTATTTTTTAGAGCAGGGGTGTCCAAACTGATCCATAAAGGACCATGTGGCTGCAGGTTTTCATTCCAGCCATGCAGCAGCACACCTGACTTGGCTCATTCAATCAACTGAACTGTCTTCACACAGTCAAATACTTGCAGCCACACCCACCCTTGATTAAAGGATGGGTGTGTCAATTGATTGAACACTCTCAGAAAATAAAGTACATTACTGTACCTTTAGGGGTACAGCAGCTTGTCACTGGAGCAGTACCCTAGGTACTTATTTGTACCATTTATAGACTGCTTGGGAACATATATGTACCTTTATGGCCCTATAAAGGTACACATAGTTACCTTGAGGTCCAATGAGCCTTAGGGGGTACGTTAGTGTAGATTGTACCTTGGGGGACAGAAATGGACTCCTACTGTACCCCTGTTTCTGGCAGTGAATAAGCCAAATCAGGTGTGCTGCGGCATGGCTGGAATGAAAACCTGCAGCCACACGGCCCTTTATGGATCAGTTTGGACACCCCTGTTTTAGAGTGTAGGCTTATTTAAGACTGACAGCTGCCACTCTGTGCCACTTACGCACAAAAAAAAAATAATATCACTCACTTTCTCTAATCAAGGCGGCACGGTGGTGTAGTGGTTAGCGCTGTCGCCTCACAGCAAGAAGGTCCTGGGTTCGAGCCCCGGGGCCGGCGAGGGCCTTTCTGTGTGGAGTTTGCATGTTCTCCCCGTGTCCGCGTGGGTTTCCTCCGGGTGCTCCGGTTTCCCCCACAGTCCAAAGACATGCAGGTTAGGTTAACTGGTGACTCTAAATTGACCGTAGGTGTGAATATGAGTATGAATGGTTGTCTGTGTCTATGTGTCAGCCCTGTGATGACCTGGCGACTTGTCCAGGGTGTACCCCGCCTTTCGCCCATAGTCAGCTGGGATAGGCTCCAGCTCGCCTGTGACCCTGTAGAACAGGATAAAGCGGCTAGAGATAATGAGATGAGATGAGATGAGACTTTCTCTAATCACAGCTTCAGATTAGAGCAGAGAAGCTGGGGATTTACACCTATAAAGGTCATTACAGAAAACTGTGCGCTTTCCTGAGTGAGGCTGCACTTGGATTTGGCTGTTTGCCTGCAGACTTATAAGTTTACTGAAACTGCAGGACCTGGACCATGTCTCCTCTTGTTTCTGTTTGTCGCTGCTGCTGCTGCTGGAGCTATTTCTGCCTAGTCTCCCTTGTTAAGTGGATTTGAACAGAGCCCCTATTGTTCCCAGCCCACTTCTGCCTAATATGGCATTCTGGAGGAAAAGCCCCAGTTTCCTGAAACGAGCGACGAGAGAAGCCGGCGGCTGAGTAAAGAGAGTGAGTGACGGACAAAATGTGAAACCCAAGCGTTTCAGGGTCGGACATGGAGTGTAGACAGTGACGGGATGAACGCTGGCGGACTGAGTGTGAATTCACGCGAGCGCGCGGCTGAAGGACGCGCCGGGTTGTCTTGGAAGCGCGTGAAGGGAAACCGTGGTGGCGGATTAGCGCGAGGCGTCTGGAGACATCCTGAGCGCTCGGACTGGCTGAACTGAAGGCCCTCAGCGGCTTGTTTGAACAAACCGAAAAGGACAGGGATTAAAGTATTCCGTGTGCTCGGATAAAGGAAGAGAGAGGGAGAAGAACAGCAGTCATGCCTGGCTGTGGTTCCCAAAGTAAGCAGCGGTCCGGGGCAGAGGACGGAGTGGAGAGCGCAGAGCCCTTCACTACTTCTGTTAAGAAGATGCTGAAATGTGTGGTGGTCGGAGATGGAGCGGTTGGTAAGACCTGCTTACTCATGAGCTACGCCAATGACGCCTTCCCTGAGGAGTATGTGCCGACTGTGTTCGACCACTATGCAGGTGGGACAAATATATTTAAATATTTCTAACTGTATTTACATTACGCACAGGGCATGTCCTATATCCAGTGAGCTCTCTCTCTCTCTCTCTTTAAACCTCTCTCTCACACATTCTTGTAATTCTATCATTGTGGAGACCCTTACTGACAATGCATTCCCCAGCCCCTTCCCTTCTAAACTAAATGCCTTGACCCCAACCCTAATTCTAACCTGAACCCTAAAACTCACCTTTACCCCTCCGACAGCCCTTTGAAGAACCAAAATGTCTTCACTTCCCAAAAATGTCTTTGCTGGGGGGGGAACCAAACAAAAACATAATCCGGTCCTCAATATGTAGCAAGTACGAGCACACACACACACACACACACTTATCCCCCACCATGGCTGGACAGGGCCCCAAGAATAGCCTTCTGATAGAGGAACTGTTTGTTACTGGATACACATAATCCTCAACATAGGCCTGAAGTGCACACCCAAGTAAAAACAAACAGCTGTGACCAAAATGTTTACACACAGCTCCGTAATATACAGAGTAAATTAAAAAAAAAAGATGGTTCTACTTGTTGATTACAAACTGTAAATCGTGCTATTATTAGTGGCAATATCTCCTGTCAGGCCTTTCGATTACATGAAACCTGTGACGGATAACGTCATAGGGTTAGGGTAAATTAAAAAGGCGCGCAAATTAAGGTCAAGCACCCGAAATATGCTCCCAAAAGTTTTTTTAAAAATGTTGATTAAATAAACTTGGCTGCAGTGTCTTGACTTCCTTCTTTAAAAACACCAAAATTGGCGAGAATTAGTACGTATTACTAATTAATTAGTATGTATTACTAATTAATTAGTTCTCCGTCAACGGCAATCGGCACGCCATGATTTCGTGCAGGAGCGAGACTCGCGTACCAGTGACCAGAGCGGGATTTCCACGTTAGTCTGTTTCACCACAGTAGTCTAAAATCAGATAGGCATACTGTAGTTTAAAGGCAGAATCAAAAAACAGGCAGTGATCGAGCAGGCAGGATATCCGAGGTAACACAATACTCACGGGCCAAAAACGCAAAAAGGGTCAAAACCAGAAAAGCAATACAGAATACAAGGCTTGGTAATGTTAGGTGCAGGGTACAGAGCGTATACTTCGCAAAGTCTGTGTGGTACTGAGAGTCCTTAGATGTACTGTGCAAAAGTCTTAGGCATATGTAAAGAAATGCTGTAGATCAAAAATGGCTTAAAAATGATGAAATTAAATGTTTCAACATTAAAGAACAAGAGTGCTCTGAGAGCATAATATCCCCTTCTGGCAACTATGCCATAACGCTGGTAAAATGTGACTGAATTTAATGAAATCGCAATATGCGTGTTACCGACATATAACAAAGAATCCTCTCAAGTTTCATGAAATTCCTCCAAAAATTGTGAGAGGAGTTGATTTCAAAAGGCGAGCACCCTTTCCTGGACGGATGGACATTGCCATGACATAATCCCCCTTCGGGCCTTTCAGCCAGTGGGGGATAAAAATTGTGAGGGAAGTTGATTTCAGAAAGCAAGACACCTTGATGAAATTGCCAAAGTACAAGTTTGTTAATAATCAAGGGCATAACTGGTAAAATTTGCCCTAATTAAATGAAATTTCAATATGCGTATAACTGTCATATAACAAAGCCTTTTGCCAAGTTTGGTGAAATTCCTCTGCAAATTGTGAGAGGAGTTGATTTCAGAAGAACGTACACCCTCGTGAAATTGTAAAAGTACAAGTTATTTAATCAAGGGTCAAAACTCTGGTAAAATTTTCACAAACGAAATTAAATCGCAATACGCGTATTACTGTCATATAATAAGGCCTTTTGCCAAGCTTCGAGAAATTCGTCCAAAAACTGAGAGAGGAGTTGATGTCAGAAGGCAGGCACACCTTCATGAAATTGTGAAAGTACAAGGTTGTTAATCAAGGGCCACAAATCTGGTAAAAATGCGACCGAATTGAACAAAAGAACAATATGCATACTACTGACATATAGCAATGCCTCTTGCCAAGTTTCATGAAACTCCTCCAAAAATTGTGAGTGGAGTTAATTTCAGAAGGAAAACACACTCATGAAATTGTGAAAGTACAAGGTTGTTAATCAAGGGCCACAAATCTGGTAAAATGTGACCAAATTTAACAAAATTACAATATGCGTACCGTATTACTGACATATAACAAAGAATCCTGCCAAGTTTTGTGAAATTCCTCAAAAAATTGTGAGGAGTTGATTTCAGAAGGTGAGTACCCTCCTCGGCTGAACGAAAGGACAGATGGACATCACCATGACATAATCCCCCTTTGGGCCTTTCGGCCAGTGGGGTTAGAACAAAACTGTGGGGGTAGAAACGGAGGCAGAAAATTATCCCAAGCATGAAAATTGGAAGATTGTCAGATAATCAGATAATATTACTACATTTCGTTCCTTCTTCTTCAATAAGCACTGATCAGGGTCATGGTGGAACTGAAGCTCATTATGGGAACACTGGGCATGAGGCAGGAATACACACTGAATGAGAATCCATTGGGGGCATCATGAACACAATGCCAGGACCTGATCTTCCCAGGCAGTCTCCTGTCCCAGTACTAACCAGGCACTTAGCACGACGCCGATCTCCGTTTCTATAGCCAGCCCTCAGCTTCTCTCCTATTACACAGCTAGGGTTACAGTGGGGGGTAACCACAAGAGTTTGACTCCCTACTCACATCTGTATTGCTGTGTGCCTCTCAAGATGGCAGTAGGTACCATTTTTATGATGGTATTTGGTATGACCCAACCGCAAGTAGAACTCACACTCTCCTGGTTGAGAGGCGAACACGCAAACCACTAGGCCAGCTTGTGGTACCAAGTCCACATACCTGCATGTTTTTGGGAGGTGGGAAGAAACCGGAGAATAAACAAACAAACAATCTGATGACAGTGGAGATTGCCGCCATGAACTCCCATTATTATCACCCCCCCCGGGCATATAATGCGGGGGGATATAGCTATCGCTCTGTCCGTCTGTAAACATTTTAGTTTCCGGAGCATAACTCAAAAACTATTAGATTTTTTTTTCACAAAACCTGACAGTTATGTTAAGTGAATAGAGGACTTGTGCTTTTTGATATTTTGGGATTTCTGTAATTTTTATTTTTTTCCGTATTTACATGGCAACCAGTTCAACTTCTGAAAATTTGGAGTGGGGTTTCATGTGGGAGCCCTGTGATGATCTGGCGACTTGTCCAGGGTGTACCCCGCCTCTCACCCATAGTCAGCTGGGATAGGCTCCAGCTCACCTGCGACCCTGCACAGGATAAGCGGCTACAGATAATGGATGGATGGATGGTTTCATGTGGGGGCCGGGGGGATGTGTCATCTCCTGATGACTCTTGTTATTATCCCCCTGGCATATAATGCAGGGGGATAAAGCTATTGCTCTGTCTGTCTGTCTGTCCGTCCATCCGTCTGTAAACATTTTAGTTTCTGAAGCATAACTCAAAAACTATTAGGAATTTTTTTTTTCACAAAACCTGACAGCTATGTTAAGTGACTAGAGGCGTTGTGCCTTTTGACATTTTGGGATTTCTGTGATTTTTATATTTTTCTGTATTTCCATGCCAACCAATTCAACTTCGGAAAATTTTGAGTGGGGTTTCATGTAGGGGCCAGGGGGATATATCATCTCCTGATGACTCTTGTTACATTTGTTATAGTTATTATTAAGTTGTTATAGTTCTTCTTACCAAAACTGACTTGACTTGAAATGAATGTGTTTCTAGTTTCAGTAAAGGATGAGAAGGTTTTGTTCTTTTATTAACATAAAGCTAAAAAGTAATAACTTGAATCTAACTGCAATTTAATATTAAGGTTAATATTATACTTTAACACAGTCTACTAAAACTTAAACACAGTATAATTTGGTTCAGGTTCTGTAGATACAAGGATCAGGCTTAAGAGCTTTATTAGGGCTAATAAATACATTTTATTTATGGTTTTTTTTTTCCATTAGAAGGGAACTCTAGCAGCAAAAATGATGAGAACCACAGTTTTAACACATTTGCAGCCACAACAAATGTTTAGTTATTAAAGCAAATCATTGTGGATTCTTTGGAGTTGTACTTATGCTCTGCTGGTGTGTCGAAGTTATTCAATTAGTCTGCTTTTCTGGTCATTTCTTTGCATGTCCGTGACATCACTGGAAAAAGTGACCTCACTCTTGAAAAAAAGTTCTCAGTGAACAAAAGGACAGAAAATTGGCAAAATTCCAGCCCCCCCCCCCAAGCTTTTCTTTATAATGGAGACTGCACCAAAACATCGTTCAGGTTTCTAATTATAATCTAACCCACAAATGATGAATTAGTTACTCTGTGATCTTTACACACGAGAAAAAAAAGGGCACCTCTTTATCTTCTTAGTCAGACTTGTTACACTTGGGCTTTGACACCATCTGATTTGTGAAATTTTATTGCCTGGAACTGTTCCTGCACGTGGGCGACATTTTACGACAACACCTAATGTGCAATAATGAGCCAGTTCTCCTCCAGGCAAGAACTATGGGGGCGGGGAACACAATAGTGCTATATTGCAGCACCTAGTGTATGAAGCAACCTGTGAGTTGCAGATGTGGTCCAGGTGTGGATGCTAAACCTTGTTTAATGATGACATATTATATCCCTTTTTCACAAGTTGACACAGTTCCCTGAGGTCTTAATGAAATATCTGTGACATGCTTTGGTCAAAATACCACAAGGATAAAACACCACAGCTCCCTTCTCACCCTGTCTAAACAGCCCTGTTCAAAACGGCCGATTTGAGTGCCTGTTCCTTTAAATGATAATGAGCCACTGCTCACCACACCCTCCTCTTCTGTCGGCCAATCAGGTAGCACTTTCCTCATGAGTATTCTTTCACAAAGGCAGTTCTCAAACCATGAGTGGAGATACTCAGATGAGGAGGCAGCGTAAAGGCCTCTGCATGCTCTTGCGACAAGGCTTTCGCAGATAGCTTTTCGCAGACAGTTGTAATTTATTGTTGAGCGGGGGAATAGGCGTGCGCGATGTTATTCACCGGCACAACGCAAGGGGGCGCGAAGTCGCTAGGAGTAGTTGGTGGGTGTGGTTAGTGGAGTGTTTATCCTCCGGTTACTTATAATGACTAGAACTTTTTTTTTTTTATAATGACTAGAACTGGAGTCGTATAGATGTACGTACTTCCTCACTTCCTCAATCAACCGCTCTTCATGCTGCTCCATCTTCGCTCATGTTTTTAAAAATGCCAGTCGTGAAAACAAAAACCGGGAAAGCAGGGAAGCGGAAGTGCGTGTACAGCGGGTAGAGTGGACCAATCAGAGCCCTCTTGTCTGCGGCGCTGTCTGCGAGGCTTCTGCGGTGGTCACAATTTTTGGGAGGTGCGCGCAGAGCGTCTGCGAAGGTGGGGGGGCTACGCGGACACTGTCTGCGACACCGTCTGCGAGGACTGGGTTGTCAGCATAAATTGGCCTTAATTCTTGTGACGTAGAAAGTAGAGCCAAATCTGAATGGCTTGTTGAAGCAGCCCAAAAGAAACTGACTGGGTGTCGTATTTCAGAGTTTGTGGGTTAGTAGGCACTCCAGATACCCAAATGTATGTGCAGAAGCACTGATAGTGAATTTTTCATAAGATGCCTCCTTTAAAACAACGCCACAAGGCTAAAAGGGATCCTCTAGCAGATTTATTCTCAAACGTATTTTAAGTAGTAGCAGATTTCAAAAATAGCCTCAATGAGGCTGTAGCTCATACCAACCACTGTTGTTGTGTACGAGTTTGAAATTTCAGACGCCCATAAAATTGTAAATATGACAGGTGGCGCCACCATCTTGACAACTTTTATACACACCCAGCTAGGGAACATTGTACATGAGTTTCCGATCAATCCTGTAGGAGGAGTCGCGATTTTTGTAAACTGCGGACGGACGGACGACGCATGATCACATAAGCTCATTGATAAGCTTAGCGATTGCAAGTTGAGCCATTTTAAACCGAGATTTTAGAGCGTGCACGCACACACACACTCTACACACACTATGCCACACACATACACACTGTCACACACTTTCTGTGGATCATGTAAAAAAAAAAAGATTTTGCAGCACGAGGTCTCATGTCTGATCCAGTTTCGGTCGGTGACACTTTGCCACAGCTGAGTAAGCACACTTGGCATTTTCTCTGTGGAAACGGAGTCTAGTTCTAGCTTGCGCTTTCTTTTTAGCATCATTTTGGCACTTATATGCTATACAATGAGGCATACTTACTTAAAAACTGATAAATTCGGTAAAATACTTATAAAGCTAGCAAAACTACAACATAAACAGAGATTATAAACAGCCGAGTTGCTCCAAGCAACCACTACATGACGTCATCGCATACGTCACCACCGCAGGAAGCCCATCTGACATTTTAAAGAAAATTCATCTTTTCTCGAACACTATTTGGTCTCTAAAAATGAAAGTTTGATTCTTGAAATCTGCGACTACTTTTACTTAAAATAAGTCCACTGGAGGATCCCTTTAACTGGGTGGTCTTTGCTGTTCTGATACTGTTGGTTCAACTGGTCCCAAGGCTCAAATATACTACAAATGTCAATAAAGTTAGCTGTGGCCTTCCAGAACGGGCAACATAAATTTATAGGACAAACACAAAGCCTCAACACTTGTGAGTTATCTGTTGGAAAATAATGAGAAGACCATATGTTCACAAGAAATATGACTCCCACTCCAGACTTGCTCATTCAGTGACTCCCACTTTAGATAAACAGACAGATAAGTAATGATTAAAAGCATGTCCATGCAGTTTCCGTCATTGTGGTTTGGAATGGAAGTGCTGTTGAAATTGCACAAGTGGCAGCTGAAAAAAAAAAAAAAAACAATCCTACCACATTATTTGAGAGAATGTTATTGCTGATACATTTATGTGGCAGCAAAAAAGCCGAGAGACGGAAGTCCTGAAGACTGGAGGCCCTGTGAGATTTTTTTTAAATTGGTTTTATTACAATGCATTGGCAAACATGTGACCTCGCCACAAATATTTAAGGTCCCTTTTAAAAATTTATGGGCCTTTAAAACCTCACTGGTGGTTAAGTAGTCAAAGCGTGCTGTAGAAATGATGCACTGTATGCAAGCATTTAGATTTTGCACATCATTGTGAAAAGGCAGAAAATGTAGCATGTGCCTATAGCTGTATGAATATTTGGACTGAGAAGCTTGTATATCAAACATGCAGTAATGATGTTTGAGGTATGGTTAGATTTATGACCAGCGTAGATTATTAAGTTATTGGGATTAGGTTGTCGATGATTTGACATGACGGCATCTAAAACCGTTGTTGGAAATATTGTTAAAGACCTCAACTTCATAAACCTGCTGCAAATAAGATTTCATATATACACTGCCAGTCAAAAGTTTTTACACATTCATTCATTCATTCATCTTCTATAACTGCTTGATCTTGATCAGGATCTCAATGGCTCAGGAGCCTATTCAGGAGCAGGAATATACACTGGATGGGGTGCTAGTCTATCACAGTGAACCATACACACGCAGGGCAATTTAGCATAGCTGAACTCCTACTTGCATGTTTTTGGAAGGTTGGAGGAAACCGGGGAACATGGAGGAAACTCATGTGGACACAGGGAGAACATGTGAAACTCCATATCGATAGTGTAGTAAGCCCAGGATTGACCCCGGGGCTGTGAGGTGGCAGTGCCACCTGTTGAAGAAGAAGCAGCCTTTATTTGTCACATGCGCACTCAAGCACAGTGAGTAATGAGCACACATACAGTTGTGTTCAAAATAATAGCAGTGTGTTTAAAAATGTGAGTAAAGCTCAAAATCCTTATAATAGTTTTTATTTCCATGCATTGGGAACACTGCACATTATATTCTACATCAAAAAATGAAGAAAAATGTATGAATATTTTAATTACTTTACAGAAAATGAAGAAAAATGAACATTGGGCTGTTCAAAAAAATAGCAGTGTCTGCATTTTTCATTACAAACTCCAAATATTTACTGTATAAACTGAAAAAATCTTAAGGATTTAGTATTCCTGTAAATCACTAAACTAATATTTAGTTGTATAACCACGGTTTCTGAGAACTTCTGGCACCTGTGAACAGGTATTCCAGCCCAGGATGATTTGACAACATGCCACAATTCCTCTGCATTTCTTGGTTTTGCCTCAGAAACAGCATTTTTGATGTCACCCCACAAGTTTTCTATCGGATTAAGGTCCGGGGATTGGGCTGGCCACTCCATAACTTTCATTTTGTTGGTCTTGAACCCTGATGCTGCTCGCTTACTGGTGTGTTTGGGGTCTTTGTTGAAACACCCATTTCAAGGGCATTTCCTCTTCAGCATAAGGCAACATGACCTCCTCAAGTATTTTGATATATGCAAACTGATCCATGATCCCTGGTATGCGATAAATGGGCCCAACACCATAGTAAGAGAAACATCCCCATATCATGATGCTTGCACCACCATGCTTCACTGTCTTCAGAGTGTACTGTGGCTTGAATTCAGTGTTTGGGGGTCGTCTGAAAAACTGTCTGCGGCTCTTGGACCCAAAAAGAACAATTTTACTTTCATCAGTCCACAAAATGTTTTTCCATTTCTCTTTAGGCCAGTCGATGTGTTCTTTGGCAAATTGTATCCTCTTCAGCACGTCTTTTTTTTAACAGTGGAACTTTGCGGGGGCTTCTTGCCAATAGATTAGCTTCACACAGGCATCTTCTAATTGTCACAGTACTCACAGGTAACTTCAGAACGTCTTTGATCACCCTGAAGCTGATCATTGGCTGAGTCTTTGCCATTCTGGCTATTCTTCGATCCATTCGAATGGTAGTCTTCTGTTTTCTTCCACGTCTCTCTGGTTTTGCTGTCCATTTTAAAGCACTGGAGATCATTTTAGCCGAGCAGCCCATCATTTTCTGCACTTCTTTACAGTATACGTTTTACCTCTCCAATCAACGTTTTAATCAAAGCACGCTGTTCTTCTGAATAATGTCTGGAACGACCCATGTTTCTCAGGTTTTCAGAGAGAAATGCATGTACATGTGCTGGCTTCATCCTTAAATTCGGGCCACCTGACTGACATCTGTTTTTTCACAGAATGAATGATCTCACTAATTGAACTCCACACTGCTATTATTTTGAACACGTCCCTTTCACTTAATTATTCAATTACGCAGACTCAGGAGCATGCATATCATGAATGTTGGGTCTGTTGGTTTTCTATGACTCTACTACACCTACTGGTAAATTATTTGCCATGTAGTAATATAATTTCCACCAAAAACAGTGATTGATCTGGTTAGTCGTGTTGGTCTGCTATTATTTTGAACACAAGTGTACATTCCCAGAGCAGTGGGCAGCCATGCTACAGCGCCCAGGGAGCAGTTAGCACTTCAGCCCAAGGCTGCCCCATATTAACCTAACCACATGTCTTTGGACTGTGGGGGAAACCAGAGCACCTGGAGGAAACCCACACAGACACGGGGAGAACATGCTAGATGCCTGCTAGCACCGTTCTTGTTTCTTCTTTATATAAACAATCTCCCCGAAGTGATGAGCACCAACACCAAAATGGCTCTTTATGCTGATGATGCCAAGTGCTGTACGGTTGTAAGGACGGTTAACGACTGAATTGTTGCAGCATGACCTATGTTCTATGTTTAAATGGACTAAGCTCTGGCGGCTCTCATTTAATGTAGATAAGTGCGAATGTCTTAGAATTTCAAGAAAATGCAAAAGCAACATTCCGTCTATTGCAGCCAGTCCCTATACCCTGGGAGGTCACGTCTTGACAGTTGTGCCTTCCCAGAAGGACCTTGGGGTCACAATCTCGTGCAAGCTTACTTGGAGCTTGCACATTTCCATCATTGTCACAAAGGCTAATTGCATGCTTGTTTTTTTGCATCGTCATTGTAATAGTTTTATAGGGGCTGACCGCAAGAAACTGCTCTACCTGTGTTTTGTGCGTAGTAATCTTGGCTATGCTAGCGAAGTCTGGGCGCCCCAGTCATCCATTACTGATCTTAAGTTACTGGAGAGCGTCCAGAGGCGCGCAACCCGCTTCATCCTGGGGTGCCATCCCTACCATCAATTAAGGCCGGATTATAAAACGTGCTTACTCAAGCTGAATATGCTGCCAATTTCTTACTGGTTAGAATGCAGAGATCTTAGTTTTTTCTTTAAATGTCTAAACAATCTAGTGAGTTTTCATAATAATAACCATTTTCTCTTATCAAGCGGCCGAACCAGAAGTGCATCTACAAATTTAAATCTCAAGTCTATGCCTTTTCGCACCTCACTGTTTAGAGACTCCTATTTTAACAGAATTGTACCAATCTGGAATAATCTCCCTCTCCCAATTATACCCCTTTTCCACCAAATCAGTTCCAGGGCTGGTTCGGGGCCAGTGCTGGTGCTGGTTCACAACTCGTTCAACTTGCGAGCCAGCTGAGAACCAGTTTGCTTTTCCATAGCTCGCGGTGCTATGCGGAGCCACGTCATTACATCGCTGTATACGTCATTACGTCGCTGTATACGTCAGTTACAGTGCCACGTTTACATAAACCTTGGCGCGAATATCAAAGCAAAAACAACGCGGAAGAAGCAGCAGCAGCAGCAACAACAATAATAATGGATGACTTCGCGTTTGTACAGCTGCTGCTTCTCGTTGCTTAAAAATGGTGATCTTTCGCGGTCTTGTTATTGTTGTTGGTCTTAACAACTCTGCCCCCCCGCTGACGTAAGCGGTTCTTTTCTCTGGCACAGCAGAGAGTTGGTGCTAGCCTGGAACCGGTTTTTCTGGCCCCAGAGCCAGTTCTTTGTCAGTGGAAACAGAAAACCCGGTTCCAAACTAAGCACCGGCCCCGAACCAGCCCTGGAACTGCTTTGGTGGAAAAGGGGCATTAGACAATCTGGAAGCTACCTTCTTTTAAAAGACCGTGTTAGAGTTCACTATCTTGAAAAATTAAAATCTGTTTTTGACCCCCAGCGTGTACGCTCCTGGAAAACTATATGCCCATACTGCAGATCAACACATAGAATGAATTGCTGTGCGTGAGTCACGCTGTTATGTTGTATTTTTTGTAGTGTATATAATTTTTATTTTTTATTTTTTATTTTTTTTTTTGGGGGGGGGGGGGTCTTTTTGTGTTTTGTAAATGGGGCTTACCTTATGGGACCTCGAGTCCATTAATTCGCCCCTCATCTACGCGCATATTTAAGTTTTGTTAGTTATTTATTGTATGTCTCTGTCTTTTGTTACTGTGTAAAGTGAGTAGATGAAATCCAATAAAAAAAAAAAAAACATGCAAACTCCACACACAAAGGCCCCCGTCAGCCACTGGGCTTGAACCCAGAACCTTCTTGCTGTGAGGTGACAGTGCTAACCACTACACCACCGTGCTGTCCCCAACCTGTCACCCAGTTTGTGTTTTTTTTTCCAGTTCACCTACTATTGCTAGTTAAATTCTTTCATCTTTACCTCCGCCAACTTTGTTGGAGGAGGTTGTGTTTTCGCCTCCGTTTTTGTTTGTCTGTCCCAAACGTAACTCAAAAGGTAATGAACAAATGTTTAAATTTTGAGGAAAGGTGGCCCATGGCCCACGGAACAATTGATTACATTTTGATGCAAATCCGGATATCTATGTGGATACAGGATTTTTTTTTTTTATCCCCCACTGGCCGAAAGACCCGAAGGGGGATTATGTTGTGGTAAGGTCTGTCCATCCGTCCGTCCGTCCATCCATCCCGGGAAAGGTACTCACCTTCTGAAATCAACTCCTCTCACAATTTTTAGAGGAATTTCACAAAACTTGACAGAATTCTTTGTTATGTGTCGGTAATACGCATATTGCAATTTTGTTCAATTCAGTCACATTTTACCAGAGTTACAGCCCTTGATTACCAAATTTATACTTTGACAATTTCATGAGGGTGTATTAAGCACTTATAGCATAGATATAGTTGCCAGTGGGGGCTATTGTGCTCTCTGAGCACTCGTTTTGCCCGTTTCCAATGTAATTCAAAAAGTAGTGAACGGCTTTTGATGAAATTTGATGTACAGCTTTAGTATTATCCTAGGTTCCAGTGATTTGATTTGATGTTGATATGATGTGGCTTGGGCGGCACGGTGGTGTAGTGGTTAGCGCTGTCGCCTCACAGCAAGAAGGTCCAGGTTCGAGCCCCGTGGCCGGCGAGGGTCTTTCTGTGCGGAGTTAGCATGTTCTCCGTGTCCGCGTGGGTTTCCTCCGGGTGCTCCGGTTTCCCCCAAAGACATGCAGGTTAGGTTAACTGGTGACTCTAAATTGACCGTAGGTGAGAGTGCGAATGGTTGTCTGTGTCTGTGTGTCAGCCCTGTGATGACCTGACGACTTGTCCAGGGTGTACCCCGCCTTTTGCCCGTAGTCAGCTGGGATAGGCTCCAGCTTGCCTGCGACCCTGTAGAACAAGATAAAGCGGCTAGAGATGAGATGTGGCTTGGTGGAGGTATGCACTCTACCGTCTACCCTTCTAGTTATTAACTGTTTTATCCTGACCAGGGTGATGGACTTCCCAGGAACACTGGGAGCGAGGCAGAAATAATACCTGGGTTGGACGTTAGTTCATCACAGTAGTAATTAAATAAGGGGAAAAAAATTAAATAAAATGTTCCATCAAATACTTAGATCGGGCGGCACGGTGGTGTAGTGGTTAGCGCTGTCGCCTCACAACAAGAAGGTCCGGGTTCGAGCCCCGTGGCTGGCGAGGGCCTTTCTGTGCGGAGTTTGCATGTTCTCCCCGTGTCCGCGTGGGTTTCCTCCGGGTGCTCCGGTTTCCCCCACAGTCCAAAGACATGCAGGTTAGGTTAACTGGTGACTCTAAATTGACCGTAGGTGTGAATGTGAGTGTGAATGGTTGTCTGTGTCTATGTGTCAGCCCTGTGATGACCTGGCGACTTGTCCAGGGTGTACCCCGCCTTTCGCCCGTAGTCAGCTGGGATAGGCTCCAGCTTGCCTGTGAACCTGTAGAACAGGATAAAGCGGCTAGAGATGATGAGATGAGACTTGAAGATTGAAATGTTAGTGGAAATGAATGCACTTGTTTGGTGTATAAGATTGTAACTAACTATAAGTCTGTATTTTTCTTGTTGAATCTAGACAGCATCATCAGCTGTAAATAATCCATCCATTATCCGTAACCGCTTATCCTGTGCAGGGTTGCGGGCAAGCTGGAGCCTATCCCAGCTGACTATGGGCAAGAGGTGGGGTACACCCTGAACAAGTCGCCAGGTCATCGCAGGGCTGACACATTTGAGACAAACAACCATTCACACTCACATTCACACCTACGGTCAATTTAGAGCCATCAATTAGCCTAACCTGCATGTCTTGGGACTGTGGGGGAAACTGGAGCACCCAGAGGAAACCCGCACAGACACGGGGAGAACATGCAAACTCCACACAGAAAGGCCCCCCATCAGCCACTGGGCTTGAACCCAGAACCTTCTTGCTGTGAGGCAACAGTGCTAACCACTACACCACCGTGCCGCCGGGCTGTAAATAAGCGTTTGCAATATCAGGTGCCTAATTAGAGTGAGTCAGATGAGCCTTTTCCTGATACATCTAGATTTTTTTTTTCCAATAAAATAATTTTCAAACATTTCTTAGTTTGCTTATACCCATTTCTTACTTAGATTTTCTGGAGTAAGTAATATCTAGACTCTGGACTCTATTTATTGAAGTCTAACCAGAATGTTAATATAGGGAGATCAGAAAACTTTAACTGGCTGTGCATACTGTACATCAGGCCATATTTTAGTTAGTGTTATTTTTAGAAAAGATCAGGTAGGTGGAGTTCACAAGTCCTTTGTATGACTCTTCCTATCTCTATGGATAACTTTAATGGCCTCTGCAAGCCACTGTATCCATTCACATTAGCCAGCCTTTCACTCACTGATCAGGATTTCAAGTGTGAATAGATCAACATGGAAGCATCCAGTTATCTCGGACAGCTCAGTCCAGCGATACGGAGTTCGTTCATTGGTATATTCGAAGAACCAAATTAGCTCAAGTGGAACCATCATCATGCTTAGTAAATGTGTTTTCTTGTCTTGAGCCTTGTTCATATGTGCTACATGTTCGAAACTCGACCAGAGACGTGTTTAAACACAGAGATGGATGGGGAGTTGGGTGAAGTAGAGAAAGCAGGGGGCAAGGGGAAGGGAGAGAGTGTTAGAGGAGAGGGAAAAAAAGACCAAGAGAGAAGAGAAGGGACATTCTTCTGTCTTGCACAGCAGGGCTGAGTGAAAACACAGAGCCCATCAATCGTTCCTATTTAGGTCTAGCCCCATCAGTTTCTCCACATGGAGAGGGCCTCGACACAGCATCATAATAAAATGGGTGAACTGTCACACAGTGCCTTAATGTCTAGGCCAAGAAACACAGCGCTCTCTTGTATGGTGCTGAATGGTGCCCATTGTTGTTGCTATCGCAGTATTAGTGTTAAACAAGAAACGGTCATTATTCTGCTTGCAGTAGTTACTGCAGAAATTGCAATAGGCACAGCATTTTTAAACACATGGTGAAATGGATGAAACAATGCACATAAATACCCTACAGATGGATTAATGTATGCTGACCCTTTAGTCTGATAACCTTCTCAAGCATACCGTGAGAATGCCAAGGAATTGTTATTGATTTTTTTTTAATGCTAACAATGCTCATTATTTTCATAATCTAGCATCCTTAAAGTCTGACTACTTTTGCAATCGGTATACAAATTTCCATTTTAGGATCACAACACTCCTGGGCCTCTTTGCTCACATCATGGACTGTAAAAGACGTAGGGTTAAAGTTCCACTGGTAAGAGAGGCCATGGTTTCCGTTCACAAATCCCACTGGATCAAAATTCTCTTGTCCAAAACAAACAGATTTCTTTCCCAGTCTACGGCATAGAGACTGTTAATGCTGTTGAGATGAATCATTGTCTCGTGTGGCTCCCCACAAATCATGTAATATACCAGCAATATTGCGTTGTTAAGGCATGGGCACACAGAGGACCTAATCGTGGAGCTAATATTAAAATTATAATTAAAATATCCATCTTTGATGAACACCAGTTCAATGCTGTCATGTGGTATAAGGGTAGGCTCTCATTTTGCTGCTAATGTAAAGACCTTATTACAGACAAAAGTACTATTCAGACAGGATAAGTTTACCAAACAAATGCCTGTTATGTAACATTGTTGGAGGACATCTGTAGGAATTATAATTGTTTTGCACGGGATAAGCAATCAGTCTATCCACAGTTTCTCCATAATGTATGCAAGAACATCACACCAAAAATTCCATGAGTACTTTATATACTTCATATATTTTAATATAAAGAGTTTGAATTACAGTTTGATCTTCATTATAACTGCTGATACCACAGTGCTGTTGAATTCTTGAATCTGATTGGCCAGTCGGTGTTAATCTACATAATAAGCGGAAAAGTTTGTTTGTTTGTCTTGAGCTAACGTCGCCATTTCTCGATGGCTTTTCACCAAATTTGGCAAGTAGGTCCAGGGATGACTCGGAATTTTGCAGATATAAACAAAACTCATGTATGGGTTCCAGGGAGTTCCCTGGGGAGCACAACATCCACCTAGCCCCTCCCTCAATGCCTTTCACATTACATTTATCAACACAAACTCTCGACAGATCTTCACGAAACTTGGCACGTAGGTACAGGGGAGTGCCACAGTTTGGCAGAACTCAGAAATTCCATATTTGGGCCCCAGGGGGTCCCCGGTGGGCCCCTGGGTGGTGGATGTTTGGATTTTTGTTTGTCTGGGTTAACGTCACCATTTCTCGGCAGATCTTCACCAAATTTGACATGGAACTCTGGGGGCAACCCAGAATTTTGCAAAATCCGGGCAACACCCAGGTAACCTGCCAGTTTTCTAGAACAGCACGGCTCTAACAGTAGTTACAGGATGTGCACAGGAGATAGTCCATAATATGTAAGCCCAATAATAAGCAAATTAAAAAAAGCATGTTTAACAAATGTGCAGTCTTTGACATGATGCTTTCTGTAAAGAGATGTTATTTAACATTTATTCTGTGGAAGCATATAGTAGCAGGTAAAGCTGTTACTTTAATTTTTCCACCATGGGAGATTCTTATGGATAGACTTGGATTGTCTAACATGACAAGGTGCTTTTTTTGTGTTATTAACTTGTAGATAGAAAAAAAAAGAGGCTGGTGAAAGAATGACTGTTTATAGCTGGTATAATGTACAGAACCAGTCAAAAGTTTGGACACACCTATTCATTGATAGGTTTTTCCATATTTTTAATTTTCTACGTTGTAGAACAATACTGAAGACATCACACATCTATGAAATAACATATAGAACAGGTATGGAATTACGCAGTAAACAGAAAAGTAGTGTTAAGCAAAAAATGTTTCATAATTTAGATTCTTCAAAATAGCCAGCGTTTACCTTGATGACGCGTTGCACACTATTGGCATGATCTTAACTAGCTTCATAAGGTAGTCACCTGGAATCCTTTTCAATTCACAGGCGTGTCTTGTCAAAAGTTAATTAGTGCAGTTTTTTGGCCTTTTCTAATGCATTTGAGATCAAAAAGTAAATAGTAAATACAACCCCGATTCCAAAAAAGTTGGGACAAAAGTACAAATTGTAAATAAAAACGGAATGCAGTGATGTGGAAGTTTCAAAATTCCATATTTTATTCAGAATAGAACATAGATGACATATCAAATGTTTAAACTGAGAAAATGCATCATTTAAAGAGAAAAATTAGGTGATTTTAAATTTCATGACACCACCACATCTCAAAAAAGTTGGGACAAGGCCATGTTTACCACTGTGAGACATCCCCTTTTCTCTTTACAACAGTCTGTAAACGTCTGGGGACTGAGGAGACAAGTTGCTCAAGTTTAGGGATAGGAATGTTAACCCGTTCTTGTCTAATGGAGGATTCTAGTTGCTCAACTGTCTTAGGTCTTTTTTGTCGTATCTTCCGCTTTATGATGCACCAAATGTTTTCTATGGGTGAAAGATCTGGACTGCAGGCTGGCCAGTTCAGTACCCGGACCCTTCTTCTACGCAGCCATGATGCTGTAATTGATGCAGTATGTGGTTTGGCATTGTCATGTTGGAAAATGCAAGGTCTTCCCTGAAAGAGACGTCGTCTGGATGGGAGCATATGTTGCTCTAGAACCTGGATATACCTTTCAGCATTGATGGTGTCTTTCCAGATGTGTAAGCTGCCCATGCCACACGCACTAATGCAACCCCATACCATCAGAGAAGCAGGCTTCTGAACTGAGCGCTGATAACAACTTGGGTCGTCCTTCTCCTCTTTAGTCCGAATGACACGGCGTCCCTGATTTCCATAAAGAACTTGAAATTTTGATTCATCTGACCACAGAACAGTTTTCCACTTTGCCACAGTCCATTTTAAATGAGCCTTGGCCCAGAGAAGACGTCTGCGCTTCTGGATCATGTTTAGATACGGCTTCTTCTTTGAATCATAGAGTTTTAGCTGGCAACGGTGGATGGCACAGTGAATTGTGTTCACAGATAATGTTCTCTGGAAATATTCCTGAGCCCATTTTGTGATTTCCAATACAGAAGCATGCCTGTATGTGATGCAGTGCCGTCTAAGGGCCCGAAGATCACGGGCACCCGGTATGATTTTCTGGCCTTGACCCTTACGCACAGAGATTCTTCCAGATTCTCTGAATCTTTTGATATTATGCACTGTAGATGATGATATGTTCAAACTCTTTGCAATTTTACACTATCGAACTCCTTTCTGATATTGCTCCACTATTTGTCGGCGCAGAATTAGGGGGATTGGTGATCCTCTTCCCATCTTTACTTCTGATAGCCGCTGCCACTCCAAGATGCTCTTTTTATACCCAGTCATGTTAATGACCTATTGCCAATTGACCTAATGAGTTGCAATTTGGTCCTCCAGCTGTTCCTTTTTTGTACCTTTAACTTTTCCAGCCTCTTATTGCCCCGTCCCAAGTTTGAGAGGTGTTGCTGTCATGAAATTTCAAATGAGCCAATATTTGGCATGAAATTTCAAAATGTCTCACTTTCGATATTTGATATGTTGTCTATGTTCTATTGTGAATACAATATCAGCTTTTGAGATTTGTAAATTATTGCATTCCATTTTTATTTACAATTTGTACTTTGTCCCAACCTTTTTGGAATCAGGGTTGTAATACAAATACAGCAAATAGCCCTATTCCACAACTGTAGTAATCAATATTATGTCAAGAACCACTCAACTCATTGTTGCTGTCACTGCCGAACCCGATCCGAGCTTGAGGCAAACCATGTTCGGTTGACTTGGCCAGAATTGCAGTAGTAGGGTGTAGGGGTGGGCAAAAATATCGATACGGCGATATATCGCGATACTTTGTCTTCCGATTCAATATCGATATTTTTTCAAATAATAAATCATGTTTCAGACGGGTTGTAAATCCAGTACGACTTCCGCACCTCCGCTCCGCAAGGTGTCGCTGTGCTGCTACCTCACTGCAAGGCACTCTTCGTCTTCTCTTTTTTTTCCCGGTGGTTGCAGTGAGGAAAAAAAAAACAAGCAAGCATGGCTGTTAACGTAAACCTAGAGACGCCGCCGAACTTTAAGGCAGATGTTTGGAGGCACTTTGGATTCCAAAGGAAAGGAGGAAAAAAAAACAAAAAAAAAAAAAAAAAAAACAGTGAGCTGGACAAAGAGTACGCACTTTGCAAAACCTGTTTCGCTCCAATTAGATATTCAGGTAACACAACAAACTTGCGAACTTGCTTAGCACGACACCACCCCGACATATTAGCTCAGCCAGAGCCGCTGAAACCCGACCCGAAGCAAACTACACTGGACAGCGCCAAAGTCCTCCCGTCTACTTCAGTGATGTGTGACTGTGAACTTAATTTTGTCATTTAAGACCAAAGGCAAGAAGCTGCACTTTATTTTGAATTTTCAATTTTAGTGTGTGAGAGACACTGCATTTTATTTTGAGTATTTACTCCAAGTTCAGAAGAAACATGATTCACTGAGGTTTCAATTCAGTTTCAGTGTGTGGACACTGACCCACACTGCACTTTGTTTCATAATTGTGCTCAGGGAGACTAAGATGCATACATGTCAACCTATACGGAATGTCCGTATTTTATACGGATTTGATTCAATAAACGTAGTATACGGGCGTATGAATAAAGTTATACGGATTTAAAAAAAAAAAAAAAAAAAACTTCAATATTTATTTAGAGCTATAATCAATTCCCACGATAAAAGAGTGCATAACATTTACAAACGTACTGTACACTACAGAAAGCACAGACAGCCAGTAAAGAGTCTTATGAAATCGCACGTTATCTTGTGGTAGCGAGACTTCGTTCCACTTCTGATCATGCACACACCGCATTGCGAGAATCCCGCCAACCCGGCAGTAACATTTTCACCTGAGCGACTTTCACTAGCGACTGAAAAGATTCTGAATGGGCACTCCGGCAAGATCAACACAGACACTCGCTGTGACATGCAGCCTAGTGAGGTATTGGTGCAGACTGCTAAAAAAGCTGTCATGGAGTACAATTCAGAACATTAGAGTGACACTTTGTGTTTTTGTCAAACATTGGAGCTTTGTATTCATTCTGAAGGTTTATTGTTATTAATATTAAATAAAAAGTAACTTGGATATATCATTGTTAATTATCATTCAAATTTTAGGCAAATTATTTTAATTTGCATCTTATACGGATTTTATAAGGGAAATACGGATTTTGGAGGTTGGTTATACAGGTTTGAGTGACCAAAGGTTGACATGTATGAAAATGCACACTGCACTTTTCAATGTGTTCCAGACAGTGTGTTGTTCCTGCAAATATGTTGTAACTTGCGCTTGTATAGTTACAATAAAATGGCATGGATAATTAGAATTACATTGTTTTGAATCAGTTTGTCCCATGAATTATCACTATCATCTGATGTACATACAACTCGGATTTTAAGATGCATAATGCGTTTACATTTTTCAGTGAACTATGTAGAATATCGCAATATATCGCAGTATCGTATCGTGACTCAAGTATCGTGATGCGTATCGTATCGTGAGGTCCTTGGCAATACCCACCCCTAGTAGGGTGGCCATTTCCTTTCTGTGCACTCACTCACTCATATACAATGGGCAATTTAGAGTAGCCAGTTAACCTAACCACATGTCTTTGGACTATGGGGGAAATCGGAGCACCCAGAGGAAACCCATGCAGACATGGGGAGAACCTGCAAACTCCACACAGAAAGGCCCTCATTGGCCACTGGGCTCAAACCCAGAACCTTCTTGCTTTGAGGCAGCATCACTAACCACTACACCACCGTGCCACCCACTACTCAACTAAGTAAAGAGAAATGACATCCATCGTTACTTTAAGACATGAAGTGTCTTAATTAATTTTAAAAAAAAAAACTACTGAATTAGGAGGCGTGTCCAAACTTTTGACAGGCACTGTACACTTGTGCCGTATTTCTGCTAGGAACCCAATAAACCCCAGGAGAACTGCTTCTTTAACAAGTCCTTTCACACATGGTCTACATTATACTTAGCCAGTACTTGGTTTTGGTTTGATTTCTGTAGGAGACGATAGAAAAGAGTGCTTCCTGGAGGATCCCCATACTAATGAAAACTTCCCTCACAGTCTCATTTTGGACATGTTGGTCTGGATACACTGGTTTCCCCACCTCTGCATGTAAAATACCCCTTTTCCACCAAATCAGTTTCAGGGCTGGTTCGGGGCCAGTGCTTAGTTTGGAACCAGGTTTTCTGTTTCCACTGACAAAGAACTGGCTCTGGGCCAGAAAAACCGGTTCCAGGGTAACACCAGCTCTTTGCTGGGCTAGAGGAAAGAACTGCTTACGTCAGCGGGGGGGCGGGGGCGGAGTTGTTAAACAACAATAGCAAGACCGCAAGAGGGCGTCATTTTTAAATAAGCGAGATATCATGGATGCAGTAAAGCAGCAGTCATCCATTATTGTTATTGTTGTTGCTTCATCTTCTTCGTGGTGTTGTTGCTTTGATGTTTGCGCCAAGGTTTATGCAAACGCAGCGACATAACTGACGTACAGACCCTTTTTAAGTCATGTGACCTACGTAAACGCGACCGCCATTTTGGACATGTAGTGGACTTCGTCTCGAATCAGTTTGAATGCGAGGAAGGCGACAAACGAAAAACATAAAAGAAAAAGGAGCGAGATGCAGAAAACACCTTCACTATCCAGCGACGTAGGGCATTTACAGGGCAAGCAGAGGGAGAGGTATTTGCAAAAATTGAGGTTAGCAGGCTTAGAGAACGACGTTTACCTGCTTCCACCAGGATTGTTCACTGACGTACGGAAGTACACAAAGCCCTCGTCTTTACCTGACTTCGGCCCACATGATCTGTATACCTATGTCATTAAAAACCCATCGCCATACACATACACGACAACGTCCGAGGTTCCAGAGTGCGCTCCGGCTTGCTCCAGGAGTGCTCCGGCCGAGGTTCCGGAGCGCACTCCGGCTTGCTCCCCCTCAAATTAAGCAGCGCGCTCCGGAGCAAGCCGGAGCGCGCTGCTTAATTTGAGGGGGAGCAAGCCGGAGCGCGCTGCTTAATTTGAGGGGGAGCAAGCCGGAGCGCGCTGCTTAATTTGAGGGGGAGCAAGCCGGAGCGCGCTGCTTAATTTGAGGGGGAGCAAGCCGGAGCGCGCTCCGGAACCTCGGACGTTGGCTCCGGCAGCTATTTACACTGGATCCGGTGTAAATAGCTGTTGGATCATAATTACAGTAAACTAGTAAATCCAGTAAAGGAAAAACTTGAGACTGAAAGGTTTTAACAGTCATCCAAATGACTGAACGTAAACATTGCTATAGTAACATACTAGCTACTATGTTGTTGACATTAGCTAGTCAACAATAGCTACTACAGAACAATGGGTTATTTTAACTTATTTGGTTACACACTCGCCGCCACAGAATGTTAACAGCAATGTAATGCCTTTTCTGGCTAATTTTATTCGTCTTACCTCCAACAAAGTGGTCACTACAAAAGCGTTGGTATGCCGAGGGCTGCCAATCTTTCCTGTTAATGGCCGCTATCCATCTTCTCCGTCGGGATCCGATAAAATGATAAACCTTGCCTTGTTTGTTGATGATTACTACATCCAGGTGCACAACAATATAGTGGCATGATGGAAGTCTTGCTGAAAGTAAAAACTTTCTTTGCTGCCGTTCCTCAATGTTGGCTGTGGTAAACTACTGGTAGTACATGTCCAAAATGGCGGCCGCGTTTGTCGTGACGTCACGTGAAAAGGCTCCATACAGTGACTTAATGACGTGGCTCCCCTTAGCACCGCGAGCTATGGAAAAGCAAACTGGTTCTCAGCTGTTTCGCAAGTTAAACAAGTTGTGAACCAGCACCAGCACTGGCCCCGAACCAGCCCTGGCCCCGAACCAGCCCTGGCCCCGATTTGGTGGAAAAGGGGCAAAACACAGCTGGTCCAAACAGTCCTTGTTTTGTGCTGAAACTATTCAGATCACCTGGCTGATGGTTTAGTTTGTTGACCATAAGTAGAAATTTGGAATAAATCAGAGTTTGTTGGTGAGTTTGCAATGACAGCAAGTCATTTTCTGTATATAGAAGTCAGTTTGTAAGGTAAAGACAACAGTGCGCTGGATGTCAACTGGACTTGATACCTTAAAAGTTCTTGTTGCAACACTGTTAAATGCAGGCTTTGCTATATCGCTTGACATTGATAAACAAGCTCTGGTTTGATGTGTTACAGTCTGTTGTGACAACAGCGACATGCTGACATTTTATTCCACCACCATGCTTAGATCAGCATCATACCGTACGCTTGTTATGCATCACTAAACATGCTTAATTTGCATGAACACTGCATCCAGACAGTGAGGATGGAGATTGCTGTTAAACCTGAGATTTTAATGAAAGAATCGATCAAAGCAAAATGACTGGGAACACACCTGTATCTCCGCAGCTGAGTACTGAGCGGTCTGCTCCAAAAACTCGTTACACACCGAGTGCAGAAATGAACATTTGCAATTTGAGCATGAAGCACATCAGCACGCTCACTGTACAGTCTCAAAAGGCACATGTTTGCAAACAAAACAAGTGCCACGTGGAACAACTAATGAGCACTCATTTCACATTTGTTTCTAGTCCCAAGAACCATCCCTTTGAGTTGCCTTCTCCAGTCGCTTGTTCACATTGATGAAGCGTGTTTGTAAGGCATGACCTGGTCATGCTATTGGTCCCAATTATGTTGCACAAGGGGTAAAATTAAAACATCCTTGTATGTACCCAATACTATACTTTTTGATTTCCTAATACCCTAAAGTTAACAAATCACAGGGAGTGAGTGCTTAATGGGACCTAGTGCACATTATCCAGTCATCTGAATGAAGCAATAAGAGGGATCTTCTGCTTTAAATAAGAAGGTGGTGTAAACGCAGTGTTTCTTTACCTCGGCTTGTCAATTACCCAAGCAAGGTAAACACACTTTCTTTGAGGCAAAACTTGAAAATTTCAGCAGAATCGGAACACCGGTTACAGAGGCAATTGAAATTCCGTATATGACAAATGTTTACGGAAAATAGTCAAATGAACTTTGGCCAAATGGCACAAGTATGGTTGATGAATGAATCCCGAGTATGGTTGATGAAGCTGTAACTTGTAATTTCCTGCAAAGGATCATTAAAGTATCTATCTAGATCTTAAAATTCTCAGTGTTTCAGAAGTCTGTATATTACACCTATATACGTTAAACTCAGCCTTCTCAGAGAGCATTTTGAATGACTCCAGTTCTTACCTGTTGGGTAAAAACTGTTGTTTGCGGAAAATCTCACATACAGAACCATGGGTTTGCATTGCATCTGGCGACACTGACATTCAACATGCAGCTTGAATCTTACTACACATTTAAACTATCAACTCTCTGTAGTTCAACCAACAAGAAATTGCGAGGCAAACAGGCAAAATCTATGAACAGTTCCTATCTGGTCCTATATCTGCATGCAGCATGGCATACAGCCAAATGGGAAGCTTTGGGTGACTATGGTCACCTGGAAATAGAGCAGAAAAAAATCATTATGCTACCCAAGGTAGTCCTATATGAACACTATTAGGACATATTTCGATTGCGTTCATTATGTCTTATATTAAATATAGTTAGGTTTTTTTTCCTTTTTTATCAGACATCTAGTTTTTGGGTTTGTTTACCTGACGCCCGAGGACTATCAACCGGGATGAGGGAGCATATTAACTATTAGGACATGTTATGCTTTTCGTGATAAATATCTAATATGGTGCAATAGGAGCTCAGACATGACATTTTTTGGAGTGGGACCAATAGTGTGACCAAAGGCAGTCCACAGAAATCAAGAGCTTTGCCTTGTTACTGTTTGAGTACAGCTTCACAGACATCATTTGATTTAATATGAATAAATCAGCAGCAATTTTGCTCTCACTTGACCTGAGCTTTGCTCTTAGTCAGTTTAATCAACTGTACTAAAATACAGCTGAAGAGCTGAAACACTCCTCTTCCTGCACTCTACAATGTCCCTAAAGACACCATCAGTTATTAAATATGAAAGATCAATAACAATAATAATTTTACCTTTTTATGCAAAATTTTTTTGTAGGACATGCTCTGTGTGTGTGGAAAAACAGGTATGGATGTTTGTGTTCACTGAAACAGTGACATTGTGTTATAGTCCTGGGTATGACTTGAAACTGCAACCGGTGGCGAGTCTCCAGTCCGGGAGGACTTGAGTATTGGGGAAAGTAGAGTTACCCTTTAATCACCGTTGCTCCCAGGTCCGCTCTGACCTGGAGTGGTAGCACCTGCCTGGGTTCCAGCTATGGGTTAAATAGTACATCACCAATAAGGTGCTGTCAGCAGGGTGCTTTTCGGTGTAGTGTGGCAGATGAACCCAACAGGGCGAACGGTGCACCACTAGACGGCATGCGGAAGAGTCACTCAAATGGCCAATGGATGGCATCACTTGGCAAGTCAGATGTCACTGCAGGGCAACTTCCATACCTGTCAGGTCTGTGGCACTTTTGTGCATCACTTGGCATCAGGTCTGGAGGTCCAGAGAGCCAACACGATGGGGGCATGACATTTGTCTTACCTTATTGTGCAAGGCGCTTTGTTAGTAGAGGACAATAGTATGCAAGAGCTCACGAAGCCAGACATTCCTTGGCGGCTCGGCCGAGCTGTTCATGCCACCGCTGCAGGCAGCTCTGTTGCGGGCCTCATGGCCCATCTGTGTTTCTGTGCATCCTAATGAAGCAGTCATCACCACTAGCGATGGACAGCCGCCACTGATGACATATTGTGTGTTCTTCACATTTGAAAGAAGGATACACAGTAAAACTGCTGAACAAAAAATTTGGTTCCCCTTGTTCATGAATATTGCATGATTATTGAACCCCAGTGGTGACCGTCGCGACTGTCTGCCACAGACAAGGAATAAATGGAATTCTTTACGACATTTGAAATAAGATTAAATAAAATTATAATTTCAATAATTACGATAAAGGAGTCTGCATTATAGTCCAATAATCAGTGATCCAGTGCATATATACCTTCTAAAATTATTTGTCTGCATGTGAGAACAAATAGACCGGGGGGGCTTCTCGGTCTTCAGTGCAATTTTTAGTCATAAAAATCCACAAGAAATATTTGCCAGTAAGCTACAGATGATGTGCTAGCTGCCAGTAACCTCGAAGCAACTGTGCTTATAACCAGCCATCAAGAAATAGATAAGATCTTTTTAAGCTAATGCTTGAAAGTTACATTTAGCAACGCTATACTACCGAGTCGACAAAATCGCTATTTGGTTTCAAAAGTATTTATCATCATTCTACTGGAAGATAACTAATTCTAAGCACACCCTTTCAGATTACTCTGAAGACTCCACTCTAAGGCTACGTTTACATTACGTCGAATCAGCGGATCATCAGATTAACATTCTTAAAACGATTCGCGTTGACACTAAAACCGTTAGCCGTGCACACAGCAACACCAATACACGGATACGCTCGGCTCCGCAGGCATCCTGCGCTCCAAATCACTCCGCCCTGAACAGCGAGTGCCCTCTGGAGGGTGCGCACTCCGGCCCTGCGCAGCTCACACAGCGCGCGAGTGAAGTGCACAAGCCACGATTCGGGACTGAGCCGCTGTGTGTGATCCCAGCGCATATCACTTAGTACTTGCAAGTGGAAGGATGGCAAGCCTAAAGACAATCATAACTACACAATGGGCAGTATTTGCAGTATTTTCATACTTTTATACTCTTTAATGAAAGGTGATACAAGGCGGAAGTCCGCGCCGTTTTTCAGCAGTCGCGTCACATGACCAACGCCAGCGAATCAGGAAGGTGGATGTCACAGTGACGTTGTCCAATGAGGACGCCAGCTAGAGCTCAGCACAGCGTACTCGCGTATCTCAATGTTTACACAGCACCGGACCAGATACGATCTAGATTGAATACGTGGACGCTGGCGGATTCCCGTTTCCCGGCTTTTCCAGGTGGTTTAATGTAAACGGACAGTGCATCCGCAAAGAAAACGAGACAGATACGGTCTAATGTAAACGTAGCCTAAAGCACATTAAATATGCTTCCAGTATATTGAAATGTTTGTGATGTGTGTTTAGCAATTCTAGTGATAATTTGTTGATTGGTACTGTATTTTCAGTATTCCTGCGAGACGGTGGTGGTTTGCTATCAGCACCTAAAAAAAAGAGCAAGAGCTTCTTTTCACAGTGGCCATTTTTCAGCAACATTCAGTTTCACATTAATGAGAAATCCAACATAGAAGTAGCAGAGACTGCAGGCTGGACTTAAAAGTCCCAGAATACTGTGCAGCTATACAACACAATTGTGCCAAGCTATTCGGCTTGGCATGTATGTGATCTGTGAAATCCATGTGATGAGCATGATGACACTGACAGCAGTATCAACATGAAGTTTGAAAACGTATCTGTTTGAGCAGTTTGTAGAATGGCCAATACGTCAGTGAAAGAAGTTGAAACTAAAAACCATAAGTCATTGAAGTTGAATACTTTTTTCCTTAAAGGTAGACTGCCTTTCATATTTTTGAAGCGTAGGTCATAAAAAGAATTTTCCCCGACACCTCATTATTTTTTGTTTAGTAGACTGAAAGCTACTGAGTTCGTATCACAGACTTCCAATTTTATTAGGGTTTTTTTTTGTTTGTTTAACAGAACAATTAATGAATTTAGGGCCATGTGGCCCCAAATTCTCCACTATTTTTTCCTGCTTCACCATGACCCAATTCAAGATGCTACGTCATGCATCACATGGTGGGCTTTCGCGTAAGGCATTGTGGGATACAAATTTGAAATAGGAGAGAAAAATTGAAGACATGAGCGTGCGAATGAAATGTGAAAGACCGACTACAGGAACGGAAAGCGAGAAGAAAAGACGTTATGTTGCGAAGGAAAGGAAACAAACTAATAAATATCGGTGGTCAGCGAGCACCTCGGTGCGATCAGCTGTTCGTTTAGTGACAGAATTATATAACTGTCAGTGCATGATCAAAGGTGAACCTGCGCATGCGCACACCGGACTTCCTCTGTCTGCTGGACTGCGATTCATGCACATTATTTGCTAAGGAATTAAATAACTTCCCAGCCACAGAATGGCCTGATATTTTGTGAGACGTTACAGAAATAAACATGCATCACAATGACCAAATTTCAAAGGGAACTAAATTTCATCAATTTTATGAAATCGAAAGGCCGTCTTGCTTTAAGTGTATTGAATATGCTTAGTACAGACAGTAGTATTGTATATGCAGTAATCAGTGGTCACTACCTGATTTATATACACAACCCCAAATCAGAAAAAGTTGGGACAGGAGAAAAATGCAAATAAAATACAAAAGCAGTGATTTCCAAATTTACTTTGACTTGTATTCCGTTGCGTTGTCTGGTCAACTTCATTTCATTTGTTAATATACATCCATTCCTGGGTTTCAGGCCTGCAACACATTCCAAAAAAGTTTGGTACAGGGCAATGTAGGCCGAGTAATGAGGTAATATAATTAAATAATGAAACAAGTGATGTCAACAGGTGATTGTAATCATGATTTGGTACAAAATCAGTGTCCAGGAAAGGCCTAGTCTTTGAGGAGCAAAGGTGGGCCGAGGATCTCAAAAGGTTCAAGAACTTTCATTCATCTATAGCCGATATAACCTCATGGGCTCGGGATTACTTTGGCAAACCTTTATCAAGCATTACCTTACAGAGTTACAGCCACAAATACCAGTTAAAACTTTGTGCAAAAAGGGAGCCTTGTGTTAACTGTATCCAGAAGCACCGTCAACTTCTCTGTGCTCGGAGGCATCTGGGGTGGACCATCACACAGTGGAAATGTATATCGTGGTCAGACGAATCCATATTCCAGGTCTGTTTTTGTAAGAAATGGATGCCATGTGCTCTGGACCAAAGACGAAAAGGACCATCCATACTGTGACCAGCAACAAGTCCAAAGGCCAGGGTCTGTCAGTGCCCTTGGAAAAGGTAACTTACACTTCTGTGATGGCAGCATTAATGCAAGAAAGTACATTGAGATTTTGGAGCAACATATGCTGCCTTCAAGATGACATCTATTCCAGGGTTATTGCACCAGGATAACACAAAACCACATTCTGCACACATTACAAAGGCATGGCTGTGGAAGAAGAGGGTGCCTGTCCCCTCTGTCCCCAAAAGAGAATGTGTGGGGAATTTTGAAATGAATAGTGTTAAGACCTGTTTGTAGGAAAAATGAGACAAAATAACACCTAAAACACTTCATCACTTGGTGTCTTCAGTCCCTAAACATCTTTTAAAAGTAGATGGCCTTTCAATTTCATAAAACTGGTGAAATTTAGTTCCCTCTGAAATTTGGATATTGTGATATATGTTTATTTCTGTAATATCTTTTAAAAAAACCCAGGCCATTTTGTGGCTGGGAAGTTATTTAATTTGAGGGGATTCCCTAGCAAATAATGTGCATGAAATCGCCCGCTTCCCGTGGTCAAGTAGACAGAGGAAGTCCAGTGTACGCATGCGCAGGTTTACCTGTCGGCGTCTTTTTCTTCTTCTTCTTCTTTTGGGTTTTACAGCAGCTGGCATCCAGTGTTGCATTACTGCCATCTGCAGGTTTACTTTGACCGTGCACTGACAGTTACATAATTCCGTCACTAAACAAACAGCTGATCACACCGAGGTGCTCACTGACCGCCAATATTTATTAGTTTGGTCCTGTGTTTCCTTTCCTTCGCAACATAACGTCTTGTCTTCTCGTGTTCCATTTCTGTAGTCGGTCTTCCATGTTTCTTTCTTGTCTTCCATTTTCCTCTCCGGTCTCAAATTTGTATCCCACAATGCCTTGCGTGAATGGGGAAAGCTCACCACGTGATACATGACATAGTCTCTTGTATTACGTCATGGTGAAGCAAGAAATAATAGCGGAGAATTTAGGGCCACATGGCCCTAGATTTATTAATTGTTCTCTTTTAAAAATCTAATAAAATTGGAAGTCTGATTTGAATACAGTAGCTTTCGGTCCACTAAACAAAAATAACTGGGTGTCGGGGAAAATTCTTTTTATGACCTACACTTGAAAAACCTGAAAGTCAGTCTACCTTTAAGTATTGTGAGCAGGAATGGCAAAATTATAAAAATGGTAAATGCTTTACAGTCCTAACTTTTTTGAACCATGTTGAAAGAATCTAAATTGAAATGTTATTTTGAAAATATAATGAAATTCATGAGGTAAAACATTTTTTAAAAATGTGATGCTGTGTTGTTTTGAGCGCAATACAGGTCAAAGATTAATTTTTTTTTTTAACAAATCGTTGTTTTCAGTTTTAACTTTAATTTCCCTGTGATGACCTGGCGACTTGTCCAGGGTGTACCCCGCCTTTCGCCCGTAGTCAGCTGGGATAGGCTCCAGCTTGCCTGCGACCCTGTAGAACAGGATAAAGCGGCTAGAGATAATGAGATGAGATGAACTTTAATTTCAACATCCCATCCCAACTTTTTCTGATTTGGGGTTGTTCATTAGAGTGCTTGATACTGTACTAGAATGTCAGGGATTTTCCCACTGACCTTAATAACACTGTTCATAGCCGTTTATCTATTGTGCTTTCCTCTGAGTAGTTTGGTCAGCTAAAGAAGCCATGGTGGCTCTTTAAGCATGCTCGTATTACACAGAGTCACATTGTAAGAGGCCTGGAGACTTATCCACACCCCAAATCACATTACACAACATGTGTGGAGGTTTTTAGCTAAAGGGGGATGATTGGAACAACACCATGCGTGTCTTTTCCAAGCTGTGGAGTAAAACAGCAGGCCCCATGACAAGAGGCAGCTGACCGGATAGAACAGCTGAGGGCCCCTGTACCACCCCCAGATAACCACAATATTTTTTTTTCTCCTTCTCTCTTCCTCTCGGTCTTTGTCCTTTTCCTGCCTCACCGACAGGCAAGAAACGGTGGGGGGGGGACGACACAGGAAAGGAAGATGGTGTGTGTCAACAACCTACTCCTTATTTGGTCAGACCGTCTCAGGAGGCGAGTAGAGCTCCGACAGGAAGCCGTCAGGAACAGCTGATACACTGCAACAGCGACTCAGCTACAAAGCGTGACTTTCCCCACCCCTTTACTCGCCTTTGCAGCTCCAGCTGCAGTCTTTCAGTCCCTCTCCAAGAAACTGATAACCATCAAAGTGCAGAAGTGCCTGAGAAGCAGAGGTCAGCACTTCCTCCCTGCCTCAGTGCTGTTCAGCATGCTGTTGCCTGCAGTATTTGGGATCGAACTCTTGTCTACATTTTTACAGGAAGCTAAATTTAGCAGCAAGCGTAGCAGTCGTTCCTGTGGGTATAAGCCATGACTGATTTGATTTGAATTTCTGAAGGGCTCTACAGTCTTACACAGCACATAGTCACTCATCAGTTCTATCTCTAATTTTTCAAGATTATGCCACATGCTGCCAAGGGATACAATAATGCTTGACATAATGACATGATCTGCGGCGAAGTTTCATTTCACTGGTGCGACTCACCAGCCCTGTGGAGCTTTTAGCATTTCAGCTCATTACTACTGCAGATGAGGGGGAGAAAGATTTAAATTACTGTATTGCCTTTTACAAGCATTGAGCTCGCATCAACGCCCAGAGTGAAACCTCTAGGGAAGAGAGAGACAGCATCATGTGAGGCTAAAGAGACACTTGTTTCTTTAATGAGTGCCAGTTGTTGACAGCCAAAAAAAAAAAAGCATGGTTGCGTCTGGCCATTTTCCTCTTAGCTGTAGCAAAACAACTGCTCTCTTTACATGTATATTATCCCCCCCACACACCCCTCTTCCTGATTACGCTTTTAAAACTAATCATTTTCAACTGTCAGCAGCTGTCTCATTCCAAACCCAGCCCCTTTCCAGCCTCCACAGCTGTTTATAGGGACAATTCTTATAAGTTAATATGTTTTATTAACAGTGGTTTTGGCTAAATTTTAAACACTTCAGAAAAGACTTGATATTACGATCAGAAAACTGTTGTTGTCCTATCACTCCCTCCCTGCCTAACAAAACTATTCTCAGTTATGAAAGCAGAGCAGAGTGAAAGGATGAGTTGAGTTTTCTCGAAATGCTTCACAGTGTAGAAAAAAAAAATCAATGAATTTGGAATTCAAGAAAGACAAACAAGTTGTCATTTATAGTTACAGGTATTATTCATGGAGATCATGAGATTGGAGCTGACTCTGTTGGAAATGGAGCGCTATGTCCTGTGGTGCACCGAGTAGTCTGCATTTGGTGTTGATAAAATGAGCTGTTAAGGGATAACTTAAATAGCACTGTAGCGCTTTTTGAAGTGTGGGTGGAGCACAGAGGACGGCAGGACAACGCTTTAGGTGCAAGAAGGCTTTTTATTTCCAAACTTTTCAGTCTAATCGCCAATTCTTAACCTGCGGGCGTAACACACACACACACACACACACACACACACACACACGAGTGTACGAGTGTTCTTGTCCCGGGATGCGCTCCCTCTGCCTCCTTAAATAGGGCGCGGTTACTGGGAAAACACACAAAACACAGGTTAATTACCGTCAGGTGTAGTGATTCTGCCACTCACCTTCCCTGGCTCCGCCCTCCTGTCACAGACCGGCGCTTGACCACGCCCCCGCTGCCACATACCCCCACCGCCCGACTCAGGCCGGGCGCCCGTCCGGCCCGCAGCCGACTCCCCCCCCCCACCCACCCACCCCACCCCTTGACGGGAGAGGAAGTCCGCCACGACCATCTGTGCCCCCGGCCTGTGGACCACCTTGAAATTGAAGGGTTGGAGTGCCAGATACCAACGGGTGATCCGCGCGTTGGCATCTTTCATGCGGTGGAGCCACTGGAGGGGCGCGTGGTCTGAACAGAGGGTGAAAGGGTGCCCCAGCAGGTAGTAACGGAGGGTGAGAACCGCCCACTTGATCGCCAGGCATTCCTTTTCAATAGTGCTGTAGCGCCCCTCCCGCACCGACAGCTTTCTACTCATGTACAGGACGGGGCGATCCTCCCCCTCCACCTGCTGGGACAAAACGGCCCCCAGCCCTCTGTCCGACGCATCCGTCTGCAACATAAAAGGGAGAGAGAAGTCAGGGGAGTGTAAAAGTGGCCCCCCACACAGTGCAGCCTTTACCTCAGAGAAAGCCCGCTGGCACTGCTCCGTCCACTGGACCGGATCTGGTGCCCCCTTTTTAGTGAGGTCAGTCAGCGGGCTGGTGACGTCCGAATAATTAGGTATAAACCTACGATAGTAGCCAGCCAGCCCCAGGAACTGTCTCACCCCCTTTTTGGTCTTGGGCCTCGGGCAGGCCGCAATCGCTGCTGTCTTATTAATTTGGGGACGCATCTGCCCGTTGCCCATGTGGAAGCCCAGATACCGTACTTCCACCCACCCAATCGCACACTTCTTCGGGTTGGCAGTGAGACCCGCCCGCCTCAGCGACCTAAGGACGGCCCTCAGGTGTTGCAGGTGCCGCTGCCAGTCATTACTATAAATGATATCGTCCAGATAGGCGGCCGCATAGGTGGCGTGGGGCCGGAGGACCCTGTCCATCAGCCGCTGAAACATAGCGGGCGCCCCGAACAGCCCAAACGGAAGTGTGACGAATTGGTGTAAGCCGAACGGTGTGGAAAAGGCCGTTTTCTCCCGGGATAATGGAGTCAAGGGGATCTGCCAATATCCCTTCGTCAAATCCAGTGTCGAGTAAAAGCGAGCAGTGCCTAGTCGAGCGAGCAGCTCATCAATACGAGGCATTGGGTACGCGTCGAATTTAGACACCGCGTTGACTTTTCTATAGTCCACACAGAACCGGACCGACCCGTCGGCCTTGGGTACCAAGACCACTGGGCTGCTCCAGTCACTGTGGGACTCCTCGACGATGCCCATTTCGAGCATGGCCTGAAGTTCTTCTCGAACCACCTTTTTTTTGTGTTCGGGTAGCCTGTAAGGGCGGCTACGCACTACCACCCCCAGGGTCTCTATGTGGTGTTCTATGAGGTTAGTGCGACCGGGCAGGGGCGAGAACACATCCGAAAACTCGGCCTGCAACTGGGCGACCTCCGTGAGTTGGGTCGGGGAGAGGTGGTCTCCACAGGGGACCGGAGAGGTACGTGATGCCAATGTCCCTTTTTGAGCCTCCGGCCCCAGCTCCTCCTTCTCCGGAACTACCAACACCAACGCCACGGGGACCTCCTCGTTCCAGAGTTTAAGCAGATTGAGGTGGTAGATCTGTAGTGCCCCCTCCCTGTCCGTTCGCCTTACCTCATAGTCGACGTCTCCGACTCGCCGTGTGACCTCAAAGGGTCCTTGCCACTTGGCGATTAATTTGGAGCTCGACGTGGGCAACAGTACGAGTACTTTATCTCCCGGAGTGAACTCTCTAAGGCGCGTGCCCTTGTTGTACAGGCGGGCTTGCCGTTCCTGGGCCTGCCGCAAATTCTCCTGAGTTAGGTGAGTGAGCGTGTGGAGTTTTGCGCGCAGGTCCATAACGCACTGAATTTCGTTTTTACTCTGTGAAGGTCCCTCCTCCCAATTTTCCCGCAGCACATCTAAGATGCCGCGCGGCTTACGCCCGTATAATAATTCAAATGGGGAGAACCCCGTGGAGGCTTGGGGGACCTCTCGCAGTGCAAACAAATAACAAGGGTTCGAGCCATTTATCCCAGTTACGTGCGTCCTCACTTACGAATTTTTTAATTATATTCTTGAGGGTGCGATTGAACCGTTCAACTAAACCGTCCGTTTGTGGGTGATAAACGCTGGTGCGGATCGGCTTAATACCCAGTAGCCCATACAGTTCGCTCAGTGTTCGTGACATAAACGAGGTGCCTTGGTCAGTCAGAATCTCTTTCGGGATTCCAACCTGGGAGATGACGTGGAAGAGGGCCTCTGCAATACTGCGTGCTGAGATATTGCGAAGAGGCACCGCTTCCGGGTATCGCGTTGCATAGTCCACCAGAACCAATATAAAGCGGTACCCTCGTGTTGACCGATCTAATGGCCCGACGAGATCCATCCCAATTCTTTCGAACAGGGTCTCGATTAATGGTAGGGGGCGCAAGGGTGCTTTTGGAATAGCCGCTGGATTTACTAACTGGCATTCACGGCACGCCGTACACCACTTACGGACGTCGCCGCGAATCCCCGGCCAATAGAATCGGGCCATTATCCGGGCTAGTGTCTTATCCTGCCCTAGGTGTCCAGCCATGGGATTAAAGTGAGCCGCCTGAAATACCAATTCCCGGCGGCTCTTTGGAATTAACAACTGTGTGACTCGCTCTTTCGTCTGAGTGTCCTGCGTCACTCGGTATAATCTATCCTTCATAATGGAAAAATAGGGGAAGGACGGGGTGGCGTTCGGCTGGAGCGTTTGACCATTGATTACTCTCACTTGGTCAAACGCATGACGCAGAGTCTCGTCTCGCGATTGTTCTAATGGGAAATCCGCGAGGGATTCCCCAACAGAAAGAGGAGGAGCCGGCGGCTCCTCACTCTGTTGCGGAGATGACGTAGACGGCTCTGCGACCGCAGCTCCAGCCAAAGCGACACCGGGACCTCCCCCTGTCAAATGGCAGGACCCACTCTTTACTAGGCGCGTCATTAAACCCTGAAATCCCGGCCAATCAGTCCCCAAAATTAAAAAGAGTGGGTAAGGCGAGGATTAACCGCCGTCTTCACTATAGATTATTCCCCTCTGAAATATATGTGGACCGACACCAAAGGGTAGCTGTGAACATCCCCGTGCACACACAACACCTTCACCCCCTGTGCTCCCCCCAATGCCTCGTCTTGCACCAGGCTTTGGCGGATCGAGGTCTGATTGCAACCAGAATCCACCAACGCCTGATATGTAGCCCCTTGTACACTCACCGGTATGCAATACGCTCCAGCCCGATCGAGGGCAGCTTCTGGCGCGTCGGGGATCCGCACCACCGCACCCACCTCCATTGCTGCGCACTGTTGTTGCAGGTGGCCCGGTTCCCCGCAGCGCCAGCAAACCGGCCCGGGCCTTCCCTCTGCAGCTGTGCTCTGAGGCTCACTCACCTGGGGGGGGGGGGGGGGGGAGAGACAGACACAGAAGGGAGAAACGGTAGGGCACCACGGGTGCGGCGGGCCGGCTGGGGTGGAGCCGGCCCCCACCTCCGTGGTGGGGGAATGGGGCGAGGACGGGACACAGAAGGGGGGGGGGAGAAGAGGAGAGAAGACGTCGTCGGCCGTCCTGCCGCCGGAACAGCCGCCAAATGATCCTCTGCCAGTCCTACGGCCTGATCCAGCGACGCCGGGCGGTGGCACTGGACCCACTCCGCGGTTCCGGCTGGTAAGCGGGCGATGAACTGCTCCAGCACCACCTGATCGATGATTCCCTCGGCATCGCGATCGTCGGCCCTCAGCCACCGCCAGCAGGCGTCCCGGAGCTGCTGGCCGAACCCGAACGGCCGGCCGACTTCCTCCAACCGCAGCGCGCGGAAGCGCTGGTGCTGTTGTTCAGGCATGCGCCCCACGCGCTGGAGGACGGCCCGGCGAAGGTCCGCGTAGGCCAGCCGGCGGCCAGCGGGGAGCTGTAGTGCGGCCAGCTGCGCCTCTCCCGTCAGGAGGGGGAGGAGGCGCGCCGCGCGCTGCTCCATCGGCCACCCCGAGGCTTCAGCGACCTGCTCGAACAAGGTGAGAAACGCCTCGGGGTCGTCCTGCGGGCCCATCTTGGTCATGGTGAGGGGAGACGGGCCCGCGGCTGGGGCGCTGGTGGACCCCGCCGACGCGAGGAGATGCCGGAACGCCTCGCGATCTTCCTGCTGGGCCAGCACCAGGGCTTCGAAGTGCCGCTCTTGCTCCTTTCGGAGCGTGACGAGCGCCTGGTGCTGGCTTTGCTGAGCCGTGGCGAGGGCGTGGACCAAGTCCGCGAACGGGGAGGATTCCATGGGGCTGCAAGGTTGGTGCTCCACCTTTTCCCGGGTTTCGGCACCACTGTAGCGCTTTTTGAAGCGTGGGTGGAGCACAGAGGACGGCAGGACAACGCTTTAGGTGCAAGAAGGCTTTTTATTTCCAAACTTTTCAGTCTAATCGCCAGTTCTTAACCTGCGAGCGTAACACACACACACACACACACACCCCGTGTTCTTGTCCTGGGATGCGCTCCCTCTGCTCTCCCTCTGCCTCCTTAAATAGGGCACGGTTACTGGGAAAACACACAAAAAACATGTTAATTACCGTCAGGTGTAGTGATTCTGCCACTCACCTTCCCTGGCTCCGCCCTCCTGTCACAGACCGGCACTTGACCACGCCCCCGCTGCCACAAGCACCTTATCAAAAAGAAGTGTATTTCAAGTTCATTTTATTAAGTATACTTAAGTTAAAGTATATTTCCTCAAGTATACTTTTGTGTACCAAGTATACTGATATCAATGAACTTAGAATATACTTGTAAGTAAACTAATCTAATACTTCTTGGGACTAAATTGGCGCACTTTTAGTTTATAAAAAAGTATACTTTAAGTCTAAGAGAAGTAAACTCTGCATATACAACTCTTATTTATTTTGTACTGCAAGTATACCACAAGTAAACTTCTATACTAATAGTTTACTAGTTCTATACTTGTAGTCCATTCTAGTTTACAAAAGCATACTTCATAGTATACTGGAAATATACTATGAGTTTACTAGTTCTACACTTCTAGTCCACTTTTTAGTTTACTAAAGTATACTTTGTAGTATACTGGAAATATACTATTGTTTGCTCGTTACACACTTCTAGTCCACTTTTTATTTTCTAAAAGTATATTTTATAGCATATTGGAAATATACTATTAGTGATTATATACATCTAGTCCACTTTTTAGTTTTGAAATATACTGCAATTACCCTTCTAAGTATACTATTAGTTTTCTAGCCCTAAGCCTTACCTCATGCACACTACCAGTAGACAACTTAAGTGTTTTGTACCTTAAGATTCCACCCCAGAGCTGACCACAAACTTATGGTACATGTAGGTTTAAAAGATGGGATTTAAAACATGCTGCCGTATATCACAAAGAAGCCAATGTGTGTGAAAAAGAAGTATTTTATTAGCCTGGGCCCGCCCATCCTAAGCGTGACGCAACACGATGGCCTGTTGCGAGCTTAGTCTGGCCAGGCAAGCTATCTACAGCTCTTCCAAGCTCCCGAAAAATCGGGAACCAAATCAACTTTGAGCATCTCCAACGGCCCTGGGTAGAGGCGTGTTCAAGGCACTGACGTAGTAGAACTGCGACCGGAAGCCATAGATTGTTTACAGAATCTATGCCGGAAGCGCTTCATTCACGCTTCCGCATAGATGCTGTATTGAAAGCATTCAACGGGAAGTTCTCATTGAAAACGGAGCAAAGAGCAGCCCTGGAGGTATTTATTGAAAGGAAGGACGTTTTCGCCTTGCTCCCGACCGGCTTCGGTAAGAGTTTAATCTACCAGTTAGCCCCGTCGCGTCGCATACGTCAGAGGAAAGAGTGATGTGATTGGTTTAAGCTTCGTCACAGCCTTTTCTGGCTTCGACCAGTAGCAAACTGAGGCATTTCAGGGAGGCGGGTCAACCACGGGCTCTGGGAAACGGTTGAGCTTAATATCTTGGCCAGACCAATAGCTCGGAGAGCTTTGTCGCGTTAGCCAGACTAGTATTTTATAGGCTACTATCAAAAGGATAAGCACAACTACAGGGCAAGTAAACTTTAAGGGTTGTTTTACAATCAGGGTACGCAAGCTAAAAATCACATTTAACACTTATCTTCAATATCAAAAGGCTTGACTAAATAAACTTGGTTGTTTATTGTAGCCCTGTGATAGCTCTATTTACCATGCAAAAAAAAAAGTGGTGATAACGTTATTTTTGGTGAACGTATGGCAATGTGTGTCATATTTAGCAAAATTACTCATGTCATTTAGAAAAAGTGCTTTTTTGACCACAGGTAGCTCCAAAAGGGATGCACTTAAATCATTCTTTATGCCATAAAACAATATTTGGTTCCATATCATTGGAAACATGGTTAAGTTTTAATGTTGAATGCCAGTAAGTTTTCAGACTATTTTGATCAAATTAGTACGTAATTGTGTCAAAAAAAAAGTCTTCTCCAAGACAGCTAATTTTTCAATATAAAATAACATATCTAAAATGATTATTTTCATCCTAAAATGTAGTCAAGATATTGGGACATAAATATTAGAGACAACTAACACAAAGCTTACAGCCTTATATTTAAAAGCACTATGGAAGTAGTGGAATCTGAATTGTCAAAAAAAAAAAAAGTCCTCTCCGAGAATCACTTCATTTGTTTCTCCCAGCCCTGCTTAAAGCTACACTTAATCTTGTTCTTTAACTTGTCCTTCACTTAAAAACTGGTACAAGAACCAGTTTGAATTTTGGACCCCTGTGACACAAACTTTATACCCTGATTGTAAAACAACCCTTAAACATATGGCACAAATATTTTAATACTGTATTACACTTTTGTTAAGTATATCTTGATCAAAAGTTTAAGTATAAGCTTAATATACTTAGACTTTTCAATATACTTTTCAATATAAGCCAAGTATACTTATGTATAACTTTATTAAGTATATCTCTGATAAATAAAAAGTAAACTGAAAGCATACTCTCTTATTTTTAGTTTAAAGGAAGTATACTAGAAGCACACTTGAATAAACTTCTTTTTTGTAAGGGATTCCACGATACTGAGTCGTACATGAGCTGATAGCCGACAAGGCGCGAAGCACAGGGTTGGCTATAATCCATGTACAATGAGATTGAGTGGAATAACGGTTTTACTCTATCCACATTCAGAAGAAGCCGCCTTCGTCACACATATACTCAAGCACACAGTGAAATCACTCCTCTGCATTTAACCCATCTGAAGCAGTGAACACACACACACACACACACACACACACACATACCCAGAGCAGTGGGCATGTATGCTACAGCACCCAGGGAGCAGTTGGGGGTTAGGTGTTGCTCAAGGGCACTTCAGCCCAACCTCAGGCTGAATGTTAACCTAACCACATGTCTTTGGACTATGGGGGAAACCCATGCAAACACAGGGAGAACATGCAAACTCCACACAGAAAGGCCCCCATCAGCCACTGGGCTCGAACCCAGAACCTTCTTGATGTGAGGTGACGGTGCTAACCACTACACCACCGTGCCACCCACTGGATTTTAAGAAATGGAGCAGGTTTTTTTTTTCCAAATTCAGTAAATAAAAAAAATTAAAAAAAAAAACCAAAAAAAAACTTTATACAAAATGTCCGACAAAATTTCCGCTTAGACGGACTTCTTAAAAACCTATCAATGGCTGCACAAATTGACTTCAGCGTTGTGTGTTTTTTTTTTTTTTTGTAGAAAGTTGCCGTCTTGCTGTCGTGCCAAGGTATACAATAGCTTCAGACATTTAATTCTTTCTTGGGTATTTCAGTTATGTAATTTTCAAACTTTTGAGCTTTTGAACCAGTCTAAAAAAAATTCAAATTTGAATGCTTAAAGATGAACGTAAACAAACCGGTGAAACGACAGTAGCAATTTGTGAAAAATGTTTCTACACCATGTCTATATTGTCCTTGTACACCACTTGTGTTCAGTATGCAAGTATGAAGCGATGAGAGAGAAAACATACATGTCAACCTATACGGAATGTCCGTATTTTATACGGATTTGATTCAATAAACGTAGTATACGGGCGTATAAATAAAGTTATACGGATTCTTTAAAAAAACTTCAATATTTATTTAGAGCTATAATCAATTCCCACGATGATAAAAGAGCGCATAACATTTACAAACGTACTGTACACCACAGACAGCCAGTAAAGAGTCTTATGAAATCGCGCATTATCTTGTGGTAGCGAGACTTCGTTCCACTTCTGATCATGCGCACACCGCACTGCGAGAATCCCACCAACCGTGAAGTCATAGACATATAAACAGACGCCGCCTTCTGCGTAGAATCATACGTCATCCTCGCCGCCATATTGGATGTGGCAAAGTGGAGATTCTTCAACCGTCTCTAGTATAGATTAATATTGAATAAAAAGTAGCTGGGATACATCATTGCTAATTATCATTCAAATTTTAGGTAAATTATTTTAATTTGCATCTTATACGGATTTTATAAGGGAAATACGGATTTTGGAGGTTGGTTATACAGGTTTGATTGACCAAAGGTTGACATGTATGAGAAAAGGTCTAAAAGAACAGCTAAGATGAGACAGAAAAGAACTATCTGAATGGAGAGAGTCTCATAACTGCACTTTCAATGGCTACTGGGACCTAAAAACGGTCAACCCCATAGATTATACTTCTATTACGCATGCCCAAGATTTTGTGACACCAACTTCATTTACAGCTCAATCCAGAGTGCCTTTGGATGCATATTCGAAGTCCATCTGCAGTGCGTTTGCCCCATCCTGCCACCAAAATGTTGTGAACCTCAACCATGCGCGCATGTCAATGCAGCAACACAGTTAGCTTAATATGTTTCCCGGTTCGGCTGACAAAGCAGCCAATTGGCTTTTTGGGGAGGGGGTGGGATGTGTGCATACAACCACCATCTTTGTCATTATGGATTTTTTCCATAGCTTTCTATTCAGGATTCTCGAATTCTCCACTCTGATAACATCTCTGATTGTAGATGTTTTTGTTCAACAATTATGGCGCAGCACACTCACTACCCCTTTGGAGACTAGCCCTGTATCCGAAAATCACTCACTATAAAGTGGACTATATTGGTAAGTCGCCATTTTGTAGTGCTGTCCAAATGTATAGTGAGAATTATTACATCCTATATAGTGGACCCATAGTATCCCACAATGCACTTTGAAAAGTAGTGTTCAGCCAATAGCCACTAACCAAGCAATATATAACATCATGCATTGCGGTCGCGCTGAAAGGGGGGGGGGAACAAAAAAAGGGTGTTGGGGTGAATGGATGGAGGAAGAAACATTATAAACGGATATTCAAGTACAACTAAAAATAGTAAGAGAATAGAAAAAAGCTAAAATAGAATAAAAGATAAAATATACAAGAATAAAAGTGACAGTGCAGAGCGAGGAATTAATCAAAAGCCTCAAATTTTATTTAATAAAAGGCAGCGGCAAAGAAGAAAGTATTCAGCCTTGATTTAAAAGAACTGAAAGACGCAGCAGACACAAAGTACTTTGTATTTATTAATGTGGGAAATACGCCGAGTATAATATGTATTTATTTTGAAAACCCACCAGCCGACTGATCTGGCACGTTTTATTTGTGCGACAGTAATGACGTAAAAAACGGTGCGGCTGAGTAGTGTCCGAAAGTGTTTTTTCATTTTACCAATGAGCTCACTATATAGTCCCCTATATAGTAATTCCCTATATAGGGAGTAGTGAATGAGTGAGCGATTTCGGACACAGCCATAGACATTCAGAAGTGGAAACAATAAAGGCTTACAGAGGCCTACTGGCGCAAGAGTCTCATTCGATGAACGTGTTGTTTGAGTGGAGCAGCAGTCAGGCCCGTTAATGATATTACCTCTTCAGTGCTTTCACTGATTAGAAAGGACGTGATTAGAAAAGTTTAATCTACCCTGTTGTCTTGTGAATTCAGTAACTAGCTATGATGCGAAGGTGTCTTTGGAGTGCAATTATTAGCAATCAGAAAGGATCATAATTGCACCATTTGCACCACAATTAGCCGAGATTGAAAATGTTCACCTCTGAAAAAATGAGTTAAATGAGGTTAATTAATCAGTGGAGGTGTTGTATCAGACATGTTCAGTTTGATCAGCTCTGGAAATTTTACTCTTTGGCTTTTTCTTCAGCAGTTCATCAGGGCTTGGGGCACTGGCATTTCAACCCAACTTGGTCCTTCTGTTCTCTCACTGAAAATTGACGTACGTAGTTTTTCATTTTGTTCTCTCAACTGTCACCACGGCACGGTGGTGAAAGCGTCACCTCACAGCAAGAAGGTTCTGGATTCAAGCCCAGCAGCCGATGAGGACCTTTCTGTGTGGAGTTTGCATGTTCTCCCCATGTCCGTATGGGTTTCCCCCACAGTCCAAAGACGTGCAGTTAGGTTACCATGGGACGGCCTTGGGCTGCAGTGCCCAAGAGTAGCGGTGCGCAAGTACGCAGCGGCTTTACTCTCCTACGACAAACTCAATTCCGTTGCACATTTGTGCAATGACAAAGGCATTCTATTCTATTCAGAAAAAAAAAAATCTTGATCTGGTAGCCACGAGCTGAAGTCAAGTGTGATAGGCTCTCAACATGTGCTGATCACAAGCTTCTGCTGACAGTAGGATGCATTCAGTAGTCTCCAACAAAAACATAACTCCATACTAGTAGAACCATGTGCTTGTCTAAGAATACTATGAAGCTAAGACTCTTTTAGAAAAGAGGACCAAAGCGAGTTGGCACAGCAACAAGAACAAGGGGTTTTGTGGTCAAGGTTTTTTTTTTAATACTCGTTTAAGTGTTTAGTGAAGAGGTACAGTCAGTTTTCAGTTTACCCAGTAACCATTTTTATTTGCAATTCCTACATATGAATGAACTCATAACTATCATGTTACTTCTTTTACAGTAAACGTTACAGTATCTGGCAGAAAGCACTTGTTGGGGTTGTATGACACAGCTGGACAGGTAAGTCATAAGTCACGTCATGACATCATTTATACTAATCACTTGCGTAGCAGTGCATGAATACGTATAAACTATTCTGAAGATATTTAAGGCCAGAAAATTCATTTATAGTGGACGAAGTGTATCTGAATTCAGATCTGAGGAAGTGCATCTTCTGTTAGACATGTACCTTTTTTTTTTTTTAATAATTTTGACACTTTGATAAATGACCTGAACTGTTTCTCTAATAGATCGCTCTGGGCTGGGTCTGTTTATCATCTAACTGTTCCTGATGGGTTTTATTGCTTTGCATCAAGTAACTCAATATGTCCAATGTAAATAATCTTCTTCAGACGTCTTCTAATAGGGAAGACATGAGAAAGGTGCACACAATATTATTCAGCCTACATCCATCTGGAAGAGAGGGAAGCTGTCAGATGCTATCGACTCAAACTGTTGGCTGCAGTCTGTGGTGTCAGCAAGACATTTAGTTTACCAGTTGCAAACAATAATGGGAGCTCTATTACAACAAGCAGGACATTCACTGGATGGGATGATAACGAACAAAAATGCTGATTTAATATTAATTCTACAAAATGAGGTCCAAGTTGGGACCTACACATTAAAAAACAAGATCAACTGTGAGCAACTGCTCACTTACGTATCCCTCCGCTCTCGCTTATCTCAGAATGCAAGCAATCGAAGGAATAGGACACTTATTATGAATGTTGACTTCAACAAATAATTTACCCTGAAACAAGTAAGTAAAGCGCAGTGTTCTCCCCAGGGATTTCAAATAGCATCCTGGTAAACTGTCATTTTGAAATAGCATTTTGCTTCTTGAAATAGCGTCAAAATCCACCGTGTGTGTTTCGTAAATACATTGTCGGTAAACAGGAAGTCGATGTGCGATAGACCTGAAAACTGTATACACGGTACAGAACCCCAAGCTGAAGCTCAGTACCAAATATCAAGCAGTTATGATTTGTAGTTGCTGAGAAAAGTGTTACGAAAATGTTGTAAATCCACACTATGTTTCGTAAATACATTGTCGGTAAACAGGAAGTTGCTCTAAATTGACCGTAGGTGTGAATGGTTGGTTGTCTCTGTCAGCCCTGTGATGACCTGGCGACTTGTCCAGGGTGTGCCCCGCCTCTCGCCCATAGTCAGCTGGGATAGGCTCCAGCTTGCCTGCAACCCTGTAGAACAAGATAAGCGGCTACAGGTAATGGATGGATAAACAGGAAGTCAATGTGGGACAGACCTGAAAACAGTATCCACGGTATAGAACCCCAAGCTGAAGTTTGGTACCAAGTGGCTATGATTTGTGGCTGCTGAGAAAAAAAAAAAAAGGGTGTTTCCGATGGACAGGACAAAGGTAAACAGTATACCACCCCTCCTTCGGAGTGGGGGTATTAAAAAAAATCCACACTACAGGTAAAAACAAACTGATTTACCTACAATCACCTCACAGCACACTAGCTGATAGATAGTTTTCACTGACGTCACGGCATTCCGGGGAACGCCCTCCAGCCGCCATATTGTGGGGCAAACAAAGGACCATCGCCATTACCAGCTACGTTATCTCGGACGAATTTATGAAGTTATATAGTCAGTTTTCTAAAATAAAGATCAATGTCGGCAAAATCAAGCAAACGAAAGTATATGGATACATTGGACATCTCACGACAACGGTATGCAGCCAAACTGGCCTTGATTGGGGGAATTGACCCCTACGAAGTGGACAAAGATGCATTTACAAGTGACTATGCAGGGCTGCCATCCATATCCTACCCTGATATTGTGAACTATTTCGTGAATAGTAAAAGCGCCTACACACTTGACGACCTCAAAGCATACAAGTCGCTGGAGTCATACAATTATTTTGTCTGTGGCTGGGTCCGTGAAGTCCACCATATAAAAACAAGTGACAGTCGTGTCCTAATTACAGCCAAGGTATGTAAACATTGGAATTTTAGAGCTCTCAACACTGCATATAAATATATGCGTGTGTATAATATCGAGTTGATTTAAGACTATTATGAATACTGTGCAATATTACTTTGCATCGGAAAGCTGCGCACATTTGCACGAAGCTGCGCAGCTTTCCGATTCACTGTTTTTTTCTCATCCTTATACTTTGTTTCATGGACTGTAACAGATTTGCTTATTTAGTAATTTTAATACAGAATTTACTTTGAAATTATAATCAGACACTCCAACGCCCCCCCAAAAAAAAAAAAAACGGATCTGCACGATTCAGCCGTGAAAAAGGCGGCATCCGCCAAAAGGCGCGCTGTTTGCATCCCTGCATACAGAATAGACCTAAAATGTTTTTCAAAAATGACCCGTGCGTGAGTGAAGTGACAACTGTCAAATAGAAACGTGACAAACGAGCGATATTAAGTGTACATTACAATGTAAACATACACTCAGCGGTTCCAGTTAGGCATTCTCAAGAGATTGTTTACACGATGTTTTGGTTTCCAAAAACAAACTTAAACACAATTGATTGTTTATTTAAACAACTTACCACTTATAAAATGATCGGAGCAGACTTTGCTGTATTTGGAAAGCTAATAATCCTTGCGGTTGATTCTTGCAAGCCATAGATTTCTCCTTTGTATGCTGAGTTTCTTTGTTTGCTCACCTTCGTGCTCCCGTACAGTGGGAATTCCATAAAAGCTCCGCTTGACGTCATCATCTGACCTATTACGACAGCCGTGAATACAACAGGTGTGCACCATTGCTAGCTTTAAATAGCCTGCTTGGGTTCTTTTGAAGACTTTGTACTCGCGCGTTACAGTGTGTGCTCAGTGACCCGTACGGTAAGCTTGACCCGCAAGATGGCCGCCACTAGGGAATCCCCAACTCTGTGACATCATGTGAAAACTATCTATAGCCAAGTAGACTATAAGCCATGTACAAGGAGATTGAGTGGAATAACATCCACATTCGCTGAATTTTGAGAGAAAACAGCATTTTTTTTTTTTTTTGCAAATTTGATAACTAACCAGAGACCTGTGCAAGTCTGACCTCAGCCTTTTTCTGATCGGGAGATAGAAGCTATGGTACATAAATAGAAAAAATAGCCTGCTCAGAAATACGGCGATGCCAGGATTTGAACTGACGTTGCAAAATCTGCTCCTTTCCTGGACAGCGCTCTAGACCACTCAGCCACATCACAAACGGAAGTTATGTAACATGGCACTTACATACTGAATACGCAGTGGCGACTGTGGAATCATTATCTGATGCTGGAATGTCAATTACATTCTTAAACACACTCAACCTCGGTTAAGCACACACATACAGGTATGCCTCTGTAGGTGTATACAAAACAGGTGCCTCTATAGGCTTCAGCCAAACGCTGAGCCAAAAACTTTATACAAAACGTCGGACAAAATCATTTCCACTTAGAATGTAAACAAACCGGCGAAATGATTGTAGCAGTTTAAAAAAAAAAAAAACTATAATTCTTGAAAAATAAAAAATACCTTCTCACCATCAAATACTTTTTTCCATGTTTTGTTGCTTTATTTTTTGGGGTTTTGTTTTCGAGTAGAGTTTTTATTTCGTCCTCAATTAGTTCAGCAGCATGCTCCACCATTTTTGTTTTTCTCTACTCACAGTATATGCGCTCATAGCCTCGTAGTAGAGTAGCCAATCAGAGCGTGTGATTGCTCATATCCAGTGGCTGTGAATAGAAGAATAGGTGACTATAAAAGCCATACATGGTGGTGTAGTGGTTAGCAGTGTTACCTCATATCAAGAAGGTCCTGGGTTCGAGCCCAGTGGCTGATGGTTTGAAATATCACAGATACTGAGTTTGCATGTTCTTCCCATGCCTGCGTGGGTTTCATCTCGCAGGCTAAAGACATGACAATTAGGTTCACTAGCTACTCTAAATTGCCCATGAGTGTGAATGGTTGTTTGCCATTATTTGTATCTGTTTAATGCTCAAAATATTCATATCTGAATTAACATTCAGATTTAAACATGACCTGGGCATGGTCTATACTGGAAGGGTTTTCCCCCCTGAAAACACTGGATAGCGGTGAAAAAGGTATGGCTGCTGGGAAGTCATTTTTCGTTCACAAATTATAACAAAGGGTGGCACGGTAGTCAAGTTTTCAAGTTTATTTGTATAGTGTTTTTAACAATAAACACTGTCACAAAGCAGCTTTACAGAATTTGAACGACTTAAAACATGAGCTATTTTATCCCTAATCTATCCCCAATGAGCAAGCCTGTGGCAACAGTGGCAAGGAAAAACTCCTCAGACGGCATGAGGAAGAAACCTCGAGAGGAACCAGACTCAAAAGGGAACCCATCCTCATTTGGGCAACAACAGACAGCATGACTATAACATTAACAGTTTTAACATGACGTCAGTTTCGTTGATGTTATAAACTGTTCACGACAACTGCAGTCCTAAAGTTAACAAGTCAACTGTAGTCCTCAGCCATAAAAGCATTACTGTAAGTGTCCAGAGTGTCCTCCAGGTGTGACTTTCAACTGTCCACATGGGGCCATCCTCCACAGGAGCGATGCGATTCCAACCAGACACAGGGCACCAGAATGGATCAGGCAGGTCCGAGGAGCAGCAGTATCTCGATCTCAGGATTGACATGTAACTCAGAGGGACAGATTTATTTATTTTGGGGGGGGAGAAAACACAGGTTGTTAGGTATGCCCAATGTCACCTGAATAAGTAGGAACAGTATACATATTGCACGGAGTACAAGCAGGGACTCCAGCAACTAACTATGACAGCATAACTAAAAAGGGGAGAGCCAGAAGGTAACACAGGCATGAGGGAGCCCCAGGACAAAGTAGCAGCCACTACACAGTCAACAAACTCAAGTGAGCAAGCGAGTGGGGGACTGACAGCATCCATACATCCCAGTTTACCAAAACACTGTTTGAGGACCCTCCAGATCTTTACCTCAAACAGTATTAACAAAAGGCTTGACTAAACAGATATGTTTTCAGCCTAGACTTAAACACAGACTGTGTCTGATTCCCGAACACTACTTGGAAGGCTGTTCCATAACTGTGGGGCTTTGTAAGAAAAGGCTCTGCCCCCTGATGTAGCCTTCACTATACAAGGTACCGATAGATAGCCTGCACCTTTTGATCTAAGTAGGTGTGGCGGGTCATAGAGGACCAGAAGTTCACTCAGGTACTGTGGTGCAAGACCATTCAGTGCTTTAAAGGTCAATAGTAGTACTTTATAATCAATACGAAATTTGATTGGGAGCCAGTGCAGTGTGGATAAGACAGGGGTGATGTGGTCATATTTTCTAGCTCTAGTAAGGACTCTTGCTGCTGCATTTTGAACTAACTGGAGCTTGTTTATGCACTTATTGGAACATCCAAACAGTAAGGCATTACAATAATCCAACCTGGAGGTAATGAAAGCATGAACTAGTTTTTCCGCATCTAGTAGTGACATTAAATTTCTTATCTTAGCAATATTTCTGCGATGAAAGAAAGCTATCCGGATAATGTTATCAACATGAGTTTCGAATGAAAGACTGGGGTCAATAATCACGCCGAGGTTTTTTACTGCTGCACATGAAGAAACAGAAAGGCCACCCAGAGTTACTGTGTAATCAGAAAACTTGCTTCTCGCTGCATGTGGTCCTAGTACAAGTACTTCTGTCTTGTCAGAGTTAAGCAGAAGGAAGTTAATAAGCATCCAGTGTCTAATGTCCTTTACACATTCCTCAATTCTATTAAGTTGGTCTCTCACATCCGGTTTTGCAGAAACATACAACTGTGTGTCATCAGCATAACAGTGGAAACTAATACAATGTTTATGAATAATATCACCCAGAGGTTTTATTTTTATATAAAGAAAAAAAGCAGTGGACCCAAGACAAAACCTTGTGGAACACCAAACTTGACTTCAGCATGTTTAGAAAAATCACCATTTACATCAACATACTGATAGCGATCAGTTAAATAAGACCTGAGCTATCCAGAAGAATGGAATGATCAGTGGTATCAAATGCTGCACTAAGGTCAAGCAACGCAAGCAGCAAGACACAGCCCTGATCAGACACCAACAGTAGGTCATTTACTACTTTAACCAGAGCTGCGTCTGTGTTACGATGAGGTCTAAATCCTGACTGATATATTTACATAAGAATAACATCCATGAAATGTAAGTATAACTGCTGTGCCACAGCTTTTTCAAGGATCTTGGAGATAAAGGGGAGGTTTGATATTGGCCAATAATTGGACAGCTGACAGGGATCAAGGTCAGGTTTTTTTAATCGGGTTTGATAACTGCTAGGTTAAAGGATTTGGGTACATAGCCAATCGTAAGAGAAGAATTTATTATTTTTAGAAGTGGTTCAGTTACTTCAGGTATTATCTCTTTGAATAGACGTGTAGGTAAGGGATCTCGTACACAAGTTGAGGCTTTTGATGCCGAGATTGAAAGTAATTCAATTTTTTCTAAGAGGAGTAAAACATTAATTGCTGATCTGATACAGTTATATTGTTAACTACAGGGTCACTTACATTGACCTTAAATTAGTAGTTTGAATTTTTTGTCGAATATTCTCAATTTTGTCATTAAAAAAAAATTCACGAAGTCGTTGCTACCACATACTGCAGGTGTGCATGTGTCTATAGTGGACTTATTCCTGGTTAATTTTGCTACAGTATTAAATAGGAATCTAGGATTATTTTTGTTATCTTCTATTAGGGAGGAGAGATGTGTTGATCAAGCAGCACTAAGAGCTTTTCTATACTTCAGGAAGCTCTCCTTCCACACTAATTTGAACACTACCAATTTTGTTTGACGCCATTTATGTTCCAATTTTTGAGTGGTCCGTTTTAAAGTGCGAGTGTCATTATACCAGGGTGCTAATTTTTTTGTCTCTGACCATTTAAGAGGTGCTACATTATCTAAAGTATGGCGGAACGTTGACTAAGCATTCAGTTGCCTGATCAAGTTCTGCGGGGGCTGACAGTGACCCAATCAAAGTTGATAACTCTAGATCATTTATAAAGCTCTGTGCAGTAGTTGACGTGAATGTACGTTTAATACAGTGGCGTGGTGAGGTGCATATATTATTACTCAGACATATCTTGAATGAGATGATATAATGATCTGAGATAGCTTCAGACTGTGGAAGTGTGACTATATTTTCTACGTTTAACCCGAATGTTAGTATTAGATCGAGGGTGTGACCACCATTATGGGTCGGTCCGAGGACATTCTGATTAATCCCTACTGAATCTAAAATGGACACAAACGCTGTTTTCAAAGGGTCTTCTGGGTTATCGAAGTGAATATTAAAATCTCCGACAACTAAAGCTTTGTCTAAGGAAATAACCAGATCGGAGATAAAAATCTGCAAATTCAGAAAGAAACTCAGAATATGGCCCCGGGGGCCTGTAAATAATAAGTAACGGAATTAACTGGGTAGACTTATTTTTCGAGGCTACATACATTATATGAGTATGAAGAACTTCAAATGTATTAAATTTATAACTAGGTTTGTGTGTTGCACCTAGATAATTATAAATAACCGCGACACCTCCTCCTCTGCCAGTTAGACGAAGCTGGTGTATATAACTGTATCCAGGAGGACTAGCTTCATTTAATGCTATATATTCATTTGGCTTAATCCATGTTTCAGTTAAACAAAGTACATTAAACTCCTGATCAGTAATAAGTTCATTAACCATTAGCGCTTTAGATGTAAGAGATCTAATATTTAATAGCCCCACCTTTAGATCAAAGGTGCTGGCAGCTGCTGTACAGTCAGTATGATCTAATTTTATATTGATTAGGTTACTGGAACAAACTCTCTGAATATTTCTACTTTTTTCTTGAGCTCGGGGAACAGACACAGTCTCGATGTAGTGGACCCTGAGTGATGACTCTGCAGCTAGCAGACAGTCCGTTTAGCCTGTTCATCTGCTCCCTGGCCTTGGCTCTGGATTATCAGAAATTAACTAGGCCTGTTCTGAGCCTATGACCTATGCTGCAGGAAATGAGAGCAGCACCTTCCCGAGTGGGATGGATACCGTCCCGCCCTAAAAGGCCAGCAGTGCCCTCAAAATTAGCCCAATTATCTATAAAGCCCACACTGTTTTCAGAGCACCACCTGGACAACCAGCAGTTCAGCAACCATAACCTGCTGTAAGCTACATCGCCATGACGCATTGGGACATCGCCTTCACCAATTTAAACACGTCTACAAAGTTGCTCTTGGTAACCTCAGATTGACAAAGGAGTACATCATTAGCTCCTGCATGGATAACTATCTTTGAGAACCTGTGCTTGCCTAGGACCCTAAGATTACCTGCTACGTCCGGCACCCTGGCTCGCGGTATACACCTGACTAAAGCTGCTGGTGCCCTTAAAGGCTGAGCTAATTTCACATACCGTATGATAGAGTCCCCTATAACCAGAGCTCTTTCAGGTTTCTCAGTGGGTGAATCACTAAGGAGAGCAAACCTGTTCGACACGTGACACGGAGAGGAGTGGTGCTCCCGTGGGTGAGCCTCAGTGGTAGCTTTGGCTCTACGCTTATGCCGTCGAGTCGTCACCCATTTGCCCCACTGTAAGGGCTCTAATACCGGAGTTGGGGGATTAATAACTCCACCTAGGGCATCCAGACTTTCCCCAACAGAAACTACACTGTTCTCATTCTCACTGGCCTTCTCTCAAGCCTGGATATGCGCTTCTAACACTATAATCTTCTCCGCCGGAGAACTAACTAATCTGCACTTATCACAAAGCTATCACTAGCAATGAAGGAAGAATGACTAAACATCCTGCACTCAGCACACTGAACAGGCTGAAAAGTGCGCCATGATGAAAGGATTCATGTACCTTAATCAAAGAGCTGTTGATATTAAAGCAGATCCGATGTGGATGGCCTCCGCTTGTGCTCTTTACACAGGAGAAGAAAAAAAGAAAGCTTCCGGTCTCGGCGTTCTTCTGAAAAAAAGAGAAAAAAATGGAAAAAGGAAACCGAAAGTACCAAAAAGATACTGGAAAATTACTTGTAGAAAAAATAAAGATTAGTAATTAACGCCAACACTCGCTAGAAAAAGACTCGTCGCAAACAACTTGGGAACCAGGAAGTGCATAGCACAGAATGCGCATGCGCAACCCAATCCTGTAGTGTAGTGTACAGCACTGTTACCTCACACCAAGAAGATTCTGGGTTCGAGCCCAGTGGCTGACGGGGGCCTTTCTGTGTGGAGTTTGCATGTTCTCCCCGTGTCTGCATGGGTTTCCCCCACTGTCCAAAGACATACAGGTTAGGCTAATTGGTGGCTCTAAATTGACCATAGGTTGTCAATGATTGTTTGTCTCCGTCAGCCCTGCGATGATCTGGCGACTTGTCCAGGGTGTACCCTGCCTCTCGCCCATAGTCAGCTGAGATAGGCTCCAGCTTCTCCCATGACCCTGATAGATAAGCAGTATGGATAATGAATATTAATTTAAGTAACCGTTTGTCATCATTATTAAAAGAAAATGCATCGTAATGAAATGCCTCTTTATAGGACCCGAGTTTGACTCACAGAAGCACTCCCAGGTGTGTCCAGCTTTATAGAAGATTCAGATAGTTAGTGTGTACAGGGAGCTTTGATGTTTCTGGAATTAAACAAACTCAAAGGCTCAAGTAAATCTAATGAAATAATATTAGATGGTTATTGTCGTCAGGTGTAGCATAAATAATTTCTTTTTTTGAAATTGTTTTGAAACAGTTAGCTTGTTTACTCAGTCACATTAGACAGAAGATAGAAAGTATGCCAGAAAATTTCACTGGCCATCTGGTTCAGGAGTTGATTTAAAATGTATATAGAGTCATTATAATTTCCATCCATCCATAACCACTTATCCTGTGCAGGGGCAAGTTGGAGCCTATCCCAGCTGGCTATGGGCAAGAGGTGGGGTCCTTGGTTGTCCATAGTTTTTGATGACGACACTTTGTATTTGCATAATTTATCTGTTGTGGACTCATGTGGCTGTGGAGTCCAATTCTTGAGCGGCATGAATGTTTACAATGTGGACAAGTGAACTGCCCTGGCTCAGCTGGTGCGGCAGCAGCAGCCTTCCATCGTGCTTCCGTCGAGACCTTTTTTTTTTTTTTTAAACCCAAAAAACAACCAACACCACATTGCTTTATTCATCAAGTCACAAGACATATGGTCTCTCACACAAGAATATCACACAACTGGACCACTAGTGACAGATGTACATTCACCATCCACTTTAATAGGAACACCTGTACACATGCACATTCATGCAGTAATCTAATAAGCCAATCATGTGGCAGCAGCACAATGCAAAAAAAAAAAAATCATGCAGATACACGTCAAGAGCTTCTGTTAAAGTTCACATCAAACATCAGAATGAGGAAAGTGTGTGATCTCTGTGACTTTGACTATGGCATGGATGCTTGTACCAGATGGGCTGGTTTGAGTATTTCAGAAAATGCTACTCTCTCAGGAATTTCACACGCAACAGTCTCTAGAGTTTACACAGAATGGTGTCTGTGCGCACGGGGAGGGAATGATTGAGCGAGAGACAGTTCTGTGGGTGGAAGCACCTTGTTGATAAGGGAGGAAAATTGCCAGATTGGTTTGAGCTGCCAGGAAGGATACAGCAACTCAAAAAAAAAAAAAAAAACAACACACTTTTTACAACTGTGGTGAGCAGAAAAGCATCTCGGCAGGCGCAAAACATCAAACGCAGGTGGATGGGCTGCAGCAGCAGATCATCAAAATGAGGTTCTACTGCTGTCAGCCAAGAACAAGAATCTAAGGATCTCATGGGCACAGGTTCATCGAAACTGGACAGTTGAATATTGTTTTTTTGTTTTGTTTTTTTTGGGGGGGGGGGATAATCACCTGGTCTTTTTCCAGTCTTCAGTTGTCCATTTTGGGAGTCTGTGCCCATGATCGCTTCAGCTCCTTGTTCTTGCCTGATGTGGCATTGTAGCCCATCCACCTCAAGGATTGATGTGTACCGAGAACGCTTTCTGTGCACCATGATTGGTTGAGTAGATAACTGTATGAATGTACAGGTGTATGGATGTTCCTACTGAAGTGGCCGGTGAGTGTACATACACTCACCGGCCACTTTAATAGGAACTCTTCTGCTGTTGCAGAAGATGCTTTTCTGCTCACCACAGTTGTCAAGAGTTACTATATCCTTCCTGGCAGCTGGAACCAAATCTGGCCATTTTCCCTCTGACCTGTCTCATCACCAAGGCATTTCCACCCACAGAACTTTTTTGGTTTTTTTGCACCATTCTGTGTAAACTCTAGAGACTGTTGTGTGTGAAAACCCCAGGAGATCAGCAGTTTTTGAAATACTCAACCCAGTCCATCTGGCTCAAACCAACACCCATGCCACAGTGAAAGCCACACTTTGAGATCACAATTTTTCCCATTCTGATGTTTGAAGTGAACGTTAACTGAAGCTCTTGATTCGTATCTGCATGATTTTATGCATTGTGCTGCTGTCAAGGGACTGGCTGATTAGATAACTGCATAAAACAGCAGGTGTATGGGTGTTCCTAATAAAGTGGCCGGTGAGAATGCATTAAACCAGGTCTATGTGCAAGTCAAGTCTTGTCGGATCCAAAACTAGGTGATTTTTAAATCTCAACTGGATGTAATACCATTTAACAGCTGTAGCATGTAGTCATAGAAACCAAACTTTCCCACAGTTCATTAAGCAGCTCTCAGGCAGCTCGTATCTGTGGAGAGCGTGTAGACAACAGTCGGGCCCCATGCCTATGAAGCAGCGCTGTATAGACACACTGAATTTACTCCATGTGCCGTGCTGCACGGAGTAAACAAGCATTGCGTTTTCACTAAAGAGCATCTCCAACATGCTGGGCTCTTCTCTGATCACTTACCCCGAGATTAATTGCACTTGAGCACTGAAGCGTCTGGCTCTCATCACGGAAAGCTAGTAACAGGACAGAGCTCTCACATCGCCCTGTAAAAATAAGTATTGTGAACATGTTTGTGGATTTCGATTTGCAGAGCCCACTTTATTAGGAACACATCTACACCTGATCATTCATGCAGTTATCTAATCAACCAAACATGTGGCTACAGATCAATGCAGATGCAAGTAAAGCGCTTCAGTTAACGTTCACATCAAACATCAGAATGGAGAAAAAGGTGATCTCGGTGATTTTGACCATGCCAGAAGTGCTGGTGTAAGTATTTCACAAAGTAATATCCTTGGAATTTCACAAACGGTCTATTTGAGATTACAGAATTCCCCCCCCACAAAAAAAAAAAAAAAAAACATCCAGTGAGCTGCAGTTCTACAGGTTAGAGGAAGCTAGCCAGACTGGTTTATGCTGACAGGAAAGCTACTGCTAAAATAACCACTCTTTACAAGAATCATGAGCAGAACAGCATCTTGAAAAGCGGACCTTGAGGTGGATGGACTAAAACAGAAGGCCACACTGTGTTCCAGCCAAGAACAGGAATGTGAGGCTACAGTGGGCACAGGTGCACTGAACTTGAACAACACTGGCAAAATGTTGCTTGGTCTTTTTCCAGTCTTCATTGGTCCATTTTAGTGGTCAGTGGATTGCCAACTCTTGCAGTGCCAGGTTTCAGCAAAATTCCTCAACTCAACTCAAACCACATTCATCTTTTTTTCAGGTCTTTGTGTGGAGAAAAAAATTTCTGTTAAACATTAGGTCTGGACAAAAATCTGAATATGGAAGTAGTGCTAGGCACGATAACAATGAGAAAGCCAACCTGGAAGAGGTCAGAAACCTGGAGATTTGGTACCAGGACAACAACCTCCTCTTAAATGTCAGCAAGACAAAGGAGCCGATTGTGGACTTCTGCACAAAGCAGGGGAAGAACTACAAGCCCCTCAACATCAACTGGACTTCAGTGGAGAGCTTTCAGTATCTGGGTGTTCACATCACACAAGACCTGTTATGGTCTTGCAACATCAATGTCCTGGTTAAGAAGGCCCACCAGTGTCTGTTCCACGCAAAACATCTCTGAGACTTCTGTCTTCCACTGAGGGTGCTGAGGAACTTTTAATCCTGCACCACTGAGAACATCCTGACAGGGAATATCTCCACCTGGTCTGGGAACAGCACAAAGCAGGACAGACAGGCTGTCCAGAAAGTGGTGTGATCAGCTGAGTGCATCATACACACCGAGCTCCCTGACCTGCAACCTATTTACAGCATGCAGTGCCAGACCAAAGCCAGGAAGATAATGAAGGACCTTCAGCCATCCCAACTCTGGACTCTTCTCTCTGAGGTCAGGGAAGCGCTTTCACGCCCTTCAGGCAAACATGGACAGAATGAGGAGGAGCTTCTTCCCTCAGGCCATTCAGGCTCTTAAGACAATAAGAGTTACAATAACTAGGTCTCATCACCACTTCACCCTCATTACCCCCGATCTCTTACACCTCATGTAATTCCATCTAAAGTGCGAAAAAATATATTACACACACTTCCAATAGTACATTTCTTTTGCTATTGTACCTCTTTGTGCAACTTCATGAAAATGCAATACATATTTCAATTTGTTTGTTACAGTGCAATATACATTTCGATTTTCTTTAGTGAAATATATATTATACATATTCTGTATAAGGTATATTCTGCAGCGTTACTGTATATTGCAGAGCTATATATAAAAAAAAAAAAAAAATTCTATCCACATTCACTGGATGTGAGCAATCACGCACTGATTGGCTACTCTACTACTAGAATATCAGCTCATGTACCGTGAGTAGAGAAAAACAAAATGGCGGAGCACTTCAAGTCAGATACATCACTTTATCATCAGGTATTTAAAAGAAACAGAAATAGCGAAATAAAAGATTACCCCCCCCCCCTTCCACACTCCAGCCCAGTTGGTGGCAGTAATGCACCTTTAAGTCAGTTTGCCAACTGCCAAAAAAAAGGAAAAAAAATGGCGGAGCATGTTACTGACGCAACCGAGGATGAAATAACTACTCAAAAACAAAACCCTAAAAAATAAATTAAAAAATGGAGTAAAAGGATTTGATGGTATGTATCATTTTTTCCAAGTATTCTAGCATTTTTCACAAATTGCTACCATCATTGCGCCGGTTTGTTTACCTTCTAAGCGGAAATGACTGTCAGATGTTTAATATAAAGTTTTTATTTATCAAATTTGCAAAAAAAAAAAAAAAGTTTCTCAAAATCCAGTGAAGGTGGATATAATAAAAGTTATTCCACTCAGTCTCATCGAATATGGTTTATAGCCAACTTGGCGCTACGCCCCTCGTTGGCTTTCAGCTCATGTACGACTTGATTTCGTGGAATAACTAATTCATATTCTGTATGTTGTGTATATTCTGCAGAGCATTCTATCACATTTTTTAAAATTCTATTTTTATTACATTGTTTTACCCCAAACCATCTTCACTACTTACGGAGCATTGCAATAAGCATTTCACTGCAAGTCATCCTATGTATGGTTGTGTATGTGACAAATTTGAATTAGATATGAATGTTTTGAGCACTAAACAGATTTGTCTGTAACCTGCACAATTTTATTCATTCATTGCACTGCTGCCACGTGATTGGCCAATTTGGATAATTGCATCATATCAAAGTTACTAGTGTGTACATACCAAGAGAATCCAGCATAGCCACAGTTTTAAAATTAAATGTCTTAATTGTACGATGCATGGTATACATTACATTTCATTCTCACATTTCCTGTACTGTAAGGTTTCATTTTCAACAGTAGACGTGCTTTGAATGAAAATGGATTTCACTTGTCCTCTCCTGTTTGACCTTCTGCTGTTATAGGAAGACTACAACCAGCTGCGGCCCCTTTCCTACCCCAACACTGACGTGTTCCTCATCTGCTTCTCCGTGGTGAACCCGGCCTCTTATTACAACGTGCAGGAGGAGTGGGTTCCCGAGCTCAAGTCGCGCATGCCTCATGTGCCATACATCCTCATAGGCACACAGGTGAATACCACATACACAACAGACGGCACTCTGCAGATTTATATTTATTACAACACGTGCACTATGTACATACAAAATATCAGTATTTATACAATACTCCGTTCCGGTCTACTGATTTGCTCAGTTGAGCAGTGTTCAAAGAGTGCTTATACACTAACTTTAAAAACGCACATTGATAAAACTTGCTGAATTCGTGCTGAGTTTATCTCAAGAAGAAAAGAAATATCACAATGGAAAAATAACTATGTTCTGCCCGAATAAGTTCCAAATCTGTGCTCAAATCAGAATTTAAGGGAGTTGTACTCAATAACGTACAATATGACTCGGGTAGTCTATGACATGGACAGGCTTTAATTTTCAAACAAATTTTGCATACACTGTACACACACAATCTTGCCTATAAATACCCGGGGGAAATGATAGGAAAATTGTCATTATTGAAGATGCCACGCCTAAGCCAAAATCAACGTGAACAGGCCATCGGGATGTTGCATGCCGGAAGTACACAGACAGAGGTCGCCCGGCACTTCGGTGTTCATCATTCGACCATTTCCCGTTTGAGTCAGCGTTACAGACAGACAGGGAGCACCAGGGATCGTCCACGCCCTGGTCAGCCTCGAGTCACGACGCCAGTTCAGGATCAGCACATCAGGCTAGCTCACCTCCGTGACAGATTCCTGACACCCTCAGTCACTGCTGCTGAGACCCCTGGACGACACAGACCCAGAATCTCCAGCATGACGGTCCGAACATGGACCAACTGTCACTTTGAATTTTTTTATTGTGAATTAATTCTTGAGTTTGACAATAAATGTCCTTTATCGATGTTTCAAGATGTGTCCGCATTACATAAAATATCATAAATTTCAAATATATGCATGGATCTAAAGTGATATCGTGTTGAATTCCATTGTGCGTTTTTAAAGTTACTTAGTATATTTAGTATAACCTCACTGGGATTTTTCACTGTGTCTCACTCCGCTTGTCTTTGTTCACCATATAAAATTCCACTTCCTAGTTTGAAACAATTATGACTATAGTCTTAGGATATCAGTGGACATGGCAAATGATCCACTTCAGGAATATAGCTTTTGACTTAAATGATGAAAGCTTATTAGATGAAAAGGAAGAAGAGACTCCAGTTTCACCAGTTGCAGGTTCATACGATATCAAATTCCAGCCATGCTGATATTCAGTGCACCTGTACTCTTTCTTAGATAACATTGCTTAAATCTACTACAGCACCCTGCATAAAGTATTCTCCTTAAACTTTTCCACATTTTTCAGCTCCAGGTGTACAGCCTGGAACTGAAAGAGATTTAACTGGGTTTATGCATCATGAATCTACAGACAGTATCACATAATATTGACAGTGGAGATCAATGTACAGTATTTCAGAATTTATTAAATGACTGAGAAGCTGTAGCATGATTTAAATTCCTGTTCAACGTTCTCCATCCAGTCTGAGAGAGAGCTTGATCAATATTATTATTAATATATTATGGGTTAGGATTATTAGGATCCAGATGTGCAAAGCTGATAGATGTAGCCCAGAAGACTTACAGCAACAAATATCTGCTGTTTCATTAAACTTGGTCACAATTAAAATAAATAAATTTATTATTTCAGTTAGACAGATTGGGTAAATGAAAAAAGTCCAATCAAGTCAATTGCAGTTCCTGGTCCAACCAAACGTGAAATTCTCTGTTCAGATACTGCCAAAATGGTGCCAAGCATGCTATAGGACTTGAGCATTCCCTGTGACTAAATAGAGAAGCAGATGTTACATGGAAAAAGCCCTTATTGCTGCAGTATTTCCATCTGGAATTATAGACTTTACAGACAGACAGGCAGACACTTGGGCCTGAAAATTTGTCAGTTACAGACCAAAATATCCCAGAATCTTGTGCATCAGCAGATAGTTTGTAAAAATTGCTGTGAAGACTGTGACCAAGGGTAGTGTATTTACAAATCATAATTCAGTATTATATTTGTGACTAGAAATAGATGGTGTAGTCATATAATATTCTTTCATTCTTATTCCTTATAGAGCTAACAAACATTTCCTTAAGCCTCGGTCACAACCAGCCGTACGTGCTCCTACGGCCGGTCTACGTGCAAAAAACGCAAGAAACGCACAGAGGGCGCGCGTGTGACGTGCTGATTTTCGAGCCGTAGACTGGCCGCAGAGGTTCTTTGTCATGTCAAACACACACTACGGGCGCTTACGTTTTTTTCAGGTTGCAAGACAAACTTACAGCCAACGTGCGTCTTTCTCCACGAACCGAAAAAAAAAAAAAAAAAAGCAGCGATTTGGGAAACCCCAAAAATCACACAGCCAAAAAATAAAAAATAAATAAATATCGTACGTCCGGTTGTGACCTAGGCTTTACAGGCGTCTTTATAGCTATTTAGGCACTGCATTATTAGGCAAATTGCTTACCTTCTATCACCACAGTACCAACCATTCGGGGTTTCTCCTGTGCTCCACGTACCAGACCTGAGAAAACTAGAGCGGCGGCTACATTAGACACCTCAACGATCTTTTGGCCGTTGCAAAAGTAGAAAAGACTTGAGACTTAAATTGTGCATGAATAGTTACTCAAACCTTCACTGGGGGTGGGGTGGGGGTCGATTCCCAATTACTTAGTGCAGCGTTTCTCAACCTTTTTTCATTCACGGCACCCTTCAGAAGTATGCAAATTCTCAAGGCACCCCCATATAAAATTTGCGCAGTCACACTGACCATACGCTGACTTCGGCAGTGACGTTGTGACATGGGAAAGGGGGCCGTGAGAAATTTTGATGCATGAGGCGGCGATGATCTGCATTAGTGTAACTATCGTTTTTTTGGAATTTTAATTCTTTCTATTCATTTCAATGTTGGAATATATAATTTGACGGCACCCCGGTTGAGAAAGGCTGATCATGTGACACCGTTTCCCAATTATTCACACCTTTATCAACAGTTGGACACCGTTCCACAATTAGACATCCAGATGATTATTTATATAATAAAAATAATCAGTATGTGGTATTAACAGTTATTTTAAAATTTGTTTTACAGACTTATATTTAGTCCAAAATATAATCGATGTGAGTGCTGATGTAAATGAGGAAGTAATTCTAACTTTTGTAAACAAATGAACTGATATTTAACCCGTCAGAAAATCTTTCCATTCCACTAAGTATTTTCATAGATCACATTTATCATTCATTGTTGTTTGCATTAATTTCTAGTTTTGTAGTTTACCAATAAGTGTCAGGCAGTTGACATTGTAACCACATGAAAATCCAGGTCAAAGGTCGCATGTCATTCCTCAAGCCAAAACGCTGGTTACGTAGGTAACCGTGGTTCTACGAGTGGTGGAAGACCGCCAGATGGCGCAGTTTAGACTGTGTGGAAACCTCTTGCGCTAGCCGCATCTCTTTCCGAGAATTTATACCCAAGTTGTCAACTCGTGACGCATGACATGCCCTAAATTATAAAACAGTAGCACGCACATCTATCATTGCCTGGAGCCTTTCTCGCCAGAACCAGAGTCCCGAGTGACTGGTCTACCTGGCGGTCTTCCACCAGTCGTAGAACCATGGTTACCTACGTAACCAGCGTTCTACTTCCTTGTCTCCAGACCGCCAGATGGCGCAGTTTAGACTGTGTGGAAGACTTATGTCCAAGCGGTCACGAGGGCCCAACTAATACTTAAAACATAAAGGAAAAAAAAAAAAAAACACCACAGACTAGTGTTATGCTACTGACTTCACTTTATTGAACAAGTCAGATTAGTTACACTTCTATTATTACATTTGTAACAATCAAGAACTGGTGGAGGCTGTAAAGCTCACACCACCCATGAAAGGACCTGCTGTTGTCCACAGCTAATGAACAGATGGAGCAGCATTAAACACAGCCTGCGTGCATGATGAATAACTAGTAGCAACATTTATCCTGGAGAACCTGGAAAACGTGCAGGCCAACATTCAGGTCGCGGCCGAACAAATATCCAATAGACTCAGACCCTTCAGGGCAGCCCAAGAGGTAGACACAGAACGAGTGGAGTGCCATTTCACTGCCGTCAGCATATCATGGCCTGTAGAAGAATAAGCGTAAGATATAGTGTCTGTAATCCAATGAGCCAACCTATCCTTAGACAAGGCCGCTCCTTTACATCTGTCACTGAAGCACACAAACAATTTGTCAGTGGTTCACTAGTCTGCTGTGGCTGTCACATACTGCCTAAGTGCCCTAACAGGACAAAGGTCCATGTTCAGTGTATTATCTGAAGGATCCAAAGCAGGAATAATCAGAGGCCTGTTAAAATCTGGACCCAACACTTTACGTAGAAAAGTAGGGTTCGGCCACAACGTTACTCGTGAGATCTCTAGCCCCCACTGCAGACACAATGGGCTGACAGTGCTTGCAGCTCACTTACCCTTTTCACTGAGGTAACTGCAATCAGGATAGCAGTTTTCATTGAAAGCCACTTAAATGTCAGCATTCCCCAGAGGTTCATATGGAGGGCTACAGAGACTGTTCAACACGATATGGGAGGTCCCACTGAGGTACGATGCATTTGCGAGGTGGAGTCAAACGTTTTGCACCTTTCAGGAAGGTCAGTGTCATCTTATGCGCCCCGACAGGGTGCCCATCAATTGGACCCCTGCAGGCTGACATCGTAGCCACATATCCTCTCAGGGTCGATGCAGAGCGACCAGCCTCCAAAAGGCCCTGCAGAAATTCCAAAATGTTCTTCAAAGTACTTGCCACTGGGTCAATACTGCGTTCAGAACACCATGCTGAATAATATTTCCATCTGCCACTATACAACAGGCGTGTAGATGGAGAACAAGCATTTAGAAGAGTGTTCCTGACCCTATGAACATTCCAGTATGCCAGATGAGCCCCCAAGGGCCAGACCCAGAGCTTTAGTCTCTGAGGGTGTCTGTGCCACAGACTGACATTCAACTGGGTCAGCAGGTCTGTCTTGACTGGTAGAGGGCTGGGTGGACCGGTCAACAGTGCTTTCAGAAGATAAAACCAGGGACTGTATACACTGTATGGCGTGACCAGAAGCACAGGCTGGTTGGTCATCCGTATGCACTCGAGTATCTGCTATATCAGTGGGAACAGAGAGAATGCATACAGCCTCAGGTTTGGCCACTGATGGGCCAACGCATCCTGCCCCAGGGACCCAGGCTCACCCTGCAGTGAGAACCACTTTGGACAGTGGGTCATCTCTCTGGTGGCAAATGGGTCCACCTCCGCTTGTCCGTATGTTTTCCAAATCATCTGAACTACCTCCTCGTTCAGGAGTCACTCCCCCATGAGGGGCCCACCCCGAGGGAGAGTGTCCACTACACAATTCTTCTTCCCGGGCACATGTATCGCCCTCAGAGATAGCAGGTGTGCATCCGCCCACAGCCAGATCTGCCTGGTTAGGGTGTTCAGCAAGGAGGACTTCGTCCCCCCGTGGTGGTTGATGTGATGTACTGTTGGAGTGTTGTCCGACCAAATAAGGACACGTTTGCATTCCAGCTGTCCTCTGAAGTGCTGTAGCGTCAGCCAGACAGCTCGCAGTTCCAGGTAGTTCATGTGGCAGGACTGGAACCTGTCCTGCCACACACCATGAATCCCCTGGTGATTCCACACTCCGCCCCAGCCGTGTTGACTGGCATCCATGGTGATGACCTCCCTCTGAACTGGGGGTGGTCCCAGTGTGACTCCCCTCAGAAGATCTCAGTGCCCACTGCTTCAGGGAGGCAATGCCCTTTGGTGTCATCGACACGAGCACACACTTTTGGGTCTGAGCTGAGAGTCTCTTGGCCCTCAGCCATGATTGGAAAGGCTGGAGATGAAGCCTGCCTAACGTAATAACAGGTGTTGCAGCCGCCAACATGCCTGCAAGACGCAGCAGCAGGCCGTAGCGGACGGTCTGACTCGACCGGACTTGTGTGGCCAGCCCCAGTACGTTGCGAATTCTTCCCTGAGTCAGGCACGCTTGTAGCGTGATTGCATTCAGGTGAATGCCTATGAAGTTGTCGATGGTCTGAGTCGGTTCCAGCGTGCTCTTCTTGAAGTTCACTGTCAAACCGAGAGCTGAAACATGATTGAGTAGTATCTGAGCATTTGCACGCACTTGCTTTGGGGACCATGCACAAAGCAGCCAGTCGTCCAGATAGGGTAGGATGCGGATGCCCTGGCGATGTAATGGAGACAGGGCCTCGCGCATGCACCTGGTAAAGACCCGGGGGGCCAGTGATGGCCGAAAAGGAAGCACCTTGAACTGGAACGAGCGACCTTCGAAATGGAAACGAAGGAAGAGACTGTGCTGAGGATAAATGGGTACGTGAAAATACGCATCTCGTAGATCCACTGTAATGAACCAGTCTCCCGCCTCCACTGAGTGGAGCACGTCGGAAGTACACAGCATACGAAAGGGCAGCTGCTTGAGGCAAGTGTTTAGATGGCGTAGGTCTAGTATTGGCCGGAGCCTGCCATCTTTCTTGGGTACGACGAAGTAGGTGGAGAACACACTCCGACGTGTCTGGGGGTCTATTTCTTCTATGGCATCTTTGTTTAAGAGGGACCGAGTTTCCGATAGTAAGGCAGAACGCGTTTCCAGGCTTTGAGCACGCATGACACGCAGCCCTAAGTTTAGAGGAGGCTGGCAGCGAAATTGAAGGCGATAGCCACCTTTGAGGGTGGTGTTCAGGACCCACAGGTTTGGTGTTGGCGTCAGATAGTGCTGACGTTTTCCAGCCCAAAATATGTTCAAAACCCACCAAAATGCACTTGAAACCGCCCAACTGGGCGGGAAACCTCCCAATCTGGCAACACTGTGTAGGCACTGCTGATGGTAGTAACACACGTTTGTGCTGAACTGAACACCCAAGAGATTCTTTTAAGCTGGGAAGGGTGTCAAAACAATCCAAATCGAAGTGTTCAGAGCACAGGATGGATGTTGGTGAGGGCTCCCACTTGTCACGAGTGCGCCTGACTTGCTTCACCCACTTCGCATGCAGCTCGGGATCTCTAGGAAACTTGAATAAACTTACTCCATCCTTGTGGGTTTTGGAGCAAAAGCCGGCAACACAACGTGAAGGCATAACATACATACATACATATACACACACACACACATATATATATATATATATATATATATATATATATATATATATATATATATAAATCATGTATAATAAAAATACTAATAATGATAAACTGAACACGGCGGCACGGTGGTGTAGTGGTTAGCGCTGTTGCCTCACAGCAAGAAGGTCCTGGGTTCGAGCCCCAGGGCCGGCGAGGGCCTTTCTGTGCGGAGTTTGCATGTTCTCCCCGTGTCCGCGTGGGTTTCCTCCGGGTGCTCCGGTTTCCCCCACAGTCCAAAGACATGCAGGTTAGGTTAACTGGTGACACTAAATTGACCGTAGGTGTGAATGAGTGTGTGAATGGTTGTCTGTGTCTATGTGTCAGCCCTGTGATGACCTGGCGACTTGTCCAGGGTGTACCCCGCCTTTCGCCCGTAGTCAGCTGGGATAGGCTCCAGCTTGCCTGCGACCCTGTAGAAGGATAAAGTGGCTAGAGATAATGAGATGAGATAAACTGAACACCTGTCACATCAACAACAAACTGGCAAGTTAGGAGGAAGGTTCTTTCACTGACGCCATATAGCTCCTCCTCCTCCTTCGTCTCCTGGGTGCTGCAGCCCCGTCAAATTTGCCCAAATAGACGCTTTTTTTTTTTTTTTTTATCATAACTTGTAAAATAGGCGCCTTCGTGAATTAATATATGGATCATCGGGAATTACTTTTTGTGTTATAAAACATCGCCAAACATGTCAAAAACATGTCATCAGCACTTTAAGTATATTTACTGTGTCTGGTAAATTTTGCTATGCCTATACTATGGCTTTTAATTTGTGATGTTTTGGTTATTGTGTGCGCTTAAGATTGACTTGCGAGACGATCCAAAGACACTGGCCCGTTTGCTCCAGATGAAAGAGAAGCCACTGACATACGAGCAAGGCCTCAAGCTGGCCAGAGAGGTATGAAAATGACAGTCATCTCATCTCCAGCATACTTTTTCCGAAGATGCATACCGACAGTCTGTCATGTTTGTACATGTTTTTGTGTATACAGATTGGTGCGCAGTGCTACCTCGAGTGTTCAGCGCTGACACAGAAGGGACTAAAGACAGTGTTTGACGAGGCCATCCTGACAATCTTCAGCCCCAAGAAACAGAAGAGGTGCTGTATAGCATGTCGGAGCTGTTGTACAATTGCATGATCACAGAACCATGTGGCATATCACGGTGAACATCAGCAAACATCCTGAAATCAGTCTATTTAAGGCAGGAATGAGAGCCAATTTCCTTCAGTCGCTGAAGGGGGAAATGAGACACAGCCGAGGTTCTCTCATGTTCTGTAAAGTACATTTCCTGGACTTGCACAGACAGACATTGACACTTAAACAAGACATGCTTCACTGAATTAGAATGGATATAAATGAAAGCATCTGTAGATCTGCTCCCATTCCTAAGATACAGACTGTGTGATAAAGGAGTTTTCCTTTGGTATTTGGAAACTTAAAACTCTATATATAGATGACTGTTTTATATAAATCACACACACAACTCCGTACAAGTGCCTCAATCAGCCACCAAGCATTCGGTTTGTGCTCATGCCAAAGACAGTTTGGTTTCTAACCTGAAGCTTTAAACAAGGATACAAGTCTCTGAATTGCCACAGGGCAACTTCCCCCAATTACTAACTCACCCCCCCCCAAAAAAAATGAACTCCAACTGTGGGCCATTTTAAGTTTCATACATTATCGACTTTACAAAAAGGCCCATGAAACAAATGTTGGAAACCCATTCCTCCGTGAAGGGCAATTTCCTTGCCTTTGCCTCAGATCAATAACACACTTTTCTGCAGCCATGGTCTGAGATAGTTAAGAGCCAATTCTCAGGAAGCTGGCCAAATCTTCAATAAGGAGAGCAGATACAAAAAAGAGGAGGAGTTGTAGAAATTAGGAAGTACAACCCAATTTAGTTTCAAAGACGGCCATTTAAAATGAGGGTTTCGAACAAGACAAACCCAGTGGTGCTACACAGTAACTTGCTCACCCTCCTAAAAACACAGTTACACAGGTTAAATGTTCTCATATACAAGTATCTCCAAATTTCCATGAAAGAATCTTTTTGAGAACCTACCCAGGATTTCAGTAGCGGAAGTGCCAATGTCTACAACCAATATCTACAGGTTAACCAGAACATCTTTTATTGTTATTGCAGTACAGGAGCCACATGAAAACTATACTCCACCCCACAATTTACCACACACTCTCTAACTCTCTTCTAACAAACCAGGAAGGATGAAGCTAGGAGGCTTCCTCTGAGACACATGAAACCAAATTCCATATAACTCAAAGGAAAAGTGCCATCTATCCAGTTTTACATGCATACACACTCGGACACCTTCCATTAGCTAGTTTCACTGTGACTGACAGTAATGCCCAGCTTTCCCACCTAAAGATGCCGGCAGTTTTGTTTTTTCCTCTCTTAGCCGTGCTCTCAGGATTTCAGCTCATCTTTTGACCTGTGAACTCATGAGCCTCTGTCAATAAGATGGGACTGTGGTAGCTGGTTGTTTAAAAAAAAAAAAACCACCACACATAGAAGGTGCTTATTATTAAGTAGTGGACACCCAGATTTTGTCTTGCTGTATTCTTGACACATCTTTTAAAAAAAAAAAGAAAAAAAAAGCTTCCTCATCCACCGACAGGCCTTTGTTCTTTATATACTGTAATTCAGTTGCTTCTCACTGCTTGCTTGGATTTTCTTCTTGGCACTTCTGCAATAGCAGTGCAATGAAAACCCTCTGGGTGTGAGGCAGATGCTTTTAAATGTCTGCATTTTACAATTGTACATGTCAACAAAGACGAGATTTTACCAAAAGTCCAACCTCTGTTGTAACCAACAAACTGCTCCCTTCCAACAAAGCCTCCTCCTCATTGACCCAATTTAAGAACAACCTAAACACGAAGCTGCATCTTCACCCCTCATCTTTTTCCAGAGAGGTCTTTTGGGGCAGCCAGGGGTCGAGACCATGTTGAAGCTCTGATGTCCTTTCCAGCAAGATGTTGCTTCTTAACAGAAGATCATGAACTATTAAAACAGACGGAACAGTGCAAAAGTTCAGACATGTTCTCACATTCACTCATAGCTTTCCAGTGTCTGAAATGACACCAAAACGCACATCTATATTCCGTGCCGTTTAAATGCCCACCTACACTGGCATTAAGTGTTTAATTGCCTCGTTGTACACTGGTTGCTGTTAAGTGGCACCTCAGGGACGACTTCTGGAGCGAGCCACTTTTTCATGAAGAGAAGGGTCCCTTACACACAGGAAGAATGAGCCTGAATGTGTGCGCCTTCCATGTAGCACATAGTTTATTTTCTTATTTTCAGACACTGTGCCTTACATCATCCTATGCAACAAACTGTATACTGTAATCATAGAAAGCCAGCATCAACCCTGGCCACATTAACTACAAATCAAACTGTGTACTTGTATCTTTTTTTATTATTATTATTTAGAATGGAGTGAGAATTACCTTTTTTTGTTTTGTATATGTATAGGTTTGTGCATCATATATTAAAACAGCAGTTTTAGTTACTATAATCTAATAAACCAGCAACTTTGTGTACAACTGCTTTTCTTCTCAAATATATACACAGAATTTATAACTTGTCCACATGTGTAATTAAAACTTGATAAACTGAATTGTTTAATCTTTAAGATGCTATTTACAGAATTACACTGGCCAATGAATTTTGCTTCTTGAAAAGACGGGTGTAATTTTATGGATTTTGGACTGCACATCGAGGGGGGGACGGACCCTACATTTTCATATCCCCACTCCCAATCATATTTCAAGTCTCCTAGTATATTGCTCACAAAGCAAGCTGCTTTGGTCAGTCCAAGCATGTCATCATATTTGTTGTGCAACGTGCAGTCAACATGAGCTTGGCTCAGAGGTACAGTGGTGCTTGAAAGTTCGTGAACCCTTTAGAATTTTCTATACATTTCTGCATAAATTTGACCTAAAACATCAGATTTTCACAAGTCTTCAAAGTAGATAAAGAGAACCCAGTTAAACAAATGAGAAAAATATACTTGGTTATTTATTTATTTGAGGAAAATTATCCAATATTACATATCTGAGTGGCAAAAGTATGTGAACCTCTAGGATTAGCAGTTCATTTGAAGGTGAAATTAGAGAGTCAGATGTTTTCAACCAATGGGATGATAATCAGGTGTGAGTGGGCACCCTGTTTTATTTCAAGAGCAGGGATCTATCAAAGTCTGAGCTTCACAACACGTGCTTGTGGAAGTGCATCATGGCACGAACAAAGATTTCTGAGGACCTCAGAAAAAGCATTGTTGATGCTCATCAGGCTGGAAAAGGTTACAAAACCATCTCTAAAGAGTTTGGACTCCACCAATCCACAGTCAGACAGATTGTGTACAAATGGAGGAGATTCAAGACCGTTGTTACCCTCCCCAAGAGTGGTCAACCAGCAAAGATCTCTCCAACAGCAAGGCGTGTAACAGTCGGCAAGGTCACAAAGAACCCCAGGGTAACTTCTAAGCAACTGAAGGCCTCTCTCACACTGGCTAATGGGAATGTTCATGAGTCCACTATCAGGAGAACACTGAACAATAGTTTGCATGGCAGGGTTGCAAGGAGAAAGCCACTGCTCTCCAAAAAGAACATTGCTGCTCATCTGCAGTTTGCTAAAGATCATATGGACAAGCCAGAAGGCTGTTGGGAAAATGTTTTGTGGACAGACAAGACCAAAATAGAATGTTTTGGTTTAAAGAAGCAGAGAAAGGAGGGGAAAAAAAAAAAACCCCACACTGCATTCCAGCATAAGAACCTTATCCCATCTCTGAAACATGGTGGTGGTAATATCATGGTTTGGGCCTGTTTTGCTGCATCTGGGCCAGGACGGCTTGCCATCATTGATGGTACAATGAATTCTGAATTATACCAGCAAATTCTAAAGGACAAGGTCAGGACATCTGTCCATGAACTGAATCTCAAGAGAAGGTGGGTCATGCAGCAAGACGATGACCCTAAGCACAAGTCGTTCTACCAAAGAATGGCTAAAGAAGAATAAAAAAAGTTAATGTTTTGGAATGGCCAAGTCAAAGTCCTGACCTTAATCCAATCAAAATGTTGTGGAAGGACCTGAAGCAAGCAGTTCATGTGAAGAAACCCACCAACATCCCAGAGTTGAAGCTGTTCTGTACGGAGGAATGGGCTAAAATTCCTCCAAGCCGGTGTGCAGGACTGATCAACAGTTACCAGAAACATTTAGTTGCAGTTATTGCTGCACAGGGAGCAGGGGGTTGTCACACCAGATACTGAAAGCAAAGGTTCACATACTTTTGCCACTCACATATGTAATATTGGATCATTTTCCTCAATAAATAAATGACCAAGTATAATATTTTTGTCTCATTTGTTTAACTGGGTTCTCTTTATCCACTTTTAGGACTTGTGTAAAAATCTGATGTTTTAGGTCATTTACGTAGAAACAAAAATTTCTAAAGGATTCCCAAACTTTCAAGCACCACTGTACTTGGAAGTCAATGCCATTTGCAATCCCAACAGTTACAGCAAGAACAGAAGGATCATATGACAGACTGTTACTTCTCTCTGACCAATGTATCTGGATTCTCTCCTACAAATAAGAACGCTACTGAATACCCCAATCTGCCTTCAGCCAGGAAACCAGTGCAACAGTGAGTTTGCCAGTACTGATGCCACCAGTCACAAGGAGCCTAGATTAGATAGATAAAGATGCCACAATGCATGATCCAGATGTTTATGCCTGGTCATCTGATAAGAGACTTAACAGAAGGACTTGGTTCAAGATTGCAAGAATGGGGTTTGCCGTCACAAAGTACAAAAATTTCCATCTTCCAGAAACGTCAAGAACATTTAAAACTTCCTTACACAAGTCAACAACCTCCATTTCTACACAGACACTGAGACACTGCTTCGAGCCAAAGTTAAGCCTGAAAGCTATGCTGTGACACAATGGGAAAGTCTACTCTTCTGTATGCTGTACATATGAAAAACCTCAACTGTTATTGAAATACATACAGTAACAATTACAAATGGAACATCTGTGATGATCTAAAAATATTGGCACTGCAACCAGGAACACAGCTGAGATATACAAGTACTGTTTCGGAATAGGATAGTCTTGCTAGAGTTACATTCAATTATTAAAGAACTAGCTGTTCTGTAAGCATTTTGTTCCAGAACAGAAAAGCATGGCACATAAATCACTTGTCAACCCAAAAATATTTCTGCTTCTTCTTCATATAAAGCTCTGTGATGAAAGTTTTTTGTGAAAGAAAAACAAATAAGGTAATTGATTTCACTCCTTGAGACAGATGTTTCCAAGAATAACTGATGTCAGTCAGACCGGTCATCAGTGACCAGGAGTTTGAAGATCTGCTCGTGGGGCCAGAGAAAATAGCATGGAAGGCTGTTATGAAGTTGAACAACTATAGAACACCATACTACATTGAGCTGATGTAAAAATGATGTACATGAAGTGCAACATGTTATTGAAAATTCTTTTTCTGCATTCATACGTGGACTTCTTCCCTACTGATCTTGGTGCAGTCAGGCATAAACGCAGCAAAAGGCTTCAGCAGAACATTGCAACCATGGAAAAGCAGGATCAGGGCAATTGGAATCCATTAATGCTGGCCGACTATTCTTGGACACAGACATGAGAAGCACCAAAGTACAAACGAGAATCAGCTGCAAAATATTTTAAGCTCAGTTAAACTAACAGTGTCAGCAACATGCAATTAAACAATGCAATTTAATTCAATGTTTCTCCAAATTCCCACGTGTGCGTGTTCAACCTGACACTCTTTTATATTGAGGGTTGTTTTTTTTTTTCTATTCCAGGAAACAAAGCTTTGAAAAAAACTGGGTTATTTTCAGCAGATTACACAAGGCCAAGCTGAGAGCCTATAACAAAATGCTATGACAATTTTTACATCATTCATAAGACATTAAAATCACAACAGTTTATCACGGTTATGACAGACACAGTAATTGTGCTGTATCAAAGAGCTGTAAATGTTCAATTTAGATTTCATGGTTGAGCTGCCATTTAGCACTTGTCATATTAAGCCTTCAAAACACATGTGAACTCATCTCTAGCCCAAAAAACAAACACCTTTTTTTATTTGGTTCTTTTGCTGTATTTTGCTCTTCAATGAGTAATTGCTGGAAGTAACAGGATTAAGCTTTAAGCACAGAATTCAAAAGAAAGTGTTAACTAGCATTCATGATAATAGTATGAAGACATTTACACATTATGATTTTTTTTAAAAAAAAAAGCAAAAAAATTCAATCAATCAATAAACTTGGGTAACGGGATAATACTTTCAATAACGACCCATGATCGAAAATAAAAGGGGGGGGGGGAAAAAGAGCACTTTTCTTCCCATGATCTTTAGGAGGTTCTGATGATCATGACACGAGACTCCTAAAATGTACATTTTTAAACACCTACAACAGACAATCCCTTTGGAGAGAACTCTTCAAGCATTAGATATTAAATGGATTTACATGGCAAAATTGTATTTCTGAAGTATTGTAATTACAATTTCAAGGTAAACTGTAGTTCAAGTGGGTTAGGACAGGCAAAAACACTTCTCTAGATAGCCTTTGTTTCTTGAAGTTTTAGATTTATCTGAAGCATGCACAGAAATATGAAGGACAGTTGAGCCAAGCTTAATATCTTTTACATACACATTTATACATGCTATTTCAGTGGGACACTAATTGCGCCCCAATCGTGGAATATCCCATTAACAATCGAGGTATAGTTACTACACAGTGCAAGTCTTACAAAACCAAAGCTTCATTCCTATTCAGAATTGTAGTTAAATTGTATGTGAAATGGAGTCTTCATTGTGGCATTTTTAGGGATAATTCTACAGTCTCTCATATCATCTCTAGCCGCTTTATCCTTCTACAGGGTCGCAGGCAAGCTGGAGCCTATCCCAGCTGACTACGGGCGAAAGGCGGGGTACACCCTGGACAAGTCGCCAGGTCATCACAGGGCTGACACACAGACACCCATTCACACTCACATTCACACCTACAGTCAATTTAGAGTCACCAGTTAACCTAACCTGCATGTCTTTGGACTGTGGGGGAAACCGGAGCACCCGGAGGAAACCCACGCGGACACGGGGGAGAACATGCAAACTCCGCACAGAAAGGCCCTCGCCGGCCACGGGGCTCGAACCCGGACCTTCTTGCTGTGAGGCGACAGCGCTAACCACTACACCACCGTGCCGCCCCGATAATTCTACAATGTCTTGAGAAATTTTTTTAGTCTAGTTCACTACAATACATGGATTTACATGACCAACCTGCGATTTGCTGTAAGTGAAGATAGTGCAGCATTCCACTGAACCTGGTGTAAATGTACTAAAAACTTGAGTGCTTAAAACTGAAAGACTTGTGCATTTGCACGCACTTCTAAACACTTAAGTCTTGCACAATGAAGACTAACAGTTTGACTCCAGGAGTGCATTTTTTCAACTGCATTTTAAATGTTGTGCACTCACCGCCCTCTGCTGGTGTAAAAGTGCTTAAACACAAACGTGCCAAGTCAAAGTGCAACGTTCCAGTTGTCCGAACTTTCCACAGGGTGCACAGGAAACCTGCAGAGCAAATCAGTCTGATTTTTAGGACCACATAAGGTTCAAAGCATAATGGCTACTAGAGAAAGCAGTCAAACATTAATACTGATGGAGACGTAACCGCAGCTTACCTTCAGAAGTTGAACAAAAGCTTTCAGGCTTGTTACAATGAAAACTTGGAACCCCCCAAAAAACAGACGTTCTCTCTCGGCACCAACTTATAATTTTTTTTTTTTTTTTAAACCCTATACACACCACAACAGAAACGTTTTATCACAAAAACAGGTTTATTTAATGTCTCTGTATTTTTTTAAATAATTAAGATTTATTCTGTTCATCAAACCTTAAGTTTCAATCAACATAGCAGGGCCATCAAAGGAAAAAAAAAATTGATGAAGGGACACAGGCCCACAGATAAAGCAATTAAAAAAAAATACATCTTCCTCACATGTAAAATCCACACCCATGATTTTAATTTGGAATAAAACAATAAAAACAAAGATTGTGAGTCCTGTGAACACAAACTCCAAGTGCTTTAGTCCCAACCCATTATAGTGGATGGCATCTCTGTTGAGGAATAAGACTTGATCAGCATTTAGAAATATACCATATATACACACAGGCTTTCATTCCAACCACTCCTTTAAAAATATTCTAGCTTAATCCAAATTATTTTAAGAGCGTCCGACCATCTTAATGTCCGAAGACGAGAGCAGGAGCTGTCAGAGTTGCCTATGGCTAAGAATCCTCCTTAAGATGTTTAAACTTAATTAAAAAAAAAAAAAAAAAACCTTCTCAAATACACTGAATGAAATTCTGAACACTGTTTTACAAGAAAAACTCCGTCTTCAGCAGCGTCCCCAAAAAAAACCCTTTCAAAAGTTTTCTTAAATTCTTCATAAACAGTGAAATGCCAGAATGAAGTTTAACAGGTCTTGAAATTCAAGAAAATACTCCAGCGAGATCATGGTGAGCACTGTGGCTTACTACTCATCAGTGGTACCGGTGCTTGACAGACACCTGTCCATACGCCAAAAGAACTGATCACATTTTTAATAGCCTGTAAAAATAACGCAGGTGAATAAAGGGAATTTCCTGTCAATCGATTTTTGCTATAACTTTTTTTTTTTTTACATTTCTAGACTGATCGTGTATTCACGTTTGAGACAGTAATTTAAAAAAAAAAAAAAAAAAAAAAAAGAGCTCAAGCCTCTGAGGATTTACTTTTTTTTTTGGTGGGTTATGAGACAAAAGATCCTCAAGACTGAATGAAGATGCCAAAAAAAAAAAAAACCCAAACGACTTCTGAGGCAAAGGGTTTTCAAGATTCATCCCTTAATACGGTTGATTATCTTTATTTTAAACAGCAAGGAGTGTATACAAAGTCCCCCCAACTGCAGGTAAGCACACCTTGTCCTTTTCTTCTTTGTATCATTGTCAAAGGAAACAGTGGAAAGAGTTTTTACAGTGCTGGTGGGATAAAACGGATAAACGCAGGAGTGTACAGTAAAGTATGGCGCACAAGGAGCATGGAGATGTGGCGTCCCTGTGGCAGAACATTGGTTGGAGCTTGATGTAGGGATTGAGCTGCATCCATGTTTAGGTGGGAATGATGCCGTCACTGTTCTGAATTCCTCGCCTCAGCTCCAGCTCTTCCAGCTTCCGCCACAAGTCCTCCCGCTCCTTCTCCTTTTTCTTTTCCCTGAGACAAGGGAGCAAAAGGAAACCCAGAGGAGTTGTAGACTTCTTAATGCAGGTGATACACGCATCTACTGTAGTTCCACTGTAGACCAAAATGTTAGGCGGCTTACCTCTGACGTTCTGATTTGTAAGTTGAGGCAAGTTCATCAAACAGGGCGCTGTTCATCTCCATGAATGCTTTTAGCACATTGTAGATTAAAGCAGATATCGCTCTAGTGATAAGAGGATCCAAAAAAAAAAAAAAAAAAAAAGGTAGCAAAGTAAACAAGGACGAAACACATTCATGATTTTTAACTTGTCCTAACATAGCGAATTAATAAACTGCATTGTTCTTTCTTTACCTAGAATTCACACTGGATGCAACACAAGCAAAACGTACATGTCGTATATGGCACTTTTGGGCCAATCCACACTGCTTTCCACAAGCAGGACCAGAAGGAAGAGAGCAAATGACACCATTTAATTTCCATCAAGAAAACTAAATGATATACTAAGCTGAACATGAGTGGTGGGGGCTTATGGAGGTTGTGCCAGCTATTAATTACAACACGAGTGGGAGTAAAAACAGCATATTTGTCCAATATGTTAACATGGGTAACTGGAATAGACCAAGTAAAATTTATTTATCTAGCACTTTTCACAGAGAAAAAGTCTAAGTGCTTTACAAAAGTGCCTTTTGTAAAAAGAAACAAGCCAGCGCAATTAAAACCGTGTTAAAAGACTGCGATTGTAAATATACACCACACAAAGATTTCTATGAATTTACCCTTTATATGGTATGTCCAAAATGGGCAGAATGGATAGGGCTGCACTGTTATGCAAGTCGTTTATCAGGGTGTTCGTGTGGATTGAAAGGTTAAAACTGAAGCATTTTGTTTCATGGGACTAGAGCTAGACAGCAATCACAATAAAATTTTCTTCAACAGAAATATAGCAAGATGTTCGATATTATTCGTTTCCATGCTTGATGTGTAGGTTATTCGTAGTAAATTGTGTTTATACTACTTGATACCAAGGATATCAAAAAAACAAGTCACTGTCTCTTGATGTTTACTCAATATACAAATTTAAATGTATTGTGGTTATAAGGTTATCTTGAAATGAACATTCCCATGATCGGGGGGAGGGGGGCTGCTTCTCACAGCACAACACCGGCTTGTGAATTAGCAGATCTTGCACCCAGTCACTGCAAAACTTGAGTTTCTAGAGTTTTGCAACTTTTAAACTCCATGTATGCACGCAGTCCAGAAACAAGATCATTTACAATGTCCAGGGATGCAAGTCAATTTCCTTGTCTGTCTGTCTACAGTTTTATAGACCCTTCCCACTGACGTCACCGGAAACCAGAAGTAAACAAACCCTGCGCCATATTGGAAGACCAACAAACTCGTGATTAGGGGGAAATAACGGCAGCGCGCGGAATTTAAACCCACGAGGCACTTGATTCATCATAAACCTACAATGGTAAACTTTTGTGCTGTGTTAGGGTGTTCTAACAAAGCTGATGGGAAAGGTGAAAAGAAGTCTTTCTACAGAATACCAGCTGTGATTGAGACACAAGCAAACCAAGGAGCTTTCTGCCAGGAGACAGAGAATAAGTGCATTACTGAGTGTCTCTGAGCAAAGGAGAGCCTGAACGTTGCGACCTCCCTATTGGCTGTTTACTGGCTGTTTGTAAAAATGTATCAATTGTTGCCCTTCATCACGGACTCGAGAGACGAGACCTGACGAGTTAGTTCGTTGGTAGCAGAACAAAATGTCTGGATACAAATCGGGTTTTCAGAAAAGGAAAGAAAATAAACGCAGGGTCGAAAATACAAAAAAGGAGGCAGAAAAAGCAAAACGAGTTAAGGTAGGACAAATGGTTACTTTTCTGAGGCAGCCCGCCGTGGCTGCCTGCAGGCTTATTTATTATAGCCCATTTAGTTAAAATAGTTGATATAAAATCTCATCTCATTATCTCTAGCCGCTTTATCCTTCTACAGGGTCACAGGCAAGCTGGAGCCTATCCCAGCTGACTACGGGCGAAAGGCGGGGTACACCCTGGACAAGTCGCCAGGTCATCACAGGGCTGACACATAGACACAGACAACCATTCACACTCACATTCACACCTACGGTCAATTTAGAGTCACCAGTTAACCTAACCTGCATGTCTTTGGACTGTGGGGGAAACCGGAGCACCCGGAGGAAACCCACGCGGACACGGGGAGAACATGCAAACTCCGTACAGAAAGGCCCTCGCCGGCCCCAGGGCTCGAACCCAGGACCTTCTTGCTGTGAGGCGACAGCGCTAACCACTACACCACCGTGCCGCCCTGATATAAAATGCTTATAGTTATAGTTATGTGATGGTTGTCCTCAGTGTTCGAACTATGCCGATATTTTCGGGGGGGTCCCTTTTTTTCCCGGGGGTGTGTGTGCTTGCGCTTGTCTCGGAGCACGGATCTCCAAACACATGAGAAGCCTATCTTACGCACATATCACACGGACTCCACACCTCCACACATGCATCGCGTCTGAAGTCATAACTCATCAGGGGAAATCGTGTCCGCATTGGCATGTTCAAAAAACAACCTTGCGTCAACAATGATACCACACGTAAGAACAAAAACAGTCAGGCTACTCAACAACCAACCTGGCAGCAGCAGTCGTTGTCATATCGGTTTATTTTATCTTTGATGCAAACAACACTTCGGATATGCAAATGCTTCCCGTTACACACGATTGCTGTCAATAAACATCATTTTGCCAATATTTTAGAGACCCCCCAACACTTCCCAAATCATGTTTTCAAGGGATCACGTCTGTTTCAGGGGATCTCGGATCCCCCGAGTACCCCCGTAGTTCGAATACTGGTTGTCCTGATTTAGACTGGTGTGTTTTTTTTGGGTGGGGTGGGGTGGGGGGGGTTGCGCGATGTTGCACCCGGGTCCAGATTAGGGCAGAACCGGCCCTGGCTACATTTCAGGTGTAGTTTGTTTTATGTATGTACTTGCATAGATGTGTACTTGGTCTTCCAATATGGCGACTACCGAAATCTCGCGGCGCGATGACGTCATGCGGGAAGGGTCTATTGATTGACATCCTTTAAAACAGCCTCTCTCAACCAGGGTGCCGTGTCTGGCTTCGTTAGGGGTGCTGTCAAAAAATTATATATTCTAACATTGAAATAAAGAAAATGAATTAAAATTCCAAAAAACGATAGTTACACTAATGCAGATCATCGCCGCCTCATGCATCATCAAAATCTGTCTCATGGCCCCCTTTCCCATGTCACATTATTGCCGGGGTCAGCGTGACTGCGTACATTTTATATGGGGGTGCCTTGAGAACTTGCATACTTCTGAAGGGTGCCGTGACTGAAAAAAGGTTGAGAAACGCTGCTTTAAAAAGTTGCAATTTGAGGCATCTTGCACACGTACTGCATCACACTGCAGCACTTAATTTTTCGATCAAGATATTTAGTTAGCTGAGGAAAAAGGGATTCCTTAATTTTACTCAGGCACTTTTTGATGTTTGGGGGGGAAGAAAAAAATATTTATGATAATTGTTTTGAATGTTCTACCTCAGATTTGTGAAATGCTCTGCTGTTTGGGAAGTGTTTAACATGTAACCACAAAGAACAGCTTAACATCGCAACCATCTGGTTTCTTCAACTTTCATTCGGGAGCAATAAATAAATAAATAAATAAATTTTAAAAAAGCCTTTAAACTTGAATATGACGACACGATATGATTGTTACTGACCGATATGAAAACATTTTTGGCCACATTACTCAGCCCTACATGGGGCTGAGTCAATGGCTACGTTCACATTACCAGGCTGAAGTGACTCAATTCTGATTTTTGCCTTAATGTGACACAGATCTGATGTTTTCAGGGCCGTGTGGACACAAATCTGAGGTCACTTTCATACGTGGGCTGAGATCCAATCCATGGCCATGCTACATGAATGAGAACAGTCAGATTGGAATTCGTGTGGCATTTTGCCTATATGCGTGTGCCGAGTGTGGTCATCAGCCAGCACAGGAAGCACAGCAAAACAACGGAGGACCGCTACGATAGCTGCAAAAACAGCAAGAGCAAGCTTGCAAACTCTGCCATCCTCCAGAGCAAAATGAAAAGGTGTGTATTAGTTACAAGTGCATCCATATTGTCAGTTTTAATAGCACAAGTCATCTCACAAACGACTTCTGTTGTTGAAGCGGATGACTCGTGCAAATAAACGTGCACATGCTTGCTGTTTCGGAGGACAGATGCAGTCACATTACAGTTAGACACAAGTCACCTGTAATCATCAATGAATTGTCAAGATGGGCAAATCTGACCCAAGCAAAAATCAGACTTGAACAATAAGGCTTGTAATGTGGATGTTGCCAGTGTATCAGAAAGGCTCTGTTAATTGGCCTAAACGATCTCCTGGAAGAACTGCAGGCTGAGACCCAATTCTGAGTACACTTACGGGTTCCAGTGCTCTTTCGAGATCCTGTAGAGACTAGCAAACATGATGGGCAGGATGACACTGGAGTTCTCCTCGATCAGACTCATGATGTACTCATTGTTCCAGTAATACAGGGCTCGCTCAGCCACCTACCATGCAGAAATGAGGGAAGACAATTACATCCATTTGGAATCTGCAGTCATTTTGTTAGAAGGGATTTAGCTGAACAGTATATAATAAAATGTGGGTTTAAACCCCCCACAAGATCAACTGTGAGTTACTGCTCACTTATGTATCCCCCCCGTTCTCACTTATATCAGAATGCAAGCAATAGGACACTTATGAATCAAGCAGTTGTGATTTGTAGCTGCTGAGAAAAATGTTGTAAATCCATGCTACATGCTTTGTAAATACAATGTTGGTAAACAGGAAGTCACTCAGTGCGTTTACATGCACATAGAGAAAATCGAATTTCTGCGGTTGCTCGACTGAAATCGAAGCTCTAAATGGCATGTAAAACACCTTAGCTAGGCTGAAATTGAACCGAACTTGATTTCTCGCAATCGAGCTACACGACCTAGATTATGCGACTGTAGCCGAGCTACTTAGTGCATGTATACCCTATCGAGCTACGGAGTCGAGCCGCTTACTTCAGCGCTGCCCCTTCCAGAAGTGACGAGACCAAAAGCGGGAAAAACAGCAGCCTCGGTCGGCATGACAACGAATCATGACAACGGCATGAATCTTTTCTTTTTGTGGCATTGTTTGCACTGTTAAAATTTAGCTCACTTACTGTATCACCAAATACATCTGTTGCATAGCTGTGAATTGTGTACATAAACAAGTCACTGTATTTGTGTGTATATATATATATATATATATATATATATATATATATATATATATATATATATATATATATATATCTCTCCCCAACATCTGAAGAATGTCAATAAAAACAAAATAATTGAATTTTGTGTGTTTATTAAGACACAAGTTAAATTGTAAGCAAAAAAAAAAAATTTTTGTAAGCAAAAAATGGACTTTAGAAAAACATTGTGCAAAATAAGTTGTCTTACAAAACAGTGGTCTGCGCCGGACAGTTTGTAGCCATACAGTCTGTTAGAGCAAGCCTAACAGCTTGAACACAGAACTGCCAGTGTTGCCAGATTGGGGGGTTTTAAGTGCATTTTAGCGGATTTGAACATGTTTTGGGCTGGAATACGTCAGCAGTATCTGGCAACACTATAGCTCTTCTTCATGACGACAACCGGAAGTGTACCAACACGATGGGGCGTGTAGCGCCACGTGTGGCTCGGGTGCACAATAGCCCGATTTCACTTGTGCATGTAGGATTGGATTTCTCTGGCACCCCTGCTGGGACCCTTTGCTCGATTACCGACAGTAGCTCGATTTAGATGTGCATGTAAACGTACTGACTGTGTGACAGACCTGAAAACGGTATACATGGTATAGAACCCCAAGCTGAAGCTCGGTACCAAATATCAAGCAGTTGTGATTTGTAGTTGCTGAGAAAACTGCTGTGAAAAAATGTTGTAAATCCACGATATAGGTTTTGTAAATACATTGTCAGTAAACAGGAAGTTGATGTGCGGCAGACCTGAACAGTATACATGGTAAAGAACCCCAAGCTGAAGTTCGGTACCAAGTGGCTATGATTTGTGGTTGGTGATCAAAAGGGTGCGTTTTAGACAGACGGAAACATGGACAGAGGTAAACCAGTATTTACCCCCCCACCCCTTCAGCGTGGGGTATTTATATTTATTTTTTTTAAAAGGGCAGACCTGAAAGTGAGGACTGGATACACATCTGGAAATCTGCTTGAACAGAGGCTCCTGGACCTTGACAAACTGTGTGGGCTCAATCACGTCTAGGATCTCCTCTAGCTCACCGAGGAACATAACCTAAGAACATACCGGCATGAGTGTCAAAACAGAGCAGCCATCTTCCTTCACAGGGAAAACAGCAGCTAATCACCACAACCTTGTAACTACTCTGCTGTGGGAACAAAATCAAAGGTTACAGCAGGGCCGCTACTGCAGCAGCCCACTGGTCTCCTCTCTGATGTTTTGCTCTTATCAAAGAGCTCCGTGCACAACTCGACAGTCGGCGTATTCAATGTGAAGCAAGAATTACAGTTCCATATTCATACCGATATTGCATCAGAGAACATCTCTGAAGAGCATCCAATAAACTTCGGTCAAATGCTAAAGAATATTTGAAGTCCCAATTCAATAAGTAAGAGACATTTACCAAGTAACAAGCACTTTTGAATTAAGCATGAAATTTTCATTTACCTCTTTCTGACTGCAGGTTTTTGGCCAGAACTTTAACAAGCCTCTTATCACCTGAAAAGTTCCAAATCAAAATGAGGCAGAGGAACAAAATATATAGACATAAAGAGAAAAGCTTCGAGCAGGATGTCACTTACAGGTTCTGTTAGCATGGGATCTTTCTCTAGAAATTGCACAATACAGTAGGCCAGCTGCAAAAGACAGAAACGTTGATAAGTGTGCGCGCATGCACTGACCTGACAACAGCAGCAGTGGAGAATTTATACAGTCCTCCCTCACTACTCTCCCCCTCAAGGGAATTTATAGACAGTGCACTCATTTACTTAGCGTGTCCTCAGTTTCACCCCTTTTGATGAAATGCAGGTACTGAACAAACTTTATCACCACCAGAAAAATTAACAAAACTTGAATTTTTTTTTTTTTTTTTTTTTGCCACGTATCTCAGATTGGTAGCTTCAAGTGTCCTTCACTTTTCACAGCGTGAAATAAAGCATCAAGTGTCACAAGCATGAACAAACAAACAAAAAAACTTAACTGTAAAAACAGCCAAAGCAGGCACAGGGCCCTGAATACCTGTGCATGGAAGAGTGACAGACTTCTTGCTGAGTGCAGAGGCAGTAAAACTTTTACCAGGAACTGTTTATGTTCAGCTTTCAGAGGAAGTGCAAAGCCATTGATGATACTACAGGGAGAAAAAAGGAAAAAAAAAAAAAAAAAGAGGGGGAGCAAACAAGCATGAACAACATGACAGTGTACATTCTGCACTAATCTAAACGACTAGACAGGCACATACCTTCCCAAGATCTCCAAGAGCTCAGCAACTCCACTGAAGTGTTCCGTTTCGTACACAAACCTACTCCAAACAGAGATGGCATTCAAAAACAAGAGCAGATAAAATATCAGTAATGCAGTATTCAACATTATCTGCATTATCTGATCCATTACTTTGGGGGGTAATTTCACTTTTCTTACCCAAGAAAAATGTTATTGATCTGTTTGCGGATGAAGGCCCTGAGACCGAGGAACTTGCCATAAATTCTGTGCAGGACCGTCTTCAAACAGTCCCTCTCACGAGGGTCCTCACTGTCAAACAGCTCCAGAAGCTGAGAACAAACAGAGCGAGGGCAAGACAGAAGCACTTTATCAACAGGCAGGTTTATTTAGCAGCACCCATAAAAGACATGTTGAACTAGCAACATGCCTTGGTAACACTGAACACAATAACATAACTTCGTAAACCGTACAATACACTACTTATTTCCATGTAACGAGCCCACACTTTTCCAGAACACACCTGGAGTACAAATTTCTGGTCAATGTACTTTTTGGCAATGCTGGGTTGAAATTCTTGACTCTCCAAGAAGCGAATGAAGAACTCGTAGACAAGCTGGAGAGAGACAGACAAGGATTGGGTAACGTTTTTTTTTTTTGCCAAGGATAAAACTTCAGACAAATAGCACAAGATGAACAGGGACAGTCTGACTTAAGTTGGGGGAGGGATGTGCGATGTTTTACTCAGTTCTACCTGCAAGTGGGGCCATGATGCTTCCAACGTAGGCTCATCCTCCTCTGGGTCAAACTCATTACTGTCACTGGGAGGAAGTGTCCGGAATATGTTACAGGACACCTGAGAGAGAGAGAGAGAGAGAGAGAGAGAGAGAGACACAGACTAAGTGAGCCCCTGAGGAAGTGCTGTATCTTAATGAAGCCATGTTTAACCTCCTAAGGCCCAAGCTGTTTTTTTACATGCATTTTTTATTTCTCTTTGCTATTTGGGCTTATTAGAACCTGATTAGAATAAAAACTAAGCATCATCTTTTGATAAGATGTACTTTTAGAGAAGTATGTCCACATGTGTGGATTCTTGTTCCGAATTTCTAAAAAGTGCTGTCCACGCATGTGACCGCTAAGCCCTAGGAGGTTAAAATTACTGAACGTCAACTGAAACTCTGATCAAGACTGTAGCACCAACCATTTTGACAACTTCTGGATACGTCTGTTCAGTGAGGTAACCTCGGCTAACCGTGACATAGTCCACCAGCTCATTCAAAGTAGAGCGCTTGTACTCCTTCATCTTGAGGTCAGACAGTGTGTCCATGAAATCAAACAGAGTACAGCACTGCTGCAACTTCTTTAGAAACAACTCTGGCTGCTCTTGGGCAGACACATCTACAGGGAGAGAACGAGAGATAAAAGGAGGAGAAAATAACAAATGTGCACTTTGTAAATCTTCTGATGTGCATGCACAGACAAAATCAGCAACTTTTTCCTCTTTGATGTGTTACAAGTGAAACCAACCTCTCGACCACTAAAAACGCTTCTCCTGCACCAGTTTTCATTTGTCTTTTCTTTAAACCAAAACTGAACACAAAAACAATGGGAACGGACACAAATGCGTCTTCCAAACTATACTGCGTGACCAAAAGCACGTGGACAACTGACCGTCCCAAAACCATTGGGATTAATATGCCGTTTGTCCCCCTTTTGCAGCCATGGTCTACTCCATTCTTCTGGGTAAGCTTTCCACTAGATTCTGGAGCATTCAGCCAACACTCAAACAGTTGAAACTCCTTCCTGTAGTGGATTGTCTTCATCTCAGAGGTGGTGTGCAAATCTACAAGTGCCTTAATGGATTAGCACCCACTTATTTGTGCAACATGTTCAACAAGAGATCGCAAATTCATGACAACACCAGAAAAAAGGGACTCATTGCACCTCATTAAGTGCAGGACTGCTCTAGCTCAGAACTCGTTTCCTTACAGAGGTGTAAAAATCTGGTACTTGTTGCCCAATGAGAAAAAGTTGCGACAGTAGCCTCTTAAGCGTCAGCTGAGACAACACTTGCTGAGTGATTGGCTTCCGAGTTAATATTTGCATTTTGGAATTTATGGCAGTATTTTAACCAATAATCATAGTTAACCAAGTTTATTATTGATTTATGAGTCATTTTAGTGATTTTTTTTTTTTTGGATTGTAAATGTCACATTCAGAAGTTTGCCAATGACACAGCAAATGTTGGTTGCATCAGTGACGACAGATAGCCCTTTTCCACCAAATCAGTTCCAGGGCTGGTTCGGAGCCAGTGCTGGTTCACAACTCGTTCAACTTGCGAGCCAGCTGAGAACCAGTTTGCTTTTCCATCGCTCGCGGTGCCACGTCATTACATCGCTGTATACGTCAGTTACATCGCTACATTCGCTTAAACCTTGGCGTGAATATCGAAGCAAAAACAACACGGAAGAAGCAGCAGCAGCAACAATAATAAAAAATGACTTCGCGTTTGTACAGCTGCGGCTTCTCGCCGCTTAAAAATGGCGATCTTTCGCGGTCTTGTTATTGTTGGTCTTAACAACTCTGCCCCCCCGCTGACGTAAGCGGTTCTTTCCTCTGGCCCAGCAGAGAGTTGGTGCTAGCCTGGAACCGGTTTTTCTGGCCCCAGAGTCAGTTCTTTGTCAGTGAAAACAGAAAACCCAGTTCCAAACTAAGCACTGGCCCCAAACCAGCCCTGGAACTGCTTTGGTGGAAAAGGGGCATCAGAGGAGGAGTATAGGAGCCTGGTGAGGGACTTTGCTGTGTGGTGCAACAGGAACCATCTGCAGCTCAACACCTCGAAGACCAAGGAGCTGGTCATTGACTTTGGGAGGTCCAGACCAAGGTCACGACCAGTTCTGATCGAGGGAGTCGAGGTGGAGGCTGTGGATTCCTACAAGTACCTCGGGCTGTGGCTGGACAGGACTTGCAACACCAAACACTTATACAGGAAGGGACAGAGCAGGCTATACTTCCTTAGGAGGCTGCGGTCCTTTAACATCTGCAGGAAACTCCTGTGGATGTTCTATCAGTCTGTGGTCGCCAGTGTCCTGTTTTACACCGTGGTGTGCTGGGGGGCAGCACATCCAAGGAGGACACATCCAGGCTGGACAAACTGATCAGGTGGGCCGGCTCTGTGGTCGGCATGAAGCTGGACTCCCTGGTGATGGTGGCAGAGAAGAGGTCTACTGACAAACTTGATCATCATGGACGATGCCAGTCACCCTCTGCACACCGTCATCAGCAACCAGAGGAGCCTGTTCAGTGGCAGAATGCTCCTTCCCAAGCGCAGGATGAACAGACTCAAAAACTCCTTTGTCCCTCACGCCATCAGACAGTACAACTCCTCTCTGGGGGGGGGGGGGGGGGGGGGACGACAGGAGGACAGAGGATGGGAAGGAGCAGTAGCCTAGCCTAACAATAAGCAATACTGGACAATGTGCAATATAATGTGCAATATAAAATGCAATATCTCTCCTGCCGCCGCCACGCCCCCCCCTCCTTCCCCATATCTTATTCTTTTTATATTTGTATATGTAAATACTTATTTTAATTTATCTAGAAGTTTTTCTCTATTTCTTTTCTCTGTTTACCTGTAATGATGCTGCTGAAATCTTAAATTTCCCTGAGGGAACCTGCCCAAAGGGATCAATAAAGTTTTATCTAATCTAATAGGATTTATTTTTACATATAATTTTCTTCTTTATATCGTAAATTGGATATGAAGATCCCATCTGGGAATCCAATAAAGTCTTTTGTATTTCAGCATGGCTATAAGGATTTCCCCGATTGAGCCACAAGAGCTATAGTGAGGTGAGCTCCTGATGACCCTGGCAAACCATGCCTTCATTGATGGGGGCACATCGTGCAGAAACAGGTTTGGGCTCCTTAGTTCCACTGAAGGGAAATCGTAATGTTATAGCATACAAAAGCACTCTATACAACTGCGTTTGGAACAGTTAGGAAGACCCACATACAGGTGTGATGGTCAGATATCTACACAGTTTTGCTCTTGATAAATTGCCATTATCTAAACATGGTGGCTTTGATACCTTTCAGTAGCGGCAGCTGCACTAGCTCAATGGGTTTGTCCTGAGATCTGAATTGAGACGAGCTCTGCGCTCGCTTCTGCCTAGTTTTCCGGACCGACTTCCTGGAGAAGCCATCCACCTTGTCTGCGGATGGGGGTGCGGTGGCTGCCGAAGACATAGCCCTGAAATAGAGAAGGAGGAAAAGAATAAAAAAAGCGTTCAAAATTATAAGCATCCTACTAACCAGGTTTTTTTGTTTTGTTTTGAACTTTGAGTTATCAGAAATACATTCTAGCAAAAACCTCAGTAGTGGCTTCTACGGTTTCTGACACAGCATACAAAACATCCAGGTACTCTTCTAGGAGTACAAGACGAGGCAAGCTTACTTTTGCCAGACCACAGCCTACTATCAGATTAAAAGCATTCACATTACCATAGCAATCACAAGAAAACAATGAATCTTGAAGCATTATATACCAGTTTCACTTCAACTTGATCGGCATAAATATACATTGATGGTGCTGCACAGTGCAAATAAAGTATGTGTAAAAATAAATAAATAAATAAAAGAAGAAAACTGCACCTATGAGGCATCCCTAAAATCAGGCGATATAAAAGTTCATTTCATAAAATGTGTGATATGGGAGAATGCTCATGGAACACAATGTTTTTCCAAGTGCTCATTTGTATAATACAGGCTACTGCAATATTAGTATTGCTAAAATCAGTTTGGCAATAATGACTAATATGCTTAGGAGATTGTGCGTAATGTACCATTGCCCTATGACGCCAATTAACAATCACCAACTGATGACCGTAAGGCTTGTGGTTTTGAGGGAGGAAAAGGGGGTGTGGACAGCAGGCTTTTAGATAGAGGGGCGTCTGGGCGTCTTTTCGACGCCCTGTACTGAAAAAAACAAGAAATTGGACGCCCTACTTTTTAGTACGACGCCCTAAAGACGCCCTAATATTTCCGCCCGTGTTATGTCCGGTAACTTAGCTGAATATGTTAAAAAATCGCCGAGTCTGAGCTTTCCGAGGATCTACAAGCTTTGTTGACACCGCCATTTTGGAAATTTCAGAAGTCTCGCTTTGACAGCTGTCTTTCCCGAAGACGCCCAGGGTTACCATAGCAACAGCACGAGCCCAGAGTACAAAATATAGGCACCCGCCGCAGAGCTACAGAAACGCGCGTTTCTATGGCTGCACTAATTTCAAAGTTGTGAGAGCCCTCGTTATAAATAAATGGGTTATTAAATAAATTTGGTGTACAAAGCACTTGTAATATGCGTTCCCAGAGCAGAGGGGGAAAAGATGTATGCCTAGGAGACACTGGCATAAATATCCAGACAATATAGCCGTAGACTATATTGCCGCAGCTAAATGTGGAATGTAGTCTATAGAAAACCGGCCTTACCTGACATGTTATTTATCCCGAATAAATCCTTTTAACAGTAAATAACATTTTCATGCAGATTTTCCCAACATTACAGGCTACGTAGTGGAGAGTGTGGTAGTCGAGCCGGCGGGTAGTATTTCTAGTAGGCTAAACAATAATCAAATACGACACATTCTAAAGGATGCTGGGATTATACCATTATAATGTTTGAAGACTTAGCCATATTTCCTGTGTGTTTTTTTCTTTGTTATACTAAATCTTTGGACGCTAGCGGCTTTGAAAGCAAAACTGGTCAGCCGGGGTTGGTTGTCACACTGTGTTCGGGGTTGGTTGTCACATGTAATGCAATTGCAATAGGTGCACTACTGACTGAGACAAACACAGCTACAACAAGCTTTATTTATGTAGTATTCTGCGATCAGAAAGCTTTATAGCTAATTTGTCATGCTTAATATGCAACTCCAGCTCAAAAAATCCCAGAAATATACCCATTTTAATAATAATATTCATTAAAAATATACGCAGTTTGCAGTGTATTTTGTTTTGGTGTTCCCAAAGTTGATATTGTATTACCAATCTGTTATACCTACATGTATTTTGAATACATTTTCTTTAACATTTTTACATAATTCTCAAAAATATGTATGTATTTTCGGTTCCTGTACCGCCCCATTGAAATAACATTGTGACAACCAACCCTATAGGGTGTCACAATCTGTCAAAGTGTGTTTGACAGCCCATATCTTTTGAACACAACGACATAAAGTAGAAATACCACCTTCCAGTCGTACCTGAGACTTGCAGCTTCCTTTGTACATTGAAAGGGACCCTATTCATACTATTGATACAAGAATGTTGTAACAAAGGCAAAAACACTTGGCTGTATTGCTCAAAATTTGCTGTCAAAATGAAGGAAATAGCATTTGAGAGCATTAGAAATTTCAAAATTTTCCGGGGGAGTACCCCCGGAACCCCCTAAAACACTCGTGCCAGCGGCGCTCAACGCGCCGCTACACCTCGCCACATACAGTGACACCTGCAAAAAAGTTAGACTCCCTAAAAAAAAATCCTGCCTAAAAGCCTGGTGGACAGACATACGCAACACGCGTCATGCAGAAGTTACGGCATTACATTGGGGGGGGGGGGGGGGGGGGGGATTATACTGGAAGCTGGTGAGAAGGGTTTTTTGGAGGCTTATGCCGCTTTTCCACTACAAACGCGGCTGAGTCGGGCTGAGCCGTGCCGAGCTAAGTTGGGCTGAGTCGAGCTGAGTGGGGCTGTTGGAGTTGCATTTCGACTACAACCGCGCTGAACCGTGCTGGCTGGAAGTGGGTGGACACATTGGGTGGAGTTAGCGAAAGTGGGTGGACATCACGTGATGTCGTTAAGCAGCGCAAACAGTGACATCAGTGAGCTTTTAAGCGGTAGTCTCACGACCCGGATAGTAAACAATAAACATGGAGGACATGGAGTCGTTAGTGTTGCTGGTCTTGGTGCTGTGGCTTGTCACCGACAACACCAACAAATACTGGCAAGAGCGTATAGATGAGGCGAGGCGCATAAGGCTTCAGAAATTCTCGTAATTCTTCTTCTTCCGGGTTTGCGGTGTTTACAGATCCCAGCGTGCTCGCGGGGCGTGTGTGGGCATGTGAGGACACTCATCCTCACCAATCAGTGCACAGGGGAGTGTCTGCTCACGCCCCCAGCCTCACTTGGCTCACTTCAGCCCCACTCCAAAACGGTGCGAGTTTTAGGGGCTAAGCAGGGCTGAAGCGAGCTGAGTCGTGCTGTTCTTTGGTAGTCGAAACGCGAGCCGTGTCGGGCTGAAGCGAGCTGAAAAAGGGTAGTGGAAAAGGGCCATTAATTACCTGTTAACACCAAGGCCAGGAATACTTGCAGAACTCTGCTCATCAGTTTAAAATAAAAATTATATATATTAAAAAAAAATAAAAAAAATAAATAAAATAAAATGCACATGCCATATTGAACAGCATCAGAAAAAGGGGTTTTGTTACTCTACTTTGAAGTCAGACAGCCGGTTAACATTCATACAGGATATACAACAGACTAAAAAGGAAACAGACACAGATGCCATGTTTTCTGATCAGGATTTAAATTGTTCTAATTGTCATATCAGGAATCAAGGAATTCCAGCTGCTACTGTCAATATGCCAAGCTTAATGACTAAAAATGCAAGGCAGTTTGGGAAATCCTGTTGGACATGAGGCTGAATTCTGGCAAGCATTCACCTCCCTCTCACCCCAAAAGAGGCTTTTCTTTTGCCGTTTAATCTCTCTTCCAGCAAAAGTCATGTTGAGCAAGGAGCCCGTTTAGCAAGCGTAGGTTTTAACGTCTAAAACCTTGCTGGATAATGGCAATTTCCTCACAGCGAATGTCACTTTGATCAAGTTGTAAGATAACTATGTAGCATTGGTAAATGAAAATGAGCCTGATTGGTTCGGTTTGCAAATCAAAATACCCAATGTTAAAAATGTCTTATGCGCAGACACTGCTACATCAAAACAGGGGGGAGGAAAAAAGTGCTTATACACTCCGTGCAGATTTAAAATAACCTGAGCAATGGGGGATTTAGCCAAAAGAGTCCACCAACTTAATCAGCAATCATTTCTGCATGGATGTAACATATAACGGGCATTTACATCAAATTGTTCCCCCCCCCAACCCATAAGTCAAATTTAACTTAAACATAGAGGTCGCTAGGGAACATAACCAGTCCGCTCAGGATAATACTAAACCAGGTCAAGATAATTCCAAATAAGAGAACACAGAAATCACACTTCAAGTGCCATTCCACCATTGGATGTATTTTTTTGGCATAAAATACAATATATTTTATGACAACATGACTAGACAGAGAAATCTTTTAGCTTCAAAATGAAACATAAGTCAAACATAATTTTTTGATAACGACAAGTATATTAATTTTGCGACCAAAGTCACCTACCCTTTTAATTTCCGCGTGGTAGTGAAATGTGATGTCATCGGCAGGTTCCCCTTCTTGTGTACCACGTCACGTGTGACGTGGCACAGATTATCAGCAATGGCGGATAGAACGCGATTGTCAGCTTCGGAAAAGAAGCGAAGGAAAATAGCAAGCAATGCCCAAAGGAGACGGTCGATGGTGAATATCGGCACAGCAATCGACAAGTGGAAATCGCGTTCTATCCGCCATTGCTGATAACCTGTACCACGTCACACGTGACGTGGTACACAAGAAGGGGAACCTGCCGATGACATCACGTTTCACTACCGCGCGGAAATTAAAAGGGTAGGTGACTTTGGTCGCAAAATTAATATACTTGTCAAAAAATTGTGTTTGATATATCATTTTGAAGCTAAAAGATTTCTCTGTCTAGTCATGTTGTCATAAAATATATTGTATGCCAAAGAATACATCCAATGGTGGAATGGCATTTTAAAAATGGGGCTTAAAAAAAAAAAAAAAAAAAGTACATAAAGACTTCTACTAAAAATATTCATAGATTAGTAAGTAAGTGATCACCACAGAATGAATACTAGATCAGCTATAAGGCTACAATTAAAGGCTGATTCAGTTCGCGTGGTCATATATTGTGTATATATAAAAAATTAAATACAAATGAAATCAAATAGCAGCTGCTTTTAGATAGGCAGCGTGTCGGCATCTTGAACTGGAATGGAGTCTTTCAACGCAACTGTCTCCCTTCTTGCTGTTGGGAGCAACCAGGCTTTAAAAACACCTTTAAATTCTGAGCAATAGATTCAGAGCTTTATAAAATGGTGCTCTGACAATTTTATTAATGTTAATGCAAGCAAAACAAAAGAAATGGTTATCGATTTCAGACGTATTACAGAAGTAGTACCAAATACAGTCGTCAATAATACAGTGATAGACAGAGTTAACACCTACAAATATTTGGGGGTTGAGATTGATGATCAGTTGAGGTTTGACAAATGTGCCGCTGTCAAAGTAAAGAAACTACAGCAAAGAATGTTTTTTTTAAGGAAATTATGTAGTTTTAATGTTGACACCTGCATTTTAGAGTTATTTTATAAGTCTGTACTTCAGAGTGTCTTGTCCTTTGGCCTGGTCTGTGTCTTTGGTAGTATGCGGAAACAAGATCAGGATAAATTGCAACGCATTATTAAAACAGCTAGTAGGATAATTGGATGCAATCTAACATCAGCTGCTCAGCTGTTTCAAGATATAATACGACATAAGGCTGAAAGTATTATTGGAGATACTACCCACCCTTTACATGATAGATTTCAGTTAAGTAAACGTGGTAAGGGGAGATTACTACAAAGAAAAATAAGAACAACTAGGTTCAGCAGGTCATTTGTTCCCTCTGCAATTAGAATTGTTAATGAAGGCCACAGTTCCTTGCAGAGGACTTGATACTGTGATTTGGTGTGTGTGCGCGCGCGTGCATGTGTATGTGTGGTATGTAGGGAATAGAATTAGAGGGGGGTATTTATCTTTTTATTTTTCATTTATTTATCTGTTCTTAAGCTTTGTCGACTTTGTCTTACGTCTTGTCTGTACATGTAAGCACCTTGACCACTTAAATTTCCCTTCTGGGATAATAAAGTTTACTTTGACTTTTTACTTTGAAAAGAGGAAAAAAGTTCAGGACACCTGTATTTTTCAGAACTCAATATCGTAGAAAGCTTCAGAGTTTTACCACATGAAGCATTTTAAACCATTAAGCAGCATCACAAAAACCAAAAGCATACATGAGCCATAAATTCCAACAACAGTCAGGAGACCGACCGCAAACTGTTGATCACAGTCAAGTGTGTTACATACCACAGACTTGCCTCACAAGTGGCTGGAATGTAAAAGCACTGTTATGGTTATATCTGGTGGTAAGCATTGTGTCCGAGCGAACCTGCTCCATTTCAGGGTTGCCTCACCCTCGGCAGAAGAGCTAGCCCTGAGGTAAAACCCGAGTATCGGTGGAAAACCGCATACAATACAAATGCCACACGTCGGCCATATACAGGCCAGTGAAATACAACACCCATGGCAGGTTAAACGCTGGGTGACATGATTAGTCAGGTGAACAGATGAGGCAGCAGCACGCTGGTCTTCTCTCTGACCGTCAGCACTTACATAACTCCGTACACATCCTCATAAGCCCGGTGGGGATTAAAGAGGTCTAGTCTGACAGGAAGTTTTCATGCTTTAGCTCATTTCTCACACGCACAAGAAGAGGAGGAAGGAACTCCTCACTGCCACATGCGTCTCTCACACAGAGAGACAGATTATGGGCTAAAGCTGCGTGCCAAGGACGTGCTTTTAATAGGAGCACTGACCCTCAACCAAACTGAAAAATGTTCACAACAAGGTTATCAGAATGCCTGTGCTGCACCCGACTACACTTTATTGACCTTACGAAGGTTCATCATCATGCACATGTCATTATCTTAAATTCCTACGCTGGGTGTTGGCCAACAGACACGGTCAACAAACGCCGATTTATAGCAACAGATTTAGTAGAATCAAAGTGATACCACAACAGATTCACATACTCAACTGGTCCTGTCTAGTAAATATTAAAAAACTCTCCACTAGTTTGATGGGGGATGAAGTGCAAAAGAAAGAAAAAGCCTTAAAACAAGGAAAAACAAGATAATCCTGCATTCTCACACACCATGTAGTAAAATTTAGACAGATTAGGCAACAGCAGTGGCTTTTATTTCCATGTCTAGTTATTTCAAATATGCATCATGACAGATCATGGAAAGCAAACGTTTGTAACCGCTACCTCCGTATGAGGGGAAAAGGGCTGTACATGGAAAATTCACATTTAATGTCCAAGTTTGTAAACTACCATTTTTCCTCCTAAATTAAGAGAACAAGAAATCCTAATATTAATAATGTGATTTATGTTTCTAAGGCATCATGCATTAAATTCAGGTCTGTTAGCTTGAAGTTACTGAACCGAAAACTGAGAAAAACACAATGCTAGTTTCCTGTTCAGAAATCAGTGAGAAATCAAACAAAAAGGCAAAATCAGCAGAAATAAAACCACCATCAACCTGTTCCTTCTACCATCAAGCCAGGTTCAACCTCCAAGTTCTGCATTCAGTTTATTCCTTAATAGGTCAGATACTGCACGTTGCCTATAAATGTAATTGCTAAAGGAAAATGGTATACAGCACGTACATGGCATGAAGTCATTAAAAAAAAAAAAAAAAAAAAAAAAAAAAAGGACTTTGATGGGTAAACATAGGTTCAAGCAGGTTCAACTATCCCAGAGGAATCAACATTTGTAATTAGTACTGCACACCCGGTCACCATTTGCATTGGGTATTGCATCTTTTTACTCAATTGAACAGGGTCAGTCCAAAAATTTCCAGGAGCAAGGAGTCCAGTTTCAACTTTACAGAAAGTATTTAAACTAGGGGTCGACCGATAATCGGCCTGGCCGATATATCGGGCCGATATTCTGCATTTTTAGGGTTATCGGTATCGGCCATAATTTCCACCGATATGCCGAAAACATGCCTTTTTGCAGCCATTTCGTTCCTAACGTGACCGTCACTGCACGTCCTTTCCTGCACTCGCCTCTCTGAGTTCAAGAACACAGTCCCGCCCACCACAACATCTGATTTGTTTGGCACAAGAGATATAGCCAATCGACACACGCAGCTAAACACACTGAACTGTTTCAAGGCGCCCGTATCAAGGTAAGGACACACTGCTTTTCCCGCAATAAGTCACAAACACACAAGTTGCAAAAGCACATCATTATATGTTTACATTCTTCATCTACTACTTGTTAAAATTGTCCATTTGCATCTGTGTAGCCAGGCAAACTTAGCTTATGGAAGGAAGCACTTGAATTAGCCTACAACCAACTAGTCTCGCTGAAACAGCATGACGTAGGCTGCAGTCATTTTTAAATCCCCGTCTGGAAACGCTGTGAATGTGTCAGTAGTTCTACTCGAACAGTAGAATGACAGCCATACAGAGAGGTGGTCAAGGGAAGACGAAATAAAACGTAGCGTTTGTGCTCTGTAGGCTAGCGCAAGCCTAGCCTACAGAAGGCTATTTGTTATGGTGATGAGTAAACTTCATGACGTGACTCGTGCTCAAAAAGCGCATTGCACTTGTACATGTTAGGTAACTTTATAAAGCGCTGTTTGAACATTTAAACAAGCCAGGTGTGACTAGTATTTATAATTCTTGCGCAAGTGAATCTCCTCGCTAGCGCTTCCGACTCGGAAAGCGATATACTCTTAGCCCATGTTTACATTAGACCGTATCAGCGGATCATCAGATTAACGTTTTTTTAAAACGATTAGTGTGCACACAGCAACACCAATACACGATTTGCGTGCACACAGCAAGGCCAATACACGATTTGCGTGCATACAGCAAGGCCAATACACGGATACGCTCGGCTCCGCAGGCATCCTGCGCTCCAAATCACTCCGCCCTGAACAGCGAGTGCCCTCTGGAGGGTGCGCACTCCGGCCCTGCGCAGCTCACACAGCGCGCGAGTGAAGTGCACGAGCCACGAGTCGGGACTGAGCCGCTGTGTGTGTGATCCCAGCGCATATCATTTACTACTTGCAAGTGGAAGGATGGCAAGCCTAAAGACAATCATAAGTACACAATGGGCAGTATTTGCATCAGTATTTGCAGTATTTTCATACTTTTATACTCTTTAATGAAAGGTGATACAGGGCGGAAGTCCGCGCCGTTTTTCAGCAGTCGCGTCACATGACCAACGCCAGCGAATCAGGAAGGTGGATGTCACAGTGACGTTGTCCAATGACGACGCCAGCTAGAGCTCAGCACAGCGTATCCGCGTATTCTCAATGTTTACACAGCACCGGAGCTGACACGATCTGGATTGAATATGTGGATGCTGGCGGATTCCCGTTTCCTGGCGGTTTAATGTAAACGGACAGTGCATCCGCGAAGAAAACGAGACAGATACGGTCTAATGTAAACGTAGCCTGAAAGTAGCAGCCGCTCCTAATAGGGAGTGATGCCTACTTTACTGAATGTTTGATTTTACTTTTTAAAAAATGCTGCAGGCAGCTCCCTATACTTGATTTATTTAAAAACTACTTGAAGTTGGTAAGTCTTACTTAGTTCTTAGTGTAAAAGAATACAGAGTGTATTTTCATTTATTTTCCACTGAAAATGGTGAGCTGTAATATAGTAGGGAGTGATTTATTTTTTTTATTGGTGAATATTTTATTATTATTTTATTTCTCATTTTATTCTAACTAATGTTTGACTTTATTGTACAAATGCTGCTGGCATCTCCCTGCACAAAATTTCATGTTCAATTTTACAATTAAACATACATTTCATGGATATGAAGGTCTGTGTCAGTGTGTGCTATGTTTAATTTCATGTGAATTATAATGTTTACATTTATCGGTTGCACATATCGGTTATCGGCATCCCAATTCCATAATAATCGGTATCGGCCATGAAAAAAAAAAAACACATATCGGTCGATCCCTAATTTAAACAATAAAATAGCTTACATTAAAGGTCATAGACATACTTGAAGTGACTAAATATAGGCCTACAGGTTTTACATTTTATTTGAATATTCAAATAAGTAACCATATTCTATACTTTTTGCATTTCTATACCCTTTTGCGCAAACCCCCCCACCCGACTCTCCTATGCATCATATATTTTACAGAAGTAAAAAATATACCGAGTGTCTGTACTTTATTATTCTACTCTTAGTTTTCGAAACAAATCTCTGAACCAAAGCTGACACACACATGCTGTCACGATGACTGAAACTCTTATTTCCTGGAAACGGCACAGTACTAGAGCTCAGTGGAATGCACTTTCCCTCTGTAATATGCAAAAATGTCTGAAAGCGATTTCTTTAGTCCATAGCGGGAGCAGGGAAGTTTTTAAGCAATGGGGTTTAAAAGTGGGTGTGGTCAAAACACCTTCCTTTGCGAACCAAGAAACCATCCAATGACAGCACAGTGTATGGAAATGAGGCCGGTAGTGATCCAATCAACGTGTTTGTGGGAGGAGTCTTTCCAAAGGCAAGGCAAGTTTATTTATATAGACCCCTTCGCAGTAAACGTCATTCATACGTAAGCGGAAATTGCGCGCGCAGCCTGGACCCAAAAAAGACTCAGAAATGCCTAGTTGTTGTGTTGTCAGGTGTCAGAATTGTAGCAGTGATGGGGTTAAAATGTACAGAATTCCAGCAGGATCTCACCCATTCCAAAAAAAAAAAAAAAAAACCTGCCGACGTCTATGACTACAAGCCATCAAACGTGTAGACTGGGATGAAAGCACTATCAAAAATGCACGGGTTTGCAGCACCCACTTCATCACAGGTAAGATCAGGCTATTTATTAAATCTTTCTTTTTTATTCTTTCTAGTCTTCGTTTATTGATGTAGCAAAATACTTTGGTAACGTTTGTCTGATTAGCTGGGTCATAGTTACACAATGTAATGAATATTGTTAGCATGTTAACTTAGCTTTGCATGCAATTGTTTGTTTGTAGGAGAGCTCTCGCTTGACTCAAGCAGTCCAGATTTTGTGCCATCATTATTTGTGTATGCCGAAAATCACAATTTTAAAACAAGGATTTAAAATTTCAGGTTCAGTTTCATTTCTGGTCTCTGCCTCTCGCTTTTTACGCAGCTCTGATTTCTCTTAGCTGCACTCTTTACACTATCATTCCTTTCATGCCATTACCTCCTGCAAATTGCTGTTTAGTGTTGGTATTTGCTGTTGTCGCTAAAGCCACATTGCCATCACATCACTGGCATAATTTGATTAAAACAAAATGAATATGAATGTCCCATTGTTAATCAAGTTGTACATGCCCGCACAATCATATGCGTCTAAAGACTTGTAGGCACGAAGTTTTTCGTGGGTGTACACTGAAGTCTTGTCAATAAGGTACGAGTATATATCTGGCCACTGTAGACCAGGGAACTTACTAACATCGTCCGTCCACTCTTTAATTAAATGCGGATCCGGTAGGCGATGTCCACTTGTTAGAGTTAACTTACTGTATTTATGTAGCATTCTCGATCTTGTAACGACAATTGTTTGGCATAATCTGACAGCTCATAATGCCGGTCTATGGGCAGCGCCATTGTTTCTGGGTCCAGGCTGCGCGCGCATCCTGGCAACGGTCGGTTTGTTTACAAACATGCGAAGGGGTCTATAGCACATTTCATACACAGTGGCAGCTCAATGTGCTTTACAGAAGTAAAAGCAAAACAGTAAGCAATAGAAAATAAAATTACATAAAATAAATGGGGAAGAGAAAAAAAAAAGAATTAAACAATAGTATAAATAAAAAATGAAGTAAAAACAGCAGAATAAAATAGAATAACAGTTTAAAACATGCAGAGACTGTAAAAGTTAAGTAAAGTTTAAAACATGTAAAGATGACAATATTTAATCAGTTAGCAGAAAGCATCTGAGAACAGCTTGGTCTTTAGTCTAGATTTGAAGCTGCCAAAGTAGTCCTCCTGCAGTCCGAGCACAGAAGGGATCCCCTTCTGTTTCTCTTCCCTTCTTAATATAACCTTTTTGGTCACCATGACCTTGACCGGATGACCCTCAAAATGTTGGAGGTTCTATGTGAGACCAGTGCCCATCTATCCTGAAAGTTTCATGAAGATTGGTCCAGCCGTTTTCCCATAATGTTGCCAACAATCCCCCCTGACCAAAAACACCTTGCCCCGCAACGGGTGAGAGGTAATCATGCAGTAAATAGCCCTGTTCCACAACTGTAGTAATCCATATTATGTGATGAACCAGTCAACTAAGTAAAGACAAACGACATCCATCATTATTTCAAGACAAACGGTCATTCTTGGCCTTTCTCAGACCATGACACCTGTGAATAAACAAACTCCTGTAGAAAAGCTGGAAAAAAAAAAATTGTATTTGGTCAAAACTTGAGTGGTTTTCAAGATAGAATTTAAACAAAACACTTTGCATTATAAAACATGCAAGTTGTGCAAAATTATTTCCAGACTACATAGCTCTCTTCCAAGAATAATAGCAAGAGTCCAGGTGTCTGTCTGAAGACAGGAAAACACAATCCAAAACTGGCCCAAAATTCCTATCAAATCATAAAAAATAATCAAGATAAGACTGATCGTGATTCCTACCGAGTTAGCTTTGTCCAAACCAATCCAAACCAAGCAGTAACATCCAGTCATACATCATGCCAGCTTGGACATGAAACATGCGCTGTCACAAATATGCTACATTACAGTACACCTCATCCAGGAGGTCACAAAATCCATTCGTTTTCTACTAACGTTAATCTTAGCTACCTCACCAACACAGCCACGTGCTGTAGCGAGATAACATACATGACCCAAAATCATCCATTCTTAGTTAACATTTAGGCAACCAGATTGATAAAGTTTAAAAAATAATAAATTAATAATAATAATAATAATAATAATAATAATAAGATTGTATAACAAATACAACAGAAATAATACAACCATGCATATAGGTTTGGTGACTGAATATAACATCCTTAAGGTCAAAAGAGTAAGACTTTGTCGTGACCATTTAAAGGGGTAAGAATTTGACATCAATCCACTTGAACTTGGAACAAAATGTAAATTAATGAAGCACAAACCTGACCTCATCTTCCCTTATATTTGGAGAATGTTTTCAAGCAAATGGATGGATAATAGCAGGACTTACAGATTTACACTGGTGAACTGTAACACAGCAGTAATTTCAACTAATCCATGTTTAAAAGGAGGACATGATACAACTTTTCCACAAGCTGACCGTTCCCTGAGGTCTTAATGAAATGGCTGTGACATGCTTTGGTCAAAATACCATACGGATAGAGCACCACAGCTCCCTTCTCACCCTGTCTAAACTGCCCTGTTCAAAACAGCCGATTTGAGTGCCTGCTCCTTTCACTCGTGCCCCTTTTCCACCAAAGCAGTTCCAGGGCTGGTTCGGGGCCAGTGCTTAGTTTGGAACCGGGTTTTCTGTTTCCACTGACAAAGAACTGGCTCTGGGTCCAGAAAAACCGGTTCCAGGCTAGCACCAACTCTCGGCTGGGTCAGAGGAAAGAACCGCTTACATCAACGGGGGGGGGGGGGGGGGGGGGCAGAGTTGTTAAGACCGACAACAATAAACAAGATCGCGAAAGATCGCCATTTTTAAGCGACGAGAAGCAGCAGCTGTACAAACGCGAAGTCATCCGTTATTATTATTATTGCTGCTTCTTCCGCGTTGTTTTCGCTTCAATATTTGCACCAAGGTTTATGCAAACGTAGCGACGCAACTGACGTATACAGCGACGTAATGACGTATACAACGACGTAATGACGTGTCTTCTTTTAGCACCGCGAGCGATGGAAAAGCAAACTGGTTCTCAGCTGGCTCGCAAGTTGAACGAGTTGTGAACCAGCACCGGCTCTGAACCAGCCCTGGAACTGCTTTAATGGAAAAGGGGTATCAGAGGTCCGGGGCCTTTCAGACAGTTTGAGGCAGTCTGCTACACCTTGACATTAAGTTTTTCATCCAACTAAAAACATCTATGCAAAATCGGCACATATAGTGACATTCTAGAAAACCTCAACAATAACGAGTGTAAAGTAAATGCAATGAAATTAGTTTTTACTAAAAATCAGTGTAAACACAACTAGACAAAAAACTATTTTCAAAAAGGTCTTCAAATCTTGTTTAAAAAAAAACAAACAAAAAAAACTATAAATATCTAGTCAAGACTTTTGAAGTTGAACCTTGTAAACGTAAGTATTGGCTACATAAAAGTAAGAGCATTCAGTAATGTTATGTAGTTTCAATACAAATTGCAAAAGAGTCAGACAAACTGAAGCCAGTGGCTATTTCAAATGAATACTGATTAGATGGGTGCATCACACCTGTAACTGCCCCCACCCCCCATGTCACTGTCCATGTGGTGTTGGCTGTCAATGGCTGTCTTTGTCCAGTCCATGGCTCTGCCAGGGCACTGTTGTTACCTTCCCCCAAAGCTTTGCAAGCTACTGCAAAGAAAGTAATGCTGTGTTCACACTTATACCCGTACGAAAGTGGTATAACTGTATCGATACAAAGTATACCGGTACAGTTTAGTGCACACTAGCGAGAAATGTTTGCGGTTTTCTTTCACGGTAGTTGAAATGCGCGTGCGCGAAATGATTCCGTGGTTACCGAGTAACTTCCTTCCGAGAATATGGCGGATGAAACAACGTGCGTGTGCTTTTTGTTGTCAATGTACAGTCTATTTCTGGTGGTCATTTATTCAGTCGAATCGTATAAAACGTGCGAGGCAGTTGAGAAAGAAACAAACGAATCTCCATTCTTCACTATTTTATTCAGCAAAGACATTGATTGAGGTGTGTGACTTTGCGCATACGCATTATATTTGTATCGATACAGAGCCGCTTCATCTGTCCACACTACGCGAAGCGCTACAGCACCGATACTGTACCAGTATAGTTGCTAGTGTGGACAGGTGTTGCAGTACAAAAGTAGTTTCGTATCGGTACAAAATCCCGAGTGTGGACAGGGTATATGCGTCACTGTGGCTCTCTGCTCCCATGTACAGTCTGTCACAGGCAACCTCATTCCAAGTGTGTCCAAATCCAAAAAAAGCTTTTAAAAATTCTCTTCAACTGTACATACTCAAATTGGCAAACCAGTTCCAAAAGTGTCCCCAAATACAAGAGAGCAGCTGAGAGGATCATTGGTGTCTCTCTCCCTTCTCTTATGGACATCTATAACTCCCACCTCACCCGAAAAACCATCAGGATTGCAGGTGACCCCACCCACCCATCTCACAGCCTGCTGCCATCAGGGAGGAGACTGCGGAGTCTCCGGGCCAAAACCAGCAGGCTCAAGGACAGTTTCTTTCACCAGGCGGTCAGGAGGCTCAACTCCCTCCCTGTTCTGCCCCTCCTCCCCCCTCTGCCACAGATTCTGCCCACCCCCCCTCTGCCCCCTGCCACAGATTCTGCCCACCCCCCCTCTGCCCCCTGCCACAGATTCTGCCCCCCCCCCTTCAGCATCTAACGTCACCCTCACAGTCTCCCCCCCAACACACACATACTCTCAACATTCATTCACACACTGAACTCAGGGACTGCACATTTCACTTTACCTCGCTCATTTGCACTATTCTGCACTACCTCACCTTAACAGCTATTAGTTTATACCATTTATTTCCTGTTTACCTGTTATACCTCAAGTGCCCTTGACACTGTGTGTGTGGGGTTTGGGGGGGAAGAGACTGTATATATACACACACCTGTGAGTGTTTAGTCTGTGTCCATTTTCTTATCTAGAGTGTTTATACTGTTTATATTGTTCATCTCATTATCTGTAGCCGCTTTATCCTGTTCTACAGGGTCGCAGGCAAGCTGGAGCCTATCCCAGCTGACTACGGGCGAAAGGCGGGGTACACCCTGGACAAGTCGCCAGGTCATCACAGGGCTGACACAGACACAGACAACCATTCACACTCAATTTAGAGTCACCAGTTAACCTAACCTGCATGTCTTTGGACTGTGGGGGAAACCGGAGCACCCGGAGGAAACCCACGCGGACACGGGGAGAACATGCAAACTCCACACAGAAAGGCCCTCGCCGGCCACGGGGTTCGAACCCGGACCTTCTTGCCGTGAGGCGACAGCGCTAACCACTACACCACCGTGCCGCCCTGTTTATATTGTTTCAGTTATTCTATTTTTATTTATTGCATTGCCTGTTTGCACCGTGGGTCAGAGAGGACAAATTTCATCCGTGTTGTATGCCAAGCACATATAGCATATTTGACAAAGTTGACTTGACTTAAAATATGACAGACTTGTTTATACCGGTGAAATGGGGCGTGTTCTCACCTAGTCCTGCTAGACAATGACCCAATGACACTAATGATTGCCTGAGTGCTTAGCATCTGAATAGACCCTTCCCACTGACGTCACTGGAAACCAAAAGTAAACAAACCCTGCGCCATATTGGAAGACCAACAAACTCGTGATTAGGGGGAAATAACGGCAGCGCGCGGAATTTAAACCCACGAGGCACTTGATTCATCAAACCTACAATGGTAAACTTTTGTGCTGTGTTAGGGTGTTCCAACAAAGCTGATGGGAAAGGTGAAAAGAAGTCGTTCTTCAGAATACCAGCTGTGATTGAGACACAAGCAAACCAAGGAGCTTTCTGCCAGGAGACAGAGAATAAGTGCATTACTGAGTGTCTCTGAGCAAAGGAGAGCCTGAACATTGCAACCTCCCTATTGGCTGTTTATTGGCTGTTCGTAAAAATGTATCAATTGTTGCCCTTCATCGCGGACTCGAGAGACGAGACCTGACGAGCTAGTTCGTTAGTAGCAGAACAAAACGTCTGGACACAAATCGGGTTTTCAGAAAAGGAAAGAAAATAAACGCAGGGTCGAAAATACAAAAAAGGAGGCAGAAAATGCAAAACGAGTTTTAAGGTAGGACAAATGGTTACTTTTCTGAGGCAGCCCGCCGTGGCTGCAGGCTTTCAGTTGTGTCATTGAATGGTTACTTTTCTGAGGCAGCCCGCCGTGGCTGCCTGCAGGCTTATTTATTATAGCCCATTTAGTTAAAATAGTTGATATAAAATGTTTATAGTTATAGTTATGTGATGGTTGTCCTCAGTGTTCGAACTATGCCGATATTTTCGGGGGGTCCCTTTTTTTCCCTGGGGGGGTGCTTGCGCTTGTCTCGGAGCACGGATCTCCAAACACACGAGAAGCCTATCTTACGCACATATCACGCGGACTCCACACCTCCACACACGCATCGCGTCTGAAGTCATAACTCATCAGGGGAAATCGTGTCTGCATTGGCATGTTCAAAAAACAACCTCGCGTCAACAATGATACCACACGCAAGAAGAAAAAAAACAAAAACAAAAAAAGTCAGGCTACTCAACAACCAACCTGGCAGCAGCAGTCGTTGTCATATCGGTTTATTTTATCTTTGATGTAAACACAACACTTCGGATATGCAAATGCTTCCCGTTACACACGATTGCTATGTCAATAAACATCATTTTGCCAGTATTTTAGAGACCCCCCCAACATTTCCCAAGTCACGTTTTCAAGGGATCACATGTCTGTTTCAGGGGATCTCGGATCCCCCGAGTACCCCCGTAGTTCGAACACTGGTTGTCCTGATTTAGACTGGTGTGTTTTTTTTTTTATGGGGGGGGGCGTTGCACGATGTTGCACCCGGGTCCAGATTAGGGCAGAACCGGCCCTGGCTACATTTCAGGTGTAGTTTGTTTTATGTATGTATGTACTTGCATAGATGTGTACTTGGTCTTCCAATATGGCAACTACCGAAATTTCGCGGCGCGGTGACGTCATGCGGGAGCCCTCTATAGCTGAGGGGTGTCTCATTAAGAGGCTGCTACTGCCTAGAGAGCTGAAAATCCTAAGACTACATCCACACGACAACGGCAACGAGATTTTATTTAAAAAAATATCGCGTCCACATGGGCAACGGATCAGTAAAATATCAGGTACATATGGCAATGCAACGCTTGCTGAAAACGATGCAATACACATGACACACCTCTAGGGGTGCTGTAAGACTGTCCCATCAGAGACACCAGAACAATAGAAGTAGACGCATGCACATAAACCCCTTCTTCTACCCGGTGTGAAGCACTGTCAGGAACAAACACACAACAAGATGGCTGCGACTACACGAGGAAATCGTGCCTTCTGTGTGTACAAATTAGTTTTATTAGTGTGCATAGTTTTATATAACTTAATTTTCTTATTGTGTGTGAACATTTTGAAAAGCATTTTTATATAATTTATATAACTTTTTATATTGTGTGTGAACATTTTGAAAAGCAGTCTTATCCAATTAAAAAAAAGAAATTCAAGAAATGGTTCAGTTACTTGTTTATTTAAAAGAAAAGCTGTATACAAAAGTGAATGCAATGCAGTGGTTCATACAAAACAGCGAGAGTGCTGCTTGTTCTAGTCATGTGGTTGTGACGTCATTGTAAACAAATCCGTTCTACTCATCCAGACGACTTCGCAACGGTGCCGTTGCCAGATTTTTCCACTCTGGAACCTGTTCTCAAAAAATATCGTTGTGGGGCACCCAAAACGCCGGTGCCGTGTGGACGCCAGGCCGAAACGATAAACAATTTTATCAGATTCACCTGAATCCGTTGCCGTGCGGACAGGGCCAAAGATTTACTTTTGTCTTTACAGAAGAGCCATCGATAAAAATTATTTTAAACACATATTTGAAAACTAGAAGATTCAAGATTTCTAAATGGTGTCACTTGTGTCTCTCCAGGACAAAAACTTGCACAGCTTCAGATGTGTATCTGGAAGTGTCCTCAATATCCCCTGTGGGGGAGCAGACCTTTAAGCGTTAAATGACAAGCCACTACAGCCCCTCTTCCACCAGCCAATTCTTGGGTTTCAGTCACATGATTTTTCCTAGCAATTTCACTTCTGGTGGTCTAGCAAATCAAAACGGCTGCTGTAGTGCAAACAACTAGCAATAACTTAGAGTACGCTCGTAATCTAGAAGCCACTGCTCGCTTTAGATATATTCAGAAGATTGCTATGTGCAATGGAATCGACCCCTACAGTCTGGGAAAGAAGGATTCGTCATACAATCTCGAAAACTACCCTTCAGTCGAGTTCCCCGACATCTCGAACTATCTGGTGTTGAAGACGTCCTTCTACACCGCAAAACAGATGAAAGCGTGGAAGAGTATGGAGGATTACAACTTTTTTGTACGTGGCTGGGTAAAAGACCTCAGTATCAAGTCGCTGCCGAAAGAATCCTGGATTGTTTTTGCCCGTGTAAGTAGTTAAGCTTTTCGTTCCTGTCTTTACAACAAAGCGCTGCAAGTTGAAGTGTAAACAAACAGTTCACTTGATTCTCACTTGCGTTGGCTCTTATCGCTCAGGAAAATCATTCACAAAGATCAGAAATCCCTTTAAAGACCTGGATCTTAGTTAAACAAGACGGAAAAGTGATCTCGGCGCACTGTAACTATGACTGGGTAAGAATTTTGTCGCGACCTTTGTGCATATGGACTTTGTGAGGAGTAAACAAAAACCACTAGGGACTAGCATTTCGAGACTAAGGCCCTGTCCACACGGCAACGGATTCAGGTGAATCCGATAAAATTGTTTATCGTTTCGGCCTGGCGTCCACACGGCACTGGCATTTTGGGTGCCCCAAAACGAAATCTTTTGAGAACGGGTTCCAGAGTGGAAAGATCTGGCAACGGCGCCGTTGCGAAGTCGTCTAAATGAGTAGAACAGATTTATTTACGATGACGTCACAACCACATGTGCTTCACGCCGGGTAGAAGTGTAACGAACTCGATGCGAGTTGTCAACAAATCCTATAACTTGGTTCATGAAACGCGCTTACAAAATATTTTCACTGTGAATATTTATTGTGCAATGGTGCAAAGTGAGAGAGAGTGTGAGAGAATAGCCCTTAGGGCAGAGTCAATCCCACCAGCAAAAATAGGGAAAAAAAAGGAACGATCTCACCTCTTCAGATGTTGGTTTAAGTCCTACAATACATTCCTCAAAAAGGGTGTAGAAGAACAAATTAATCCATCAACATGTAGCATTCAATTTATTCCGGACCATTAAAGACGCCGCCTTCCGCGTAGAATCATACGTCATCCTCGCCGCCATATTGGATGGGTCAAAGCGGAGAATAAAGATGCCTCATTCATGTGCTGCGTTTAACTGTACCAACAGGTTTGCAGTCCAAACGAGATCACATGGGATTACCTTTCACAGGTGAGACTGGAAAAATACTTTTCATTGTATTTGGTCGTTATAATGTAATTTTACGAACAGATTTTTCTGACTTTGTGGCTAATATGAAGTCTCACGCATAATAGCTTATGCGCATGCGTCCTTACTAGGGTTGGGCGGTATTACGGTAAGAAGGTATCCCGAGGTATCCAAAAGTACCAACGGTATCGGTCTCATTACCGTCATTTAAAAAAAATATATAATATCTAAATAAATATGGAGTACATGAGGTCATAATATAAAATAATAAATTGAAGATCATCCCGAATAATTGTGTGATCGTATTTTCACTAATTCTATCAATTTCCTAAAGAAGTTCTCATCGCATGCAGGGTTGTTTATGTCGTTACCATGGCAACCCTGCGTGACATTGGGAGTCTGACAGAAAGCTTCGCAAGAGACTGAGACCGCGGTTGAAAGATGGCAAGTCAAGATAACGAGTTAGTGGCAAAAAAAAAAAAAAATACAACATCGGCAGTGTGGCAGTATTTTGGTTTCAAACCAAACGAAAACGAAGAGCCAGCAATAATGTAAATGACCGCGCAAAATCGAAAAAAATCTAATATGTCCCCTAAGGCACACCATAGCCTGGGGTACTCCACTTCCACGAGATCTCTCCAATGAGTTGTGTTTTGAGTAGGTTACATGAGTAACAACAAGGTAAAATAATATAACGTATGACATTTGGGATGTGGGTAATAAACGTTTGAAATGTCATCTACTGAAGAAACGGAAGAAAACATCGTAGCGTAAACTGTTAGGTTTCTGGTGGGAATTAGCAATGCGCTTGCTATCTTTGTTGGGTGTTAAACCGTATGGATTTAAGTGGAATAACTGTAAGGAGTTATGTGATCAAGACAACGTTTTAAGCAAGGTAAGGCCATTTGATTATTAATTTCCCCGCCATGGCATGACGTGGGCCCATATGATTTTGCCTTGTGCAGCTATCACGCATTTGAATTAGGTTCGCCTCATTTGCGCTGAAAAATACGGTTTATCGCGCAGTCTAAACGGACTTGGGTGTTGGTTGATTCTTTTTCTTATTTCCCATGCTTGAAAGGGTATGATCCTGCTCATCGTGTACTTTTTTTGATGGAGTAGGTGAAATAGTGCTGCAAATGGCGTTTCAACGCAGACATGTGTAAACGACAGTTGAATGCTATTTTCAAGATGAAGGAAGAGTTGCGTGATGCTTTGAAATATCTCTTAATCCATTCATCAATGCACAAAATTCGCTTTGCTGCTTAATCCATACCACAATGCACATAATTCGCTATGCTGCTTTTAAATAGTACATTTGAGGCATAGGCGCAGGTCTGGACAAGGTCCGCCGGTATAGGAGCACGTTACACAGTAGGCCGAAACAAAATATTTTTTTCTCGGTAATACCGTATACCCCGGGAAAACACAGACAGTTTAAAGGTATCAAAATTTGGATACCGCCCAACCCTAGTCCTTACTACTTTTATTGTTCTGATGTCTCCGAAGGGACCGTCTTACAGCGCCCCTAGAGGTGTGGCATGTGTATTGCATCATTTTCAGCAAGCGTTGCGTTGCCATATGTACCTGATATTTTACTGATCCGTTGCCCATGTGGACGCGATATTTTTTTTAATAACATCTCGTTGCCGTTGTCGTGTGGATGTAGCCTAAATAAAAGTACTGTAAAACACCACCACCACATAGCAAGAAGAGTACTTGGAAAACACTAAGGACATAGCTGAGAGGGAGATACAAACCTTTCATCAAGTGATCACTACAAACTCGAGCATGCTTCGACTCGGCTCCCTTCGAATTCAGCGAGAGGTTCAAAAGCCACCTTTCGACATCTTTTTGTGAAATCCTGTGTTCATTCACCCTTTATTACTTCACAGGGAACCCTGAAGAAACTTTTACCAATTTCACGGTTTGATCGATTCGAACAACCTAAAAACAAACAACGCAAGCGTAAGGCACTTTTTCATGCAAGCAATGCACCTTCTCCATATAAACGCTTTGTCAACTAGCTGGTGGTCGACCAAAGCTCAAAGTTTTGAATAAATAATGAGGCGGATGTGACGTCACGTGAAACCCAGCAATTTACAAAGGCAGTTCTCAAGCCAGGAGTGGAAATACTCGGGTGAGGAGGTGGTATAATTCTAAATGAGCTCCCCTTGTGACAAAGTGGAGCTGAATCTGAACGGCTTGTTGAAGCACACATTTTCTGAAACAGGCAGCCCAAAAGAAACCAACTGGGTTGTCTTATTTCAGAGTTTATGGGTTCATAGGCACTCCAGATACCCAAATGTGAGTGCAGAAACACTGAAAAGGTGAATTTTTCATAACCTGTCCCCTTTAAGGTTTTCCTCAGACCTTCAGTGGATGCTTTGGAGTTGGTAGTGCAATCATTCATGCCCTGTCCACACAGGATATTTGTGAAAACATAATGCCATGATTTTCCTGTGTTTTGACCTCCTGTCAACATGAATTCAGCCTTTTGATCAAGCTGCTTTGTCACATGCTCTGAAGTACAACAAAATACTTCCTTGCATGTCACTGCTCAAAACCATATATAAATGCAGTCATATTCACAACCACAGATAGCGTGACACTTGCCACCGAACCAGCTGGCATGTTCATGCAAGAAATAACGATTTTTGGGTTTTCATGTAGAAATGTTATTTTCAAAAATGCCATACAAGTGAACAAAACTTTTTTTTGAAAACCACATCTTCAAAAATATCCATGCGTGTGGGGACAGGGCCTCAGATTTCCACTCTGACCTACTGTTTTCATCTGAACTGGTCAACGTAACTAATGTTACAAGTCTAAATACAATTATTCAACCCACATTCACCGGATAAGCAATTGCACACTCCAATTGGCTACTCTACTACTAGGATATCAGCTCCTATGGACCCTTTCCATGTGACGTCACGACAAACGCGGCCGCCATTTTGGACATGTACTACCAGTAGTTTGCCACAGCCAACATTGAGGAACGGCAGCAAAAAGTTTTCACTTTCAGCAAGACTTCCATCATGCCACTATATTGTTGTGCACCTGGATGTAGTAACCATCAACAAACAAGGCAAGGTTTATCATTTTATCGGATCCCGACGGAGAAGATGGATAGCGGCCATTAACAGATTGGCAGCCCTCGGCATACCAACGCTTGTGTAGTGACCACTTTGTTGGAGGTAAGACGAATAAAATTAGCCAGAAAAGGCATTACATTGCTGTTAACATTCTGTGGCGGCGAGTGTGTAACCAAATAGGCTAAAATAACCCATTGTAACCTCTTTGTTCTTCTGTAGTAGCTATTGTTGACTAGCTAATGTCATCATCATCATAGCTGGTATGTTACTGTAGCAATGTTTACGCTCAGTCATTTGGATGACTTAAAACCTTTCAGTCTCAAGTTTTTCCTTTACTGTATTTACTAGTTTACTGTAATTATGATCCGGCAGCTATTTACACCGGATCCAGTGTAAATAGCTGCCGGAGCCAACGTCCGAGGTTCCGAAGCGCGCTCCGGCTTGCTCCCCCTCAAATTAAGCAGCGCGCTCCAGCTTGCTCCCAGAGTGCTCCGTCCGAGGTTCCGGCTTGCGCTCCGGCTTGCTCCCCCTCAAATTAAGCAGCGTGCTCCGGCTTGCTCCGGAGCAAGCCGGAGCGCGCTGCTTAATTTGACGGGGAGCAAACCAGAGCACACTGCTTAATTTGAGGGGGAGCAAGCCGGAGCGCGCTCCGGAACCTCGGACGGAGCACTCCTGGAGCAAGCCGGAGCACGCTCCGGAACCTCGGACGTTGGCGTGTACGTGTATGGCGATGGGTTTTTAACGACATAGGTATACAGATCATGTGGGCCGAAGTCAGGTAAAGACGAGGGCTTCGTGTACTTCCGTACGTCAGTGAACAATCCTGGTGGAAGCAGGTAAACGTCGTTCTCTAAGCCTGCTAACCTCAATTTTTGCAAATACCTCTCCCTCTGCTCGCCCTGTAAATGCCCTACGTCGCTGGATATTGAAGGTGTTTTCTGCATCTCGCTCCTTTTTCTTTTATGTTTTTTGTTTGTCGCCTTCCTCGCATTCAAACTGATTCGAGCCGAAGTCCACTACATGTCCAAAATGGCAGTCGCGTTTACAAAGGTCACGTGACTGAAAAGGGTCTATACCATGAGCAGAGAAAAACAAAATGGCAGAGCACATTGCTGAACCAACCAAGGACAAGGAGGAAAAAAAAAAAAAAAAAAAAGGCAGCCTACTAAAAAACAAAACCCCCAAAATTATCAAGTATTTAAGAGAAATGGAAATAGCTAAAAGAATTAGTTTACCCCCCCCAAAATCTCCTGTTCCACACTCCAGCCCAGTCGGTGGCAGTAACACACCTTTACGTTGGTTTGCCAACCACCAAAAAACCAAAAACACCCCCCCCCAAAAAAAAGTATTTGATGGTAAGAACGTATCTATTTTTCAAGACTCATTATAGCACTTTTCACAAATTACTGTCATTGTCGGTTTGTTTACATTCTAAGTGGAAATTATTTTGTCGGACGTTTTGTAGAAAGTTTTTATTTATCGAATTTGCAAAAAATAATGCCGTTTCTCAAAATCCAGTGAACGTGGATAGAATAACAGTTATTCCACTCAATCTCATACATGGCTTATAGCCAACTCGGCGCTCTGCGCCTCTTCAACCATCAGCTCACGTATGACTCAATTTCGTGGAATAATTTAATTATACAACAGTTAGTTCTGGTCCACTAATTGGATTGGTCAAGCAGCATTCCAAGAGTACCAATATTTAGTATGTCAGCAGTGGGATGTTTCACTGTGTTTGCCAAATAATTCCACTTCCTAAGTTGAAACTGATACTATAGTAAAGTCAGAGGCATCAACAGCAGACATGGAAAAAGATACTTTTCAGGAATATAACATCTTTGAAAGCTCATGGGCGATATGGTGCTGCAGTGGTTAGCACGGTCACCTCACTGCAAGAAGGTTCTGGGTTCGAACCTTGCAGCTGACTGGGGCCTGTGTGTGTGGAGCTTGCATACCCCTCCCCGCCTGCACAGGTTTCCTCCCACAGTCCAAAGGACATGTGGATTACATCAACTAGCTGCTCTAAATTGCCTGTAAGGTGTGAACATGAATGGTTGTTCAGCTCTGCGTCAGCCCTGCAATAGTTTGGTGACCTGCACAGGGTGAACCCAGCCTCTCACCCAGTGTCAGCTGGGATTAGCTCCAGCTTCCCCCACGACCCTGACAGATAAGCTGTACAGAAAATGGATAGATGGGTGAAAGCTCAGATGATTAATAGGAAGAAGGGATGCCATTTTTGCCAGAAATCACCTTTAACAGGAACGTACAAATCAACGTAAGCTAGCAAGTTATAAAGTGAATGTGGCTTCTTCAGGATCCATTCCTGCTAGCAGAACAAATAACTTTTGGCCATATGTCGATATCGAGGTCACTTGATATTAATTTCTCATTTATAAAACTGCTGTATAAAAGCATGACAAATCACAGCCGTACTGATTCAGTACAACAGCACACACTCTTGAGATACTACTTAAATATATAGTCTCATATCATCTCTAGCCGCTTTATCCTGTTCTACAGGGTCGCAGGCAAGCTGGAGCCTATCCCAGCTGACTACGGGCGAAAGGCGGGGTACACCCTGGACAAGTCGCCAGATCATCACAGGGCTGACACAGACAACCATTCACACCTACGGTCAATGGAGCACTTGCATGTGACGTCACAGCCGATCCAGATTGTGACAGATGCTATCTTGTCGGTCAAACGCCATATTCCGCCTTCTACTTCTGCTTTTACTTCTACCTTTTCTTCTGGAAAACCCTACTATATACAATTCTACTACAACGGCTGCGGCTACAAGCTCTCCCTACCTGTGCACGTTTATGTTTTGTGTGTGCATTTTTGCGTGTTGTTCGTCTGTACCGGACTTCAATATCCACTACAACCGTATGGACGTACTGGACATTGGTTTCCAGCAGAAAATAACGGTTTGTAGCGATTTCCATCGCATGCACAACATTCCGGACGAGGAAAAAAAAAAAAAAAACCATTCCAGACGAGATAGCGAGACCAGCAGGGTCTCCGTGGATTGTTATTGGAAGCAAAGCGAAGGAGGCGGCACCGGGAGCGGAAGCAAAAGCGAGGCTGCAGAGCCGGCCTGTTGACTAAGCTCAGAAAACAGCTACTCAAATCTCCACTGCTAAGCCTCTACCTCTCCAACGCCAGATCCATGTAAACAAGACGGACAAGCTGGAATTACCTTATTCTATTATCGGCTGGTCAGTGCTATACTCAATACTTAAGTGACTTACCCGTCCAATGAGGATTCTTGTTTCCAAGATGCCACATCCAAGTCGTTGACAAATCCTGAATTTCTGTAGAGATAACTGTCCAGAGATTTATAAGCACGCAGTGCTTCACCACTGAACAGCGAGGGAAAGTTAATGAGGTAATTATACACGTCCGGGTATTCCGCTGGCAGTTTAAAATCCGGTCGTGAAAACTCCGTCCGGTAAGCCATAAGGGTCACAAATCTGTAGATCGTTTATTTTAGACATGTATCTAGTTATCTGTTCATTAGAAAAATGAGCCGTGTAGTCCGTCGGTTGAAATTGATCCATTCTGCACACGAGTGCAGCAGTATTCAGCGGTGTTTTTGACCGACAAGATGGCGGTTGTGTACTTTCGGGTCACGTGACTGCAAGATCTCTATTTAGAGAGTCACCAGTTAACCTAACCTGCATGTCTTTGGACTGTGGGGGAAACCCACGCGGACACGGGGAGAACATGCAAACTCCACACAGAAAGGCCCTCGCCGGCCACGGGGCTCGAACCCGGACCTTCTTGCTGTGAGGCGACAGCGCTAACCACTACACCACTGTGCCGCCCTAAATACACTAGGCTACCGTTCAAAAGTTTGGGGTCACCCAGACAATTGTGTTTTCTCCATGAAAAAGTCACACTTTTATTTACCACCATAAGTTGTAAAATGAATAGAAAATATAGTCAAGACATTTTTCTGGCCACTTTAAGCATTTAATCGACCCCACAAATGTGATGCTCCAGAAACTCAATCTGCTCAAAGGAAGGTCAGTTTTATAGCTTCTCTAAAGAGCTAAACTATTTTCAGCTGTGCTAACATGATTGTACAAGGGTTTTCTAATCATCCATTAGCCTTCTGAGGCAATGAGCAAACACATTGTACCATTAGAACACTGGAGTGAGAGTTGCTGGAAATGGGCCTCTATACACCTATGGAGATATTGCACCAAAAACCAGACATTTAGTAGAATTTAGCTAGAATAGTCATTTACCACAATAGCAATGTATAGAGTGTATTTCTGATTAGTTTAAAGTGATCATTGAAAAGAACAGTGCTTTTCTTTCAAAAATAAGGAAATTTCAAAGTGACTCCAAACTTTTGAACGGTAGTGTATATAGTCATCAATTTAAAAAAAAAAAAAAGAAATATCATGGATACTGGGCTGTCACGCCAGAGTAATATCTGTTGCCAAGCACTCGCTCCATTCCTAGTTTGCTGAATGGCTGTGGCTAAGCGCCAGAGGATTTGTCTTTCCAAGTTTTAGGCACCCAGAACACATTCAATGTGCGTTTTCTTCCACAACATCTTTAAAAACCACAAAAAAAAGATCAAAATGTTAAATTCCAGGAGAACAAATGCCATTCAGGAACACCGATATAAAAATACTTAATATTTTGCTTGAACCCCTGACAACTTAATAAATTTGACACAATTTCAAAGATTTCCTCCGACACAACTTAAGAGAAGACCCTCTTAAAGCAAAAACAATGTTGAACTCTGATTTAATGCATCACTAAGCCTTTGTAAAGACACTCTGGAAAATGACTCCAGAATAGTTTCGCATAAAAGTCTTTCGAATTTCCGTCAACCGGTGCAAAAACACAGTTCTGTGGTTGGAAACACCTTAAGAGAGATCAGAGGAAAATTGCCTAATTGGCCCAAGCTGCCGGAAAGGATAGAGTGACTCACTGTTTACAACCATAGCAAACAGAAAAGCATCTCAGCATGCATGAAAAACACTGAACATTGAGGTGGAATAGCTGCAACAGCACAAGATCACATCAGGACCCACTCCTATAGACAAGAACAGGAATCTGAGACCATCGCGGGTACAGGCTCTCAATCTAGAGAGCTGAAGATTAATGAGGGAGACGGGGGGAACGAGAGCATCACACTGCACTGGATTAGTTTCATCTGACTGCTCGGTCAGTCATATTTTTTATTCCTTATTCAACAATCACTTATCAAGAGTTATTCAATTAAAATGTTTGTGTATTCAGACCAGGATAGTTCGATAGTTCACTTGCTTTGGTCCGAACCAAATGTTTTTTTTATTTTTTCATTTTGGTGCGGTTCGCTTTCACACTGTACATTTTAGTAAGCGGACCAAAATCTGTCAACAAAGCCACGCACCCTGAGGTCGTTCAGCTATTGGTCAGAGACGACACGCGCACAAAGCATTAAGTTCAAAAGTAGTCACGGAGGATAGCGCTGATGAGCGCAAATCATGTTGTGACAGTTCTGGCTCTTCACGCAAGTCGCTAGTACCGCCACTTTTTGAAAGAATGTCCCTGATTTTAATGTAGGTCTGACGGAGTTTCTTCACTTTTAGCCGACATTGTTCTGGGGAGCGCGTGAACCCCTTCATTTTCTCACTGAATACAGCACACACGTCGGCATTTTTGTGTGTTCTCTCCAAAAGCTCAGATATGTGGACATCTGCCCATATATCCACAAGGGTACGCGTTTCTTCCTCGGCCCACGTTTGCCCCCTACTCATTTTTTGTACTCTGTAGTCTAGCCTGAATGACTGAACGCCTGTTGTAAGGTTCCCTTGACAACCGAAACAGTGTTTGCGCTTTGCGGTGGAGTGTCAAGACTCTGTTTCCCATAATGCTCGACAAACGACGGAAGCTCCCGAGGTACAAAAAAGCAAAATTGTCGGATTAGGTCCGGTCTGCTTTCACACCTCCAAAAGGTCCGCACCAGGGTTCCTTTGGTCCGGACCGAGTCCGACCTTGCAGCTCGGTCTCGGTCCGCTTGTTTGGTCCGGATCAGAGTTCGGTGGTTTGTATTCAGACCAACCCAAAAGGTCCGGACCAAGGGAAATTTGGTTCGTTTGGTCCGGACCAAACAACGTAGGTGTGAATACGCCCCTAGTCCAGTGTTCCAACACTGCTGCTTAAAGTTTCACCTGAATTCTACCCAAGGCAAAAAAAAAGCCTCAGCCTGGTCTCGGTGACTGCCTGGTACAGACTGCATTTCCTACAAAAACAGATCATGACTGAAGCAAGCTGTACTAAAAATAGGTAAACATGTTTAGTATTAAAAAAAGGCAATTATAGGAAGTCATGCACGCCGATTGCTCGAGAAAGTCTGACTATTTCTTGATCACCTCAAGCAACTCAGCAAAATGGAACCCAATTGCTCGGTCTCCGCAAGTGAGGAAGAATTAAATTATGAAACAAAATGCTGTTCCTAAAAGCACTAAAGATGCTACGAAGTTTGGTTGAAAACTATTCCAAGTTAAGGTGGAACTGTGATTTAGTTTGTTCTGAAATGGACAAAGTATTTTATGAGAGTCGGCATAGATAAGTGACAAGTCTGCACGCGCCTTTTACGTTTGCATACTGCTTTTGAACTTTGAAATAAATCTAATACTTTTTTTGTTTTAATAAAAAAAAAAGTCAGCCGTGGTGTTGTCGGCTGTCCATCGCTAGTGATGACGGCTTCATTAGGATGTGCAGAAACATAGATGGACCACGAGGCCCGCACCAGAGCAACAGAGTCACCCACAGCGGTGGCATGAATGGCCTTGCTGAGCCGCCACAGAACGTCTGGCCTTGTGAGCTCTCGTATGCCACTCTCCTCTCCCATCGAAGCACTTTGCCTCCATCGTGTCATCTCTCGGGACTTCCAGACCTGACACCAAGCGGTGCACAAAAGGTGCCAAAGACCTGACTGGTATGGAAGTTGCCCTGCAGGGACAACTGACTTGCCGAGTGATGCCATCTATTGACCAACTGAGTGACTTCCACATGCCATCAGGTGGTGCGCCATTCACCCTGCTGGGTTCATCTGCCACATTGCACCAAAAAGCACCCTGCTGCCAGCGCCTTATTGGTGATGTACTATTTAACCCATAGCCGGAACCCAGGCAAGTGCTACCACTCCAGGTCAGACCGGACCTGGGAGCAATGGCGATTAAAGGGCTAACTCCACTTTCCCCAATACTCAAGTCCTCCTGGACCTGAGACTCACCACTGGTTGCAGTTTAAAGGTCATACCCAGAACTAAAATCACCTGTGTACTTGTACTAAAGCTATCATCTCTCCCCCCCACGGTCCTCTTTCCATCAAATCTTGTGCTCCAATTGGCTGGCAAGCGGGTCCGTATCCTATGGACCCCGGATACGGACGTCTGGCGACTACATAGGTGGCAAAATGTAGTTTTTTTTCCTGCCATGGAAGTGCACTTGTATACCAAGGAGGAAGTCATTTGCATTACAGCCATGAAGGAGGATTCAAAATGGCGGCTCGCCTCGGCTCCGTTTTCCCTTTCAGGCACTCTCATTTTCTGTTAGAATTTGGTAAAGAAAAAAAATAAAAATACAGGTAGTCGTCGACTTACGACCTATGCAACTTATGACCGATCGACTTTACGACCGTCTGGTTATGACTGGCAAGTGTTTCCCAGCTGAGCGTACGACAGTTTCCGCCCCACCTCCTGGCAGCACCCAGCATCCAGCCTCTCGCCGCGTACAACAGTTTCCGCCCCAGCTCCTGGTTTATGAAACAAGCAAATCCTCCCGCCAGCCCGAGCGCTGCAACAGCTGATGACGTAGACGACCCACAACCAAGCACCAGTGATGCCAGCGGTCACTAAGTTTTGTATTTTGCTATGTTTTACATTTGTATTTTGGTATGTTTCAAACTAAAATGTTTTCTATTTTTCACACCTGTATTTCATACGTTTTGTTTTGCACATATTAAACGAATTGTACTGTACGCAGTGTAGTATGCAGTGTTTGACTTAAACCAAATAATGAGCCAAGGTAATGAAATAAAACGTTGATAAAATAAGACTAAGATGATTACAATATCATTACACATCACAATATACTTACATTCATTTAACATAGGCCGACCTACGACCAGATCGGTTTACGACCGGTCAGTCGTAACCAAACGCAGTCCTAAGTCGACGACTACCTGGCAGATTCTACCATAACAGAGGCCAGTTAAGTCCCATCTCCTTAAATTACTGAATTGATTATTTTGATCATTCTATTAAGTTTTTCTAGTAGCATTTGGGGTCTTGGACATTCACAGTAAATTTTAGGACAGTAGTCCTGGTAACTAATTAATAAAAGCCTGACATGACAGACATGCTAAATGACAATAGAAACACATCGGTTTCTATCATCAAAATCTGACAGACAAACTAACGTCTACCATCATATTCCGACAGACACTCTAGACGACAATAGCAACAAAACTGTTTCTTACATTATTAATCTGACTAATTTAGTAATATTAAATACCTCATCACTAGAACCAAATAAAATAAAATATTGAAATAAAAAAGATAAAATTTATTTTCAAAATTGAAACATCCACAATAATTGTCAGAACAGTGACGATAGACACGACTGTCACTTTCGCGGGGAAATAACACACTGAAATGGCCTGTCGGCTGAAAGGGTCGCAAGTGGCTCTGATTTCTCAACTTACGATAGTTTTCCTCCAGAAAAAATGTAAATATGAACGCACAAATGTATTCTCAATGTTTCTATCGTCAAAAATTTCTATCGTCAGGATAGCTGACTGAAAATCTTACCTTGATTTATTTGATGAAATCTAGCTGTCAGAACTCCAAGTCTTGCCCGGAAGTAAATGTCTGCTGTCACAAAAATCATGCGCAGTAGAATTCCCTCTTTGCGTCAGTCAACATGTGCGTGGCAAGGGCTTGAATTTTGCTATCGTCAGGTGCATTTGACTGACAGACTGACGATAGCATTTTTTAAAAATAACTGTGGGCTTCTCTTGTGAACGAAATAGTTTTTTCACTGTTAATCTATTTCAACTCTATCTGTTGACACCCAAAAATTATAAAGCCTGTTTCCACACGATAACTACCAAAGATCCATAATGGCTGAGTCTATCGTCAGGTCATCTGACAGAATTTCACTGACGATAGCAACCGGGATAATGAAAGGGATTTTTAAAATGGGAGTTATGTCTGTCAGATATGTCAAAGAAATAGAACTTTATTCTTTAAAAATCTTTTATTGATATACTCAGTGTATTTTTAAATGACACGTGCTGTTTTAGAAGACCAAATACCATATTTTCAATCTTGAAAATATTACCTCACTGAAAAAAGGACAAGAAAAATTTCTTATTTTGTGGGCAAGTGGTTAATGGATCCAGTTACGGTAGAATCTGCCACCTGTGAGTGTATTTTATTTTTACACAAAAAAAAAAAAAAAAAATTACCAGCTGGGAGGTCTGTATGGTGAAATACCATGACCCTGAATACCGACTTCGGCCCAGAGGGCCTCGGTCAGTACTTTCAAGACCTCGGTCACGGTATTTCACGATACAGACCTCCCAGCTGGTAAATAAGATATATTTATTCACCGAAGGCGAAGTGAATAAAGTAATCAAAATGGCCAAACAGACTAACTGTCCCACAAAAACAACTGCAGAACAAGCGATTTTGTTGGGAATGGATTTCTTTTCTTATGCATTAAAAAGAAATTAGCTAGCAGAGTTCATCATTTGACATCTGCGTTTCCACAATTGCTGTTCTAACCCTAAGAGCTCAGCTAGTTAAAACTCATACCTTACAGCAGCAAGCTAGCCCGATAACACCAACATGCTGACTAGAACATAAGCACTTACTGAAGGAGAAAGGACGCTCTTACAATCCAGATACAAGGGACATGAAATGAGCATGTGCAAATGAGATCTGTGTTCACAGGGTTTTACTGGGGTGATCAATTCATCAACTTCAAGAAACAGGAAGACTTCGAATCCAAATTGTGTTCCCTCCCACAGTATTCAGTTTAATAAAAAATAAATAAATAAAAAACCCTGATAAAATGGTTAAAACAAACTAATTTATAGTTACTTATTGATTAGGTGCCCTACATCACTTCAGTTTGATTAAAACACATTTAATGCAAGTGGCAGAGCACAGACAACTGTACAAGCTCCTCTAAAATATGGAAACTACTTACATTTACACTATGCTGCTGGCCTCATAACTTTATTTGTTTGTGGGAATGTGACAAACAGTAGAAGCAAGATGTACTTGGTTGAACCATGTTTATTCAAATCAGCAGCTTTCCTACCTCATCCCGGTTTCTCCCTGTATCACACATTTATGGTCATAAGCAGCTATTTTTCCTACTCTTTCCCCAAAAAAAAAAAACCTTCCCTCATGATACTTCGGCTAATACGTCAATTTTGTATGAAAACTGGAGTTAAAAGTGACTGTCAAATGAACGAACACGGTCTAAAGCCCTTTTGCTCACATGGGCTGTTCCTTAAATATCCAATGCCAAGCGCTAATAAATTAATAATGGAAAGATGACTCAGTTTGAATATAAAATCCATAGTATTAATTTATCAGCACTCAACATTACATATTTAAGAAACTAGCCGAGATACAACTAGCCATTACTTAAAGGAAACTAAAAGCGGATAGTGCATATACATACCTGCCAACCTTGAAAAAATTTGAGTACAATTTTACAATTTCATGAGTACCCCCCCCTCGCGTCAACCTCACCCCAACCGGGCGTGCATGCGCCCCCACAGACCACAACCAGCAGACCAAAAACACACTTTCAATCCAGTTTTATTGACTGACCTTGGGAACATAGTCCAGTTTTGTAAAACATTCCTATTGATAGACTTTGGGAAACTGTTATTGATGGCTCTTGGGAACTTCCTTCCGTTTTGAAAAGCACAACAAACATTAAATACATGTGCAAATGAAATGAAATTAAACCAGAGCCACTCTTTCAAAATAAATAACACATTAAATTAATACAGTATGTAAAAAAAGGCACTTTCAACACAAAACATGGTATGCACAAATTTCCCATGCAATAGGTTTAGACTTTTGCATTTTTTAACATGTTGGAAGTATATTGCATTATACAGTAAAAATACTGCATTATACAGTACACTGCAGTATTTTGTACTGTAGTATGCCTTTTTCATGTGCAAACTAGGGATGGCGAAAACTAAAAAAAAATCTTGACCGACCACCGAGCCTCATTAGCCGGTTAAAGTCGGTTAACCTATGAGTTTAAAACAGGGATGCAAACGGCGCGCCTTTTTCACGGCTCGTGCAGATCCGATTTTTTTTTGGGGGGGGGGGGGGGTTGGAGTGTCTGAATAATTTCATCAGAGTAAATTCTGTATTAAAATTACTACATAAGCAAATGCCGTTACAGTCCATGAAAAAGCCGTGAAAAAGTCGGCATCCGCGCCTTTAGTTTGTGTGGCGAGATATGATCTGCAATAACATGCATTGTTGGCTACAGACCGAAACATACCTTCAGAATGCACTGGCCAAGGCAGGACTAAACTCGATGTGCCTTCTAACAATAATTAAATAAATAAATAAATAAATAAATAAATAAATAAAAACACAGAATAGTACTTTGTAAGCTAAAAAGCCTGTGTCTACACTTTTTTCTTTCGCCGAGTGGCAGCTGTGTTCAACTGGGGCGGGTCATGACTGAATGGGTGTTTCTGATTTGTCAGCTGTTGTCTTTACACCCATGGCATGCCCCAAGCATTTACAACACAGAATTCCAGGTTCTCCGCTCCAAAATCGGCAGCTTCAAAACGATTGATTTTTTTTTTTTCACCGACAACCAAAAAAAATTAAACGGTTGACGTTGATTCGGTCAACCACCGGTCAAACGGTCATCGGTTAACATCCCTAGTGCAAACTATTGCATTTGCATTCGAAATATTGCATTTACTGCAGTAATACTGTATAAAAAAAGCATTTGATACTGCAGTACCACGCAGGTTTTTTTCATAAGAGGGATGACCAATTTTCGAATTCACATCATCTGCAAACATTCTAGGCTACCACTGACAGAAGTTACCGACTGCCCTTAAGATATATAACACGCTACGTTTTGTTGAGCACATCAATAAAGTGGTACTTATCATAGTGATTCAATGAGAGCGCGAGAGGAATTGTAATCAGGTTTCGTTGGTTACCGCATCAAATATGCAACCTCGAGTGACGGCTTCGAAGTTAAATGAAGAACTAGCCTGTACTGTTGGTGTTGTAAATGCACAAAATAACGGCTAGGAAGCTCGAGTACACGTGAAACACAATGGTTTCTGTTACAAATATAAAAATGACGTCTCTAACCGACATTTCAATCCCCGACTCGCTCTAGCCACCTGGCTGCACCGCTGTACTCAGGTCAGAGACGCGAAGGAGGAAGGGGAGGGGGTGAAGAGGGCAGAGTCGCACGCTCTGGAAGAGGGGTGGGGGGATTGGGCAAAGCGTTCCATTCTGGCTTTGAGTTCTCTCACAGATCAGCGGTATCAACTTCAGCGAGAACTTAACTGAAATGCGAGTTCGGACGATATGCGTACTTTTTAAATGTGAAAACGTAGTCGTACAATGAGGTAAAAATTCGTAGCGGCTACGCAAGATGCGTACAGGTTGGCAGGTATGCATATATGATTTATATTAAATTAAAAAAAAAAACCTACATTAATGGCTCCTTTAATCAGACTGTGGGATTGCGCTTTTCCTTTCTCCTCCTGAAAATGTTTTTCCAGGTAGGCAGTGTAGTCAAGGTTTTACTGTCCAGACCAAGTATAAGGTCAAGTGCCTCTTCTAAAAGCATCCATTTTTCATTTCACGATTTGGGAAGTGTTTAATATCTGGAACAGGGACGATCATTTTTCCAACATGAGATGACATCTGCATAGAAAATCAAAAGGCATGTATCCGGACGGAACTAAAATTATCAGAAGACCGCAGAGTTTTTTTTTTTAAAGTAGGCAACTTTGCAATATTCTCTGAAGAAGTCGGAGATAAACCCTGCCAGGGCTGAATTTTTTTTTTTTTTTTTTTTTGGGGGGGGGGGGGGGGGGGGGGGGGGGGGTCCCCCACACAGTGGCACCTGTAGAATAATGAAATTAACCCAGGACCCTGTGTGATTTTAATCCTGCTTGAATAAGGCTTATGAGACATATTTATGCTTTTCTTTTAAATTTGTCTTGCAGGAATTTAATAAATTAGGGTTTGAAAAACAAGTTTGCAGAACCAGTAACCTTGCTTTCGGCCGATTGGACCAACACTTAATATTCTCGTGCTGTGACAACCTGCTCAACGTCAATGTTGTACAGTTAGTGAGCCGGTCTTCAACAGAGCCTCGATAAGCGTTCTGTAATAATGCTAGCTGACTGAAGAAATCTCTCATCTCATTATCTCTAGCCGCTTTATCCTTCTACAGGGTCGCAGGCAAGCTGGAGCCTATCCCAGCTGACTACGGGCGAAAAGTGGGGTACACCCTGGACAAGTCGCCAGGTCATCACAGGGCTGACACATAGACACAGACAACCATTCACACTCACATTCACACCTACAGTCAATTTAGAGTCACCAGTTAACCTAACCTGCATGTCTTTGGACTGTAGGGGAAACCGGAGCACCCGGAGGAAACCCACGCGGACACGGGGAGAACATGCAAACTCCGCACAGAAAGGCCCTCGCCGGCCCCGGGGCTCGAACCCAGGACCTTCTTGCTGTGAGGCGACAGCGCTAACCACTACACCACCGTGCCGCCACTGAAGAAATATTTGAAAGAAAATGTTTTTGGTATCCAAGATATCAATAATCCAGCAGATGAATTAAAGGACAAAATAGAGGATTTGCTCATCAGAATCATTAGTCACAGCTGTACAAATCACGCATCTCCGCCAATATAGAGTTCAAATTTGTTATTCCACTGTAAAAGGTAGAAACAAATTGACTAAAATTGCACGGACAGGCTTTGTGGTTTAAAATTGATGCAATTTTTCTGAAGTGGCCAACACACAAACTTTTGCCCAAGTGAACGCACCTATGAGGCACATGGAGTCAAAATGAATATACAGAGAGCTCAGCATTATCATTCATTCAGTGACCTCAGAACGGCATCCAAGTTTCATAAGACGCATGGCATTAAAAAACTAGTCACTTTTAAAGTCGCAATGCTTTATTATTTGTTCGCCTGCTTACAACTCTACTTTGAGCAAACCACTTTCTTTACTACTACCTTATTATTTGCAGATTTTATGACTGATGATGATGATGATATACCCACAAATCAGACAGGACACTATTGGTCTTCAGTAAAACTTAAGTTGATCTCATTATCTGTAGCCGCTTTATCCTGTTCTACAGGGTCGCAGGCAAGCTGGAGCCTATCCCAGCTGACTACGGGCGAAAGGCGGGGTACACCCTGGACAAGTCGCCAGGTCATCACAGGGCTGACACAGACAACCATTCACACTCACATTCACACCTACGGTCAATTTAGAGTCACCAGTTAACCTAACCTGCATGTCTTTGGACTGTGGGCGAAACCGGAGCACCTGGAGGAAACCCACGCGGACACGGGGAGAACATGCAAACTCCGCACAGAAAGGCCCTCGCCGGCCATGGGGCTCGAACCCGGACCTTCTTGCTGTGAGGCGACAGCGCTAACCACTACACCACCATGCCGCCCAAGTTGATATACTTCCATTATGAAATTCACTTCATAGCTGTAAAAACAAAAAGGTTTACATCAGGCAAAACCAGGACTCTTAAATTGCTCAACAGGCCCTTGATGTGCACCACATCAGATAAGTTTTGCTGTCTGCTATAACAGTCAAGCATTTTACACGGAAACTAAGGTTGCGAGCTAAAAGTGTTACAGTGCATGAATCACGAGGGTACACGGGTTGAAATCTGAGCTCTGCTCTAAATAATGATTAACACATTATACAAGATGCAGAAGTACACTTGTGGTTACAAATTTTCATACGGGGATATGAACGTCATCATGGACATGGTAATATTGGGTTTTCAGGGTTTTCTTTGACCTGTTCTTATTCTGTGTCAGAATAACTACAACATGCACCTTTAATAGAATAAAACAAGAATTTGGTGCACAAGTTTATTTTGGGGTTTCTGAAGTCAACAAAAGGTGTTTTGTTTAAAAAAAAAAAAACACACACATCCTACTGATGATCAGTGGTGCTGAAAGTTTCAAATGGCTTTTAACTTCCTGTTCGTGATCATGATCGACTACAGCTGGCAGCTTCTCTGTGCAAACAGAGTTTGACAGCACTCATTGGATTGACCAACACACAGTACAACAGGAAAGTCCAAGGAGCTCAGTGCAGATCTGAGAAAAAGGATCATAGATTTACACAACTCCAGAATCTCCCTTTGACCAATTTCCAAACTGCAAATTCCAAGATCAGTTCAAACAATTGAATGCAAGTACACATTATTGGGAAACATCGCCACTTTATATAAAAAAATAATTTAAAAAATCCGACCCAAAACCATTACCATCTATGAACTGGTTCACACAGTCAGGAACAGCCCAGGGACCACCAAGGCACAGGCCTGACATGAACTAGAAGCTGTTGGAACACCATCTTCAGTCAAGTGAGTTTTACATCACCATGGACTGAGAGGCTGCTGTCCAAGAAAGAAGTCCCTGCTCCAAAAACAAACACCTTCAAGTTCAACTAAAGTTTGCAGCTGACCACATGGACAAAGTCTTCTGGAGTAAAAAGTTTCATGGTCAGATGAAAGATTGAGTTGTTTGGCCACAATGACCAGAGGTACAGAGGAAGCCCATACCAACTTAAGCATGGTGGTGGTAGCATCATGCTCTGGAGCTGTTTTGCTGCCAATGGAACTGGTACATTGCACAAAGTGGATGAAATAATGGAGGACTACTTAATTCTTCAGCATAACCTCAAACTATGAGTAACTTGGACACAATTGGGTGTTCCAACAAGACAATGACACCACCCGCACATTACAGCTGGCTGCAGAATGAATAAAGCAGGCCAGCATTAAGCTTAAAACAACTCAATGTCAACCGTATTGAAAATACATGGACTGTACAGGAAACAAATTTAACTGAACTTAACCAGTTCTGTCAAGAACAGTAGTCAAATATCCAACCAGAATTCTGCTATTAGTCCCCCCCAAACAGCTACCAAAGATGAAACCTGCTAAGGCAGGGGTTCTCAACCTTTTCCGCTTTGAGGCCCACCTATTCATACTTGTAACGAACCAGGGCCCATTTTAAAAAAAAAAACCCACTCCAATTATTTTGGCTTCTCGATTCTATTAGAATCTAATAATCTATTGTAAAAAGTGTGTTAACAGAATGCAACATCACACCGTTACAGATGGGAGCCAAGGAATTAAATAAATGCAATAAAATAAAATTTTCAATTGTTGGTATTGTATTTAAAACTGTATGGATGTGCCAGATAAAACCATGCATGCAGGTCATTCTCAGTCAAAAGGGATTAATGATCCAGAAGTGGAGTCCGGTCCATTAACACAAGAACATATTGCCAGGTTGCCAGCAAACAAGCAAGTTATTAAAACCAAGAAGTACACTCAAAAGAAGTGGATATAGAAACCACTCAATGGGATAGATCCTTACACGTCAAAAGGATTTTTCCTACAAGTGGGAAAATTATCCATCCGTTGAGTTCCCCAACACCTCAAGCTACCTGGTGCTGCAGACATCTTGCTACACGGACAAACAGATGAAAACCTAGAAGAGTATAGAGGTGTACAACTTTTTAATATGTAGCTGAGTTAAAGATCTGGGGATCAGGACACTACAAGATGGACAGCGATAGACGGCTCTAAATGCAAGAAGAGCATTTATTGGCAGGCATGATATTTACAAAAGTAAAACAAAGCAGAATATTTAAAGGAAACGCACAGAACCATGGCATCACTTTTGTTTATAAATGCCTTGAGACCTCAAGAATGGCATAGGAACAGTTAAGCGTTAACGAATCTAATAATAATTTTTACGATTAAAATGATTCATATAGGTAGCGGTCTGAGTGAATGACCTTGACGACCATGACGTCACCGCAGGAAGACTAAGTCTCATCACCATTTCCGCTATACTAAAACTCCGATCCTCCATTTTGAGCTAATTTATCGCCATGCAACGTAGACGTGTTTCTGGTGGGTGCAGCAACATGACAGAAGGTGGATTTATGTTGCATTCATGGCCCAAGAATGTTCAAACTGCAAGGATTTGGACGCGCTTTACGCGAAGTTCATGGGCACATTGGGCGCCTACAAAGTGGTCTCTCCTCCGCATATTTTACTGAAGACTTGTAAGAAACCTCTGATCTGTTGAGGAGTGTTGGCTATAAGCCCGTACTGAAAGAGGGTGCAGTACCAACAATTAAATAAAGCTACAAGAAAAGGAAAGTTAATTCAGTTGCACCAGTTCTCGCAGAGCGTGAGCCAAGGGTTGTTTAAAAAACCTGGGATGGAACGGGACATATTATCGCTGGGGCAATGACCTTGTTGCTAAAACCAGTGACGTCCCATCCCGGGTTTTAGTAATTGCCTGAGCCGAGCAGTAATGGCGGAGTACTCAGTATGGAGAATGAGTGGAACAGCCGTCTGATTTCTCCGCTAGATATACTTGCCACAGCAGCAATATCTCGCCCTTACGTGGAAGAAGCGAATGAACGGAGAACTGAAAGTCAGAATGTTTCAAAACTATCGGCCACAAGAAGCGAGAACAGATGGGTAAGCTCCGACTCATTTGGATACAAAAACACTCGCTTACCTGCATTTAGATTAACACACGTAACTTGTATTGTGTGTTTAAGTTACCCGTATAAGATTATTTAATTTGCTTCAGAATGTGATTGTCGCAGTTCATCTGATTATTTAATTAGCCTTTTACGTTTTATCAGTGAAAATGCATGCACGTACATGTTATGTTGCATAAGTTATAACACCCATCCTGTTTTAATGAGAGTCAACCCACAATCAATGAAGTCAAATCAGTCTTAGTTGAGCGAGTCGGTAACGGTGTTTCTTACCTTCACCATAAATTTATTTATATGACTCTGATCTATAGCTGTCAAAGGCCTCGGCCTTAAAACCGGTTCCTGCTGTGATGTCACACACTCGGCTGGCTGGCTCAGCAGGGTAGCTCGAATGCCAACTTTGTGGTCGATTTTAACTCAAATTTTTTTTATTCCCATTTATGCAGCATACAAGAGTCAAGGATGGAGATCCTATCCACTTAAATGTATTTAAAAATAAAAGGTTCTGCACATTTCCTTTACACAGCGTTGTAAACATGGCTAGAAACAAACATGGCCGTGACCATGCTTCACCAAGCCTCTGTGAAAACAGCGTCCCTATCTGCTGATTGCACTCAAATCAGTATCAGGTCCCATGAGTGCGCACCAGACTCAAGCGCACAAAGGCACAACAGTCAAGTGTTCACCTACTGTGTGATCACAACTTTTAGCTCACGTGTATATCGCCACCAAAATGCCTCATTTTCATTGACAACCCATCACAAAGTATCGCGAGCTGCAGTGTGACCGTAGCTTAATGAGGCCGATGCGACGTCGGATTGCGACCCAGCAATCGTACCAAACTACGAGTAAAAAATTAACTTCAACGTGGAAAAAAAAAAATTTCACACCCCACTAGATAGTGCTTGTGCTAAGGGACATCGAACCAGATATTAAAATGCGCCGTTTGTGTTTTTGACCCTGGGATGCTTTCAGAAAACACAAAGTAAATTAAAAGTTGTACCAAAACTATTAAGCAAAGATTTGTCACACCAAATAATGAACGATTTATTTCTGTTTAATGCTCTTTTTAAATGTAGAAACACTTAATTTCAGTGAACATAGTCTCAGGCAGAGGTGGACAAAGTACCCAACTTCATGACTTAAGTCAAAGTACAGATCCCACAGCTCAAATGTTACTCCGATACAAGTGAAAGTTGTCCAGTCAAATTTTTACTTAAGTACTGAAGTACTTGTTTTAAAAAATACTTAAATATTAAAAGTACATTTTCTGTCAATGCATCGTTGTATTACTGCCACGACGCTGACAAAACCTAATGCCGTGACCAAAGACAGAAATGTGAATTCACAGAATGAACGCATGCTGTGCCATCATGGTGGTTTAACGTTAAGCTAGCTAGTCAGTGACGCTCCACCTGACATGCTAGCAAACTCTTTTCAAACCCGAAATCATATATTGGGCAGCTAACGTTACTAGAAAAGAAAGATTTCTACATTCTGTTTATTTGGCAAGATTACACAAAAACATTTCTGAAAGGACTTCAGATAAGTTAACTTTATTCATGTTAGCGTAACTCCATTTTTACATGCTAACTAACAGCGAGTTAACTAGCTATGTGTTAACGTTAGCCATGGACAAGGCTAAGGCAACTTGGCGGGCAAATCCATAGAAAGTCATTTGACTAACCAGACTGCACAGCTATTGCAACGTTATCACTAGCTCTAAAAGCGCAGAACTTCGTCGCAAGCTTTCTCTTGGAATAAAACGTTTACATGCCTGAATATGCTTCTGCAGGTCGGGCAGCGAGTTTTTGTAGTCTGTGATGTGGTTCGTTTTCGGCAAACAAAGCAAACATTTAAAATGAATCTTTAATCCTTTGAGAAAACTGAAACATGGGTTCTAGGTATAGCCATGGATGCATGCACTGTCCAGAAGAACCGCCTCCTTCCATTCTGCCATGAACTGATGGTGTTCAAATAACACTGCTGAGATATAATTAAGCTTGATTTTATACAGTCGATAGACGTGGCGTGACCCTAGTGATTATTGATAGTCTGTCTCAGTGTCACCTGCGGAAAAACCAATCAAGTTTTAGAAAAGGAAAAAAAAACAAAAAGACATCCACTTTCAAAGCTGCTTCATAGTAACGAGGACCTTAATAGAAATGTAGTGGAGTGAAAAGTATGATATTTGCCTTTCAAATGCAGTGAAGTTAAAGTCATAAGTTTCCAAAAAAAATTAAATAAAAAGAGTACAGATAGTCAAAAAGTGTACTTAAGTACAGTACTCAAGTAAATGTACTTCGTTACTGTCCACCTCTGGTCTCAGGTACTGGCAAGTTTTACTGAACATCTTGCAGAACCGGCGGCATGGTGGTGTAGTGGTTAGCGCTGTCGCCTCACAGCAAGAAGGTCCGGGTTCGAGCCCTGTGGCCGGCGAGGGCCTTTCTGTGTGGAGTTTGCATGTTCTCCCCGTGTCCGCGTGGGTTTCCTCTGGGTGCTCCGGTTTCCCCCACAGTCCAAAGACATGCAGGTTAGGTTAACTGGTGACTAAATTGACCGTAGGTGTGAATGGTTGTCTGTGTCTATGTGTCAGCCCTGTGATGACCTGGCGACTTGTCCAGGGTGTACCCCGCCTTTCGCCCGTAGTCAGCTGGGATAGGCTCCAGCTTGCCTGCGACCCTGTAGAAGGATAAAGCGGCTAGAGATAATGAGGAGATCTTGCAGAACCAGCCACAGTTTTTCTGGAGAATTTTGACTGTCGCATTTGCTTCTTATTTTTGCAGCAAAACTGTTTTTTTGTTTTGTTTTTTTTTTTGGGGGGGGGGGGGGGGGGGAAGAGGTCTGAAAAGTGGGCTCTTCTAATATGCTGCTTTATTTTACTGACATACAAACGTTTTTCTAAAACAGTTACTTGTGTGTTGGAAAATTAAGACAAGTCTCCATTTTCTGAGACAGCTGAGGTCCTTCAACATCTGCCAAACGATGCTGCGGATGTTCTACGAGTGTGATGGCCAGTGCCAATCTGTACGCTGTCATCTGCTGGGGCAGCGGCTTGAGGGTGAAGGACACTAACAGACTCAATAAGATCATCAGGAAGGCCGGCCATGTTGTAGACATGGAACTGGACTCTGACAGTGGTGTTGGAGAAGAGGACACTGTTTTTATTTTGGGCAATCTTAGGTTGTCCTTCCCACCGTCTACATGAGGAGCTGATCAGCCACAGGAGCACGTTCAGTAAATGGCTGATTCTTCCACGCTGCACAACTGGGAGACACAGGAAATCATTCCTACCTGTTGCAGTCATGCTGTACAATGCCACTGTATAACTGCGGTACACTTCTTACCCTGTATCCTTAACTCCGGTGCAATAGACAGTGGCGCTTGAAAGTTTGTGAACCCTTTAGAATTTTCTATAGTTCTGCATAAATATGACCTAAAACATCATCAGATTTTCACACAAGTCCGAAAAGTAGATAAAGAGAACCCAGTTAAACAAATGAGACAAAAATATTATACTTGGTCATTTATTTATTGAGGAAAATGATCCAATATTGCATATCTGTGAGTGGCAAAAGTATGTGAACCTTTGCTTTCAGTATCTGGTGTGACCCCCTTGTGCAGCAATAACTGCAACTAAACGTTTCCGCTAACTGTTGATCAGTCCTGCACACCGGCTTGGAGGAATTTTAGCCCATTCCTCCGTACAGAACAGCTTCAACTCTGGGATGTTGGTGGGTTTCCTCACATGAACTGCTCGCTTCAGGTCCTTCCACAACATTTTGATTGGATTAAGGTCAGGACTTTGACTTGGCCATTCCAAAACATGAACTTTATTCTTCTTTAACCATTCTTTGGTAGAACGACTTGTGTGCTTAGGGTCGTTGTCTTGCTGCATGACCCACCTTCTCTTGAGATTCAGTTCATGGACGGATGTCCTGACATTTTCCTTTAGAATTCACGGGTATAATTCAGAATTCATTGTTCCATCAATGATGGCAAGCCGTCCTGGCCCAGATGCAGCAAAACAGGCCCAAACCATGATACTACCACCACCATGTTTCACAGATGGGATAAGGTTCTTATGCTAGAATGTAGTGTTTTCCTTTCTCCAAACATAACGCTTCTCATTTAAACCAAAAAGTTCTATTTTTGTCTCATCCATCCACAAAACATTTTTCCAATAGCCTTCTGGCTTGTCCACGTGATCTTTAGCAAACTACAGAGGAGCAGCAATGGTCTTTTTGGAGAGCAGTGGCTTTCTCCTTGCAACCCTGTCATGCACACCATTGTTGTTCAATGTTCTCCTGATAGTGGACTCATGAACATTGGCTAATGTGAGCGAGGCCTTCAGTTGCTTAGAAGTTACCCTGGGGTCCTTTGTGACCTCGCCGACTATTACACACCTTGCTCTTGGAGTGATCTTTGCTGGTCGACCACTCCTGGGGAGGGTAACAATGGTCTTGAATTTCCTCCATTTGTACACAATCTGTCTGACTGTGGATTGGTGGAGTCCAAACTCTTTAGAGATGGTTTTGTAACCTTTTCCAGCCTGATGAGCATCAACAACGCTTTTTCTGAGGTCCTCAGAAATCTCCTTTGTTCGTACCATGATAAACTTCCACAAACATGTTGAGATAAGACTTTGATAGATCCCTGTTCTTTAAATAAAACAAGGTGCCCACTCACACCTGATTGATTGAAAACACCTGACTCTAATTTCACCTTCAAACTAACTGCTAATCCTAGAGGTTCACATACTTTTGCCACTCACAGATAGGTAATATTGGATCATTTCCTCAGTAAATAAATGACCAAGTATAATATTTGTCTCATTTGTTTAACTGGGTTCTCTTTATCTACTTTTAGGACTTGTGTGAAAATCTGATGTTTTAGGTCAAATTTGTGCAGAAATATAGAAAATTCTAAAGGGTTCACAAACTTTCAAGCACCACTATGTATATAAAATCACTTCATTTTGCTTTTACTCAAGTTATTGAACTTATTTAAATTTATTTTTTTATTTATTCTGTTTTCAGACGATTTTATCTTCTATTTTTAGACATGTTTACTACTTCTCTGATTCAGGAGCTTGGTAGCAAATTTGAATTTCCCTCCGGGGATTAATAAAGTAATTCTGATACGTTTGTGTCCTGACCTGACAATGTAAAACCCAGTCATGTAGCTCAAGTCGTCTTCTTTTGGCTGCTCCTGATTAGGGGTCGCCACAGCAGATCTTTCGTCTCCATTGCTCCCTGTCTTCCACATCCTTCTCTACCACACCTGCCACTTTCATGTCCTCTCTCACCACATCCATGTATCTCCTCTTTGGCCTTCCTTGTTTTCGTTTGCCTGGCAGCTCCATCCTCAACATTCTCTTTCCAACATGCCCTGCATCTCTTCTCAGGATGTGCCCATACCATCTCAGTCTCATCTCTCTTAGCTTAATTCCCAAGTGCTTGTTCCTTATCCTGTCCAACCTCCCATCGCGAACCTTAACATCCTCAACTCCGCCACCTCCAAACTTTGCCTCCTGTCTCTTCGTTAAGGGTATGGTCTCCAATCCATACATCACACCTGGTCTCACTACTGTCTTACACATCTTAAGGCCTCTGCATGCTCTTGCGACAAGGCTTTCGCAGATAGCTTTTCGCAGACAGTTGTAATTTATCGTTGAGCGGGGAGTAATAGGCGTGCGCGATGTTATTCACTGCCACAACGCAAGGGGGCGCGAAATTGCTAGGAGTAGTTGGTGGGTGTGGTTAGTGGAGTGTTTATCCTCCGGTTACTTATAATGACTAGAACAGGAGTCGTATAGATGTACGTACTTCCTCACTTCCTCGATCAACCGCTCTTCGTGCTGCTCCATCTTCACTCGTGTTTTTAAAAATGGCGGTCGTGAAAACAAACCAAACCGGGAAAGTAGGAAAGCGGAAGTGCGTGTACAGCGGATGTAGAGTGGACCAATCGGAGCCCTCTTGTCTGCGACGCTTCTGCGGTGGTCACAATTTTTGGGAGGTGCGCGCAGAGTGTCTGCGAAGGTGGGGGGGGCTACGCAGATGCTATCTGGGAGGACTGGGTTGTCAGCATAAATTGGCCTTTACCTTTCACTTTTGCTGGGACTTTCCTATCACAAACGACTCCCGAAATCCTTCTCCAACTGCTCCACCCTCTTTCTCGCCTCACTATCGCAGCACCCATTTTCCTGCACAGTTGACCCCAGGGGCGGCACGGTGGTGTAGTGGTTAGCGCTGTCGCCTCACAGCAAGAAGGTCCTGGGTTCGAGCCCCGGGGCTGGCGAGGGCCTTTCTGTGCGGAGTTTGCATGTTCTCCCCATGGGTTTCCTCCGGGTGCTCCGGTTTCCCCCACAGTCCAAAGACATGCAGGTTAGGTTAACTGGTGACTCTAAATTGACCGTAGGTGTGAATGTGAGTGTGAATGGTTGTCTGTGTCTATGTGTCAGCCCTGTGATGACCTGGCGACTTGTCCAGGGTGTACCCCGCCTTTCGCCCGTAGTCAGCTGGGATAGGCTCCAGCTTGCCTGCGACCCTGTAGAAGGATAAAGCGGCTAGAGATAATGAGATGAGATGACCCCAGGTACTTGAATTCACCAACTTTCTTTACGTCTACTCCTTGCATCTTCACTCCACTCTCATCCCCATCCTCATTGATGCACATGCTTTGCTCCTGCTCACCTTCATTCCTCTTCGCTCCAATGCATCCCTCCATCTCTCCAAACCCAACTCAACCTCCTTTCTACTTTCAGCACATATCACAAGATCATCCACAAACATCATGTTCCATGGTGACTCTTGCCTCACTTCGTCCGTCAAGCTATCCATCACTATGGCAAACAAGAAAGGACTCGAAATGGTTTTTCCTCCTGAAATAAATATAAATATTTCAGAAGGAAAAAACCACGACAATGCAAAGGCCTGAACACTGGTTCTTGGGTTCAGTGGTAGTGAACACGGTGTAACAGGACAGTCTGCTCACTTGCCCCTCCTTCTTCAGAATGACACCTGATTGTGAGCTGGACTCGGAAATGGAAGAAGTCTGTCCAGACAGCCAGTTTAAACCACTACCCAGGATCACATTTTAAACCTCAAAAACACACAGAACTTTAAAAAAATAAAAGTATATTTACCTCAAACCGTCAGCTGCCAATCCTGCTGGCTAGAAACCAGAAACGTGTTCAGGGTGGTGCAGCTAGCACTGCTGCGAATGCCTGCCTGCCTGCTAGCTTTACCTTCGAGTACTAGCACCCTTTAAAACAAACAAACAAACAAACAAACAAAACTCCAACTAGCTTGATAAATAAATACCCGGAGGTCTGAACTGCAATAACCGTCGTGCAGATAGATAATTTATGATTAATGCAAAGCGCTCAGGAGCCGGTGTTTGCACAAACCGACCAGCGAGCTAAGAGTCGACCTGAGCGTGTCTCAGCATTGCTAGCGAGCAGGCTAGCCCGCTTGGAAAAGCTAATCCCTCCGCTACCGTCCCAGCCAGGCTGCGTGAAGCCACATTCAGCAGCGGTCCACCGGCCCGAGCGAGTTCACAAAAACGGGATAAAGTAACCGGCTACATCCCCTACTATCTTAACTCTAACACCAGGCTACGCTTTTAATAATAATTACTCTTAGTCACAATTTTTCTCGTAATATCTATCTGTTTATAAAACCAAACGCTAACAAGCTACCATCCGAAGTTTTTTTTTTTCCTGTCTCAAAACAGAACACGGCAACAAACTTGATTTTTATTTATTTATTTTTTTTACAAAGTGAGTATCTAACGATTGGGTAGTTCGGAACATCTCAGTACAGTGATTGGTCTAAATAGCTGCCAATCTTCTTGTACCAGCGTAGACACGCCCCTAAAATTAAAATACCAATGACGTAGATTAGTTATCAAGTTAGGCTGAGTGTGTGCGTATCACTCACTGAGCTCGATATAAAATCTGGAGACTGTAGAGACGAGCGGAGCTATCTGGCCGCCATCTTACCACTCGCACCGCGTGTATTTGGCTTGTCGTCGTATCAGATCAAATTTGCACCAAGAAAACTCATCTCATCTCATCTCATTATCTCAAGCCGCTTTATCCTTCTACAGGGTCGCAGGCAAGCTGGAGCCTATCCCAGCTGACTACGGGCGAAAGGCGGGGTACACCCTGGACAAGTCGCCAGGTCATCACAGGGCTGACACATAGACACAGACAACCATTCACACTCACATTCACACCTACGGTCAATTTAGAGTCACCAGTTAACCTAACCTGCATGTCTTTGGACTGTGGGGGAAACCGGAGCACCCGGAGGAAACCCACGCGGACACGGGGAGAACATGCAAACTCCGCACAGAAAGGCCCTCGCCGGCCCCGGGGCTCGAACCCGGACCTTCTTGCTGTGAGGCGACAGCGCTAACCACTACACCACAAACTATCTCCTGACTTTTTTTCCCCTTCTCAACTTTACTCACATATCTTTATAGCGCTCCCCTTGTTTATTTTTCCCCTTTTCGAAAAGTAACGATACAGGTCTCTTTCGAGGCCCTGTAATTGGAATGAGCGTATCCTAAACCCATTGGAGGGCAAGTCTGGTGCCAGCAGCTGCGGTAATTCCAGCTCCAATGGTGGCACGGTGGTGTAGTGGTTAGCACGGTTGCCTCACAGCAAGAAGGTTCCGGGTTCGAACCCAGTGGCCGGTGAGGGCCTTTCTGTGTGGAGTTTGCATGTTCTCCCTGTGTCTGCGTGCGGGTGCTCCGGTTTCCCCTACAATCCAAAGACATGCAGTTAGGTTGACGTGGGGCGGCCTTGGGCTGAGGTGCCCTTGAGCAAGGTACCTGACCCCTGACTGCTCCCCGGGCATTTTGGTGTGGCTGCCCACTGCTCTGAGTGCGTGTGTTCACTGCTTCAGATGGGTTAAATGCAGAGGATGAATTTCACTGTGCTTGAAGTGTGTGTGTGACGAATAAAGGTTTCAATTTCCACTTCAGTCTCTGATTATTTTTAACGACTATAATTATTTTTACGGAGGTTATTTCAGGTTTTTTCCCTTATACAGTGTATCTTTCTCTTTCATATATTTCTTCTTCCTTTCTATTTATTTATTTGTTATTGTTTTTATAGCACGGTCGGCTCACAGCAAGAAGGTTCTGGGTTCAAACCCAGGGGCCTTTCTGTGTGGAGTTTGCATGTTCTCTCCGGGTGTTCCGGTTTCCCCCACAATCCAAACACATGCAGGTTAGGTTAATATGGGACGGCCTTGGGCTGAAGTGCCCTTGAGCAAGGCACCTAACTCCCAACTGCTCCCAGGGTGCCGTTAGCATGGCTGCCCACTGCTCTGGGTATGTGTGTGTGTTCACTACTTCAAATGGGTTAAATGCAGAGAGGAAATTTCACAAGTGTGTGATGAATAAAGTTGTGCTTTCTTTCTTTTTTCTTTTTATCATCCATTCATCCATTATCTGTAGCCGCTTATCCTGCCCTACAAGGTCACAGGCAAGCTGGAGCCTGTCCCAGCTGACTATGGACGAGAGGCGGGGTACGCCCTAGACAAGTTGCCAGGTCATCGCAGGGCTGACACATAGACACAGACAACCATTTACACTCACATTCACACCTATGGTCAATTTAGAGCCACCATAAACCTGCATGCTTTTGGACTGTGGGGGAAACCGGAGCACCCAGAGGAACCCCATGTGGACACGGGGAGAGCGTGCAAACTCCACACAAAAAGGCCCTCGCCGGCCGTTGGGCTCAAACCCAGGACCTTCTTGCTGTGAGGCGACAGCGCTAACCACAACACCACACATTATTATTATTATACCAACACAAAGTCTGTACAATCCTTCCTTAGTATTGATGACAGTTGTTGAAACAGGATTATTTTTTCATGTTATTTGCCATTTTCACTTCATTCTCACACGTCTTGACATTATTCATTGGTCACATAATTCAGTGTCATTTTAGACACAAACAATTCAATTTTGATGCTTTTTCTTTTTAAGAACATGTAGTGTTTAGCAAATGGGGTAACCTTTAATGTGGTAAACAAATGCAATGAGAATACAACTTGGCAAACAGCGTGACAAACAAATGCGACTTTTATCAGAATTATGTATGATGTATGCATTGGAAAATTAAATAATTCATGCCTATGCAAGATGAGTTTTGCAGATGTAGTCATTCAGAAACTACATTGTGCAGGGTAAGACCAGTCCTCCACGTGTCCAGTTCTAGACCACATCCAGGTGCAAACAACACAGGCGAAGAAGACGTGCTTCTCATCAGAAGATATGATCTTGAAAACCGCAATCCAGGGTTCCCCCATTTGCTTAACACTGCATGGTCTTAAAAAGAAAAAGCATCAAAATTGAATCGTTTGTGTCTAAAATGACAGTGAATTATGTGCCCAATAAAAAAGATCAGAGACTGGACTCTTTAAAAAAAAAAAAAAAAAGAGTCCAGTCTCTGATCTTTTTTTTAACCTCCTAAGGCCCAAGCTGTTTTTTTACATGCATTTTTTATTTCTCTTTGCTATTTGGGCTTATTAGAACCTGATTAGAATAAAAACTAAGCATCATCTTTTGATAAGATGTACTTTTAGAGAAAAAGTATGTCCACATATGTGGATTCTTGTTCCGAATTTCTAAAAAGTGCTGTCCACGCATGTGACCGCTAAGCCCTAGGAGGTTAAAGTCTAAAGTCCTTCCGACACCATATGGCCACACCAATCTCCATTTCTGTAGCCCTCGGCCTCTCACATAGCTAGGGTTACAGTGGGGGGCTAGTCCTCTGGTAACCACGAGAGTTTGACTCCCCACTCACATCTGTATTGCAGTGTGCCTTGCTAGGTGGCAATAGGTACCATTTTTATGATTGTCTTTGGTATGACCCAACCGCAAGTCGAACTCGCAATCTCCTGATCAAGAGGCAGCCACACTAACCACTAGGCCAACTCGTGGTCAGAGACTGGACTAGAAAAGGAAAAAAACAATAACAGTAAAGGGGAGTGCTATAAAGACATGTAAGGAATGTGGGTAAAGTTGAGAAAATAAGAGGAAGTAATGAAAAGGGAAAAAAAAGTCAGGAGATAGTTTTCTTGGGGCAAATTTGATTGGATACGACGGTTTAACATGATGCGAGTGGTAAGATGGCAGCCAGATAGCTTCACTTTGATGAGCCCTATGAGCTCTCCAGATTTTATATAGAGCTCAGTGATGGTATCTAAACGAAGCAGAGCGGAGCAGAAATACCCAGATACTGAGGAATGTCACCGGTCTGAGCAGTTACTGAGTCAGACGGAACAAGTCGTTGAAAGCACAGCGGTTATTTTTAGCCATTATTGATGCTTCGAATATGATCCGAGGGATTTTATTTCTGAAAAGATACGAAAATCTTTGAACACAGGGTTTCATAACATTCTGACATTCTTTAGACACACCAGTGAGCCTTTCACTTCAGTGATGACTGAAACAGTGGTTTTATAGACTCTGAGGGGAAATGCGAGTTGCCTTGAGGAATATGGATGAAATGAAATTCTTGGTTTGATTGCAGTTCAGATGGATAGCCAGTATCCTGTACAATTACAGCAAGCGATCATTTACAAACATACACAGCTTTTGTATTCAAGTCTGCGTATTTTTAAGAATAAAATTATTAGTGGAAAGAAAAAAACTATTATTCAACACCACAAGGTGGCGGTGTTGTTGCTGTTGTTATTACTATCAAGCATCATCATCATCATCATCATAACCAACATCCATCCATCCATCCATCATCTGTAGTCGCTTATCCTGTTCTACAGGGTTGCAGGCAAGCTGGAGCCTATCCTAGCTGACTATGGGCGAGAGACAGGGTACATCCTGGACAAGACGCCAGGTCATCGCAGGCCTGACACATAGAGACAAACAACCATTCACACTCACGGTCAATTTAGAGCCACCAATTAGCCTAACCTGCATGTCTTTGGACTGTTGGGGAAACCAGAGCACCCGGAGGAAACCCACGCAGACACGGGGAGAACATGCAAACTCCACACAGAAAGGCCCCCATCGGCCACTGAGCTAGAACCCAGGACTTTCTTGCTGTGAGGCAACAGTGCTAACCACTACTACACCACCATGCCTCCCTGTTCCAGTTCATCCCAAATTAATGTAACTATTTAACCGGGTTGAAGTCAAGGCTCTGTGCAAGATAGTTCTTCTATACCAATCTTGCTAAACCATGTGTTCATGGACCTTGCTCGATGCACTGGAGCACTGTCATGCTGGAACTGCTTTGGGCCTCTTGATGCCAGTGAAGGGAAATTGTAATACTACAGATACATGGCTGTATAAGGAGATGAAGCGGCACAGTGGTGTAGCGGTTAGCACTGTCGCCTCACAGCAAGAAGGTTCTAGGTTTGAACCCAGTGGCTGACGAGGGCCTTTCTGTGTAGAGTTTGCATGTTCTCCCAGTGGCTGCGTCAGTTTCCTCTCACAGTCTAAAGATATGCAGGTTAGGTTAATTGGTGGCTCTAAATTGACCATGAGTGTGAATGGTTGTTTGTGTCTCTATGTGTGTGTCAGCCCTGCGATGAGCTGGCAACTTGTCCAGGGTGTACCCTGCCTCTCACCCATAGTCAGCTGGGATAGGCTCCAGCTTGCCCTCTGCGACCCCGCGTGGGATAAGTGGTTACAGATAAAACAAACATTAGGAGATGAAAACGAGGGTGGTGCTGTGTGACATAGGATTCCGCAAGTCTTCCTGGATCCAAGATGTTTGGCCGAATGGCTTCATCAAGTGAAGTGAGAAAACTTTACTCCTGGATAAAGCAGCAAATTGTGCAGTGAGCATTTTACAGAAGATTGTTTTGTGGAGGACTTGTATGAAAAAATCACTGGGAAGAAGTGAGACACAAGGCAGAAACGACAACTCAAGCCAGACGCGATCCCGAATTTGTTTCACCACAAAACACCAGCAGCACGATAGCATACGTTGTGCTGTGGCACGGTGACGTAGTGGTTAGCACGGTCGCCTCACAGCAAGAAGGTTCCGGGTTTGAACCCAGTGGCCGGCGAGGGCCTTTCTGTGTGGAGTTTGCATGTTCTCCCCGTGTCTGCGTGGGTTTCCTCCGGGTGCTCCGGTTTCCCCCATGGTCCAAAGACATGCAGTTAGGTTGACGTGGGGCGGCCTTGGGCTGAAGTGCCCTTGAGCAAGGTACCTGACCCCTGACTGCTCCCCGGGTGCTCTAGTGTGGCTGCCCACTGCTCTGGGTGTGTGTGCGTGTGTTCACTGCTTCAGATGGGTTAAATGCAGAGGATGAATTTCACTGTGCTTGAAGTGTGCATGTGACAAATAAACGTTTCTTCTTCTTCTTATCGTCCGTGTCACGCATCAAATGAATGGAAGATTAGCAGGTAAATAATTTTTTTAAAATAAGCAGGCAATAAACTAGCCACTACTTTATTTTGATTCCTTTTCTAATATTGCATTGCCATAATTTTTGTGGAGAAATGCAAACAAATTGACCAAGAAGTCATGCTAGACCATAATATCATACTATGGTTGAATATACGTAGCATGCACCTCTGCTGTGCTCGCGGAAAATGACATCACACACGATGGAGTTCTAGCAGCCTCCCTGACAAAAAATAGTCTTGTTTGTTTTCATCATTTTAGTAGTTATATTGTTAAGATAAAACAAATTCAACATACAGCTTTTTTTTAATAAAGGACAGACATACGTAAAGACCGCCTTTTCGCTCAATTTGTTTATTCGCGAGATATTTCCTTTAATTTTTGCTTACTTGGCCTAATTTGTAGAAATAAAGAAAAGCTTATTTGCTTCAAATCAGCATATCTGATTAGTCAAGCCTTTTGTTAATAGTTTTTTTAGGTAAAGGAGATCTGGAGGGTCCTCAGGTATAGAGTGTTTTGGTAAACTGGGATGTATGGATGCTGTCAGTCCCCCACTCACTCGCTCACTCGGGTTTGTTGACGGTGTAGTGGCTGCTGCTTTATGTCCCGGGGCTCCCTCATGTCTGTGTTACTGTTTTAGTTATGCTGTCATAGTTAGTTTTGCCGGAGTCCCTGCTTGCACTCAGCGCAAAATGTATATTGTTCTAACTCATCAGGTGACATTGGGCATACCTAACAACCTGTGCCGTTCCCCCCACACGTCCCTCTGAGTTACATGTCAATCCTGAAACCGAGATGCTGACCTCTTCTGCTCCTCGGACCTGCCTGATCCATCCTGATGCCCTACGTCCAGCTGGAGTCTCATCACATTTCTCCTGTACAGGACGGCCCCATATGGACAGTCGAAAATCGCACTTGGAAGACACTCTGGACACTTATGGCCCTTTTCAGCTCACTTCAGCTCGCTTCAGCTCACTTCAGCCCGACACGGCTTGCGTTTCGACTACCAAAAACCAGCACGACTCAGCTCGCTTCAGCCCTGCTTAGCCCCTAAAACTCGCACCGTTTTGGAGTGGGGCTGAAGCGAGCCAAACCGTGCCGAGTGAGGCTGGGGGCGTGAGGAGACACTCCCCTGTGCACTGATTGATGAGGAGGAGTGTCCTCACATGCCCACACACGCCCCGCGAGCACGCTGGGATCTGTAAACACCGTAAACCCGGAAGAAGAATAATTACGAATTACGAGAATTATGAAGCCTTATGCGCCTCGCCTCATCTATACGCTCTTGCCAGTATCTGTTGGCGTTGTCGGTGACAACAAGCCACAGCACCAAGACCAGCAACACTAACGACTCCATGTCCTCCATGTTTATTGTTTACTATTCGGGTCGTGAGACTACCGCTTAAAAGCTCACTGATGTCACTGTTTGCGCTTGCTTAACGACATCACGTGACGTCCACCCACTTTCGCTAACTCCACCCAATGTGTCCACCCACTTCCAGCCAGCACGGTTCAGCGCGGTTGTAGTCGAAATGCAACTCCAACAGCCCCGCTCAGCTCGACTCAGCCCAACTCAGCCGTGTTTGTAGTGGAAAAGCGGCATTACAGTAACGCTTTTATGTCTGAAGACTGCAGTTGTCATGAACAGTTCTGCACTCAAGTCTCCATCAATGAAGTTGATAACTTCAACGAAACTGACTTCATGTTAAAACTATAATGAATTTCCTGGTTTCACAGTTATACTTTGTGACGATAAAGGACACTGTTATAGAAGCAAGTTATTTATAATCATGTTGTCTGTTATCACCCAAATGAGGATGGGTTCCCTTTTGAGTCTGGTTCCTCTCAAGGTTTCTTCCTTGTGTCGTCTGAGGTGGTTTTTCCTTGGCACCGTCGCCACAGGTTTAGTCATTAGCGATATGATATGATAAAATTAGCTCATGTTTAAAGTCTTTAATTTTCTGTAAAGCTGCTTTGCGACAATGTGTGTGGTCCCCTAGTCACTCAACCTTAAAGCAAAAAGTTGAAAGAGTGCAGAGAAGAGCTACACGCTGGATATTACAACTCAAACAAGGCGAACTTTCATATAAAGAAAGACTGATCAAATTGGATTTGCTACCACTTACCTATGACCGTGAGGTCAAAGATTTAGTTTTTCTTTATAAGGCATTATATGGCCATGTAGATATTGATACTAGTTTTATTAAGAGCGTAAGTCATGGTCGTATTCGACGATCAAATCCACCTAGTGATGTAAAATACTTAGAAACGCCCTTATGCAAATCAGTTACTTTTCAGGCCTCTTTCTTTAATCGTAGTATTAAATTATGGAATTTAATTTGTAAATCAATACAACCAACTGATTTTCTAAGTATAAAGACCTTTAAGACTGCTATCATTAAAGTCTATAAAGACGAACTGATTGTTTTTGATGCCAGTAATGTTTGTACTTGGGGCTTGGCCCACAATTGTGGTTAGTAGCTTATTGATAGTTTAGAATTTTTTTTTCTATTTTATTTTTTTAAGGATTATTTTTAGGTTTTATCTGGAGGGTGCCTTGCATGGGACTTTATGTCCCATTTGTACCCCTTTTCCACCAAATCAGTTCCAGGGCTGGTTCGGGGCCAGTGCTGGTGCTGGTTCACAATTCGTTCAACTTGCGAGCCAGCTGAGAACCAGTTTGCTTTTCCCTCGCTCGCGGTGCTAAGAGAAGACACGTCATTACGTCGCTGTATACATCAGTTACGTCGTTGTATACGTCATTACGTCGCTGTATACGTCAGTTACGTCGCTACGTTTGCATAAACCTTGGCGCGAATATCGAAGCAAAAACAATGCAGAAGAAGCAGCAGCAGCAACAACAACAATAATAATGGTTGACTTCATGTTTGTACAGCTGCTGCTTCTCGTCGCTTAAAAATAGCGATCTTTCGCGGTCTTGTTATTGTTGTCGGTCTTAACAACTCCGCCCCCCCGCTGACGTAAGCGGTTCTTTCCTCTGGTCCAGCAAAGAGCTGGTGCTAGCCTGGAACTGGTTTTTCTGGCCCCAGAGCCAGTTCTTTGTCAGTGGAAACAGAAAACCCGGTTCCAAACTAAGCACTGGCGCCACTGAGCCCTGGAACTGCTTTGGTGGAAAAGGGGCACTTTTGGCCTGCTTTATTTTTATTTTTTCTTTCCTTGTGACTTTCAAAGACAATTCAAAATTGTTCTGGAGTTACCATAGGTGATTTTCGTATCAATTTAGGTGATTGTTGTTAAGTATATGATGTAGACCAATAAAGGTGATTTAAAAAAAAAAAGTCTATTGTTAAAAGCGCTATACAAATAAATTTGACTTTTCATTGTAAAATTGCAGGTCACAACACACAGTAAGGCCTGAGACTGCACACAGCAATATATACACACAAGAATACACATATAGGATGTTCAAATACTATATTTATTGTGCCCTAGTTTACATATTCATATCAGTGACATATTAATCTAAAACACAATAAGTGTCTAACGACAGGAGGGACTTTTTGCCAAAATTAACAGCAGTGCATATCACAGGCATTACAATATCACCTCTTAACCACCAAACATTGGTTATGGCTTCCGTACATGGAGTACAAGTACATGGAGCTGGAGTCCATCCATAAGACCTGCACTACACACAGAGCAGAATGAGCGAATCGTTGTTATTTTAGTCGCATAAGGTCTGTGGTGTAAAGTGTGCTGCAAACCAGATATATGAATCCATCTTAAAGGAACAGTCCACCGTACTTCCATAATGAAATATGCTCTTATCTGAATTGAGACGAGCTGCTCCGTACCTCTCCGAGCTTTGCGCGACCTCCCAGTCAGTCAGACGCAGTCAGACGCGCTGTCACTCCTGTTAGCAATGTAGCTAGGCTCAGTATGGCCAATGGTATTTTTTGGGGCTGTAGTTAGATGCGACCAAACTCTTCCGCGTTTTTCCTGTTTACATAGGTTTATATGACCAGTGATATGAAACAAGTTCAGTTACACAAATTGAAACATAGCGATTTTCTATGCTACCGAAAGTCCGCACTATAATGACAGGCGTACTAACACCTTCTGCGCGCTTCGGCAGTGCATTGATACGGAGTTCAGATATCAATGCGCTGCCGAAGCGCGCAGAAGGTGTTAGTACGCCTGTCATTATAGTGCCGACTTTCCGTAGCATAGAAAATCGCTACGTTTCAATTTGTGTAACTGAACTTGTTTCATGTCACTGGTCATATAAACCTATGTAAACAGGAAAAACGCGGAAGAGTTTGGTCGCATCTAACTACAGCCCCAAAAAATACCATTGGCCATACTGAGCCTAGCTACATTGCTAACAGGAGTGACAGCGCGTCTGACTGCGTCTGACTGACTGGGAGGTCGCGCAAAGCTCGGACAGGTACGGAGCAGCTCGTCTCAATTCAGATAAGAGCATATTTCATTATGGAAGTACGGTGGACTGTTCCTTTAATAACAACTCACTCAACATAGCAATCACATATGAACAGTCTGAGATAAAGAGCTTTCCACAACATAATGCAATTTATGCAGAGTAATACTTTCGGACAAATACTGACCACTTTGCAGGAATATATCCATCCAGACCTTCCACCTCTTTACGATATATATTTTTTTTCAGACAGATTAGGAAATACACACATACTGTGGCATGGAGTTGTGTAATTGAAGCAATGGAATTCAAATCAGTACGGACTACCAGGACACATGTAGCATAAACGAAAAATAGTACATCAAGACATTTTCAGTATAACATCGTTCAAGTAAGACACATCTCAGACATGGCTTTTTACTCTATATCCATCAACAGCTTTCTGTAGCCCAATCTAAATCTCTGCAGTCTCTTACAGATTTGCAGACTGAACGTGTGCGTTATTGAGAAAAGCCACTAATTCCACCATTTATCTGGGCTGGAAGAAGGATAATGCAGATGTTTTATTGTCTTTGTGAGGGTGTGCTTGGGATGCAGAGATGAGATGAGACATTCTGGACAAACCAATAAAGAAGATATTTCAGTGGATGGAATCTAAACTCACTGGTTTTTCTGTCAGTAAACACATTCATTCATTCACATATTTGATTAGCATGTGTTACACTGAGGGGTTAGCTCTGTCAACTGACAGCGAGAAGGTTCCGGGTTCAGACTTCGCGGTTGACTGGGGTCTTTCTGTGTGGAGTGTGCATGTTCTCCTTATGCCTGTATGGGTTTCCTCCCACAGTCCAAAGACATGAGGATTCGGTCAAATAGTTACTCTAAATTGCCCACAGGTATGAATGAGTGTGTGAATGGTCATTTGTCTCTGATTTTAGCGATAGATTAGTGACCTGTCCAGGGTGTACCCCGCCTCTCTCCCGAAGTCAGCTCAGATCGGCTCCAGCTTCGCTCATGACTTTGACGGACAAGCAGGAGAGAGAATGGATGGATGTTACACTTATGCTAATCATATATAAGCAGATATAAGAGAGACTGGGTCTGTTGTATTGAAATTGATGATGATTATAATTTCTCCTTTCTCTTGCTCTTCAATTTTCGGATTAAATTACACCTCACATGATTTGAAACATTTCACACGTAAAATAGTTCAAACACAGAAACAAACCCTATGACACTGCATTCTGTCATCCGTATTAAGATAAAAAGTGTTTTACACACACACACACACACACACACACACACACCTGAGTGTTTTAATGGGAAATACACCACTTGTATTTTTCATCTGAGCTACATACAGGACACTGAGAACCAAAACCGTAACGTAAATCTCTACATGTCATTCGTGAGGAAATCTATGACTTTCATAAATTTGAGTACTTTTTGTTCGTGAATGTGTCTATATAATAAAACGAAAAATCACACGTTGGCTTGAAGATATGAAGTTTATCTTCTTGTGTTGAAAAACTCACATTTTTCATATGAAACACATAGCGGATCTGAGTGACATACTGTATCTAAATAATATTGGCTGGCTTTTTTTTTCATGGTATATCAGATATATTCCATTCAGCTAGCATGATGATATTGAACAAGCTGAAGACAAGTTCAATATCATGCTAGCTGAATGGAATAAATCTGATATACCACGACAAAATGCCAACCAATATTATTATAAAAATACAGACATTCCTTTCGGGTGTTCAACGCGTCTTTCTCTTTCAAAATTCTCTCAAAATTTGTATTTAATGAACTAAATCTGGCGGCCGTGTTTGTTTACAAATTGTCACAGTCGCTCGCTAGCGCGGAAATTTTATGTCACATGTCGGAGACATCATGTTGTCTTGACAGCCGTGCAATATCGTGAACCATATTGAACACTCATTGTCCATTGGGTAGAGTGATGTAATACACGTAGGATAAGCGATATGTGAATAATATTGCATGCTATCAAACTAAATGAATGAAACCTGCTAGAAGGGAATAGAATATATGTTTTTATTCCATCGAAAAAAAAAAGTGTCCTGTATCTATAATAATTCCCGACATTTCATTCCGATGACGTCACTCCCAGTGTTTTTGTACTGACTAGACGCGTGTTGTCAAAATTTTGAACCGGTTCAAAATTACAATTCTTCTGATTAACGAGTGAGGCGGCACGGTGGTGTAGTGGTTAGCGCTGTCGCCTCACAGGAAGAAGGTCTGGGTTCGTGGCCGGCGAGGGCCTTTCTGCGCGGAGTTTGCATGTTGTCCGCGTGGGTTTCCCCCACAGTCCAAAGACATGCAGGTTAGGTTAACTGGTGACTCTAAATTGAGCGTAGGTGTGAATGTGAGTGTGAATGGTTGTCTGTGTCTATGTGTCAGCCCTGTGATGACCTGGCGACTTGTCCAGGGTGTACCCCGCCTTTCGCCCGTAGTCAGCTGGGATAGGCTCCAGCTTGCCTGCGACCCTGTAGAACAGGATAAAGCGGCTAGAGATAATGAGATGAGATGATTAACGAGCGTATTTTTGTGTGTGTGGATGTGTCCATATAATATAAAGAACATTACACAGTGGTGAGAAGATATGAAGTTTATCATTTGCTATGCTCACTCGTGAAATACGCTCACCACTCAGAGATAAACTTAATATCTTTGTGCAACCGTGTAATAGCCTCTCTCCTGTATATATAAAAATAAACACACACACACACACACACACACACACACATATAGCGATCTGTAGCCGCTTCAGATAATGAGATGAGGGATATATAGCGATAAAATGTTATCCAAGGAAATGACTCAAGCTGAAGTCCCTTCTCATCAGCCCTGTGGCCTTGCAGGTGTGAAATGATCCAAGAGACTGTGTGAGAGACAAAGAGGCCACAGGGCTGGAGTCCAGAGATTTAGATTGGGCATGTATGAATTTATGCACACACAATGAAGAAACAGGAAACCACCGCCCCCTTTTTTCTTTCAAAAATGATCAATTTAACACAAAATGCAAAGTAAACAAAACAAAACACAGGAAGATTTAAATTTAAGAAACTGCGCACCATCAAGTATGACGACATATCACTAGTCTGAAAACTTCAAACACAAGTCCGACTTTTTAGCTGAGCTGCTCTGAAGTCGGGGAAAAAACAAAAAAAAAAAACCCAAAACATGATTCAGGATCAAGTATTAGGAGACAAAGAAAGACCTAAATAGGGAAAACCCTCAGGGGTGGGTTTGTATTTACAAGTTTAACATGAGCAGACAGAGCTTGCGAGTGTGAGCAGGCTTAATTTGGTGGGAAAGGAGCCAAATGTACTGTCGAACACAATGGTGCAGGATGGGTGTAGGTAGGAAGGCTGTTGAGGAGACGGGTGGAGATAAAACAAACCGGATCCTCACGTGACCAAACAGAAATGGTCCTAAATATTGTTGTTTAATTCTGCAGCAGACGCTTTTGTTCACGTTTGTGACGCAAACAGTGTATTAAGCACAACTGTGTCATAGCTACACCACACCCATACAGATGTGCTGTGTACGTACACAATGACTGACTGTAGCTCTGGACAGTTTCAGTATTTTTCAGTCAAACAGTGCGGCTCAGGAACAAATCCATGTCCTGGCTTAGTGCAAGTCATATAACACTATCCAGTCAGATAACTACAAATCAGGCGGCTCTGTGCGACTGCATTTGACCAATCAATAGATTGCACAATTTTTAGCTCCGTCCACGTCCTAGTTTGTGTCACGTGGTAGAAGAAAGGCAAAGGGAAACAAATTGGTGGAAAAATTAACAAAATGTGGATGCTGCCATATTTTGCATTGCAACAAATGGGCTACAGCCTGAACAAAACATAGCTAGAAGGTATTAGCAATTGGTCAGTACAGTTATGGAGTAAACTGGCAACTCAGTGAATAAGTTTTTTTTTTTTTTTAACAGTCATTAATGAATTTCTGTCCACCTTGCTTTAAACTTCATGATTTCCTTATGGACTCATTACTGATGTTGACCAACCCATCATTCTTCATGTGGAGTTGTGCAAAAAGCTGCCTGATCTAATATTTATCCTCTAGCACAGTCAGTCAATCAATGACACTTTGGTTTATTAAAGAAAGATTTAAAAAGGTTAAGGATAGAAACATTTAAAATTGACATATTAATAAGTGACAATAAAATCAGATAAAAAGGATGGAAGAAAAAAACAAACAAAACCATTTACTTAAAGTTTAGTGGTTTCTTTGCCTTCTAATGCCAGCTGACTCCCAAAAATGTTTTCTGGAAAACTGTTGTGTCCGTCCAGGGTGCTCCCAGAGACTTTATCTGATAAACACATTACTGGCGAAGGCAGAAGCCCAACAGTTTCTTCACGACAGGTTCAGACCGAGGAAGAGCAACGGCACAAGGAAGACGCAGCAAAAGGCCACTGTTCCATAAACCAGGAAGCGGTAAGTAAGCTCCACACGAGGGTTCTGTCGCGCCTTGCGTACATCGTTAGATGGTACGCCGAATAAATGGCAGGCTAGTGGGATGGCGATGGCCTTCATGATTGCACGCACAGCCAGCAGAGCTGCCACACCGATCAGTAAGCGGAGAACAGAGCGTCCCAGCAGTGCTCCGGTGATGGAGGGCATCTTTAGGGGTAGCGAGGAGGCAGGCGGGTCAGGCTGCAGGCTCAGCTGCTGGTTGAGGTGGCTTGCCAGTGCACCCCCTGCACCGGTAGCCAGAGCTTGGGCGGTGTCAGCTCGGGACGTACTCCACGAATCCAGAGCGAAGGCGAGCATGGCCAAGCCCACATGCAGCAGCAGAATGAGTGCAGGAGCCATGCGGTTGGATAAGTAGAATGTGTCGATGTCTTCCAGCACAGGCAGAAAGCCAGCCAGGATCAGCAAGCTGTACAGGAAGCCTGTGATCACCTCCTGAAAGACATGAGCAGTGAACTGAATAGAAATTAATCTCTCTCCATAAACCATTAGCAGTCACTTAGAAACAACATGACATGGTGTTCCAAATGTGATGCGACCAGAGATTTACATGTACATTTATGGCAATTGGTCGACGCCTTTATCCAGAGCAACTTACAGAGCTGCTTTGAGGTCTGCATCAATAAATAAATCCTGACATGGGTTGACTAGGTCACTGACTAAACTAATATCAGTCCAAAAAACTCTGTTGGGAAGGTAACATAGTAAGAAAAGCACACAAACAAGATGTTTTTTAAATAAAAAGTGCGAATTTAAAGGCAGGGCAGATAATTTATTTTAGAAGTATTTTTGCTATATTTCTCCAAATTCTCTTTACCATGTCTTGCAAAAGTATTCATCCCCCTTGGTGTTTGTCCTGTTTTGTCGCATTACAAGCTGGAATTAAAATGGATTTTGGAGGGGGGTTAGCACCATTTGATTTACACAACATGTCTACCACTTTAAAGGGTGAAAATTTTTTTTTTTATTGTGACAGAAACAATAATTAAGATGAAAAAAAAAAACAACAACCCAGAAGTCTGGAGTGTGCATAGGCATTCACCCCCCAAAGTCAATACTTTGTAGCACAACCTTTTGCTGCAGTTATAGCTGCAAGTCTCTTGGGGTGTGCCTCTATTAGTTTAGCACATCTAGCCACTGGGATTTTTGCCCGTTCCACAAGGCAAAACTACTCCAACTCCTTCAAGTTACACCACAGATTCTCAATTGGATTGAGATCTGGGTTTTGATTAGATTAGGCCATTCCAAAATATTTAAATGTTTCCCTTTAGACCACCCCAGTGTAGCTTTAGCAGTATGTTTAGGGTCATTGTCCTGCTGGAACAGGAACCTTCGTCCCAGTCTCAAACCTCTGGCCGACTCAAACAGGTTTTCCTTCAGAATTGCCCTGTATTTAGTGCCATCCATCTTTCCTTCAGTTCCGACCAGCTTTCCTGTCCCTGCAGACGAAAAACATCTCCACAGCATGATGCTGCCACCACCATGCTTCACTGTAGGAATGGTGTTCTCGGTGTTGGGTTTGCGCCACACATGGCATTTCCCATGATGGCCAAAAAGTTCAATTTTAGTCTCATTTGACCAGAGAATCTTCTTCCACATGCTGTTGGGCAAACTTGGGATGTTTTTTGTTTTGTTTTTCTCTTGAAGCTTGGCCACACTTCCATAAAGCCCCGCTCTGTGGAGTGTACGGCTTAAAGTGGTCCTATGGACAGATACTCCCATCTCCGCTATGGATCTTTGCAGCTCCCTCAGCGTTATCTTTGGTGTCTTTGTTGCATCTCTGATTAATGCCCTCCTTGCCTGGTCTGTGAGTTTTGGCGGGTGGCCTTCTCGTCAGGTTTGTAGTGGTGCCATATTCTTTCCATTTTGCTATAATGGATTTAATGGTGCTCACAGGGATATTCAATGTTTGGGGTATTTTTTATAACCCAACCCTGATCTATACTTCCTCACAACTTTGTCTCTGACCTGTTTGGAGGCTCCTTGGTTTTCGTGTTGCTTGCTTAGTAGTGTTACAGAGTCAGGGTCCTTCGAGAACAGGTTGATTGACACAGACATCATGTGACAGATCATGTGACACTTTGATTGCACACAGGTGGATCTTAATCAACTAATTATGTGACTGATGAAGTGAATTGGTTGGACCAGCTCTTATTTAGGGGTTTCATACCTATGCACACTCCAGATTTCTATTTTTTTCATCTTATTGTGTCGCAATAAGAAAACAGTTTGCACCTTTAAAGTGGTAGGCATGTGTGAATCAAATGGTGCTAACCCTCCAAAAATCCATTTTAATTCCAGCTTTTAACGTGGCAAAACAGGACAAACACCAAGAGGGATGAATACTTTTGCAAGACACTGTACAACTCAAGAACAAGGAATAGATCAGATGCTTTGACAATAAAAAGAAAAAAAATCCATCACCGGTGGCAGTCCCAGGGCTGGAAAAATCCAGTGCAATCAGTTTATTCGGTCTGATCTACTTTTAACCACAAAGAACGATTTGACTCGTTTGCAGTACTTAATATTTAACTCTCACGCGCTAAACTATTAACTCATGACACGAACTCAATTCAATAAACTTCTATCACTTTTTACTTATCAGGTTAGAATAAAATGTAAAAAAGTATTAAATGGTTTTTAATCATTTCATTTTACCCGTATGTCATTAATGCTGCAACCTTGCAATGCCACCTTGAACTCCGAGGGCCTAACCTGTCAAAATACAACAACCATGACTTTATCTTGAATATTAGCCAGATTAAACAGACTGCTAGGTAACTGCTGGTTTTTATTCAAAAGGTAAAAACTGACACTGATGCTACTGGTGGTGTTGTAATATTTACTTTGTATTAGTACAACCCCGATTCCAAAAAAGTTGGGACAAAGTATAAATTGTAAATAAAAACGGAATGCAATAATTTACAAATCTCAAAAACTGATATTGTATTCACAATAGAACATAGACAACATATCAAATGTCGAAAGTGAGACATTTTGAAATTTCATGCCAAATATTGGCTCATTTGAAATTTCATGACAGCAACACATCTCAAAAAAGTTGGGACAGGGGCAATAAGAGGCTGGAAAAGTTAAAGGTACAAAAAAGGAACAGCTGGAGGACCAAATTGCAACTCATTAGGTCAATTGGCAATAGGTCATTAACATGACTGGGTATAAAAAGAGCATCTTGGAGTGGCAGCGGCTCTCAGAAGTAAAGATGGGAAGAGGATCACCAATCCCCCTAATTCTGCACCGACAAATAGTGGAGCAATATCAGAAAGGAGTTCGACAGTGTAAAATTGCAAAGAGTTTGAACATATCATCATCTACAGTGCATAATATAATCAAAAGATTCAGAGAATCTGGAAGAATCTCTGTGCGTAAGGGTCAAGGCCGGGAAACCATACTGGGTGCCTGTGATCTTTGGGCCCTTAGACGGCACTGCATCACATACAGGCATGCTTCTGTATTGGAAATCACAAAATGGGCTCAGGAATATTTTCAGAGAACATTATCTGTGAACACAATTCACCGTGCCATCCGTCGTTGCCAGCTAAAACTCTATAGTTCAAAGAAGAAGCCGTATCTAAACATGATCCAGAAGCGCAGACATCTTCTCTGGGCCAAGGCTCATTTAAAATGGACTGTGGCAAAGTGGAAAACTGTTCTGTGGTCAGACGAATCAAAATTTGAAGTTCTTTATGGAAATCAGGGACGCCGTGTCATTCGGACTAAAGAGGAGAAGGACGACCCAAGTTTTTATCAGCGCTCAGTTCAGAAGCCTGCATCTCTGATGGTATGGGGTTGCATTAGTGCGTGTGGCATGGGCAGCTTACACATCTGGAAAGACACCATCAATGCTGAAAGGTATATCCAGGTTCTAGAGCAACATATGCTCCCATCCAGACGACGTCTCTTTCAGGGAAGACCTTGCATTTTCCAACATGACAATGCCAAACCACATACTGCATCAATTACAGCATCATGGCTGCGTAGAAGAAGGGTCCGGGTACTGAACTGGCCAGCCTGCAGTCCAGATCTTTCACCCATAGAAAACATTTGGCGCATCATAAAACAGAAGATACAACAAAAAAGACCTAAGACAGTTGAGCAACTAGAGTCCTACATTAGACAAGAATGGGTTAACATTCCTATCCCTAAACTTGAGCAACTTGTCTCCTCAGTCCCCAGACGTTTACAGACTGTTGTAAAGAGAAAAGGGGATGTCTCACAGTGGTAAACATGGCTTTGTCCCAACTTTTTTGAGATGTGTTGTTGTCATGAAATTTAAAATCATCTAATTTTTCTCTTTAAATGATACATTTTCTCAGTTTAAACATTTGATATGCCATCTATGTTCTATTCTGAATAAAATATGGAATTTTGAAACTTCCACATCATTGCATTCCGTTTTTATTTACAATTTGTACTTTGTCCCAACTTTTTTGGAATCAGGGTTGTATGATATGTTTTAAAGGGATAGTTCGGGATTTTTGACATGAATCTGTATGGCATCCCCGTCAATAGTGTCATGCAAACACACTGACTTACCCCTGACAGCATCCTGTGAGTCCAGTTCTTGTCCAGTTTTGGTCCAGACGAAAGTAGTCCGGCAAGTTTGTTGGGGTCACAAAAGTAAAACGTTTTTCATCTCAAAACAGTATGTGTTCAAAAGAGTGATATAGTTGCATCACAAAACCGTTGCCAAATAAAAAAAGTCAGACCTCGAAATCGCTTGGCACTATTTTCTCTCCCTTCTTATCACTGCGCGCTGCCGGCTTCATCCAGCTGCGGCTCCAGCTTCAAGGATAAGCTGGAGCCGCATAAGTAGGAGTCCCGGCGGGTGGTTTGTATTCGATTCATTTATATCCCGACCTTGCCAGCTGTCAGATTTATGTTCATGGACCCGGTAAGCTGGTAAATAATTTTTTTTTTCTTTACCAAATTCTAACAGAAAACGAGAGCGCCCGAAAGGGAAAACCGAGCCGAGCCGCCTCACGGCTGTAATGCAAATTGCTTTCCTCCTCAGTATACAAGTGCGCTTCCATGGCAGGGAAAAATAAACTACCACTGCTGCATATGTAGTGCCCTATTTATACAAATAGGAGTCATTCAGGATTCAGCCATGACACAGAACAAAAACATGGCTGAATCCTGAATGACTCCTATTTGTATAAATAGGGCACTACATAGGCAGCAGTGGTAGTTTCTTTTTCCCTGCCATGGAAACGCACTTGTATACTGAGGAGGAAAGCAATGTGCATTACAGCCGTGAGGCGGCTCGGCTCGGTTTTCCCTTTCGGGGGCTCTCGTTTTCTGTTAGAATTTGGTAAAGAAAAAAATAAATAAATATTATTTACCAGCTTACCGGGTCCATGAACATAAATCTGACAGCTGACAAGGTCGGGATATAAACGAATCGAATACAAACCACCCGCCGGGACTCCTACTTATGCGGCTCTAGCTTATCCTTGAAGCTGGAGCCGCAGCTGGATGAAGCCGGCAGCGCGCAGTGATAAGAAGGGAGAGAAAATAGCACCAAGCGATTTCGAGGTCTGACTTTTTATTTGGCAATGGTTTTGTGATGCAAATATATCACTCTTTTGAACACATACTGTTTTGAGACGAAAAACGTTTTACTTTCGTGACCCTAACAAACTTGCCGGACTACTTTCGTCTGGACCAAAACTGGACAAGAACTGGACTCACAGGATGCTGTCAGGGGTAAGTCAGTGTGTTTGCACGACACTATTGATGGGGATGCCATACAGATTCATGTCAAAAATCCCGAACTATCCCTTTAAGACCAGTTCTCATACATTCGTATGACCATTGCTGGGAGCTGGAGGTGTTTCCACATCAGTGAACCTGAATGGCCAGTGTGTTCAGTCAATATTCAACCTAAAAACACATCACCAAACATGCAAAGAGCTTCCAATCCTTAGGCCAGCCATGGTTTACTCACATGTACCACTTCCTTTTCATTCCTCCCTCTCTTTCACTCTTGTCATTTAAAACAATTGTAATCAGGTGTCTAAGTACCTCAGGCTTCTACAGGTTATGATATTTTTTTCATTCATCAAGCAACAATTGGATATTTGATGATACCACTGAATCTGCTATAATACAATACAATATTCGGTTTCACAGCCTCTGATCCATTTGTGACCAGTTTTGTTCAGAATCTATCCAAGGGTAGGTTAATTTGCAAATGATGTAGAGAAGGACCATTTTAAAAGTGTCACAGTTTGGACAAATCACCTTGCTAGCCTATTAAATGAGTTACCTATCAGTTTTCACTCAATTTATGATTGTTGCATTGATGAATGTGAATTGCTCCCTTTTTAAATCGATGCATGGATTCAAATCATCATATCGATATATCCATACTGAATATCTTCCCTATTTACCATATAATGCAGACATTTTCTTGCTACCCGAATTCACAACAGACAAATTATGTTCCCTGGCTAGTTCACTATATTATTATTATTACCCATTATTCATCTTAAATCTAGTGTATCCCCACACTATGCACACTACCTCCGCACCATTGTGCACAGTGATTTCTTTCAGCTTAAAGGTAGGCTGCCTTTCAGATTTTAAGTGTAGGTCATAAAAAGAATTTTCCCCGACACCCAATTATTTTTGTTTAGTGGACCAAAAGCTACTGAATTCGAATCACAGACTTCCAATTTTATTAGGGTTTTTTTAATAGGACAATTCATGAATTTAGGCCCATGTGGTCCTAAATTCTCCACTATTTTTTCCTGCTTCACCGTGACGCAATTCAAGATACTACATCATGCATCACGCGGTGGGCTTTCCCTCTTCACACAAAGCACTGTGGGAGACAAATTTGAAACAGGAAAAATGGAGTAACGGACTACAGTAACGGAAAACGTTGTAACGACTACAGTAACGGAAAGCAAGAAAAGACGTTATGTTGCGAAGGAAAGGAAACGCAGGACCAAACTAATACCGTAAATAAATATCGGCGGTCAGCGAGCACCTTGGTGTGATCAGCTGTTCGTTTAGCAACAGAATGATGTAACTGTCAGTGCACGGTCAAGGTAAACCTGTAGATGGCAGTAATGCAACACTGTGGATGCCAGCTGCCGTAAAACCCAAAAGAAAGTGGTAAATCTGCGCATGCGCACACGGACTTCCTCTGTCTGCTTGACTGCACAAAGCGAGCAATTTCATGCACATAATTTGCTAGGGAATCCTCTCAAATTAAATAACTTCCCAGCCACAGAATGGCCTGATATTTTGAGAGATGTTTATTTCTGTAATATATCACAATGACCAAATTTCAGAGAGAACTAAAATTTCACAGATTTTATGAAATCGAAAGGCCGTCTCACTTTCAAATGTACTTTCAGGAACAGCCAACTTCATATATAAAAGATAAATGACAATTTTCTTTCATGAATACTAAAGCCAGCATGTACTTGTTGATGCTGTATTTAATGTATACAACCGTTTCAGTATTTTTGTGATTTAAGCTTGTTTATGTAGGGCGGCACCGTGGTGTAGTGGGTGGCATTGTTGCCTCACAGTAAGAAGGTTCTGGGTTTGAACCCCACGGCCAATGGGGGCCTTTCTGCGTGGGTTTCCCCTGTGTGCTCCGGTTTCCCCCCACAGTCCAAAGACCTGCAGATCAGGCAAAATACCCAGCCACTGGGGTTGTACAAGACAGTGCATACTTAGTGCCAGTTCCAAGCCTGGATAGACTGGGGAGGGTTGCATCAGGAAGGGCATCCGGTGTAAAAGCCTATGCCAAATCAAATATGCGGAACGGATCTGCTGTGGCGATCCCTAACGGGAGCAGCCGGAAGAAAAAGCTTGTTTATGTAACAGTGGGTAACAATATGTCGTTTCTGGCATGTTGTATGAATTCAGTCCAGTTCTTCCCCTCTGTGAATAACAGTCTATATAGCAAATAGTGAACGAGGTAGTGATTTTAAACACAGCTTACATCAGAGTCTCAACACCAGCAAAGTGCTGTCTTGCATCTTTGTGTTCTTATCCAACCAGACTTCCTTAATGACACTTTCACAGGATATACAAAGAGGAAATGAAAATCAGAAGTTCCCCAAACAGCTGTTCTTATACCACTGCAAACTAGTTTTTTCTGTTGTTGTTTTGACAACCAGAGAAACAAAACCATTGCCGTTTTTCTGAGGCAGGTTCCAAGCTGGTAAATAAACCAAATCTCAACAGGCCTCAGCTTTTATAATTCACACAAATATTTTATGAACCTGTGACTCTACAGCCTGAGCTGGAAACAAACAGGCACCATACCGCAGTCTGGATACTTCCTGAGAGGTAATTATGTGCCTGTCGCACTAGCTTCCTGTTTTCACTCACATGGCAGCCTGGGCTTCCTCTTCAAGTGGGCTACTTTACCATTACACATTGCACATCACTTTCTAGTAATGGCTGTTTGTGATATTAGATGGGAGGGACAATTAAACTATTTGGGTTGGCCAATACGTTATAGCCTGATCATCATAATTATCACCACCATGTTGCTCTGGATAAGGATGTTTATTAAATGCAGTATTGTATATAAATCAGAGCCTAATCTAGGAATTTGAAAATAGGGGACAGATCCCTCACTAGTTGTAGAAACAGGGGACAGAAAATATTAACATGGGTAAAAATATCCCTCATTTGTTCCAGTTAGTGGGGACAGAAAAATAAGTAATACATTGGTAGATATTTTCAAGAGTACATCTATAAACAGAACAGTTTTATTAATCTTTACTTTTAGAATATCATTAACATAATACTAAATTGAACTTTCAACAAGAAAAATTAAACAAATTACTCAAAAAAAACCCCAAACTAGCAATCATGTAGAATGTGTAAGATTACCAGGACTACAAAAATGCAGAAAAATAGGCTTTACTTATCCAAATGCACCTGTTGGTTCAAAAGTTCAAGTGCAGAGAACCTCACAGCACAACATGAAGTTCCCTTAAAATATAATATAAATGCCTCAGCTTTCATGTAAGAAAAAAAACTATTAATACTAGTACTGTGTGCAGGCGGCGGCACGGTGGTGTAGTGGTTAGCGCTGTCGCCTCAAAGCAAGAAGGTCCGGGTTCGAGCCCCGGGGCCGGCGAGGGCCTTTCTGTGTGGAGTTTGCATGTTCTCCCCGTGTCCGCGTGGGTTTCCTCCGGGTGCTCCGGTTTCCCCCACAGTCCAAAGACATGCAGGTTAGGTTAACTGGTGACTCTAAATTGACCGTAGGTGTGAATGTGAGTGTGAATGGTTGTCTGTGTCTATGTGTCAGCTCTGTGATGACCTGGCGACTTGTCCAGGGTGTACCCCGCCTTTCGCCCGTAGTCAGCTGGGATAGGCTCCAGCTTGCCTGCGGCCCTGTAGAACAGGATAAAGCGGCTAGAGAGATAATGAGATGAGACTGTGTGCAGGCAGTCTCTCCTGAAGACTAAATTAAAAAATAATTATAAACTAATAAAATAAATGGCTCAGGCTTCATAGAAGAAAAAAAAAAAACAACACAATTTGAACAGAATCTCACAGTATGATGCTGAAGCTGCCTAAACAATGGAAAATAAAATACCATTTTGGCAAAAATGTTGGCATCCATTAATTTCTTGTATTAAGTAAAAAAAAAAAAGTGCACACAGTGCTTCACTGTAAACACAACACACTTTCAGTAACAGAATTTAAGCCTACATAAACACTGACTCGCACATCATGCAGTGTTGCCAGATACTGCTGACATTTTCCAGCCTAAATATGTTCAAAAGCCACCAAAATCCACTTAAAACCGCCCAATCTGGCAACACTGCGCACATGCTGCTTCTCTTGAACGTATACACGGAAGTAAGGCGGAAGGTAGTTTGTCGACGTCACCGCAAGACGACGCCAACGATTGGTCAAATTTGCTGGAAAGTTGCGGTGATTGGATAGAATTGCAACACCGCCCTGAATTCGCGGGGATTGGTTGAATTTGTGTTGATGTTGCAAATCGCGAAATCCTGGAGGGTCTGAATGTTATGTTTGGATGAGACAAAACGATATGTCATGTGCTTTTGGGTATTTTTAAAACACTTCACACGATTGGTTGAGATACACTGTCTTCTGGTTCAGTGACCAATGATATAATAGTTCACAAAACTGTTTTACCCGCTAAATAAACCATTCGGAATACTTCGGTCCTTTCCGATATTTTTCGATTGGTGTGTAAACAACGCTATATTTACCGCAGTGCTTGCTAGCGGGTGCTGACAAATTGATACACACAAGATTCAGTAAAACGCGACTACACGCTCTCTACTTATAAATGCGCGACAAAATGAATAGATACGCGATATCACTCTCGCGCCCAAAAAGTGGATGTGCGACAGACAGATAAAAAACATGTATTATCGCGTATTACGCGCCCTAGATTAGGTTCTGTAAATGTAAATAATACTGGGGCAAATTATTACAAACCGTACTTTCAAGCCTGTCATGTTTTACTGGGTTCATGCATGCTGTGTTTTCACTGAACAGTAAATAGAAAAGCTGAAGCCCTTTTGTTCCAAACAAAAACATTAAACTTTCATGCAATTTGTACTTTGTGTGCTCAATCTACCAACTTTTAGTTTCTCCACCAAACACATTTTTTTGGAGAATAATGATATAGCAAATAATTAACTTTGTTCACAGTCATTACACCTGCAACCTTAACACGACGGCTGATGACGTATAATGGAAGCGTCACTGAAACTGATCGTTATTGGTTTGTTGATGGAAATGGTAATTTTTTTTTTCCATGCATGCCTGTAAAGTTTGGTGTTCCACAAGGTTCTGTCTTAGGCCCACTGCTTTTTTCTTTATATACAGTGGTGCTTGAAATTTGTGAACCCTTTAGAATATTCTATATTTCTGCATAAATATGACCTAAAACATCATCAGATTTTCACACAAGTCCTAAAAGTAGATAAAGAGAAGCCAGTTCAACAAATGAGACAAAATTATTATACTTGGTCATTTATTTATTGAGGAAAATGATCCAATATTACATATCTGTGAGTGGCAAAAGTATGGGAACCTCTAGGATTAGCAGTTCATTTGAAGGTGAAATTAGAGTGTCAGGTGTTTGTCATCCCATTGATTTGAAATCAGGTGTGAGTGGACACCCCGTTTTATTTAAAGAACAGGGATCTATCAAAGTCTGATCTTCACAACACATGTTTGTGGAAGTGCATCATGGCACGAACAAAGGAGGAGATTTCTGAGGACCTCAGAAAAAGCGTTGTTGATGCTCATCAGGCTGGAAAAGGTTACAAAGCCATCTCTAAAGAGTTTGGACTCCACCAATCCACAGTCAGACAGATTGTATACAAATGGAGGAAATTCAAGACCATTGTTACCCTCTCCAGGAGTGATCGACCAACAAAGATCACTCCAAGAGCAAGGCGTGTAATAGATGGCGAGGTCACAAAGGACCCCAGGATAACTTCTAAGCAACTGAAGGCCTCTCTCACATTGGCTAATGTTCACCATCAGGAGAACACTGAACAACAATGGTGTGCATGGCAAAGCTGCAAGGAGAAAGCCACTGCTCTCCAAAAAGAACATTGCTGCTCATCTCCAGTTTGCTAAAGATCATGTGGACAAACCAGAAGGCTATTGGGAAAATGTTTTGTGGACAGATGAGACCAAAATAGAACTTTTTGGTTTAAATAAGCATTATGTTTGGAGAAAGGAAAACACTGCATTCCAGCATAAGAACCTTATCCCATCTGTGAAACATGGTGGTGGTAGTATCATGGTTTGGGCCTGTTTTGCTGCTTCTGGGCCAGGACGGATTGTCATCATTGATGGAACAATGAATTCTGAATTATACCAGCAAATTCTAAAGGAAAATGTCAGGACATCTGTCCATGAACTGAATCTCAAGAGAAGGTGGGTCATGTAGCAAGACAACAACCCTCAGCACACAAGTCGTTCTACCAAAGAATGGTTAAAGAAGAATAAAGTTCATGTTTTGGAATGGCCAAGTCAAAGTCCTGACCTTAATCCAATCGAAATGTCGTAGAAGGACCTGAAGTGAGCAGTTCATGTGAGGAAACCCACCAACATCCCAGAGTTGAAGCTGTTCTGTACGGAGGAACGGGCTAAAATTCCTCCAAGCTGGTGTGCAGGACTGATCAACAGTTACCGGAACCATTTAGTTGCAGTTGGGCACACCAGATACTGAAAGCGAAAGGTTCACATACTTTTGCCACTCATAGATATGTAATATTGGATCATTTTCCTCAATAAATAAATGACCAAGTATAACATTTTTGTCTCATTTGTTTAACTGGATTCTCTTTATCTCCCTTTAGGACTTGTATGAAAATCTGATGATGTTTTAGGTCAGAACTATAGAAAATTCTAAAGGGTTCACAAACTTTCAACCACCACTGTATGTTATCTCTGGGTGATATTATTTGTACGCATGGTATTAGCTTCTACTGTTATGCTGATGACACACAGTTCTATGTTTCTGCAAAACCAGATGAGACACACCAGCTTAATAGAATTGAGGAATGCGTAAAGGACATTAGACACTGGATGATTATTAACTTCCTTCTGCTTAACTCTGACAAGACTTGTACTAGAACCACATGCAGCTAGAAATAGGTTTTCTGATTACAAAGTAACTTTGGGTGGCCTTTCTGTTTCTTCACGTGCAGTAGTATAAGACCTTGGTGTGATCATAGGACTCCAGTCTTTCATTTGAAACTCATATCAATAACATTACCCTGGTAGCTTTCTTTCATCTCAGAAATATTGCTAAGATAAGAAATGTCACTACATGATGCAGAAAAACTGGTTCATGATTTTGTTACCTCCAGGTTGGGTTACTGTAATGCCTTACTGTCCAGATGTTCCAATAAGTGCATAAACAAGCTCCAGTTAAAGTGGGGCAAAAAAGTATTTAGTCAGTCACCAATTGTGCAAGTTCTCCCACTTAAAAAGATGAGAGAGGCCTGTAATTTTCATTATAGGTATACCTCAACTATGGGGGAAAGAATCCAGGAAATCACATTGTAGTATTTTTAATGAATTAATTGGTAAATTCCTCGGTAAAATAAGTATTTGGTCACCTACAAACAAGCAAGATTTCTGGCTCTCACAGACCTGTAACAACTTCTTTAAGAGGCTCCTCTGTCCTCCACTCGTTACCTGTATTAATGGCACCTGTTTGAACTCGTTATCAGTATAAAAGACACCTGTCCACAACCTCAAACAGTCACACTCCAAACTCCACTATGGCCAAGACCAAAGAGACACCAGAAACAAAATTGTAGACCTGCACCAGGCTGGGAAGACAAAGCAGCTTGGTGTGAAGAAATCAACTGTGGGAGCAATTATTAGAAAATGGAAGACATACAAGACCACTGATAATCTCCCTCGATCTGGGGCTCCATGCAAGATCTCACCCCGTGGGGTCAAAATGATCACAAGAACAGTGAGCAAAAATCCCAGAACCACACGGGGGGACCTAGTGAATGACCTGCAGAGAGCTGGGACCAAAGTAACAAAGGCTACCATCAGTAACACACTACGCTGCCAGGGACTCAAATCCTGCAGTGCCAGACGTGTCCCCCTGCTTAAGCCAGTACATGTCCAGACCCGTCTGAAGTTTGCTAGAGAGCATTTGGATGATCCAGAAGAGGATTGGGAGAATGTCATATGGTCAGATGAAACCAAAATAGAACTTTTTGGTAAAAACTCAACTTGTCGTGTTTGGAGGAGAAAGAATGCTGAGTTGCATCCAAAGAACACCATACCTACTGTGAAGCATGGAGGTGGAAACATTATGCTTTGGGGCTGTTTTTCTGCAAAGGGACCAGGACGACTGATCCGTGTAAAGGAAAGAATGAATGGGGCCATGTATCGTGAGATTTTGAGTGAAAACCTCCTTCCATCAGCAAGGGCATTGAAGATGAAACGTGGCTGGGTCTTTCAGCATGACAATGATCCCAAACACACCGCCCGGGCAACGAAGGAGTGGCTTCGTAAGAAGCATTTCAAGGTCCTGGAGTGGCCTAGCCAGTCTCCAGATCTCAACCCCATAGAAAATCTTTGGAGGGAGTTGAAAGTCCATGTTGCCCAGTGACAGCCCCAAAACATCACTGCTCTAGAGGAGATCTGCATGGAGGAATGGGCCAAAATACAAGCAACAGTGTGTGAAAACCTTGTGAAGACTTACAGAAAACGTTCGACCTCTGTCATTGCCAACAAAGGGTATATAACAAAGTATTGAGATGAACTTTTGTTATTGACCAAATACTTATTTTCCACCATAATTTGCAAATAAATTCTTTAAAAATCAATGTGATTTTCTGGATTTTTTTTTCTCATTTTGGCTCTCATAGTTGAGGTATACCTATGATGAAAATTACAGGCCTCTCTCATCTTTTTAAGTCGGAGAACTTGCACAATTGGTGACTGACTAAATACTTTTTTGCCCCACTGTAGTTCAAAATGCAGCAGCAAGGGTCCTTACTAGAACTAGAAGATATGACCACATCAGCCCTGTCTTATCCACACTGCATTGGCTCCCAATCAAATTTCGTATTGATTATAAAATACTACTATTGACCTTTAAAGCACTGAATCATCTTGCGCCACAGTACCTGAGCAAACTTCTGGTCCTTTATGACCTGCCACGCCTACTTAGATCAAAAGGTGTAGGCTATCTATTGGTACCTCATATAGTGAAGGCTACATCAGGGGGCAGAGCCTTTTCTTACAAAGCCCCACAGTTATGGAACAGCCTTCCAAGTAGTGTTCGGGATTCAGACACAGTCTCAGTGTTTAAGTCTAGGCTGAAACATATCTGTTTTGTCAAGCCTTTTGTTAACTTATGGAGGTAAAGGAGTAGATCTGGAGTAGATCTTGCTCATCAGAGATAAATAAATTTATTTAGGATAAAATTAGCTCATGTGTTTAAAATCCTTATTTTTCTATAAAGCTGCTTTGTGCCAATGTCTGTTGTTAAAAGTGCTATCCAAATAAACTGACTGAAAGATTATAGCTCATATTAAACTCATATCTAGGGCACGCGTCACTCTGTTTAATTACCTGGCAAGACGGTCACTGATGGCTGTGCGAGTCTAAAGTGCTGGGCTTGTTAGACTTAACACTTTATACTAATTGTATGTTTTCCTTACAATGTTTTTTGGTTTTTTAAAAAAAAATCCAAAATAATCTTTTGCTAACCGCAAACAAGGCAATGTGGATGCAAAGAAAAAACAAAAACAAAAAACACCTCTTAAATTTTTTTTTCTGTAAAAGACAAAGGAGGCTTAGCTCCTCTATTCGATGGACACAAACCGCTCCTGAAGCTTTCTACTGTATATCTCACGGCACACTTCTGCTCATCATCTGTCTCCTTTGCTTTTCCAGTGATGTCCAGTAAAGCTGCGAGCTCCAGCGGGTTTGGCACTGTTCTCATGCTGGCAGGTGTGAAGTGCATGGCTCACCAGTTCCTCCCTGCTATCTGATCTGGCATGATGTATGTTCAAGGTTGGAAGGAGATTACAGGATAACTTTTAACATATGATAAAGCAGACCATCATGACCTGGCAGCAATTACTATCATGATAGTAAATACGCATTGAAGGCAAGAGAGTAATCAGCCAGAAGTTGCTGACTATAAGAGAAAATGTCAGCCTTGTATACCCTGTTACCAGGAACAGGAACTATAATACCATGTTTTTATCACTAACCAACAGCAGGATCTAACAAAAAATGTTTTATTTCGTCACTGATACTTATTCAAGAGTGCATTACTCAAAGAAATATTCCAGTGTGTGTGAGATCACGCTTATAAACAACACTTTTAACATGGTTTCCCGTACTGAGAAAAGGGAAGCCTAATGGCACCTGTTTGAAAGTAAGATGAAACTAGTGTTATGTAAAATACTGAAAGCACGCAACACTAGCTTTTAAAGGGAAAAATAAATAAATAAATCACCCTGAATGCCTTGCACATCAGTATTTATACTCAATGTTATCTTCAACGGTGCAAAATGATTTTATACTTTACTTGGTCACAAAAGTCTTAAAGATTATTAAAAGAAGGGGGGGGGGAGACACACGCATGCAGACAAGAGGTCTCATTATCGATCTGCGACAGTGCAGCATTGACTATTAACAACTCTATGACAGTCTGAATCCCTGATTTCACAGAAAGCCAAAATGCTGATTGTTAGGTGGTTCTTCTGGGACAGCAAGCGCCCATTCAAAGAAAAACTGATAAAACCTGCTAACAGAACCAGTGTCCTGTGATTAACAGAGTGAAGCAGATGCTACGATGAGTCAGCCATGATGACTCACTGATCTACGGCTTTAGCTTGTGAGCTTCTGCATCCATCCCGAGGGGCCTGGACTGCGGAGGTGTACGAGATAACAGTTATGAGTCAGCTTCTGACTGCAGCTGCTTCATGGTTAACTGTATAAGCACATTACATAGCCACCTTTTCAAAAAGGATGCTATTCTTCATTTTCTTTTCTCTTGGATGGGTCGTTGCTGAAATGGATCATGAGCTCGAAATACGCTCTATTACGGAACGGAACGGATAAGAGAATGAGAGCGAGAGGAACACAATGGCACAAATTGCACTATTATGACTGACTGATCATGATATTGCTCTTGAATCCAGGAAAGACAACAGTTTCTAAATGCTCAAGTCAGGATGTAAAAAATATGAGCTTCCAAATTAAATGTAGGTTTCTGTCATGTATAAAAGTGAATCTCTAGTGAAGGTCTGACTCACCAAGACAGAATGCATTCCCATGTAGATTCTGCTTATGCATACCAGGAAACTCCAGCATGTGGCCACACTCAGTCCAAACAGGAAAGGATACTGGGACACCGAGAGAGGGAAGAAAGCGTATTATACATTTTAAGCAACTATTTCCACTGTTCAGACTGACTGTTTACACTAATTTCAACTGCCACATTTACTACATAATTCACTAATGATGGCTTTGATGGACTGCGGCAGTCGTAATTTGTGCCAGATGCCAATTCACATCCAAACACAACATGAGCGAGGAACAGCAGATTTGTGATTATACTGCCGCCCCCCCATTGCTTTCTTAAGTATCAGTACTGTACAAATTTTATGTTCTGCAACTACAGACACTGAAATGTTGCTTTTGTTATGAAGTGCTCTTAACATGAACAATGGAAATGAAAAATAGAAAAAGTAGGCACAGATTATAAAATAAAAGATAATTACCCTGAGTAAAAACAGTTTTAAAAATGGTATGTAGCAAAATCAGCAATAAAACCATCCTGGATATGGACACAAACGTCTTATCATTCCATCTGGAAGTTTCTGTTCCAGCTGAGACTGAACCGAAGATTTAAAGCAGCCATGGGCGTTTTCCCAAGAATGCTGAGTGTGGCCTGTCCAGCATGGTGAAACTAGGGGTAAGCGATATGACAACAATACAGTATATCACAATGCTTTTTCTAAGATACATGAATTGACCATTCTTTCTAGGTGGGAGGGATGGCACACTCTCTCTCCCACCAATCACGGCAACACTAGCCTACGAGATCATGTACAGTAGAGGGTAGATAGCACGGTCTTCCAAGTGCGTTTCACTGCCATGCAACACAACATGAGCAGCTGTTTCAAAAAGACGTGGGTAGGAGTTGGCTAAGGTTAATTTAGGGAGAAGGGGTGGGGGGGGAATGTAATAAATACAACCCCACTGCCAAAAATGTTGGAACGCTGTGTAAACTCTAAATAAAACAATGTGATAATTTGCAAAGTCATGGAAACCCTATATTTCATTGAAAATAGTACAAAGACTACATCATTTTGAAACTGAAAAATGTAATTGTTTTTTGAAAAAAGATATGCTCATTTTGAATTTGATGTCAGCAACACGTTTCAGAAAAATTGGGAAAGGGGCAACAAAAGACTGAAAAAGTTGTGCAATGCTTAAAAAAAACCCCTAATTTGGTTAATTGGCAAACAGGTCAGTAACATGATTGGGTATAAAACAAGCATCCCAGAGAGGCTGTCTCTCAGAAGTAAAGATACGGAGGGGTTCACTGCTCTGTGAAAGACAAAGCAGACATGTGTCTGTAGTGGAAATCACTGTATGGGTTCAGGAACACTTCAGAAAACCACTGTCTGTGAAAACAGCTCATTAATGCATCCACAAATGCAAGTTAAAACCAGATCTAAACAATATCCAGAAACACCACCACCTTCTTGGGGCCTGAGCTCTTTTACAATGGACTGAGGCCAAGTGGAAAATTGTCCCGGGGTCTGATGAATCAAAAGTAGAAATTCTTTTTCGAAATCATGGACACCACATCCTCCAAGCTAAAGAAAAGAGGGACCATCCGGCTTGTTGTCAGTGCACAGTTCAAAAGCCAGCATCAGTGATGGTAATTCGGAATCCCTTCCAAATTCAGAGTCCTGCGACCTCAACGCCCGCAAGGGGGCGATTCCTGGAACCATTAGTAGAAGGATGAACACAGGCTGAAAGCCAGGCGGTCCAAACGCTCTGGCAATTCCTGTGGCCAACGCAGACATGTTCCCCCATCCTTCCAGGAACCATCATTGGAGGTGCAGCACCCCATCGGACCTGGTCATCCTGCTCCCTTGCTTGCCATCTGGATCCCCAGCGGGGAGCGAAGCAGTGCGGACAAGGACTGCACACCCTTATTACCACCATCAACAAAAAAAATCCTTTGTGCAGGCTATGTCCTCCCTATATCTGTGCGTGTGATAGTATGAGGGTGCATTAATGCACATAGCATGGGTAGCTTGTACATCTGGGAAGGCATATCATTCAGCATTAACGATATACATGTTCCAGAGCAATATGCTGCCATCCAGACAAAATCTTTTTCAGGGAAGGCCTGTCTTCTTTCAGCAAGGACAATGCCAAATTGCTTTCTGCACATATTAAAACTGCATGGCGGTATCGTAAAAGAGTCCGGGTGGTAAACTGGCCTGCCTGCAGTCCAGACCTGGCTCCCGCTGAAAACACTTGGTGCGTTACGAAATGCAAAATACGACAAAGGAGACCCTGAACTGTTGTGCAACTGAAATTGTGAATCAGGTAAGAACAGGACAACATTTATTTTTCAAAACTACAGCAACTGGTCTCCTCAGTTCCCAAACATTTACAGTGTTGTTAAAAATACAGAGGATGCAACACAGTGGTAAACATGCCCCTTTACCGACTTTTTTGAAACGTTTTGCTGATATCAAATTCAAAATGAGTATATATTTTTCAAAAAACAGTAAAATTTCTCAGTTTCAACATCTGATATGTTGTCTTTGTACTATTTTCAATGAAATATAGGGTTTCCAAGATTTACAAATCATCACATTCTGTTTTTATTTACAGTTTACACACAGTGTCCCAAATTTTTTGGAATTGGGGTTGGAATACATTTTACAAGCTTAAAGCCTGACTAAATATTTTTAAGATAAAATCACCTGCTTCAGTATTTGCGAATGCTATTTTTAAGAAAACGTTAGAAAAGTATATCAAATCCTGTGTAAAGTGTATTCTGACATATGATATTACAGTAATATTGTCACGCTTCCCAATCCTGTATAGATTTCACATGAACTATACGGTGTCAGGCAAAATTATGGACACACCTTCTAATTCGATGTTTTTTCTTTATTTTTACTCATGAAAAGACACTTCATGTTTTAAAGTAATGATGGAGGTCATTTCTCTTCACTTAATTGAGCGGTTCTTGATGCAATATGGACGACTACAGTTGTGGAATAGGGTTATTTTACTACATGTTTATTATTTACTATTTGATCTCAAACGCATTAAGAAGGCAAGAAATTGCACTAATTAACTTTTGACGAGGCACAGCAGTTAACTGAAAAGCATTCCAGATGACTACCTCATGAAGCTGGTTAAGATAACGCCAATAGTGTGCAAAGCGTCATCAAGGCTACTTTGAAGAATCTAAAATATAAAACATATTGGTGTATTTTGTAAAAACAAACTTTGTTTGCCACATCATTCCATAGTTTTGATATCTTCAGTATGTAGAAAATAGTCAAATACAGAAAAACCTATGAGTAGGTGTGTCCAAACTTTTGACTGGAACTGTATAACTATAGACCCCTTTCACTGACGTCACCCGAAACCGGAAGTAAACAGACCCTGCGCCATTTTGGAAGACCAACAAACTCGTGATTAGGGGGAAATAAGTGAACCCATGAGAATAAAGTGGAGTGGCAAACGACTTAAACAAATCTGAGCTGTTTCAGGCCCACTTTACACGGGGACGGTATAAAACAAAAACGCAAAAGTCCGTTTTTGTTCTCACTTTTTTCCGCGTCTATACGACTGTTTTCAAGGAGGAAATCTGCGTCTATACGGTGATGCATAAATGTCTCCGCTATGTCTGCACGCATGCGCAACGTCTTCTGTCTTGTCTGATCTGCACTGCTGTTCTGTCAAGTTATCCTACCAAGCCTACTACGCATGCGCGAAATCCAGGAGGGTAGGAAAATTCAACAGTAGTTTTGTCCCACTGATCAGCTGGGCTGATAGAAAATCGGTGAGAATTTCACGCATTTGCCGATTTTTATGTTTTGTGCGTATTGGTCGAGTCTTTGGCCGAGTCAAATAATTTGTAATGACTTGTTTTGAATAATAAAACAGTCTGTATGAGAACTTGCTAGGATAACTTTACAGAACACCGGTCCGGCTGAGGTACTGTAGTGCTCGAGGGAGGAGCAGGAGCAAACCGAAACTCTTTTAATCTGCCTTTATTAAGTAACACTCACTCTTGTTTCGGTGAAGAAGAGAAAAGGCAGTGTCCATCTCAGCAAAATAAATCCGTTCGGCTGCTAGTTTTGTTTTCAGTCTCGGGTTTATTTTTATTTATTTATTTTTTTGTTTATTTAGTAAACCAATGTATATACATGATATAATAAATACAATATGGAAAATATACACTAGTTGTACATGGATAACGCAAGAAAGTTTAAAACTTATTTCCATTGCGGTCCATATGAATGATGACATGATGGCGGGTAAATACTAATTATACATTAATCACATATAATTATCACATATACATATTAAATTAATTAATACTGAGTATGTATGAAAATTTATTTTAAAAAAAAAATGGTTTCACGAGCGGCTTGAATAGGCGGCGCGCGCGTGCGTGTGTGTGTAACTTGGCGACACCAAACTGAGGAGCTCCAGCCGGGCAGGTGAGCAGGAAAACACATCTACTGCATTAAAACACAGAGCAGCTTGAAGGTCCGTTGGATCGATGTAATCAGACATGCTCTTACTTTTTTACTTACTTTCTTACTTCCCGGGCTGGCATGTGCAGTATATAACATGTATGACGTAAACGCGTACCCGACGTGAGCAGATCCGAGCGGAGTTTCGCGTATTGGGTAGTTTAGATGGATATGCAACGGGGGCCGTTTTTAACTTATCCACTCTGGAAGGCGTTTTCAATTTTATCCGTTTTTCAGCCTCGGAAACGCCGTCCTCGTGTAAACGAAAGGCACTTCTGATAAAATATTTAGTCGTTTTTACTAGGGATGTCCCGATCCGATCACGTGATCGGAAATCGGGCCCGATCACGTGGTTTCAGACTCGATCGGAATCGGGCATTACCTCCCGATCAGGGATCGGATATATATCTATATAATATATTCTCATTTTTAACACATCAATAGCTATGCGTTGGCACAGAGTGAGACCAGACCTCTTGTCTCAACACAGCAACATCAACACGTGCGGCATGACATCACTTTGTAGCGGAGACGCTATTGGTTATTGGCTGCCCGTTGCCGGCAAAGTTGAACACGGAAGCAGTTCGAAGCGGAAAGCAAAGCATGTCTGCGGTGTGGCAGTATTTCAAAGTTGATGACAACATTGCTATAGCAAACTGTGAAATATGTAAAGCTGGAATTTCAAGGGGTGGACAGGAAAGGGCCGCATTTAATACAACAAACCTGATACGGCACCTGAAAAACAAACACCCGACTCAATACAGCGAGTTTTTAGTGCTGTTGCAAACGTGTTGGATGACAAAAACAGGCTCAAACCTGAAAGGGTAGAAATGCTTGTTTTCATCAAGAAAAACGTTCATTTCCTTAATTGAAATTACTGTATACCACTGTGAGATGCGTTCTTAAAAGCAAATTACTGGCACTGTGGCAGGTTTTTTTTTTTTATTTGTTTACATTCCTGCCAGGCAGGAGCGCAGATAGGATTTTTGAACTGGGGGGGACTGAGCTGTCAGCAAATGATTCCATTTTGTGTGTGTAGATTATATATATATATACACATACATATATATATACACGGAGTGCAGAATTATTAGGCAAGTTGTATTTTTGAGGATTAGTTTTATTATTGAACAACAACTATGTTCTCAATCAACCAAAAAGACTCATAAATATCAAAGCTGAATATGTATGGAAGTTAGAGTGGGGTGTTTTTAGTTTTGGCCATTTTAGGAGAATATGTATGTGTTCAGGTAACTTTCACTGTGCAGAATTATTAGGCAACTTAATAAAAACCAAATATGTAGCCATTTCACTTATTTATTTTCACCAGGTACACTGATATGACAACTCCAGATTTGCAAATAAACATATCTGACATTCAAACACAAAACAAAAACAAATCAGTGACCAATATAGCCACCCTTCTTCATGAGGACACTCAAAAGCCTTCCATCCATAGATTCTGTCAATTTCTTTATCTGTTCACGACCAACATTGTGTGCAGCAGCAACCACGGCCTCCCAGACGCTGTTCAGAGAGGTGTACTGTTTTCCCTCTTTGTAGACCTCACGTTTATAATGGACCACAGGTTCTCTATGGGGTTTAGGTCAGGTGAACAAGGGGGCCATGTCATTATTTTTTTCACCTTTCAGACCTTTACTGGCTAGCCACGCAGTGGAGTATTTGGACGCATGAGATGGAGCGTTACCCTGCATGAAAATCATGTTCTTCTTGAAAGATGCTGACTTTTTCCTATACCACTGCTTGAAGAAGGTTTCTTCCAGGAACTGGCAGTAGGTCTGGGAGTTGAGTTTGAGTCCATCCTCAACTCGAAAAGGTCCAACAAGCTCGTCTTTGATGATACCAGCCCATAGCAGTACTCCACCTCCACCTTGCTGGCGTCTGAGTCAGAGTGGAGCTCTGTGCCCATTACTGATCCAGCCACAGGCCCATCCATCTGGCCCATCAAGAGTCACTCTCATCTCATCAGACCACAGCACCTTAGAAAAATCAGTCTTAAGATATTTCTTGGCCCAGTCTTGACGTTTTATCTTGTGTGCCTTACTCAGTGGTGGTCGTTTTTCAGCCTTCCTTACCTTGGCCATGTCCCTCAGTATTGCACACCTTGTACTCTTTGACACTCCAGGAATGTTGCAACTCTGGAATATGGCAGAACTGGATGCTAATGGCTGCTTGTTAGCTTCACGCTTGATTTTCCGCAGATCATGTGCAGTTATTTTGCGCCTTTTTTTTCCCCACACGCTTCTTTCGACCCTGTTGACTATTTGCAATGAAACGCTTGATTGTTCGGTGATCACGTTTCAACATCTTCGCAATTTCAAGAGTGCTGCATCCGTCTGCAAGACATCTCACAATTTTATACTTTTCAAAGTCTGTCAGATCTCTCTTCTGACCCATTTTGCCAGAGGAAAAGAGGTTGCCTAATAATTATGCACACCTGATATAGGGTGTTGATGTCATTAGACCACACCCCCTCTCATTACACAGATGCACAGCACCTGATATACTTAATTGGTAGTAGGCTTTCAAGCCTAAACAGCTTGGAGTGGGACAACATGCATTAAAAGGATGTTGTGGTCAAAATACTCACTTGCCTAATAATTCTGCACTCAGTGTATATATACACACACACACTACTGTTCAAAAGTTTGGGGTCACTTTGAAATGTCCTTATTTTTGAAAGAAAAGCACTGTTCTTTTCAATGAAGATCACTTTAAACTAATCAGAAATCCACTCTATACATTGCTAATGTGGTAAATGACTATTCTAGCTGCTGGTTTTTGGTGCAATATCTCCATAGGTGTATAGAGGCCCATTTCCAGCAACTCTCACTCCAGTGTTCTAATGGTACAATGTGTTTGCTCATTGCCTCAGAAGGCTAATGGATGATTAGAAAACCCTTGTACAATCATGTTAGCACAGCTGAAAACAGTTTAGCTCTTTAGAGAAGCTATAAAACTGACCTTCCTTTGAGCAGATTGAGTTTCTGGAGCATCACATTTGTGGGGTCGATTAAATGCTCAAAATGGCCAGAAAAATGTCTTGACTATATTTTCTATTCATTTTACAACTTATGGTGGTAAATAAAAGTGTGACTTTTCATGGAAAACACAAAATTGTCTGGGTGACCCCAAACTTTTGAACGGTAGTGTGTATACATGTTATTTCACCTCCCTCACTGCCATCACCAGGAACTACCTGCAGGCCAGGACAATGATAACATTTTAGCATAGCCTATGGAAATCCAAAGTTTACACATTATCATCACGCACAGAAATTGCAAAACTGCAAAATTAGTTTTAAAACCGCTAAGTTCCAACTGTTAACCATAGCGAGAGGCTGGGCTACGTGTGTGTGTGTAAAGTGTAAACCAGTGCATCCTGACTTTCTAACTATGCCTGTGTGTTGCGTGAGCGGCAGTCGGTCAACAACTCTTCGCAAAGTCTCCTTATGAAACAATATGCTCGCTGAAATTATGGCAGGGAACGCCAGATTAAACATTAAAACTGCCTTCTGAGCACTGTATCTACAGGCTACCACCGAAAGAAGGAGGCTACCAGAAAGGCTTCTCTACTCCGTACGATTTTACTTTCACTACGACATTACTTTGAACAGACTATCAAAAAATTGCAAGGTGATATGATAAAGTAAGGCACAGTTTACTTACAGTCGTTTAAAAAAAAAAAAAAACGATGCAATCGTTTTCTGCCTTTTGGCACCCTTCATCATGCCATGTTGGGGTCCTGAACTAGGAGGAGCTGTCCCCGATATGCCTGTCAAACTTGTGGGTAACCATAGCAACCAAGCTCGAGCTCGCAACCTGTGCAGTCTGCGCAGTTGCAACTATGTACCGGTATGTACTGCTGTGCACCTCAATAAACCGAATGGTAATTAGTCTTTTGATTTTTCCGTGAGGTTTGCCTTATGCAAAGAAAGACAGCATAGACGTTTTTTCCTCCCTATAAGTGGGGGGGACCGAACGAGGTGAATTTAAATCTGGGTGGGACGAATCCCCCCCGTCCCCCCCTATATCTGCGCGTGTGCTGCCAGGTATTTTAAGGTTATGTTTTTAATTTATGTTATTTATTGTTCAAACTACCTCACGTAAGTGCTCTGTTTGCTAACGGAGTTGTTGGATGTTAAAATAAGGTGTTAAATAAAAAAAATGAGTAACATCCTGGATCCGTTTCTTTCCTCGTCTTTATTATTTTTTATGGATTATAAGAAGTATCGGATCGGGACTCGGTATCGGCAGATACTCAAAATCAAATGATCGGTATCGGATCGGAGGGCAAAAAAACCTGATCGGGACATCCCTAGTTTTTACCCGACAGCGTCCTCGTGTAAACGGGCCCTTATTTATGATTTATTGGCCCAACAGTAGACTTGAAAGAAACCTGTGTGAGACTTGGCAAAAAACTGTGGATATAATGGATAAGTCTGTGCATGATCTGCGGACACTTTGAGGTAAGCAAACGCAAGAAATTCAGATTTAAAACATGCTAAAGTGGCCCCAGGTTGATAACTGTATGAGGAGCAAGCCTCCCAGACTTCTACAATTTAATAATAATAATAATAATAATAATAATTTAGGATGGTTTGGGGCTTGCTCGCTGCTGCCAGGTTGGTTGTTGAGTAGCCTGACTGTTTTTTTTTTCCTTGCGTGTGGTATCATTGTTGACGCGAGGTTGTTTTTTGAACATGCCAATGCGGACACGATTTCCCCTGATGAGTTATGACTTCAGACGCGATGCGTGTGTGGAGTCCGCGTGATATGTGCGTAAGATAGGCTTCTCATGTGTTTGGAGATCCGCGCTCTGAGACAAGCGCAAGCGCACACACCCCCAAGGGAAAAAAGGGGCCCCCCGAAAATATCGGCATAGTTCGAACACTGAGTGTAGGCACTGGGTGTAAACAACAAATAGTTTACAATGTCTGGGTAGCAAACAGATGGCAGAATTGGTGTCGGGTCCTCCTTATGTTTCCATTCTCCCTTGCCCCGAGTCTTATCATATGGGTCAAACCCATCAATCACAGCCTGTTTCTCCACATACCGTGCCCTTTCTGCAACTGGTAATGTACTCACATAACCAGAATTATCATCCATCGTGTCACTTTACTCTCGCTCGTACTTTATTTTATATTGTGAGTGCATGTACTTGGTCTTCCAATATGGCGCCTAACAAAATCTCGCAGCGCGGTGACGTCATGTGAAAGGGGTCTATAGAGATCTTGCAGTCACGTGACCGGAAAGTACACAGCCGCCATCTTGTCGGTAAAAAACACCGCTGAATACTGCTGCACTCGTGTACAAAATGGATAAATTTCAACCGACGGACTACACGGCTCATTTTTCTAATGAACAGATAATTAGATACATGTCTAAAATAAACGACCTACGGATTAGTGACCCTTATGGCTTACCGGACGTAGTTTTCACGACCGTATCAGTGGATATGGAACTGCCAGTGGAATACCCAGACGTGTATAATTACCTCATAAACTTTCCCTCGCTGTTCAGTGGTGAAGCACTGCGTGCTTATAAATCTCTGCACAGTTATCTTTACAGAAATTCATGTGACCCCTAAAAGTGTAAAATAATTTTATATCTAGAGACTACATTGATTGTCACACCACTAAAAGACCCAATCCACCCCCCACCCCCGCCCCAAGCCTTTTCTCAGGTTCCCACTTCCCGGAATTTTTTATTAGAGCAAGTCATAAACTTATGTTGCGAATAACCACATGGATATACTGAAATAAATACATGGCGAACCTGAGATGAAATGGTCACTGCACAGGCGCCAGTGATCGTTCTTTCCAGTCGGTTCCCATGCCTTGTTCTTGTTGTTTGCATCGGCCCGGCTGATAGCAGCAATCCACTTTGCACGCCTGTCAGGGTCCCGTGGCAGCCTATGAAACTTTCTTCCCGATTTCTGACCTCTCCTGTTGTGGCATTTATATGCCATACAACTCTCCGGCACTGTGGCACGGTAATATTTGTAGATTTGGGCGAAACAAAAACCAAAGTCAGTGTTGGAAAGACGGCGGAAATATGGCGTTTGACCGACAAAATGGCGACTGCTTACAATTTGGAGCGGATGTGACGTCACGTGCAAGATCTCTATAGCTATATTTCCACCATAAAATCTGTGTAAAACTAATCAAAGATTAAAATAAACTAGTACAGTGTATTTTTTATTACCTTAGTTACCCACCTATATCAAACGTTGTATAGCAAAGTTGATAAACTTGATAATCACTAATGAGTGTTTATTGACTCGTTTTTTGCTCTTGTGCAAAGCTACATTTCCTAAATTATTGCTGAAGTAGAAACAAGGGTCATTCAATCTAACCACAAAGATGTCAAAACACCACTGATGACGATGTGCACTTCAGAAAGAAAATCTACCACAGACTGGGCCTCCATGTTGGAGACAGGCGTATGCTGCTATTGGCAATGTCCTGTGGTATAAATGTGCTCAGAAGTGCCACTCCTTGCTTTGAACTCTACAGAGACATGGCTTTGCATTCGGTTACGATCAAAGCAAATGTGTGCCAAAGTGCTGCGAAGGATTTGCACAGACGTTTGAGAAAAACAAAACGTGTTCTATCTGCTGATTTAAGTCAACACAGCTGACAAGAGACACAAAGAGAAGACAGTCTAGCAATGCCCCAGCTCCATTGTTCTTTGGGTTGTGATATTGCTATTCTTATCTTCTTTGCAAATTTGTGAAAGACAGAAGTCACCTCAATGTCAGGGACTTCATTCCTCTTTGTGGATTAAAAAAAAAAAAAAAAAAAACAGCAGGAATGTAAAATAAGGTCAGAACAGAATATGGGAGCTTGTTTGAACCTCTCAAATATTCTCCTTTAATGGGGGTGTTGTGGCTCAGGTGGATAAGGCGCCATACCATAAATCCGGGGACACGGGTTCAATTCCGGCCCAAGGTCATTTCCCAATCCCTCCCCGTCTCTCTCTCCTGCTCATTTCCTGTCTATACACTGTCCTATCCAATAAAGGTGAAAAAAAGCCCCCCCAAAAAATTATTCTCTTTTAATGCAGACTTTTACAAAATCTGAATTATGTCTGAGGCCAGAGCACAAAGCAGTGATACATGAGGGATACTGAATGAAACAAAGACATTCAGAAACGCTTTCGCTGTGTGGTCGACGTTTCTCGATATTACATCATCTGTAAAACACAAAACCTGACAGGAGGAAGTTTAATTGCAGAGGAAAAATGATAATGGAGTACACCATATAAAAGAAACCTTTCTCCCTTCCAACCTTTAAACCAACGATCCAACCATTAGTACCAGCTGCCATCAATTTTCACCTATTACAAATAATATCTAACTGGAACCTTTGGTATTTGACCAATCATCAGAAACAATATCAAGCATGTCCTTGCAACAATTCCGTTCGCCTTTACTCAATGAACTTTAGAGCTCACACCACCGCGTGTATGACCTGAGTAAACCTTACTGCCTGTACATTACCCAAGAGCTCAGAGGCCATCTGCTGTTATCACGTAGCACCTCAACGCTCATACTGTCTGAATGACAAATACTGAGCACTTGGTTCAGTAGTATGCTACCCAGTAGGCCTAACGTGTAATATAATCCGATTAATTGGTCAAATAATTCACTGATTAATCAATGCACAATGTTGAATTACTTTGTACTGAAATGAAATTGCTTTCAATGCATGTTTCATACTCTGCACTGCTGATTTCTTTGCATCACACAAAGCCAACATAAATGTAAACAAGCCTAGCACCTACTGTAGAAGTCAGAGATATAAGAAAGGATCTCCAATTTGGTACTTTTCCTTCAGGCTAAAAGACAACGCAGAGCCTGAGATACAATTTCAAATGGCAGCATGAAAACATGCTAGCCAGGTATGTAGAAATCCAGCACTGAAAGTGATAAACAGCGATCTGTGTTGGTTTTCTCTTGCAATGGTAAAGCAATAAGCATCAACAGCTCATAAATGCATTTTCAGGACAGTGAAAATCCTGAAAGTTCCTAGCAATGAAGCCTGGTAAGCTTCTGGAATCTGAGAGGTGCAAAATACATTAGCACGCACCAACACATAAAAGGCAGGACTGAATCGCACCTAACACTCAGATACCCCTTTTCCACCAAATCAGTTCCAGGGCTGGTTCGGGGCCAGTGCTGGTACACAACTCGTTCAACTTGCGAGCCAGCTGAGAACCAGTTTGCTTTTCCATAGCTCACGGTGCTAAGGGAAGCCACGTCATTATGTCGCTGTATACGTCAGTTACGTCGCTACGTTTGCATAAACCTTGGCGCGAATATCGAAGCAAAAACAACACGGAAGAAGCAGCAACAACAACAACAACAACAACAATAATGGATGACTTCGCGTTTGTACAGCTGCTGCTTCTCGTCGCTTAAAAATAGCAATCTTTCGCGGTCTTATCAACTCCGCCCCGCTGACGTAAGCGGTTCTTTCCTCTGGCCCAGCAGAGAGTTGGTGCTAGCCTGGAACCAGTTTTTCTGGCCCCAGAGCCAGTTCTTTGTCAGTGGAAACAGAAAACCCGGTTCCAAACTAAGCACTGGCCCCGAACCAGCCCTGGAACTGCTTTGGTGGAAAAGGGGCAAGAGACTACTACAAAAACTACCTTACTCACCACAGTTTTGTATATGCCCAAGCTAAGCGCAACTTTTTCCTCCAAGGTCTCCCTGGCTATCCCTACTGGACTGCTGGAAAATCAGATATCTTACATGTATAGTGTCTTGCAAAAGTATTCATCCCCCTTCGTGTTTGTCCTGTTTTGTTGCATTACAAGACGGAATTAAAATGGATTTTTGGAGGGTTAGCACCATTTGATTTACACAACATGCCTACCACTTTAAAAGTGAAAATTGTTTTATTTTGACACAAACAATAATTAAGATGAAAAAAACAGAAATATGGAGTATGCATAGGTATTCACTCCCCCCAAAGTCAATACTTTGTAGAGCCAGCTTTTGCTGCACTTACAGCTGCAGGTCTCTTGGGGTGTGTGTATATATGTTTAGCACATCAAGCCACTGGGCTTTTTGCCCATTCCTCAAAGCAAAACTGCTCCGACTCCAAGTTAGATGGATTACATTGGTGTACAGCAATCTTCAAGTTATACCACAGATTCTCAATTGGATTGAGGTCTGGGCTTTGACTTGGCCATTTCAAGACATTTTAAATGTTCCCCTTTAAACCACTCCAGTGTAGCTTTAGCAGTATGTTTCGAACAATGTGCGGTGTTTTGTAATGTCTTAGCTCTTTATGTTATTTTATATTTTTAATTTCTCGTTTTCTTTTGTATGTACAAATAGTTACATACATTTTTCATACATGTTCGAAATAAATTAATTCATTCATTCATTCAAGGTCATTGTCCTGCTGGAACAGAAACCTTCATCCCAGTCTCAAACCTCTGGCTGACTCAAACAGGTTTTCCTCCAGAATTGCCCTGTATTTAGTGTCATCCAGCTTTCCTGTCTCTGCAGATGAAAAATATCCCCACAGCATGATGCTGCCACCACCATACTTCACTGTAGGAATGGTGTTCTCAGGGTGTTGGGTTTTCGTCATATATGGCATTTCCCATGATGGCCAAAAAGTTCAATTTTAGTCTCATTTGACCAGAGAATCTTCTTCCATGTGTTTGGGGAGTCGGCCACATGCTGTTGGGCAAACTCCAAACGTCTTTTCTTAAGCAATGGCTTTTTTTCTAGCCACTCTTCTATAAAGCCTCGCTCTGTGGAGTGTACAGCTTAAAGTGATCCTATGGACAGATGCTCCTATTTCCACTGTGGATCTTTGCAGCTCCTTCAGCGTTATCATTGGTGTCTTTGTTGCATCTCTGATTAATGCCCTCCTTGCCTGGTCTGTGAGTTTTGGTGAGTGACCTTCTCATCAGGTTTATAGTGGTGACATATTCTTTCCATTTTGAAATAATGGATTTAATGGTGCTCCCGGAGATATTCAAAGTTTGGGATGTTTTTTATAACCCAACCCTGATCTATACTTCTCCACAACTTTGTCTTGGACACGTCTGGAGGCTCCTTGGTTCTCATGTTGCTTGCTTAGTAGGTGTTGCAGAGTCAGGGTCCTTCCAGAACAGGCTGATTTATACAGATACCATGTGACACTTTGATTGCACACAGGTGGATCTTAATCAACTAATTATGTGATTGATGAAGCGAATTGGTTGGACCAGCTCTTATTTTGGGGTTTCATATGAAAGGGGGTGAATACCTATGCACACTCCAGATTTCTGTTTTTTCATCTTAATTATTGTTTGTGTCACAATAAAATTATAATTTTCACCTTTAAAAGTTGTAGGCATGTGTAAATCAAATGGTGCTAACCCTCCAAAAATCCATTTTAATTCCAGCTTTTAATGTGACAAAACAGGACAAACACCAAGGGGGATGAATACTTTTGCAAGACACCGTACAGCTCAAGAACAACGAATAAATCAAATGCTTTGATAATAAAAAGAAAAATAAATAAATCCATCATCGGTGGCAGTCCCAGGGCTGGAAAAATCCAGTGCAAACAGTTTATTCGGTCTGATCTACTTTTAACCACAAAGAATGATTTGACTCGTTTGCAGTACTTAATATTTAACTCATCTCATCTCATTATCTCTAGCCGCTTTATCCTTCTACAGGGTCGCAGGCAAGCTGGAGCCTATCCCAGCTGACTACGGGCGAAAGGCGGGGTACACCCTGGACAAGTCGCCAGGTCATCACAGGGCTGACACATAGACACAGACAACCATTCACACTCACACCTACGGTCAATTTAGAGTCACCAGTTAACCTAACCTGCATGTCTTTGGACTGTGGGGGAAACCGGAGCACCCGGAGGAAACCCACGCGGACACGGGGAGAACATGCAAACTCCGCACAGAAAGGCCCTCGCCGGCCCCGGGGCTCGAACCCAGGACCTTCTTGCTGTGAGGCGACAGCGCTAACCACTACACCACCGTGCCGCCCTAATATTTAACTCCCACATGCTAAACTACTAACTCAGGACACGAACTCCAAGTAATTCAATAAACTATCACTTTTTACTTACGAGGTTACAATAAGATGCAAAAAGTATTAATGGTTTTTAAATCATTTCATTTTTACCCGTATGTCATTTAATGTTGCAACCTTACAATGTGAACTTGCACTATGGTCAAAAGCATGTGGACAGCCGATCATCACACCCGTATGTGGGTCTGCGCCATAAAGTTGGAAGCACAGAATTTTATAGAACACCTTTATATGCTGTGGGATTAGTTTCCCTTCACTGGAACGAAGAAGCCCAAACCTGTTCTAGCATGACAATGCACCAGTGCACAAAGCAAGCTCCATGAAGACACAGTGTGCCAAGGTTGGAGTGGAAGAACTTGAGTGTCCAGCACAGATCCCGGACCTCAACTAGGGATGGCGAAAACTAAAAAAAAATCTTGACCGACCACCGAGCCTCATTAGCCGGTTAAAGTCGGTTAATCTATGAGTTTAAACAGGGATGCAAACGGCGCGCCTTTTTCACGGCTCGTGCAGATCCGATTTTTTTTTAGGGGGGGCGTTGGAGGAGTGTCTGAATAATTTCATCAGAGTAAATTCTGTATTAAAATTACTACATAAGCAAATGCCGTTACAGTCCATGAAAAAGCCGTGAAAAAGTCGGCATCTGCGCCTTTAGTTTGTGTGGAGAGATATGATCTGCAATAACATGCATTGTTGGCTACAGACCGAAACATACCTTCAGAATGCACTGGCCAAGGCAGGACTAAACTCGATGTGCCTTCTAATAATAATTTAAAAAAAAAAACAGAATAGTAATTTGTAAGCTAAAAAGCCTGTGTCTACACTTTTCTTTCACAGAGTGGCAGCGGGAGGGCGGGACATGACTGAATGGGTGTTTCTGATTTGTCAGCTGTCGTCCTTACACTGCATGGGATGCCCCAAGCGTTTACAAACACAGAATTCCAGGTTCTCCGCTCCAAAATCGGCAGCTTCAAAACGATTGATTTTTTTCTTCACCGACAACAACAACAAAAAATTAACCGGTTGACGTTGATTCGGTCAACCACCGGTCAAACGGTCATCGGTTAACATCCCTAACCTCAACCCCACTGAACACTTTTGGGATGAACTGAAATGCTGACTGCACCCCAGACCACCTCACCCAATATCAATATGCCCGACTTCACTAATGCTCTTGTGACTGAATGATCACAAATCCCCACAGCAACCCACCAAAATCTAATAAAAAGCCTTCCCAGAAGAGTGGAGGTTATTATAACAGCAAAGAGGACTAGATCTATAATGGGATGTTCAATAACATAGGTGTGATGGTCAGGTGCCCACAAACTTTAGGGCATACAGTGTATCTGCCTGGCAGTCTTTGTTATGTTTCAAACAGAGCAATGTACCAAAATGTTCTTTTCAATACTGAACAATGCAAAGGTTTTTTTTTTTTGGCAAACCTACCTGTAATGCCAGGATCAGACCACAAATTCAGGCCAAATTTTACATCATGATGTCATGGATGACAAATTTCCAGCACTGGGCCTAAATCAGGAACAACAAAAAGGCCTTGTAGTGTGACAATCAAAGAACAGCAATGTAGCCTCGGGGATGCCCCATGACACCCTGATGAAAAGTCAACCCAGTCTAGTCAGAATTTTTTGCACTCGATCACCAGTTTGAGAAATATTACAGCATGCTCCTCGATAGCCATGACTGACAATTTCTTGACCCTCCTCCCCAGTGATGCGCAAAGACATGAATGATGACTGATGTGATCAAACTTGTAATGTTGTCAGTCTCCTGACTAAGACATGACAAGCATTTATGGTACTAATCTGTGGTGGGTTTCCCAAAAGCCTCTTAAAGGAGAACTGAAGGCTAATTTTTTTATGATCAAAATTCTATTTCTCATTTTATTAAATATAGGAATACATTTTTAATAGCTATTTTGTCACTGCTATAGCAAGTTATGAGTGTTTGAAATATGCTATGTAATATATCAGTCCATATGTCAAAGCAATGGCTGTAAACGAGATTTACTGAGATCTGTGCGAGACATCGTAAGACCGAAGTAAAACATGCAGCGGAAATCAAAGTGACCAACCCTGTGTCTGAAATCACTCACTTGTTCACTACTCCCTATATAGGGAATTACTATATAGTGAGCTCATTGGTAAAATGAAACTTTCGGACACTAGTCCATCGCGCTGGTATTTAATGTCATTACTGTCGCACAATTAAAACGTGCCAGATCAGTCGACTGGTGGGTTTTCAAAATAATAAGCACATGCATGTATTTTTGTGATAAAGCCATATTATACCGAGCGTATTTCCCACATTAATCAATACAAAGTACCTGCATCTTTCAGTTCTTTTTAAATCAAGGCTGAATTCTTTCTTCTCTTATTAAATCAAATTTGAGACTTTTAATTTGATTTCTTTCAGCACGACCACAATGCATGATGGGATATACTGCTTGGGTTAGTGATCATCGTTGTACAATACTTTGAATGCACTATATAGGGTGTAAATAATCCTCACTAAGGTTTCGGACAGCACTAAAAAATGGTGTCCTCACTATATAGTGCCCTATATAGTGAGTAGGGAGCGATTTCGGACACAGAGAAAGTGACCAACATCTGCCAATGTTGTCAAAAGATGCGCGCGACCTCTTTCGAATGCAGATGTAATCAAGCCAGAAGTTTTGTTTGTTTTGATAGCAATCAGGAAAGTTTGAAAAAAAGTAGGCAGTAATCATCATTTAAATTCATTTTTGTGCAATATTTCGTTTGGAAAACAGTTTTCAAAATGGCGGAACTGACACCTGGCTGACATTTCACGTTTCGAAGTCTCACGCAAGTCTCGTGAAGATCGCGCAGATAAGCGACGCCTGCCGTGGACCGTCCATCCGTTATCTGTAGCCGCTTATCCTGTTCTACAGGGTCGCAGGCAAGCTGGAGCCTATCCGAGCTGACTATGGGCGAAAGGCGGGGTACACCCTGGACAAGTCGCCAGGTCATCACAGGGCTGACACATAGAGACAAACAACCATTCACATTCACACCTACGGTCAAATTAGAGCCACCAATTATCCTAACCTGTATGTCTTTGGACTGTGGGGGAAACCCGGAGGAAACCCACATGGACATGGGGAGAACATGCAAACTCCACAGAGAAAGGCCCTCGCCGGCCACGGGGCTCAAACCCAGGACCTTCTTGCTGTGAGGCAATAGTGCTAACCACTACACCACCGTGCCACCTGCCATGGACCAAATGAACTAAATTCAACATGGCGAAAAACCAAATAGGCTGATGAGTATAATATTTAATTGCAATTAGCTGCCAATACGAGTCACAATATAAGGTTACCAAAACCGAAAACGTAATTGAACAACACATTAATTAAGAAATAAAGCAAGTTAAAAAATGACTTCAGTTCTCCTTTAAAGGAACAGTCCACCGTACTTCCATAATGAAATATGCTCTTATCTGAATTGAGACGAGCTGCTCCGTACCTCTCCGAGCTTTGCGCGACCTCCCAGTCAGTCAGACGCGCTGTCACTCCTGTTAGCAATGTAGCTAGGCTCAGCATAGCCAATGGTATTTTTTGGGGCTGTAGTTAGACGCGACCAAACTCTTCTGCGTTTTTCCTGTTTACATAGGTTTATATGACCAGCAATATGAAACAAGTTCAGTTACACAAATTGAAACGTAGCGATTTTCTATGCTACGGAAAGTCCGCACTATAATGACAGGCGTACTAACACCTTCTGCGCGCTTTGACAGCGCATTGATACGGAGCTCAGATATCAATGCGCTGCCGAAGCGCGCAGAAGGTGTTAGTACGCCTGTCATTATAGTGCGGACTTTCCATAGCATAGAAAATCGCTACGTTTCAATTTGTGTAACTGAACTTGTTTCATATTGCTGGTCATATAAACCTATGTAAACAGGAAAAACGTGGAAGAGTTTGGTCGCGTCTAACTACAGCCCCAAAAAATACCATTGGCCATGCTGAGCCTAGCTACATTGCTAACAGGAGTGACAGCGCGTCTGACTGCGTCTGACTGACTGGGAGGTCGCGCAAAGCTCGGAGAGGTACGGAGCAGCTCGTCTCAATTCAGATAAGAGCATATTTCATTATGGAAGTACGGTGGACTGCTCCTTTAACGCTAAGAGCATCTGTTCATTGTGCCGCTCGCTCTACCATTTAACACTCGACACTGACATGGTGACCTTCGTGAAAGACAAACTTATTGTGTCGTCTGATCCTGGCATAACCTGTCATGCAACAATGATTCAATATAAATAAATTAGACAGAGCTAGTGAACTACACCTCAGTATGAGATTTCAGAACGATCCACATCTACATTTTTGACATTATTCTGAATGCCAGCCCTCGTCCCTGACTGGTACAGGATACCAAGGAACTCAGACTGGAGCATTACCTCCCAGCGGTTGTAAGTGAGCAGGAAAAGACAGAAAGGGACAGAGGTTCCGGTCATGGCATGCACTGATGGCATGCTGTACTCGAAGTTGTAAAAGACCTCCACTTTGACCACGGGTGGAGAAGCAGGTCGTGTCCAGCGCACCAGGTCTTTGGTGGTCTGTCCGAAGAACAGCACCCAGACCCACACAACGATCACCTGCCGGCTCACACATGCATCTACATTCCACATCAAGAAGGGGAAGAACACGATGAAGAACATCTCGTTGCCCAGTTCGGTGCCCATGGTGAACAGGTAGAAGAGGAACTTGTTCTCGATAATGAACTCCTGGCCAACATCATCGGTCAGAGAGTTCTTCCGGAGAGGCTTCACTCTTCCTCTTGAATCTAATTTCTCAGCACCATGGCTACTCACAGGAACCTCCTGGTTCTCGCTGTTAACCGGGTCGTGTTGTTTTAGAGTCGCAGTCTTCCTGGGCTCAGTGTCTCCTTCTGGATCACAGTCACACTGTCTCATACACGCACCGTTAGGAGACACATCCTGCTCGGTCTCCTTCTCGGCGGATCTGCGGGAAAACGTCCCTCTGACCCCGCAGAGCTGCTGAAACCTGGCGACATGGCAAGGGTCCTGCAAGTATCTACAAAGGCGGACAAATAGCGTGAACATAACAGTCGCCATTATAAAAGCAGACACAGCCCTGCTCAGTCCGCGAGCGGCTCCCAGCCCAAGCCTCGCGCGCTGAGAGTGATGAGGTGAGGTGAGGGTGGCGCTTCTCTGAAATACACAAACATACAGCTAGCTAGCTAACTAACTAACTAGCTTACTAACTAGCTAGCTAGCTAACTAACTAACTAACTAACTAACGGCAAGTTACTCTTCGCTTCTTCATGACGCTGCTGTCTGTGTATCTAACGGGGAGAAAAATGCCTGTCTAACGGCTAATCTTCTTTTAAACACCACAAAACTGCTAAAGCTAGCTCGCTTACAAACCAACCCAAGCAGCTCGTAGGCTCCGGCTAGCGCCTCGCGCTCTCGACCACGGGCACGCGCGCTAGCCATGATGTCATAGCGGGTTCCCAAAGACCCTATATGGCCAAAAGTATGTGGACAGGTTATTTCCATAAGGGTTGTTTTACAATCAGGGTACAAAGTTTGTGTCACAGGGGTCCAAAATTCAAATAGATTCAAACTGGTTCTTGTACCAGTTTTTAAGTGAAGTCAAGTCAACTTTATTGTCAAATATGCTATACATGCTCGACATACAGCACAGATGAAATATCAGTCCTCTCTGACCCACGGTGCAAACAGGCAATGCAATAAATAAAAATAGAATAATTGAAAAAAACAACAACAATATAACCAGTATAAACACTCTAGATAGGAACTAGACAGACTAAACACTCAGACAAACAATATAAACAGTATAAACACGAGATAAAACAAGACACAGACTAAACACTCAGACAAACAATATAAACAGTATAAATAAACAGTATAAACACGAGATAAAACAAGACACAGACTAAACACTCAGACAATATAAACAGTATAAACACTCTAGATATGAACTAGACATAGACTCATCTCATCTCATTATCTCTAGCCGCTTTATCCTTCTACAGGGTCGCAGGCAAGCTGGAGCCTATCCCAGCTGACTACGGGCGAAAGGCGGGGTACACCCTGGACAGTCGCCAGGTCATCACAGGGCTGACACATAGACACAGACAACCATTCACACCTACGGTCAATTTAGAGTCACCAGTTAACCTAACCTGCATGTCTTTGGACTGTGGGGGAAACTGGAGCACCCGGAGGAAACCCACGCGGACACGGGGAGAACATGCAAACTCCACACAGAAAGGCCCTCGCCGGCCCCGGGGCTCGAACCCAGGACCTTCTTGCTGTGAGGCGACAGCGCTAACCACTACACCACCGTGCCGCCTAGACATAGACTAAACACTCATATATACATACATATATACACACACACATAAATTGGTTCAAATAACCAAACAGTCAAGGGCACTTGAGGTATAGCAGGTAAACATGAAATAAGCAGTATAAACAAACTAGCAGCTGTTAAGATGAGGTAGTGCGGACAAGTTAAAGAACAGATAGGCATGTGTAATAGTTTGTTTTATAACAAGATTAAGTGTAGGTTAGAGCATTTTTTAACATAGTTACTGGGAGACCAAGTGGCCAGATTTGGTCTCCTAGTCAATGCCAAACCAGCTTCACTGGGAGACCAAATTTTAAACCAAGTTATGTTAGACTGATGCTGAAAGGTAAAACTGAAATGGGATTATGGGAGATGCTTGAATTGCTGGTCCAAATTCATAACTGTTTTCTTTGGATTGGAACGTTTAAGAAATATTGAAGTTGGGTTGTCAAGACTGTTCCAATTTCCAAATTATAGACTAAATATACAGTTATTTGATACTAGGGCTGAACGATCTATCGTTTTTGACCGAAAATCGCGATCTCAGACAACACGATTTTGGGATCGTCAAAGCCGCGGTTTTTCTCAGTGCTCCTAAACTGACCCATGTTTTGTTTCGTCAATAATTTTACACATGTATGCTCTGCGTATTGCCCCAGCATGGTGTAAAAACACTCTGTGTCAGCTACTACTCTTAACCCCTTTTCCACCAAAGCAGTTCCAGGGCTGGTTCGGGGCCAGTGCTTAGTTTGGAACTGGGTTTTCTGTTTCCACTGACAAAGAACTGGCTCTGGGGCCAGAAAAAACGGTTCCAGGCTAGCACCAACTCTCTGCTGGGCCAGAGGAAAGCACCGCTTACGTCAGCGGGGGGGGGGGGGGGGGGGGGGGGGAGTTGTTAAGACCAACAACAATAACAAGACTGCGAAAGATCGCCATTTTTAAGCAACGAGAAGCAGCAGCTGTACAAACGCGAAGTAATTTATTATTATTGTTGTTGTTGCCGCTGCTGCTTCTTCCGTGTTGTTTTTGCTTTGATATTCGCACCAAGGTTTATGCAAACGTAGCACCGTAACTTCCGTATACAGCGCCGTAACTGACGTATACAGCGACGTAATGACGTATGCAGCGACGTAATGACGTGGCTCCGCTTAGCCCCGCAAGCTATGGAAAAGCAAACTGGTTCTCAGCTGGCTCGCAAGTTGAACGAGTTGTGAACCAGCACCAGCACTGGCTCCGAACCAGCCCTGGAACTGATTTGGTGGAAAAGGGGTATCTGTGTCACAGCCTCTCTGTTACCCCTTTTCCACCAAATCAGTTCCAGGGCTGGTTCGGAGCCAGTGCTGGTGCTGGTTCACAACTCGTTCAACTTGCGAGCCAGCTGAGAACCAGCTTGCTTTTCCATCGCTCGCGGTGCTAAGAGAAGACACGTCATTACGTCGCTGTATACATCAGTTACGTCGTTGTATACGTCATTGCGTCGCTGTATACGTCAGTTACGTCGCTACGTTTGCATAAACCTTGGCGCGAATATCGAAGCAAAAACAACTCGGAAGAAGCAGCAGGAACAACAACAACAATAATAATAATAATGGATGACTTCGCGTTTGTACAGCTGCTGCTTTTCGTCACTTAAAAATGGCGATCTTTCACAGTCTTGTTATTGTTGTTGGTCTTAACAACTCCGCCCCCCTGCTGATGTAAGCGGTTCTTTCCTCTGGCCCAGCAGAGAGTTGGTGCTAGCCTGGAACCGTTTTTTCTGGCCCCAGAGCCAGTTCTTTGTGAGTGGAAACAGAAAACCCGGTTCCAAACTAAGCACTGGCCCCGAACCAGCCCTGGAACTGATTTGGTGGAAAAGGGGCATGAGTCTCTGCTCTCAGCGCGTGGGTGTGGGAGGGGCTGCTCGCTCTCACACACACACACACATGAGGGAGGGGCTGCTCGCTCACACACACACACACACACACACAGGAGGGAGGGGCTGCTCCCTCTCAGAAAGACACAGGCTTGTAGCCTCATGGCAAGTCACACATTCACACAGTACAGTGCAGCTCCTGCAATAGCGACTGCTGCGCGCACTGCATCACTCTCACAATTTCCCACAGGGGAATTGTTGGCTCTAGTTATAATTTATAATGCTTATGTACATTCTTTTACAAAAGTGCAATATTTTGATGCTGCTGAGCCATTGATCAACCTTTTTTTTAATGTCTGATATGTTGTAGATGGGAAAAGTAAAAGAAGCAAAAGTTTACTTAAGAAAGATGGCTCTCTTTTTATTTTATTATAACTTGTTCCTCAGGCACTCAATGTTAATAAACAGGCCTACATTTGAAATCTGTTGACCTCAGTTTTCATTCTTGCATTAGCTTTATGGAATTCATTGTATTAATTAATTTGCACTGAAACTCGATTTAAAGAAAAAAAAATCGTGGTTGAAATCGAAATCGCAATATCTGCCAGAAAAATCGCAATTCAATTTTTTCTTAAAATCGTTCAACTCTATTTGATACTATGTTTCACATTGAGCAATAAAATTGAAGATTTTCTTATTTCTTATTTTTCACTGTTTCTTAAAATACATAATATTATGAAAGTTGATAAAACAATAACTTAAACTCAGTGTAATTTTAGTATTTTACCATACTTATGATGAAGTTATGGTAACTTGGCACTGCATTAACTATGTTGATATTATGCTGGCTGAAACGAGGATTCGTAATGCGGCAATTTGCATCACAGAATATGCCGCAGCGGTGCAGCCGCATGGACTCTGGGGCCTGTGATTGTATCGCCCAGGCCAGTTGGTCTCCTAGTGGAAAATCCTTAAAAAATGCTCTGAGCTTTAAGCAGGGCTGGGAGAAACAAATGAAGTGATTCTCGGAGAGGACTTTTTTTTGACAATTCAGAATCCACTACTTCCATAGTGCTTTTAAATATAAGGCTGTAAGCTTTGTGTTAGTTGTCTCTAATATTTATGTCCCAATATCTTGACCACATTTTAGGATGAAAATAATCATTTTAGATATGTTATTTTATATTGAAAAATTAGCTGTCTCGGAGAGGACATTTTTTTTTACACAATTACGTACTAATTTGATCAAAATAATCTGAAAACTTACTGGCATTCAACATTAAAACTTAACTATGTTTCCAATGATATGGAACCAAATATTTGTTTTATGGTATAAAGAATGATTTAAGTGCATCCCTTTTGGAGCTACCTGTGGTCAAAAAAGCACTTTTTCTAAATGACACGAGTAATTTTGCTAAATATGACATATATTGCCATACGTTCACCAAAAATAACGTTATCACCAAATTTTTTTTTTTGCATGGTAAATAGAACTATATACAATAGGGCTACAATAAACAACCAAGTTTACTTAGTCAAGCCTTTTGATATTGAAGATAAGTGTTAAATGTGATTTTTAGCTTGCGTACCCTGATTGTAAAACAACCCATAAAACTTTTATTACCACAAAGTTTGAAACAAACAGAGAATTGTTCAGAACGTCTTTCTATGATGTAGCATGGCATAGAACAGACACCGTCTCAGTGTTTAAGTCTAGGCTGAAAACATATCTGTTTAGTCAAGCCTTGTGTTTATGAGGTAAAGGTGTAGATCTGGAGGGTCCTCAGATACAGAGTGTTTGGTAAACTGGGATGTATGGATGCTGTCAGTCCCCCACTCGCTTGCTCACTCGAGTTTGACGACAGTGTAGTGGCTGCTGCTTTATGTCCCGGGGCTCCTTCATGCCTGTGTTACCTTCTGGCTCTGCCCTTTTAGTTATGTTGTCATAGTTAGTTGCCGGAGTCCCTGCTTGTACTGATACCCCTTTTCCACCAAATCAGTTCCAGGGCTGGTTCGGGGCTGGCGCTGGTTCACAACTCGTTCAACTTGCGAGCCAGCTGAGAACCAGTTTGCTTTTCCATAGCTCGGGGTGCTAAGGGGAACCACGTCATTACATCACTGTATATGTCAGTTACATCGCTGCATTTACATAAACCTCGGCGCGAACATCGAAGCAACAACACGGAGAAGAAGAAGCAGCAACAACAACAACAACAATAATGGATGACTTCACGTTTGTGCAGCTGCTGCTTCTGGCTTTACGGTGTTTCATTGGGATCAGAAAACGGCAGATCCAATATGTTTGTGTTGATCGACAGGTTTTGAGTGGACGGCGATTACGTTCTCGGAGACAGGTAATAACCTAATAATGTTTTGACTCTTACACTGAATGTGAGATGGTTATGTTAGCCTTTGTTATGGGCTAACGTTAGCCAGTGTTATGTCGGCTTTGGCGGTCTTGCTATTGTTGTTGTTGCGGTTCTTTCCTCTGGTCCAGCAAAGAGCTGGTGCTAGCCTGGAACCGGTTTTTCTGGCCCCAGAGCCAGTTCTTTGTCAGTGGAAACAGAAAACCCGGTTCCAAACTAAGCACTGGCCCCGAACCAGCCCTGGAACTGATTTGGTGGAAAAGGGGCATCAGTGCAATATGTATACTGTTCCTACTTATTCAGGTGACATTGGGCATACCTAACAACCTGTGTTTTCTCTCCCTCTCCCCCCAAATCTGTCCCTCTGAGTTACATGTCAATCCTGAGATTAAGATGCTGACCTCTTCTGCTCCTCAGACCTGCCTGATCCATCCTGGTGCCCTGTGTCTGGTTGGAGTCTCATCGCATCGCTCCTGTGGAGGACGGCCCCATGTGGACAGTTGAAAGTTACACCTGGAGGACGCTCTGGACTCTTACAGTAATGCTTTTATGCCTGAGGACTGCAGTTGACTTGCTAACTTTAGGACTGCAGTTGTCATGAACAGTTTTGCACTCAAGTTTCCATCAGTGAACAGTTTATAACATCAACGAAACTGACTTCATGTTAAAACTGTTAATGTCGTCTGTTGTTGCCCAAATGAGGATGGGTTCCCTTTTGAGTCTGGTTCCTCTCGAGGTTTCTTCCTCATGTCGTCTGAGGGAGTTTTTCCTTGCCACCGTCGCCACAGGCGTGCTCATTGGGGATAGATTAGGGATAAAATTAGCTCATGTTTTAAGTCGTTCAAATTGTGTAAAGCCACTTTGTGACAATGTTTATTGTTAAAAGCGCTATACAAATAAACTTGAAACATACCAGTTTCTCTTCACTGCAACTTCAGTACAATGCACAACCTACAAATACAGCTTCAGGTAGCTTTTACATCAACCAGAATGGGATAAATAGCTGATCTCAGTCATATGTCTTCTTTTTCTTTTGGTTGCTCCCGATTAAGGGTTTCCACAGCGGATCTTTCGTCTCTGTTGCTCCCTGTCTTCCGCATCCTTCTCGACCACATCCATGTTTGTTTCGTGACAGAATGATAGAACTGTCAAGGCCAAGTCAAGTCAAGTTTGTTTGTATAGCGCTTTTAACAATAAACACTGTCGCAAAGCAGCTTTATAGAATTTGAACGACTTAAAACATGAGCTAATTTTATCCCTGATCTATCCCCAATGAGCACGCCTGTGGCGATGGTAGCAAGGAAAAACTCCCTCAGACGACATGAGGAAGAAACCTCGAGAGGAACCAGACTCAAAAAGGAACCCATCCCCATCCATGCAACAACAGACAACATGACTATAACATTAACAGTCCTAACATAAAGTCAGCTTCGTTGATGCTATCAACCCCCCACCGACGGAAACCCGAGCGCAAAACCGTTCATGACAACCGTAGTCCCAGAAAAAAGCACCACTGCAAGAGTCCAGAGCGTCCTCCAGGCGTGACCCCCAACTGTCTACATGGGGCCACCCTCCACAGGAGCGATGCGATGAGACTCCAACCAGACACAGGGCACCAGGATGAATCAGGCAGGTCCGAGGAGCAAGGGGCGGCATGGTGGCGTAAGTGGTTAGTACGGTTGCCTCACAGGAAGAAAGTTCTGGGTTCGAGCCCAGTGGCCGGCGAGAGCCTTTCTGTGCAGAGTTTGCATGTGTCTGCGTGGGTTTCCTCCAGGTGCTCCAGTTTCCCCTCACAGTTCAAAGACATATGGTTAGGTTAATATGGGACGGCCTTGGGCTGAGGCGCCCTTGAGTGAGGCACCTAACTCCCAACTGCTCCGGGTATGTGTGTGTACTCATTGCTCAGGAGTGTGTTCACTGCTTTACATGGGTTAAACGCAGAGAGGATTTTCACAAGTGTGTTGTGAAATAAAGTTGTGCTTTCTTTCTTTTTCCTCTTTGGCCTTCCTTGTTTTCATGTGCCTGACAGTTCCATCCTCCTTCCAACATGCTCTGCATCTCTTCTCAGGATGTGTCTATACCATCTCAGTCTCATCTCTCTTAGCTTAATTCCCAAGCACTCCACATGTGCTGTCCCTCTGATGTGCTCGTTCCTCATCTTGTCCAACCTTGTCACTCCCATCCTCAACTCCACCACCTCCAACTTTGCCTCCTGTCTCTTCGTTAAGGGTACGGTCTCCAATTCATACATCACAGCTGGTCTCACTACTGTCTTATACATCTTACCTTTCACTTTTGCTGGGACTTTCCTATCACAAATGACTCCTGAAATCCTTCTCCAACTGCTCCATCGTGCCTGCACTCTCTTTCTCACCTCACTATTGCAGCCCCCATTTTCCTTCACAGTTGACCCCACGTACTTGAATTCACCAACTTTCTTTACGTCTACTCCTTGCATCTTCACTACACTCTCATCCCCATTCTCACTGATACACATGTATTCTGTTTTGCTACTGCTCACCTTCATTCCAATGCATCCCTCCATCTCTCCAAACCCAACTCAACCTCCTTTCTACTTTCACCACATATCACAATATCATCCACAAACATCATGTTCCATGGTGACTCTTGCCTCACTTTGTCCGTCGAGCTATCCATCACTATGGAAAACAAGAAAGGACTCAAAGCAGATCCTTGATGGAGTCCCACCTTCACCTTGAACCATTCAGTCGTTCCAACTGCACACCTCACTACTGTTTCACTGTTCTCATACATGTCTTGCACCACTCTAATATACTTCTCATACAATACCATAACTCATCTTTCGGCACTCTATTGCATGCCTTCTCCAGGTCTACAAACACACAATGTAGCTTTCTCTGGTCTTCCCTGTACTTCTCCATTAACATTCTTAAAGCAAAAATTGCATCCGACGTGCTCTTCCTTGGCATAAACCCGTACTGCTGTTCACAGATTGCTACCTCTCTTCTCAATTTCGCCTCCAGTACCCTTTCCCATATATATATATATATATATATATATATATATATATATATATATATATATATATATATATATATATATATATATATATATATAAAAAATCTTTATCTGTGGCATGATTGTTTGTGCCAGACTGGCTGGTTTGAGGATTTCTAAAACTGCTGATCTGTATGTGTGTGGAAAATCCCAAGAGAAGTCTTTAGAATTTACTCAGGATGGTGCAATAAAGAAAAGAAAAAACATCCACTTAGCAGCAGTTCTATGGACGGAAGCACTGTGTTGATGAGAGAGGTCAAAGGAGAACAGCCAGGCTTTTTTGAGCTGACAGAAAGGCTACAGTAACTCAGATAACCATTCTGTACAAGCACAAGCGTGGTAAGCAAAAATCACATCAGAATGCACAACATGTTAGACCTTGAAGCGGATGAGCTATAACAGCAAAAGACCATGTCAGGTTCAACTTCTGTCAGCCAAGAACAGAAAGCTGAGGCTGCAGTGGGCATAGGATCACCAAAACTAGACATTTAAAAACTGGAAATACATAGCTTGGTCTGATTTCTTGATTTCTGCTGAAGCACACAGATGGTAAGGTCAGAATTTGGCAGCAACAGTATGAATCCATGGACCCAACCTGCTTGGTGTCAACAGTCCAGGCTGGTGGGGGTGGTGGAATGGTGTGGGGAATGTTTTCTTGAGACACTTTGGGCCTGTTAATGCTAATCAATCATTGCATCAAAGCCATACCGTATTTGAATATTGATGATCATATGCATCCCTTCATGGCCACAAGTTACCATCTTCTAACAGCTTACTTCCAATATAATAATGCACCATGTCACACAGCAAAAGTCATCTCGAACTGGTTTCATGAACATCACGAATTTAGTGTTCTTCAGTTGCTTTCCCAGTCTCTGAATCCAGTAGAACAACATGAAAGTGCACCTGAAATATCTGCAGGAATTGCATAATACAGTCATGTCAATATGGACCAGAATCTCAAAGGAACATTTCCAACATCTTGTGGAATCCATGCAATGATGAATTGAGGTGGTTTTGAGAGCTTTATGCAGAATTAATACAGTGTTCTTAATAAGGTGTTCAGTGAATGCAGGCACGTGTTGTTGATGCATGTCACGATGCAGTTTGTTGGTTTCTTTCCACCCTGCCTATTGGTGAAGAGAGTCTACGATTACAGTAGCACCAAGTGGATATTACAGTATTTGAGCAGTGGACTATTCTCAGCAGAAACTCTCACAGGAACATGAACAATGATTCTGGCAAATTTTAAAAATACACCTTCCTTACTTGGTAAAGTACTTTGCTTTGTACACACACACACACACGTTTTATTTTTAGTTTCAAATAATAACTGTCATCAAATGTGATCACAGGCTCAAGGCCAGTTACTTCCCTGTTTATTTAATTACATTTTTAGCTTAATCCCTTAAAGAGCTGCCAGTCACGCAAGCAACCCTGAAACCCTGGGGTCCAATTGTTCATTATCTGATTAAATAGATTTTCAAAGAAAAGGGGCCAAGAAACATATTTTGGTTCTAATAATACACAGGTGACAGTCTCCATTGGTTTGTAGAGCAGACCAGTGGGTCTTTCCAGTAAACCAGTGTTTGACACAACTGATTTCATTGTTTATTCCAACAAAAATTGTTCTATTCCCATCTCTACTTGACAGTGAGAAAGCCAGGCTGATATTTCCATATCAAGAGCTGAAGTCGTCGACGGCTACAAAATAACTTCAACATAGAACGTTACGAAAATACAATTCCGCAAAACTTACTCATCTCATTATCTCTAGCCGCTTTATCCTTCTACAGGGTCGCAGGCAAGCTGGAGCCTATCCCAGCTGACTACGGGAGAAAGGCGGGGTACACCCTGGACAAGTCGCCAGGTCATCACAGGGCTGACACAGACAACCATTCACACTCACATTCACACCTACGGTCAATTTAGAGTCACCAGTTAACCTAACCTGCATGTCTTTGGACTGTGGGGGAAACCGGAGCACCTGGAGGAAACCCATGCCGACACGGGGAGAACATGCAAACTCCACACAGAAAGGCCCTCGCCAGCCCCGGGGCTCGAAACCAGGACCTTCTTGCTGTGAGGCGACAGCGCTAACCACTACACCACCGTGCCGCCCGCAAAACTTACTGAAATCTCTAAATATTTCATTTTTACAAGCATATTTATTCTATTTAATCAAACACGCAAAACATTAACTTTTAGTTGCTGCAAATACAGTCTCTCCAAAAATTAATTAGGTAGAGATCCACTCTGTTTCTATTTCTAAATTAGTTTTACCAACAAAAACCTATGAAAAAGTAAATCACATTTTGTGAGAGAGAAATCCACGCTGACAACCGTGCCATATTTCACCACTTAAATTTGTTCTTCTGTTGGCACTTCTTCACTGAAAGAAGGGGAGAAAGAAAAAAATTAAACAGTAAAATGAATTAAAACAGTTGCAACATTTCCAGAAATCCTAAAATACAATTGCCTCATCTAGTCCAAGCAATTTCTTACAAGCTGCTTTGTCTTCCTCCTTTGTGCTGAGAAGCCAGTGGTGTTGCTTTTGCTTGTCTGACTCTTTGGCATGTCAAAATAAAGGATATTAATTCACAGAAAGCAAATTGTTTGCTGTCAGCAATCATGACATTAAAAATAAAAATGCTTGTTAAATATACTCGTACAACAGAACATGATTTTTTTTTTTTTTTAAATCGACTGTCATCTTTAAATAATATTATATGGACCTTTTTTGCCCAGGTTTTGCCATGTCCTCTGCCTGAGAGAGAGCTGCTTCTTTTTGTGCGGAGACGAAAACTCTTCCACATGGTCTGGCCCAGATTCCGAGGTGTCCATTTCCACCTGTCTGTGTCTTCGTGATTTGGAAGCCTGTGATTAAATTATCACAAAACCAGAAATTAAATGAGGCACACTGTATAATCAGTTACCGTAAAAGGGATCATCAAAGGGTTGAAAACAAGCAGTTGCTGGAGAAGAAGGGGGGAGGATCAGTGGTTTCTACGCAGGCTTTTGAATAATAAAGGGAATGCTGCTCTCTTCTGGAAAAGGAAAATATGGAGTAATGGATTATGTTGCTTTGCAAGTCATATGTAGAATTCACTCAAATTAAACCATGACAGTTTTTATAACTATTTTAATTATAAAATTTGTAAATTTAAAAAAACAAAACAAAAAAAAAGGACCAACCGTTGCTAGATGCCTAGAAGACTTTGACTTTATTGTAGCTAGTAGAGCTGCCCTCTTGGAGCACTGGGGGGGGGATGAAAGGACAAAAAGACCCAATTGCGATTTACTCAAATTTGTCTTTAAAATTCCTGTAATTGGTGGGACTATTAGCAGTCCCAAATACAAGTGGTTGTTGGCCAACATGGCTGGACCCACCTCTAACTGCTCAGTGTTTTCCTTTGCGCCAGAGTTTTTCTTCAGTTTTTGGATGCAAGATACAAAAAAAAGAAATTAACGCCAACATTTAGCAGTCACAAGCAATGCAAATATGTTCGGATAACGGAAACACTGTATAGACTTGTGTGAATGACAAGCCTCCACGCTCACTCACTTTGTTATTTTCCTGCCACTGCTGAAACTCAAGAGCACGTTCCTCAAGTTGAGCAGGAAGGTCAACTGGCGTCACACTGACCGAGGCAGACACATGACAAGCCTGCTTAATCTGCTCATAATGAGCCTGCACATTTGTAATTTCCTGTAAGAACATGTACAAACAAAATATGAATCCGTTATGAGAGTCATAAGAAGCATCTTGATATTTATTCATAGAAAAAAAGGGGTCTTAAAGGGTTAATGGGTATAAATGCATCATATACTTCCAACTAAGTTCTCTGTTGTAGGGTTCTACTTAAAGATGGATTCATTTACTGGGAGTCCATTTGGTAGTGTTGCATATTACCAAATCAAATTTAACGCATTTAAAAGTTCCACGTTTGTATTCTGGATCCCATTTAGACAGATAGTCACAAAACTTTTCATTCACCTCCAGTGTACCTGCATTAACCAGTTGGGTCACTCTGGATGGCCAGTCGTAGAACAAGTCATTGATTTTCTTGTTTTTAAAACGGCGCTTTGCATCAAACATGAGCTGGTGGTTTGAGAAAAGACATAGTACATTGATGCCAGTGGAGTCTTTATGTTCTTTTATGATCAGTCAAGGGAACAGTGTTTAGATGAAATGGTAAGCAAAATCCCTGGTGTGATATGGTGCAAAAAAATCTTGAATGAATAATATTGGCTTGCAACCAGAGCATTTTTTTTTAACATAGTTACTGGGAGACCAAATGGTCTCCCAGTGGCCAGATTTGGTCTCCTAGTCAATGTCAAACCAGCTTCACTGGGAGACCAAATTTTAAACCAAGTTGTGTTAGATTGATGCTGAAAGGTAAAACTAAAATGGGATTATGGGAGATGCTTGAATTGCTGGTCCAAATTCATAAGACTTTTCTTTGGATTGGAATGTTTAAGAAATATTGAAGTTGGGTTGTCAAGACTGTTCCAATTTCCAAATTATAGACTAAATATACAGTTATTTGATACTATGTTTCACATTGAGCAATAAAATTGAAGATTCTTATTTTCACTGTTTCTTAAAATACATATTATGAAAGTTGATAAAACAATAACAAACTCAGTGTAATTTTATTATTTTACCATACTTATGATGAAGTTATGGTAACTTAGCACTGCATTAACTATGTTGAGATTATGCTGGCTGAAACGAGGATTCGTAATGCCGCAATTTGCATCACAGAATATGCCGCAGCGGTGCAGCTGCATGGACTCTGGGGCCTGTGATTGTATTGCCCAGACCAGTTGGTCTCCTAGTGGAAAATCCTTAAAGAAATGCTCTGCTTGCAACTTGTCAAAAAAGATGACGTTTAAGTGATAAATGTGTGTGTGTCTGGTGAGGAAAGGGACAGGATCGTCCTTTGATGTGAACCTGGTTGGGCATGGCCGTATAATAAAAAGCCTTCTCAGAAACCAGCTTCATGTAGACGTAAACAACATCCAGGTGTTGACAGCTGACAGCATCTGAGACAAATTGCTGTATACATATCCAGTCCTTCAGTGCAATCCAGATCTGCGATAGGAATGAAGATATGCATGAAGTCACACAAACAAGCGAACACAGGGATGACGATGATGGCAATGTCCATTGCAGCACCTTTTCCTTTGGCCAGGCAGGCTGTGTAAAGTAAAGGCCATAGAACATGTACAGTGCCCCCACTCGGATCTGAAAGCTGTATGGAGGCAAGTAGTAGTCATATACCGTGGTAAAGACAAGACGACTAAAGGGTCTTTTCTCCCGGTTTGTGGTCATACCACTAGAAGGATGGAGAGAGGAAAGAAAAAGAGAGAGAAGTAGTGATAACATGCATACACATTTTTAAATTAATCATATGGTTAATGGTTAGACTTTATATTTATAAAGCTTTATATTAAAGCAGTGTAGAACAAATCAGTTCTTGCCAAGCTTCCTGTAAAACAGCAATGTGAAAACCAGCTTCACAAATCTCCAGTTTACCCTGCATCCTTAAATCCACAAATGTTACATGAAAACACTGGGGACTTTGTCATGAAGAAAAGAAAAGAGTGATTGAGTGGTGTGATATTCCTACTAAACCAAGTTAGTTCCTATCACATAAGCAATAGCCACAATGAGATTAATTTCTTCACTTTCTAGAAAGACCAGATACAATTATTTATACATCTTCCATTTATTATTTGGCTTCGAATATGCAGCACCTCTGAAACAAGTCCCTATGAATGCGGTTACTTCAGTTTTTTTTTCCAAAAGGATTAATAAATATGGACAAAAGTATGTTGACACCTGACCATCACACCCATACATTGTTCTTTCCCCCAAACCATTGCCACCAAGATTGAAGCCCAAAATCATCTAGAATGTCTTTGTATACTGTAGTATTACAATTTCCCCAAGAACCTGGATGAGAAACTCAAGAATGAGCCAGAAGCCCTCACTGTTCTGGCGCAAGCTACAAGGGACACCATAATTACCTCGCCCAGGATGGAGTCCACCAGGGGGTGAGGTATTGTTTTCAGTGGGGTTTGTTTTTTGTTAATGCTATTATGGGAAAATGGCTGGACCGATCTTCATAAAACTTTCAGGATAGATGGGCATTGGTCTCAAATAGAACCTCCAACATTTTGGGGGTCATCCGGTCAAGGTTTTTGTGGCTACTGCTTCATATAGAGGCAGTAGCCACTACGTCATCGTGCTCCAAGAGTGTAACAGTTGTGCAGTATGGTGTGTTCCAATTAGCTGAAAGCAGCAGAGAATCAGAACCATGTTTATTGGCCAAGTATGTTCACACACAAGGTCAAAAATCAAGGTCAAGGTCACCAAAAAAAAAAAAGTCTAAGTTGTTTTTTTGCGATAGCTTCCTTCATAGTCATCATAAGTGCTACCAGGCGAGGTTTGTTTTGCCTGGCAACGCTTGTTTCCTTTGATTTTGGCAGCCCACGTTAGTATACTTCCTTCTGCACAGTAGGAATACATTATATGGCCAAAGGTTTGTGGACAGCTGATCGTCACACCCATACACGTTTCTTTCCCATTCTGTTGCAACAAAGCTCGAAGCACAATTGTGTAGGATGTTTTTTAGATGCAGTCACATTATAATTTCCCTTTATTAGAACCAAGAGGCCCAAACCTGTTCCAACATGACAATGCCCATGTCCACTAAATGAGCTCCATGAGGACGTGATTTGCCAAGGTTGGGTTGAAAGAACTCAAATGTCCTGCCATGATTTCTGACCTCATCGAACACCTCTGGGATGGGATGAACTGAACTGAAAACACCACACCCAGACCTCTTCACTGAACATCAGTGCATGATCTCATTAACGTACTGTATTTGTGGCTTAAATTTAAGGCTCACCATCACCAAAACACACACATCCAAACACAATTTGGTCAGGCCTTACTAAAACACGCTAGAGAAGTTCATCTCTCTCCATATAACTGCGAAGTCTTCATAGCGCACAGATTGTCTCTGTTGGAAGCGTCCCAGCAGCTCCTCGCAGTCGGTTTTAAACGGAATCCAAAGGACATCACAGGTTTTTGCAAGAGCTTAACACAATAAGATATAGCATTAAAACAACAAACATTCTAAAACCGTGAAAAGCATAAAGTCATTTAACTCACCCACTGCCATCCTGACTGAGAGGTGACAGGTAGGAGCATCTTCAGGGTTAATTCATTAAGCTCACCGGATCAAACACATTCAGAAGCTTCAGCTGGTGGGTGGAGCTGAACAGCTAATTAAATCACTGAACAAATTAGATACCATGAAGACATGTTTTGCTAGAGTTGGTTTGAACAAAACCCTATCATCAACCATCCTGAACACCTTTGGGTTGAACTGGAACACTGCACCCCAGACTTCCTCACCAACACCATTGTCTGACCTCACTAATGCTCAAAAAGCACATCTGGGTGTCATGGTCAGGAGACAACAAACTTTTGGACATACAGTCTAACAGTTACACTTAAACCATAGCTCTGTCTACGCAACAACCTAATATTTGCCCTTATGTTACTGAGCAGCCAGAGCAAACTACATTGCAAGGCAAAATAATTCTCATCTCATCTCATTATCTCTAGCCGCTTTATCCTGTTCTACATGGTCGCAGGCAAGCTGGAGCCTATCCCAGCTGACTACGGGCGAAAGGCGGGGTACACCTTGGACAAGTCGCCAGGTCATCACCATACCTGTCAACTTTGAGGTTTGAAAAAAAGGGATATTTCCCAGATTTTTAACTCAAAATAAGGGAAAATTTCAGAAAGTCATACCCTTCACCAAAAGTGGGTGTGTAGTTGAAGGGGGGGCAATTTTCTATCTAGTATTTGTGATTTCCTGTACTCTGGTGCATGTTGGTGATAGCCAAGACCCAAACTCAATATGCTTATGGTTTATAGAGTGCATTTGTGAATAAACTATACATTTATTTTTATTTGCTTTCAGTGGTACCAGTTATTTCCCAAATTAAGGGCTAAAATACGTATCTTATGTTAAAATAAGAAAGGTCATTATATAACCAGTCAATAAATTCAATTACATTGCAGTTTATTATGGTTTTACCATAGTCATGGCCTCGGAACACTAGATAGATAGATAGAGTAATAAAGAGATGAAGAGTAATATAAGATATTAAACCAAGAGTGATTTAAAATGGGTACGTTTCAGATGGAAAATAAAATAGACAATGAGTGGATAAAACAGTTAATACACCAATTAGTTTACACTAGGCTATTTATGAGGTCTTAGCCAGGACATACTTAATGTAAACATGTGTAGCTTACCTTTGATTATTTGGAAGGCTTTCGTTTTCCCCATGGAAAATTTCTTTGCGATGGAAGAGTCTGGGAACATTCCAGCCACGCACTTGTTGAAATCATCAAAGAAAGAGAGGCTAATGTTTTTCTTAGCTATTAGCATCGCCATCTTCACCTCAGACCTGATCAGTGTGGCCAGATACTGCTGACGTTTTCCAGCCCAAATTATGTTCAAAACCCGCCAAAATGCACTTGAAACCGCCCAACTTGGGCGGGAAACCTCCCAATCTGGCAACACTGGACCTAATCACTTGTTCAGCCTCGCCTCCGGACGGAGTTCTGTAATTACTGATGCCCGAGAGGGCGGGGACGTGAATTCATGGCCCGACTTCCTGCTGTAAGCTCCTGTCAGAGGCGCGTCATGAATTCTGGACCTACCGACTTTTTTATATTGTGAAAATACGGGATTTTTATATAATGTCAAAATACGGGATATTTTCAGGAAAATAAAAAAACGGGAAGACAGCGGGAAATAAGTCAAAATAAGGGATTTCCCGGGAAAAACAGGAGGGTTGACAGGTATGGTCATCACAGGGCTGACACATAGACACAGACAACCATTCACACTCTCATTCACACCTACGGTCAATTTAGAGTCACCAGTTAACCTAACCTGCATGTCTTTGGACTGTGGGGGAAACCGGAGCACCCGGAGGAAACCCACGCGGACATGGGGAGAACATGCAAACTCCGCACAGAAAGGCCCTCACCGGCCACGGGGCTCGAACCCGGACCTTCTTGCTGTGAGGCAACAGTGCTAACCACTACACCACCGTGCCGCCCGGGCAAAATAATTATTGTAAATAGTATGAAATGTAAATTAAGTAATTTACAGAACATTATCACTGTTTTTGCAGCTGAATCAATAAGCTACTTAATGGCAGGTGTTTTATTTAATTTTATTACTTGTAAACGTGGTTTTACATCATATAAAAATCACTAATGCATGATCTCAGGACTAATTGCTTTAATAGCTGACAAAGTCAAACCGTAAATATCTCCTAATGCTTATTGACAAGCACTTCGTAGTTGGCTGTTTTTTTTTTTTTTAAAAAGGCATCAAAGAAAACAAGTACCACAAAAATTCTGGTCCACAATTATCCTTTAATGATTATGGAAAACAAACAAACAAAAAAAATACAATACAATTAGTGTTAAGGAAATGTGTACAGACTGCTGAAATAAATGAAGAGTAGAGTAGAACCACAAAAGCAAATGTTTATCCTACTGCAAAATATACCAGAATAAAAATAGCTGCAGGACAAAGTCGACTGATGAAAGCACAAGGAAAACATGTTCGTTTATGTGAGCAGTAATGTTCTCTATACCATTAGATACTTGAATAACCGTTATCAGCTTTGTAAGATCACACTACATTACGCTTCAAAAGCATAATATTAACATCTACCCTGCTGGATGACATGGGGCAAGCATGAAGTGTAAGCACCCATTAAGACAGGAAAGAAAGGAGGGAAAAAAAAAAAAAGACTGCTAAAAATATTAAAACAAATATCATAAACTCAACATCTGTTTCAACCTCTTCGAGATAGGACAGGATGTAAGAAACATTTGCACATTGCCGAAAATGTCACAATTTCAATTTAGTTCCCTTTTGCACATTTGTGAGAACTGCTTTTACCAGTGCACTTACTGATGAACTACGAGTATGCCCATAGCAATAAGAATATGAATATCTGCAATGGAGCCTATGGATGGGGAAAGAAACTCTTAAATGTAACCATTCACGAACAAGACTGATAAATGAGAAAAGCAACAGAGAGAAAAAAAAATGGTTATAATATTTGTTAAAAGTACATATTTGTTTAAAAAAAGGTTTTGTATATTGCATGAGCTGCTGGTATTCTATCTTACGAAAATAGTTTATTGTGCGACTTTAGCTGCAATACAAAATGCTTGGGGTGTTGGGAGACAAAAACACTGGACAAAAAGGGACAGAGTGTGGGACGAGTGAATATTTGTGTTTAGGGAAGTGTGCGTTTCACATTAAGGCTCTTGACTTTGCTCTTGGTCATAGTGGAGGCTACTCTCCTCTGCTTGGATTTGCGAGAGAAAATGCATCTCTGATAAATCATTAAGGATTTGGCCTCCAGACCATTGGTATGTGGGACACCCGTTAAGGGCGATGGAATATGTAGGGACAGTCAGCAGACTGTGAACAGGTGGGGCAATGGTTCTACTTTGGAAGGTAATGTGTGGTGGGGTATACAGAGGGATACAGTGTCCGGAATTGCTAAGCAAGCTAGACTCAGTTAACTTGGTCTAAAGCACGCAGCAGCTCCTCGCCCTGCAGCAGGGGATGACGGTCCTGAATAGGGGCGTTGACCTCGCAGTCGTAGCGTGTCAGTTGTGGCAACCCTCCGCTGCTTTCAAATGAGCTGCACAGCAAACGACTGGCCACGTCTTCAGAGAAAGACAAAAATAGCCATTACTTTTAAAACAGCAAATAAAAGGCAAAGCATGTCACCTATCGCTCATATTTCAGTATGAGTGATCGAGCTTTTGTTTTGTAACAGATGATCAACTTTGTGGTTCGTGCCACTTACCAGACGGTAGTATCAGAATGGTTTTGTTCCCGCCGAGCAAGCTCGAACCTTTAACCTCCAGCACTTTGGCCCTCTTTCCAGGCTCAACAACTTCATCCACAGATTGGAGCAAAGCATCCTGCGATAAAGGAGACATTAGCGTACTTGCAAATAGGGCTGCACAATTAATCGAATATCGCGATTTTGGCTGCCACGATTAAATTAAATGAAAATCGCGATTTATTTCCATTTAAAATGCGAGCTCTGCTGTATATCTGATCAAGCACTTTTTGACCAGTACTCCGCCAAACCATTAGGGGGCGAACCGACGCATGTAAGGTTTCATTACTCCGCCTAAATAAGCAAGCAAGCAAGCCAAGTGTGCGCAGAGCTTCAGTGCAGTGGTATCTTCTTCAAGGGGTGACAGCGTGAGGGTAGGTAGCAGATTGAGGTGAGAGAGAAAAGCTAACTATGTCGGTACAACAGACTATTTAGCACTGTTTTTTAACAATGTTGTGACCTGCCTTCGCTCATGTTTAAAGCCAGAGCATGTTGATAGGCTGGTCTTTCTAGCTAAAAACTTGTAGGCCTCAGTATAATGCTATGTAATTGTTGCAACTGAGTTTTCAGTTCCTTCATCCTTTGGTAATTTCTTGGATAAATTTCATTTATTTGTCATTTGGAAATCAGAATTTCTCTTTTAAATTTCATTCTGCACTGAAAGCTGTTCATATTGTTTGTTTGAATATAGTGAAATAAAATTTAAAAGTGATTTCCCTAACATCAAGAATAATCGTGATTAATAATCGCGATTACAATTTTGATCAAGATAATTGTGATTATCATTTTTTCCATAATCGTGCAGCCCTACTTGCAAATGTAGAAAGACATTTCGTATTATGAAATGCGAAGTTTGCTGACTAAATGTTTAAATCACTGTTTTAGCTTTAATTACAAGCAATAAAAAAAAAAAAGAGCACAGGATTTTATTGCCATCTTTAAATAAGTTGTACTACGAAAACAAACAGGAATCTACATTATTTTCAGAGCAGACAACTCATTACTTTAAGACTTTCACAACCTTTACAATACAGACATTCATAAAAAAGACTTTTGAATAAAATATGTGCCTGATGACAAAAATGCTATTTTAAAAATGATAATACTCTTAAAAACAACAGACGTGAATAACAGAGTTGAAGACTGACCAGCCCGACAGCCTGAGACAGTGATGTAATCTCCAGTTTTCTCTTCCGCTGGGCATTCTGGACAGTTAACACCTTTTCAGAAAGCCCTTGGTCTTGCCCTTCCATTCTGGAAAGCAGGAGTTATTTTTGTTAATGAATGTTATAATCTTACATCTTGCCACACAAAACAACCATCTGAACATTTCACTTGAGCATGATTTTAGCACGGATCAAAATTTTAAATATAGTTCAGGTAAGTAGGAGTGTTTCTGTTTAGCTTTAGCTGACAAGTCATATTTCCACCTTGAAAAATAAAAATAAACCTTTTTATCTCCTCAAATTTCCCCAACCCCAAAATGCAGCCTTTCCTGTCTTATCAAAAATGAATGCTTTGAGTAACTGACTGTATACAAATGTGTTAGCATACATATGCAGACTAGAAAAGGCAGATCTTGCAGTTTAAATAGTTCCACCATTGTCCAATCAACCAGTTCTGGCATTTTTATTTGTGAAGTACACGTGTTCTATACTACAAGTACGAAGGTGAATTATTTAACTGCTGAAAAAAGGTTCTTTTTTTTTTTTAATCACCAAGATTAAAACAGATGATCAAACTGGGGAGAAAATTTACCTCTTGGCCAATGGGATGTCCACCTGTGGGGTGTTCTTGAGGGTTTGGGAGTTCTCATTGAAGGGTGTGACAAAGATGCTGCTCACTTCCTGCAGCAGGTGGAGGGGAGAAGGGACATGGGATGATGGCTCTGCTTTTAGAGAGCCGTTGGAGCTGGATGTTGAAGACGGACGAGTAGGTGACTGCTGGAAGAGGGAGCTCACGTCAGAACCGGTCTGAGGACCAGAGGGCAGTGGGTCCAGAGGGGAGGGGACATGGAGCTGGAAATCATCATCCATTGGAATATATGGGGCGAGCATCTCGAGTTCAAGGTCACCCATTTCCTTAAAGGCAGCAAATGAGACGACACTTTAGTCTGTGCAGCTTATTCAGAGTAAGCATAACGAAGTGTTGCATGGACAGCGGCAAGTGGAAAATGTCTGTCAGTCTTACGTGCGTGTTAAACTGGGTGTTGGCATTTGTGTCAGTAGCAAACATTTTCTCAACCAAATCCAGTTTAAATTCAGAGCAGATATCTGAATCCACATGGAAGTAATCTGGTGGACTGCTGGGCTGCAGGGACAGAGAAAGTAAACAACAATTTCAGCATATCATCAGAACTCCCCCCCCAGCCATAATGGTATCAATAACAGAACCGAAAAGTAAATTCTGCACAAGTACTACCTCTGAGGAACTGGTGGAGCTGGAAGGAGTATTGGCAGTGTCCGGGGTGCGGCGTGATGAGGACGAGAATGAAAAGTCCTCTCCTCCAGACTCCATTTTCACCAAAGCTGGAGATGGCGTGCTGGGAGCCAGTGGTGACAGCGGCAAAGGGAGTTTCTCAGTGGTGGAGGGTAGCATGACATCATTGTAGAGGGGCACCTCCTTCAACAGCTGCATCTCAGAGTCTGAAAAACGTTAGAGGTTTTGTTGCTCTTGTAATCTTCATGATAGTGTATAGTGGAACTTCAGCGTATGCTTTTAAGCTTATTTGAAATAAATAATTTTAGGAAAAAATGTGTTTTAATATTTATATTTCCTGCTGATAACTGGGGCATCATACCAAATGGCTACTAAATCACTTAATTCATCAACTCGTCAACACTGCAAATGCTCACTGTATGTTCAGCCACGAACATGCACTACATGGCCAAAAGTTTATGGACACCTGAACATCACACCTGTGTGTGCTTATTGAACATCCCATTCCAAATTTAGTCCTCCATTGTTATAATAATCTCCGCTCTTCCGGGAAGGTTTTCCACTAGATTTGGGAGCATGGCTGTTGGGATGTGTCCATTAAGCCACAAGAGCATTAGTGATGTCTGGCACTGATGTTGGCTGAGGAGGCCAGGGGTTTGGTCAGCATTCCAATGGTGTTTAATGGATTCAGGTCTGGGATCTGTGCAGGCCACTCAAGTTCTTCCACTCCAGCCTTCGTAAACCATCACTACGTTCACACTGCAGGCTGAAGTGACTCAAATCCGATTTTTTCGCCCATATGTGACCTGTATCCGATCTTTTATTGACAATATGAACGACACAGATCTGATTTTTTCAAATCCGACCCAGGCCGTTTGGATATGTGGTCCTAATTCCGATTCCTATCCGCTCTTTTCATATGCGACTTCAGTCTGAACCGCCAGGTCGCATTCATCCGACTTACACGTCATCAACAAGCCACAAACGTCACTATTCTGCGCTGAAGTAGGCGGCGGGTCTCTCTCAAAAAAAAAAAAGTTACAACAACATGGCTTTGATGTTCCTTTGAACGGAGGTTGCAGTCACTACCCTGCAGAACGCCTGAGCCAAAACCCTTGCCCTCTTCCTTCTCAACCTCCTCCTTAACATCAGGCTATCGTGCATGTTCTGGCTCTGTCGCAACAACAACTGCATCATCGCCAGGTACTCCATGCTGGCTACTGTCATACACAGGAAACTTTAGGTTACTTCCGTAAACACTGGCCATGCTCACTGCGTGTGACGTCGTCGTATCCTGCAATGCGCATGCGGAACACTTTTAGGTCGCTTTTCGTTCATACCGAGGATCACATACAAGTCGCATATATTTGTTAATGTGAATGACCTCACAAAAAAATCGGATTTCACAAAAAAAATCGGAATTGAGCATTAAGCCTTGCAGTGTGAATGTAGTGCATGTCTTCATGAACTACATGCTTTACGCACACAGGCATCGTCATGCAAGAACAGGTTTGGGCCTTTCAGTTCTAATGAGAAATTGTATCCAAAAGCATCCTATACAATTACGCGCTTCAAACTTGGTTGCAACGGATTGGGGAAAGAACTACATATGGGTGTGATGGTTAGTTGTCCAAACTTTTGGCTATATTTATACTGTAGGCCTACTTATACTGTGCAGAAGGGGTGTATTAACCTTGGCTGTCAAAATCAAGGGAAATAATGGTATCCCCTGCAGCTGGAGCCAAAACAGTGAGGGCTTCTGGCTCATCCTTTAGTTTCTCATACAGGCTCTTGGGGCTCTCCACAGAACACGTCAGTAGGTCTTTCTTGAAGAGCTTCATCATGCCCATAACTGAACTGTCCTCCTGCTCTACTTGCAGGTCCTTGTCCTTCTCCACAGTCTTCTCAGGCACAGTCTGTTGTAGAGAAAGAACCACGTCCTCCTCCACAATACCACTGCAAGACACATCAGTGGCAGCACAAAGATTACATTTCATCGCAATTCGTTTAACAGAGTAAGCAGAAAAGCAACCTTAGTAACAGGAGCAAGTGAAATTATGTTTTACCTGAGAACATAGTTGACACACACAACGCACTGTGGCTGGGAGTTCTTGGGGTTGTAAATGACTGTGGCTTGAGTTTCGACCCATGCATAGCCCGACTTCTTGGCCAGCATTCGATACTGACCTGTGGTAGCTTGGCCCTTTGCAAACACTTAAGATGGAAAAAGGGAAATGGCAAATTTTCTAGGCACAAAATTTATTTTCTGAGCAGTTCCACCAAACATTTGGCAGTTTAGTGTGCAAAAAAACATTGAGTGCAGTTTCTATCATGTAGGTGTCAGCATTATAAGACAAGTAGTGTATAAATGATCTTACATATAAATGAAACTTACAATTATGATGTGTCCTTTTGAGGTGGTCAGAGTCCAGGGCATGATAGTACTCATACACAGACCTATTTAGCAGGTCATCTGGCTCATGTCCCATCAGCTCTGTGATTCTGGTAGACAAAGATGATGATTATTCATATATAGGCCTAAGAAAGATGCAATTAATTCCCGGTACTTTCAGAGAGTAGACAGGATTATCGACATTCTAGTCATATAACACTATAGAGTCGAACGAAATAGCTTTTCCAAGACATTGGTCAATATATTATAGGAAATAATATTAAAGATTACATAAAAACGGAGCGATTATTAATTCCAGAGGCGCTCCCCAGTTTGCATTAAGGTATGTAATGAGAAGATTTAACACTATGTGATGCTACTTATTTAAAAAAGTTTTTGTTATAATATAATTTAATAAGATATTATTAAGTGCAAGCCAAACCCCATTTCAACATGTTCACAGTACGTTAAAGTGCATATTCTGGACCAATTTCGTGTTTTTTTTTTTATATGAAAGTATATCCCTTTACACACTCATCCAGAAGGGTAATTTTGCACAAGGCCATCTGTCTACAGCAGAAAAAAATAAAATAAAACGCGTCTGGAAAAATCCCAAGGGAGTCTGGAGCCAGATTCGTGACGTTATCTGCGGAAGCACGAGCAGGCTGCGTGACCTTTGCACGGTTTCATTCAGTGCACAGCCTGTGTAGACCAAGCACTCCCATTTCTCTCTCATTGTCCAGTCTTTTGGAAAATGACGAGTACTAATCCCATCAAAATTGGTGTTGCTACACCCTCCTACGACATCTGTTAACCATTTTTATAATTGCGCGATAACGTTGAAATTTGCAGAAAACCACCCACAGAGGTAGCAGTAGGGGTTTGGTGCAGTGTGGATTGGGTGGCAGTCGAAGGCAGGGGCCTCGACGACCTGATCCCCGGACACAGCGGCTGGCCGTTGGGACATGGAATGTCACTTCGCTGGGGGGGAAAGAGCCTGAGCTTGTGCGGGAGGTTGAGAGGTACCGGCTAGAGATAGTCGGGCTCACCTCCATGCACAGCTTGGGCTCTGGAACCCAGCTCCTCGAGAGGGGCTGGACTTTCCATTTCTCTGGAGTCGCCCGTGGTGAGCGGCGGCGGGCTGGTGTGGGCTTGCTTATAGCTCCCCAGCTCAGCCGCCATGTGTTGGAGTTTACCCCAGTGAACGAGAGGGTCGCCTCTCTGCGCCTTCGGATTGGAGAGAGGGCTCTTGCTGTTGTTTGTGCCTACGGGCCAAATAGCAGTATAGAGTATCCGGCCTTCTTGGAGTCCCTGGGAGAGGTACTGAGGGGTGCTCAGACTGGGGACTCCATTGTGCTACTGGGGGACTTCAATGCTCACGTGGGCGACGACAGTGACACCTGGAGGGGCGTGGTTGGGAGGAACGGCCTCCCCGATCTGAACCCTAGTGGTGTTTTGTTATTGGACTTGTGTGCTAGTCACGGTTTGTCCATAACGAACACCATGTTCGAGCATAGGGGTGTCCATAAGTGCACGTGGCACCAGGACACCTTAAGTCGGAGGTCGATGATAGACTTTGTAGTCGTTTCATCTGATCTCCGGCCCTATGTCTTGGACACTCTGGTGAAGAGAGGGGCTGAGCTGTCAACTGATCACCACCTGGTGGTGAGTTGGATCCGCTGGCGGAGGAGGAAGCTGGACAGACCTGGCAGGCCCAAACGTATGGTGAGGGTCTGCTGGGAATGTCTGGCCGAGCACTCTGTTGGGTAGGTCTTTAACTCCCACCTCCGGGAGAGCTTTTCCCAGCTTCCGAGGGAGGCGGGGGACATTGAGTCTGAGTGGACCATGTTCTCTACCTCCATTGTGGACGCAGCTGTTCGGAGCTGTGGCCGCAAGGTCTCCGGTGCCTGTCGTGGCGGCAATCCCCGAACCCGGTGGTGGACACCGGAAGTAAGGGATGCCGTCAAGCTGAAGGAGTCCTATCGGGCCATGTTGACCTCCGGGACTCCGGAGGCAGCCGACGGATATCGGTAGGCCAGGCGTGCTGCATCTCGGGCAGTTGCGGAGGCAAAAACTCGGAACTGGGAGGAGTTCGGGGAGGCCATGGAGAAGGACTATCGGTCGGCCTCGAAGAAATTCTGGCAAACCGTCCGGCGCCTCAGGAGGGGGAAGCAGTACTCTGCCAACACTGTTTACAGTGCGGGTGGGGAGCTGTTGACCTCGACTGGGGACATTGTCGGGCGGTGGAAGGAATACTTTGAGGATCTCCTCAATCCCACCGTCAAGTCTTCCACTGAGGAGACTGAGGCTGATGACTCAGAGGTGGACTCGTCCATTACCCAAGCCGAAGTCACTGAAGTGGTTTGCAAGCTCCTCGGTGGCAAGGCACCGGGGGTGGATGAGATCCGCCCTGAGTATCTCAAGTCTCTGGATGTTGTGGGGCTGTCTTGGTTGACACGCCTCTGCAACATCGCGTGGCAGTCGGGGACAGTGCCTCTGGAGTGGCAGACTGGGGTGGTGGTCCCTCTTTTTAAGAAAGGGGACCGGAGAGTGTGCTCCAATTATAGGGGAATCACACTTCTCAGCCTCCCAGGGAAAGTTTACTCCAGGGTACTGGAGAGGAGAATTCGACCAATAGTCGAACCTCGGATCCAGGAGGAACAATGCGGTTTTCGTTCTGGTCGTGGAACACTGGACCAGCTCTATACCCTTCATAGGGTGCTCGAGGGTTCATGGGAGTTTGCCCAACCAGTCCACATGTGCTTTGTGGATCTGGAGAAGGCATTCGACCGTGTCCCCCATGGTATTCTGTGAGGGGTGCTTCGGGAGTATGGGGTTCGGGGCTCTTTGCTAAGGGCTGTCCGGTCCCTGTACGAACGGAGCAGGAGTCTGGTTCGCATTGCCGGCAGTAAGTCAGACCTGTTCCCAGTGCATGTTGGACTCCGGCAGGGCTGCCCTTTGTCACCGGTTCTGTTCATAATTTTTATGGACAGAATTTCTAGGCGCAGTCAGGGGCCGGAAGAAATCCTGTTTGGGAACCACAGGATTTCATCTCTGCTTCTTGCAGATGATGTTGTCCTGTTGGCTTCTTCAAACCAGGACCTTCAGCATGCACTGGGGCGGTTTGCAGTCGAGTGTGAAGCGGCTGGGATGAGAATCAGCACCTCCAAGTCTGAGGCCATGGTTCTCGACCGGAAAAGGGTGGCTTGCCCTCTCCAGGTTGGTGGAGAAGTCCTGCCTCAAGTGGAGGAGTTTAAGTATCTCGGGATCTTGTTCACGAGTGAGGGAAGGATGGAGCGTGAGATCGACAGGTGGATCGGTGCAGCCTCCGCAGTGATGCGGTCGCTTTACCGGTCCGTCGTGGTGAAGAAGGAGCTGAGCCAAAAGGCGAAGCTCTCAATTTACCGGTCGATCTACGTTCCGACTCTCACCTATGGTCATGAGCTTTGGGTAATGACAGAAAGAACAAGATCGCGGATACAAGCGGCTGAAATGAGTTTCCTTCGCAGGGTGGCTGGGCGCTCCCTTAGAGATAGGGTGAGAAACACAGTCACTCGGGAGGAGCTCGGAGTAGAGCCGCTGCTCCTCCACATCGAGAGGAACCAGCTGAGGTGGCTCGGGCATCTTTTTCGGATGCCTCCTGGACGCCTCCCTGGGGAGGTGTTCCAGGCATGTCCCCCCGGGAGAAGGCCCCGGGGAAGACCCAGGACACGCTGGAGGGACTATGTCTCTCGGCTGGCCTGGGAACGCCTCGGTGTTCTTCCCGAGGAGCTGGCCGAGGTGTCTGGGGAAAGGGAAGTTTGGGCTTCCATGCTTAGACTGCTGCCTCCGCGACCCGGTCCCGGATAAGCGGAAGAAGACGAGACGTTGAAATTTGCAGAAAACCATCAGGTCGTTTTCTCAAACAAACCAGCACTGACGTAGGATTCAGAGGGAGATGTCCCGCATGCAACGTCACGAAAATCAATGTTTCCTGGGAAATCCAAATGCCAAGTTTTTTCGGAGGCGGACCAATTCGCCTCAAATTGCTTGATTTCAACTGAATTTTTCTGGTACTGCGCAAGGTTTAAAAAAAAAAAAAAAAAAAAAAAAGGCAGAAAATTACAGATATTTGACCAAAGTTTAATATAAAATAGGAGAATTACATTGATCTTGCTCCTGAATTTACCCGTGATATGCACTTTAAAATCTCATCTCATTATCTCTAGCCGCTTTATCCTGTTCTACAGGGTCACAGGCAAGCTGGAGCCTATCCCAGCTGACTACAGGCGAAAGGCAGGGTACACCCTGGACAAGTCGCCAGGTCATCGCAGGGCTGACACAGACACCCATTTCACACTTACGGTCAATTTAGAGTCACCAGTTAACCTAACCTGCATGTCTTTGGACTGTGGGGGAAACCGGAGTACCCGGAGGAAACCCACGCGGACACGGGGAGAACATGCAAACTCCGCACAGAAAGGCCCTCGCCGGCCACGGGGCTCGAACCCGGACCTTCTTGCTGTGAGGCGACAGCGCTAACCACTACACCACCGTGCCACCCGCACTTTAAAATGCCTTTCATTATTGTAAGGAGATGGTTATTTAAAAACACCACCAGGTGGTGATAAAACTAAGCTTTCCCTTCACATTGTAAATACTCCATGCATGAGCAGAACTAGTTAGGGTTTTAACACAGTGACTCGAAACCTCAAATGCCTAAAAGAATAATAGTTAAAAGACACAAAGGAACAAAAATCCATGGGAGGGAAGAAGAGAAAACATGGCTCTCAAATACAATTCCTCCCCCCCCCCTTTTTTTTTTAAATTACATAAAAACAAGTATATTTTCATGTAGCACTGGTATGAAATAAGTTAGTGAAAACGAAAGCATTAGATTCAATTAGCATAGTACGATTAACTTTCTTCACCTCTCATCACAATATGAGAACTTCATGTCCAGAGTATGGCGGCTTAGGAAAGTTTTGCTATCCAGAGGCACCTCAATGTTGGAGGGGTGAGGGATAGGCTCACAGATCAAAACCAGATAGGTAACGGAGGGCTCTTTAAATCCACCTTCCCCAGATTTATCACCGTCCTCCTGAACACGCACATGTCCTGTGCAGTGAAGAACCTGGAAAACAAGACAGATCAGCATCAGCAAGAATGAGCAAAGATAATTATTTTACAGTCTCACCAAAAATAACATTGCCTCAAGAACTAACAAGACAATGGTTAAAAATCTGACTAGATCTTATACTATTCTGTTAGGTGAGACAAATGAGATAATAGGCTGAGAAAAATTCACCCTTTTCTTGCTGATGTTTGCCCATCCTAGGTAAGATGTAATTTCCAGGGCTGTGAAATGGAAAAAGTAAAATCCGAGGAAAAAAAAAATAGATATGTATATATGCAGGGGGTCGGGGGGGGCGCATGCATTTACACGACAATCAGAGTGGCAAATTAAAAATAAAAGTTATAACACTAATAAACATTTAGTAAAAAGTATCATGCATGATCAACAGACAAGTATGAAAACAAGATATAAATACCTGGTAATCTGTAATTTGACAGCTTTAATTTCACCAGTTCTGCGTGTTTCTTTTCCTACACATGATCTTCCTCCTGATCCGTATTTTACATCCTAATGGCATAACGCACAGTACACCTTGCCTGGTTCCTCGACCTTTCGGAAGTGTTTATAAAGATGGTCGTTTCCGACTTTAAATTCCAGCCACCGCCAATTCCATGGATTCTCGATACCGTTTTCCTTGTCTATTTTTTTCCCCACATTGTCATTATCGCCATCCTCCCTCTGTACAATGTCTCTCCGCGACACAGACATACCGAAAAAATCTTTTATCACTTAATCACAAGCTATATTGACAATGTGTTTGAAAAGAGTAACCCGAAAATGGTAAGAAAGAAATGGCGCCGTCATAAAACGGTCTACGATGTTATGTTTTTTATATATATATATATATATATATATATATATATATATATATATATATATATATAAAAAACTCGTACAACGTCGTAAAATATAGACACCCTGGCGTTAGATTCCCCCCCCCCCCCCCCCCCCCCAATCCAGTAAACAATGTACTCATCGGCGATTACGGTCCCCAATCATTAGCAGAGTACCCCCACCCCCTACTTTTTTTTTTTTGCAAAAATACACAAATTTACAAAAATGGTATTTTTGCGATCAAATGCGTGGATTTTTCACAGCCCTGAATTTCAGATACACCCTGGGATTTTGACCACAAGATTATAGTGACTTACTCTGTACCTGACTCACAATGTTTCCTTAAGTCTAGGTCACAACCGGACGTACGATTTTTTGGCCGTGCGATTTTTGGCGTTTTCCAAATCGCTGCGTTTTTTTTGTTCGTGGAGAAAGACGCACGTTGGCCGCAAGTTTGTCTTGCAACCTGAAAAAAAACATAAGCGCCTGTAGAGTTTGCTTGACATGACAAAGAACCTCTGCGGCCGGTCTCGAAAATCAGCACGTCAAACGCGCGCCCTCCGTGCGTTTCTTGCACGTAGACCGGCCGTAGGAGCACGTACGGCTGGTTGTGACCGAGGCAATAGTTAAACTCCATGCATCATGTGTACATCTGTGCTTAGATAAGTATGGGGTAATTAGTAATGAACACAGACTTACTTTCCAAGTGGCAGACTTGATGTTGACAGTGCGTCCTCTACTAGTGAGCGTGCACTTCATACGCAGGAAGAAGCTTCGCTCTGTGCTTTGCTCCTTGGTTTTCTTGGACCCTGCACAATAAGCAAGGAACACAAGGTCATGCGCTAAAGTCTACTTAAATGTATCTCATTAGTACCAAGAGTAAACTTAACAGCCAACCATTTATATGAGGTGAAGTGAGTGACTCACCAGTTCTGAGCAACAGCATTTCCCTTATTTCCTCATGATCACAGGGATGTGCAAAGTCAAAAATGCTGTGGCCGGTCAAATCAAACTGAGTAACAAGGAGATGAACAAAACAGCATTACACAGACAACCTGAGAACACAAAAGTTACACGAGTTTGGGAAAGTATCTACCTGTGTGAGGCCCATGCATTTGCAGATATTTTCAGAGAGATAGACCATGTCTCCATCCTCAGACAGCACCATTAGGAAGCCTTCCAGGGCCTTCAGGTAGAAGCTGTTCAGCTGGCTCTCCAGCTCAGACTCTTCCTCTGCGTCATCTAAACACAGACAGTTCAGTCTGACTTTTTTTTTTTTAAATCTACCATCAAACTCATTCTTTTGGTGTTTGAATTATTAAATTCCCTACGACACCATTACTAGCAGATAGCTGTTATACTGCTTAAAAATGCAATACACTGAAACATTCTATAGCTAATGCTACCATTAGTTCTTCTTCCTCTTACTTTCACAGGAAAGCTAGTTACAAAATCTAGAAAATAGTGATGTCTAAACACGCACCCAGCAAACAGAGATTGCCTGAACCCACTACCCACATCAGATTTGGATCACATCTCAGTAATGCTGATAGCCTTAACTGATTTAACAATTGCAAGTGCCATGATGCAACACTATGATTTAAGCGGATGTGTTACACCTCTTAACATTTTTGCAAAATAAATGTCTTAACTAGTGATGTTAATGAAATATATGCTGAATATTGGCTCCAATAATCAATCAGTTGACCCTTACTAAGATATTGTGGATGTTGGTGTGGGGATGAGTCCATATTAGCCTATGCATATTAAGTTGAAGTTATACTTCAGCCATGAATTTTTTTTTTTATTTCACTTTCCTTTAAAAAGTCAATTGTCCATAAAGATGTGTTTACTGCTGCCTTGTGTTTATCAATTATTGACCAAGGTAATCCCTTAAATTTTGCAATCCTCATCTTAACAGTTTTGGACTGTCTACATCCCCCGCTACTGAAATGCATTATACATATCCACTGACCCTTGGACTGACTAGAGTTCAGCAATTTTCTCATGCGCAAGTAGCTGATAGTGAGCCTCATGATGGAGGCCTTGTCCAGGTGGGAGGTGACATTGTGGGGCAGGGGCAGCTGGTGTGCAAGCTCGTAGAACACCTCAGACTCTTTGCCCCTGCGACATCGGGCCGCATCCCTGGACTTCTCCTTCCTGCGCTCCGAGCTCACCCTGGAAAGACAAGGAGGGAATTATTTTAGCAGTGCATCTACTGTGCGAGACTCCCACCAAGCCTGACGGAGACATGGGAAGTAAATGCAAGGTCACTTCAGTTGTCTTCCACCATTTCATCTCGTTTGCATAGGCCCTGTATATGGGTAGTTCTTCGGTAATGGAATTACATTCACAGTAAAACGTGGTAACTTTTTTAGCTGCAGTACTCAAGATATAATGGTATTAAATACAAATTTCACACTGTACGGGGTATGTTTTGGCCCTAAAAAAAAAAAAAAAAAAAAAGCATAGAAAAATTGGCTGTTTAACTCTGAACACAAAATCTTTTATGAGGAAAGAAAAGTCAGTAAGGGAATTACATCAGAAAAAAACTGAACTTTAATTTCCTAAAATTCAAACCAAGATTTCTCTGAAGCAACACTGCTATAATTGAGATGATTTTTAAATATGGTTTTCAGCACGTTTGGCCTTGGATTCCACACTTCAGCAAGGTCACTGAGCTGACAAGTTAAGGCAATATTAATAACTTCATAATTTGGCCTCTCTGCTGAAGAATTACCCACATGCAGTCTTCTTGGCCCACCACAAATACAGGAGGAATAATCTAGATGTGGTGGAGTGATGGTATTACAGAATAGATTTGCCAAGATCAAATGGTTGGCCAGTTACAGCCACAGTCAAGTTTAGAAGTTCCCATTCCAAACAGAGAGGAAAAAAACAAAACGTTAAAACAATGCAAGCGAAACAGGAAGTCTTTACAAGTTATTTATCTGGTTAGTCATCTTGTTCCTCACATAATACAGTAAAGCCAGATATGAAAATCAAATTTAACATACTTGAGGAAACAACTGCATACGTCTACTATTTATATGCAAACCATTCAATAGATTTTGTGTATATATAAAAAAGATTTCAGTGCTGTGGAAAGCACACAAAAAGTTCATCTCATCTCATTATCTGTAGCCGCTTTATCCTGTTCTACAGGGTCGCAGGCAAGCTGGAGCCTATCCCAGCTGACTACGGGCGAAAGGCGGGGTACACCCTGGACAAGTCGCCAGGTCATCACAGGGCTGACACAGACAACCATTCACACCTACGGTTAATTTAGAGTCACCAGTTAACCTAACCTGCATGTGTTTGGGCTGTGGGGGAAACCGGAGCACCCGGAGGAAACCCACGCGGATACGGGGAGAACATGCAAACTCCGCACAGAAAGGCCCTCGCCGGCCACAGGGCTCGAACCCGGACCTTCTTGCTGTGAGGCGACAGCGTTAACCACTACACCACCGTGCCGCCCACACAAAAAGTTAATTATTACAATTTAAATAACATCTAAAATATGTAAAAATATAATTTATATATTTCACCAAACAGTAATACACTGCAAACTGTATATCAAATACCTAAATATTCTATAAAACGTGTTTCATGTAAAGCCTTTACTGACTGGCCCCAACGACTTCCATTTGGCTTCCATTATAAGGCAGCTTAAAATAAACGGAAATAGTCTGTGGTAACCACCCACAATGCTTAACTTCAAGTGTCCATGTGGAATACAGGAGCGCTGTCTGTTTTAAAAATAGTCCCATGTCCCGTTAGTCTGCTTCGGAAACCAAAGCAGGAGTTGAATTCCTGTCCCTCCCCCACAAAAGCATAACAAAGAAGAACTGACTTCATCCCTAAGGCAGCCTTAAGTGTCCCAGTTACAAAATTCAGGCATTTTATGGTTTTCGGAGTTAAAAAAAAAAAAAGGAAGATGATCACACAAGGACACTATAAACCTTTTAAGCTAGCTAGCAAGCACAGACATTAATGCTAACATAAGCTGATGCAATAATGTTTATGCATCATTGTAGACACATCAAAATGCTAACTACCACAGAATACACGTTTTTGGTAACGAAATCCCTCCAGAAGCAGAATGACACCACTCAATCTGGCAACACAGAAATAGCAGCTGGTGCTGTTTGATGAGTGGCATCTTTATAATTGTAATCTGATGCTTGTAGTATTTTAATAAAATGATGCCATAATCCCTTACACTGTTTTAAAAGTTGTTGTTTTTGTCCCCCCCTTCCCCCAGAGCATCCAACTGTATTAACTTCAGGCTTCATATGTCCTGCTATGGAGCTACTTGCAACAGTGCTCACTAGGCCATGTTTGAAGATTCAAGAAAGATGTAATGCAGAGGCTGGCATCACGAGATGCAAAATACTCACTGCCCACTCGCATCACTGTATTGTTCTAGCCACAATGGCCCGCAACTGTTTTAAACTACAGCAAGGTTTATAAAGGGTGGCTGATGTCTTGTGACTGCAGTAAAAAGCTTCTTTATAATCCTGCAATTTAATCCCTAGTTTTCATCCCCTGCTGGCCAAAAGGAGATCACGTTGTGGCGATGTCCGTCCGTCCGTCCGTCTGTCCATCCGTCCCGGAAAGAGTACTCGCATTCTGAAATCAACTCCTCTCTCAGTTTTTTGGAGGAATTTCATGAAACTTGACAGGATTCTTTGTTGCATGTCGGTAAAAGGCATATTGCAATTTCATTCAATTCTGTCACATTTTACCAGAGTTATGGCATAATTGCCAGCGGGGGATATTGTGCTCTCAGAGCACTCTTAAGGGGTATTCACACGGCAACTTTTACTCCGGTGTAGCACCGGGGCTGCCCCAGTAGAGCGTTCACACGGTACAAAGTTATACCGGTGTAGCCCCTGAAAGCTGCTTAAACAGGTGCAAATCTAACCCTGCTCGGGAGGTGGTTTAAGAAATTTACTCCAGAGTAAATGCTAGTTTGCGGGGCAGCGCCGATATAAAATGGGACGTCTGATCGCTACAGGGGTAGACTCGCTACGTGTGAGAAGAGTTGATTACATACGGGCATTGCATAATTTGCATCCTGGTATTTTGCGCTTCCAAAATGGCGAATATCAACAACAACAGAACTGCGTGTCTTCCAGTGTTGCCAGATTGGGCGGTTTTAAGTGCATTTTGGCAGATTTGAACATATTTTGGGCTGGAAAACGTCAGCAGTATCTGGCAACACTAGTGTCTTCATCCATGTTGTTTTCCCGGCGCTTGGTGATGCCATGACAACCGGGAAAAGGAAGTACATTTTCACGCATGCGCATATTTCATTTCTGCATTATTACTATCGTATAGCACGGTCGCAAAAACTGCCGTGTGAACGCAAGTGGGGCTGCACCGGTGCTAACACGCTTCTCTCTAGTAAGCAGGTTTGTGACGTGTGAACGCTCCACAAAATTTACACCGGTGTAAGATATATCGCAACAAAATACATCGGTGCAGCATCGATGCAAATATGTGCCGTGTAAACACCCCATTATTTAACAAGTTTCCATGGGAGGACTGAGAAATTCTGAGGCCTGCTGAAAGGAATTTGGGCTACTTCATTCTGCATCAGTTATAGCCGAGTACACATTTTACAAGGCAAAGCTTTACTCCTATGTAATACCAAAATCTATGTGTAGCAGCAGCACCAACAGCCTTATTTGCACACATGTACTAAAAACATGAATATCCAACTCCATTTGCAAGCTACTGGCCTGGACAAAGAACACACTTTTATTGCGGGGTGTGTTTTGATGCTTCTTAAAAAAAAAAAAAAAAAAAAAGATGCAATTCAGAATCTCAGTTACCTTTAAATATAATGTTCTTCATTTCATTAAAAATGATATTTTCTCCCAATTTGGTAATTCAGCCATTCCCACCCAGCCTCCCTTTCCCCTGTCACATAACAGCTTTCCAGCCGACATGGAATAAAATAACCGCATCTCTCCCAATTTCACTCTCTGGGACTCTTGGCTCTGGTATTGTCCGGATTCAAACTCATTTTTCTGCCAATCAGGAATGCCAGATAGTGGACGTTTTAGCTATCACTTCTAACGCAGCCAAGAACAGCTGTTCTTGAACCACTGTAAGCTGCATGCAAATAGTACTGCAATAAAATTGTGTACACATGACAGTCACGCAGGTGACACACAAAGGCTGGAAAAAGCAGTTTAATAATTTATGGTGTTAATATTGGTGCAGGGTTCTTACTGGCACTTGTCATGCTCATCATTGATGAACATAATCCATCAGTGACAAAGAAAATTACTAGCAGTCGTCACAGTGACGAACGTATTTATCATCATAAGTCATCTTTTCTAGAAAATCGAGCGTAAACAATGAGCACACGCTTGTGGCAAATAAAAATCGACTGCACATAACTACCAAACGATAACTACCGTATTTTCTGGACTATAAGCCGCTACTTTTTTCCTAGGTTTTGAACCATGCGGCTTATACAAAGGTGTGGCTATTCTGTGGATTTTTCTTCCACCGCTAGGGGCGCTCTAACCGGAAGTAGAATCAAAAATAAGATAGACGAAAAATCAATGCAAAGAAGAATTAGCAGATCTTTAGCAGATAGAACACGCACGACAAATTACTAACTGGTAATTATTTTCAAATCCAGCGAAGATCATTAAAGTGACTTGTGGTTTCAAACACAGGAGAAATGAAGGTAAATAAATACCGGTTATTTTCTCTTGGTTCTGTTCTGTTTTAATCAGCAAAGTTGCTTCCGTGTTAAAAGGCACTGTTCGGAAAGAATCTGTTCAGGTACATACATGTACATTTACAGTACAAAATCGTTCTGTACATGCAGTAAATATCTAATTTTTCAACATAGATATCTGCGGCTTATAGCCCGGTGCGGCTTGTATATCTTTTTTTTATTTTTTATTTTTAAAATAGAGCGGATGCGGCTTATATACAGGTGCGCTCTATAGTCCAGAAAATACGGTACCAAGCTTTGACCAATCGTAATGTGTCTTAATCGGCCTGGTGTGGTGTTGTAATTGTCTTTGCATGAACCAAACAATGGCGCATTCTAAGCTGATGAAGTTTTTGGGTGGTCTTCTTCAAGCACTGAAGATGATTTAAGGGCTGGAACAGCCACAGGGAGGCACACTCAGAACCCTGATCATCCCCGAGCACATCGGACAGTATCAGTAATACAGGGGTCAGTTTTAAACCAAACCCCGCCATGATTTCCTCAAAGTGGAAATGCCAAGTCTTCAGTCTACCTCCTGAGGTGAATCACAAGACAGCCAACATTCGTTGCAAAAGCAATTAATCATTTCCTACAAAGGACAAACTGCGTCAACAGTCGGTGTAGGTAGTGCTACAGGCAGCAAGGCAAGGAAATGAGTAATATGAGAGTTGTCTCATTACTATGAACCAGATAATCTGTGTCTAAACATGCATATTAAATGAAACAGTAAAAGGGGGAGTGTTTTTCACCGTGGTGAATGCTATATTCCAAATCACCTTGTCTACGAACAGAAAACCAAAAACCTAAATGCATAAATTTACTTGTCTGAATGGGCCGGGTATAGCGTTCCAGAGCTATCCCACCCTGGTACATTAATTTCTAAATGAATCTGCTCAGGCTTGTTATAGATCACCTTCAGGGGATGAGCTTCCAATCAGGATGAGATGTATGCCAAAACATGCTCAGCTCCAGGGGTTGCATTTATCAAAAAGTGTGCACAGAACAAATTTTAAAATTTGTTTGTAACAACCATCAGTATGCATGAGGAAACTGGCATTTATCACACATGCGTGTGCAGAGCCGTACATAATGGATGCCGATAAAACCTACACATTCTAAATAGCTCTGCTTGTACATGGCCATGCTGATTTGCATAAAGACATGCCCCCAGATCACGATATATGGTCAACAACTTCTCTTTAAAAAACAGAGCGTCCTGCTCATGGCACTGTTTGTTGCCGGGATCAGACTGCATGAATTCAGCCTGGTTTTGACACAAATTTGTCATGGCCAACAAATTTCTATTGTCGGGCCCAAATATAAATGTCAGGAATGATAAACAGGCCTTGTGGTGTGACATAACTGAAGAACAGCAATTAAAAAAAAAAAAAAATCTAGCATAGCTTGAGACCTCCTACGACATGTTCCTTGATAGCCATTTCTTGACACACACACACCCCCAACGACACGCAAAGACATGAATGATGATTGGGTGGGGTAAAACTTGTAGTTTTGCCAGTCTCCTGACCAAGACACGGTGAGAATTTATGGCACCATGATTGTCCAATATGACATGGTGACCATCATGAAAGACAAAAATACTGTGTAGTCTGATCTCCACCATTAGATGATAAACTTCAACAGTGAAGCGGAGTAAAACAAAAATGGTTTAGTTTTTACACTTGTGATTAGTTTGTCAAAGAAATGAATATGATTTTTTATGGCTACATGTCTGTGTTACAGGTGATTTTTGAAATCAGGTGAATCCGAGTTCACCTGATTAGGTCGACACATGCTTAAAAGCCATTTTTTAGGGGGTTCAGAAAACAACGAGAACACTTCGACAACCACTCTTCAACTTTCCACCTCATTTCTCACTCACCACACCTCCTTTATATCCTCTATCCTCTTATACCTCTCTCTCCAGAATTGTATTTATATACCTGCCTTTCTAATTTAATTTGCTTTTTTCCCCTCCACTTTTTATTGTCCTTGCTGGGAACTGAACTCGGGACCTGCTGCTTTGAAGTCCACCACTTTACTGCAGAGGATTCAGGCACAACAAAGAAATTAAACATTCCAACAGATCACCCAACCCTAACCCCAATTCACCTCGCTAAAGCTACAATCAACTAGGTGAATCCAGATTCACTCCATTTCAAAAAAAAAAAAAAAAAAACCTGTAACATCTGCATTATATTGCCTCTATTACATTTATAAAAAAATACAAAATGGGAGTGAAGGAAGGGAAAGGAGATAAAAATGCAATCCTAGGAATTTCCCATGCAGAAAGAAACGAAAGGGTAAGTCATTTTAAACTTGTAAGTAAGAAACTTTGAGTCCGAGTTCTTCCCCAAGGTTAACTGTCCTACTGATATCACAAGCAGAACAATAAAAACTTGCCCTCTTGCAGCCTTCACCAACTCACCCCATTCTTATCCAAACAGCAAGAAAACCATAGTTGCTACAACAATGGCATTGTAGGTGGTCAGTGGCCTACAAGAATAGAAAAGGAAGTGCATGAAGGCTATCAACACCCTGCCAGGATGCAAAATAGAAGGTATATTAATTAGAAAAGAAGCTTCGATACAATAGTAAGAAGGAAATTACTTTGAAGAACTTATTTAAAAGGATATTGCAACACACTTAAATATACATGAGGCAACGGCCCTCACACACAGACAGGGGAATATACATAAAAATTGGACAGTATTTAAGAAATGTGAATCGTTAGTTTAAGTTCATGTTTGTTTATGAGGATGGCATGAAAATTAACAAATGAATAACTGTGATATTACAAGCTATAATTTTTTAAAGCTATCACAAAAGATTGGAGTTATAAACTTTACTAAAAAGTGCTCAGTGTTAATATGAGAGTAATTTAAAACACTGAAGTAAAACAGCTGCACTGTTTACGCTGATAAATACGCCCACTGGAAAACAGGTCATGCCAGATATTTTGTAAACAAACAGATTATGACAACACATTAACAGATAAGCAGAACAGCTGTGTTTAAAACTTGTTAAAAAGGCTCAAGATTAAAAAAACAAAAAAAAAAAACCCTAATAGTTTTTACATTTCTCCTTACAATTAAACTGTTTCTCCAACAGCTTTTATTTAGAGCAAAGGAGAAGCAGACAATAAATACTCTGCATATTTGAGAACTTTAAAAGAAGTGTCTTGGGTGCCGTTCCCTCGTGAAACTGATGGTAAAATGATCAGGATCATCAGGAATAAGATATAAAACTAAGACAAACCGAAAAATTCTCATAACTACTCTAAGCCGCACATTAAAGCTATCTACAAAAAAAAAAAAAAAAAAAGCAGCTTCTAAACAGAGAAGTCTACTTGATTTTATATATTATATTTTTGCAATTGAATTATTCAGTTACTTTGAGGAACTATTTCAGCTCTAGGAACACGGTTCTCTACGTTTTGCAGATTTCACTCTGGCACAACACTTTCTATAATGTGTGCATTATCCAAGTTGTTTGTGTGTAAACGTGTTGCATACAGGTAGAACATTCACCTAAACAACTTTACGGTTACATAAAAACAGCTGAGGGTTTTTACAGCCTTTGGTGGTATTCGTGCCCCAAGACTCAGAACCCATTCGTTCAGCAACATGTACTGAAATCTGAAGAGTACCATAAACGCTGACCAGTGGTATAGATTAAATTAAACAGTCGTTTTAGACAGAAAATGAGCACGTTTATTTTCTTTGGCCTGGCCCAAAATAAACATTTAACATTACAATTTAGCTCAACAACACAAATTAAAGTGCCACAACCTTTTAAGAGCACATTTCCTCCGCTGCAGCCTTGTGATAGCAAGGAGGAGAAATCTGTTCGAGCAGTTGACTCTGGCTGTCAAAATAACATTTCACTGATCGAGTGCTAAAAATCTACATTGGAATACTTAATCTGTCATGTTCTACTAGCTCAAAAACCTATAATTTATGACTCCGAGATGAACAAAAGCTTGAACCGGGTGCCTGAAACAACCAAATTTAATGTGCAGCCTCTTTGCCCGGAGGACAAAAAGTTCAATAACCAGAAAAAGGGATTAAGCATTAAGGGAGTAGGGATTTGACTTTAATAAGACATTTTTGGCATGGATGTTAAACTGTATGTGCCTTGTGGTGGGGGTGTGTATTACACACCCTCTGCACTACACACACCTGCCGGGGGCTACTTTGTTCTTGGCCAGTTCCCTCCCACCTGTCTGCTGCCAGCCACACAGTGTCAAGAACAAGCTTCTACAAGATACATGAAGCCAGATGACTGCATCTTTTCGAACAAACTCAGGAAAACGCTATCAACAACCTTGAGCTCACAGACACCTACGATTAGCTAGTGTCACCATCACTGACAGGGAAGAGAGAGCATGCCGTCCCTCGCACCTGGCTCATCTCGCTCTCTTGGACATAGATGATTCGGTACTGTCGGGATTTGAATTCGCAATGCATAAAAAGTGCAGCACAAAGCTGTTATATAATTCTCCTGCTTGTACCATATGCAGTCATCTTGCATTCACAGATCTTCTCTCATCTCATCATCTCTAGCCGCTTTATCCTGTTCTACAGGGTCGCAGGCAAGCTGGAGCCTATCCCAGCTGACTACGGGCGAAAGGCGGGGTACACCCTGGACAAGTCGCCAGGTCATCACAGGGCTGACACAGACACAGACAACCATTCACACTCACATTCACACCTACGGTCAATTTAGAGTCACCAGTTAACCTAACCTGAATGTCTTTGGACTGTGGGGGAAACCGGAGGCACCCAAAGGGTATTCACAGATATCAAAAGGAAAATAAGGATGCTAGCCAGACTCGAATACTATCTTTTATATGCGACAAAGGAAGACTTTTCGTCATGGGCACAAACACAACATGCAGCATTAGACATACAGAAAAGGATCCTTATGGCTACATGCTGCCGTCTGAATTTGCTTCCCTTAGTATATATTAAAAATTTATTTAACTAGCTAACCACCTCACTATATATTAAGTTAACCAACACTTTTAGCCCGAGCAATGCAATCACAGTACTAGGCCGCACATTAAAAACACTCTCGTGCTCAGCAGGCCATAATTTGCCTCTAGTGACACTGGGTCCAATGCAGTATAGTAAAGACGGCATTCAAACTTAATTCATCCAGTTACTCGACGACAAAAATGACCTGCAATGCAAGTCACTGCTTTGTATGATCGTAAACAGACAAAAACAACATGCCTTTAAATTAATATTAAACTTAAAATTAACCAGACACCTCTCTTACGAACATAAATGCTTAATCCCATAGTACAAAGTGACTTTCGTAGAACCTTTTGAAAACAATATACAAGAAAGCATGTTCGGCGAACAGTGACAGGATTACCCATCAGTCATTGACACCATCCTCAATGTGTCAAAAAATTTGACAAGAAGCCATTAAGTAGCTTATGAGGTTGGTTGTAATCATGTTAATCACCTAGCAGTCAATGAGACCACATCTCACACACAAAATGATAATCACGCAGAATGATAGCACTAATCCCAACACATATATATTTTATTTCATTTTTATTTATTGATATGCTGCTGTGATCCGAGCTCTCAAACAGTGTTTTGTTGTATAATGTGCAACGACAAAGAAATCAAACAGTAAGAGAAGAGAAATCATGTGTTGCAATGACATGTATCCTCTTTTCAGTAGAAAATATGTGTAATGTGCTTATCGCAAGTTTTATTTGCAACCTTCACTGTATTGCTCAAAAGAAAAAGAAAGAAAGAAAAGTCCTAAATGAGATCACTTAGATACTACAACTTTTACTATTGACTTTGACCTCTGGCACACAAAAATGTATACCAAAACAGAGAATAGTTAGGAAACAAGACAAGTCACTCCTTTTACTGGTAGAGATCAGGTCACAAGCAGAAGCAGGAAATCCTATTGACGTCAAAGCAGATACTGAGTAAGATAGGAGTGAAAACCACGACCAAAAAAAAAAAAAGTCAGATATTTTCATAAGGCACCAAAAATATGGGTTTAATTGTCAACTCCAGATGAACTCACTCAGTGAAATAAAGCACAGTACATTGTTATTACAGATTAACTAAAAAAAAAAGTTATCGTTTAACATTCACTCAAACTTCCAGAATCATTAACAGGAGGTGGTAGTAGTAGTAATAATAATAAAGCTACAGATAATTATTATTATTATTAGCAGGCTGATTATTGTGCACACTCCACACCAAGTGATGCCACGCAGACAAGAGAACCATCACAAAATATGAAGAAACTTAGTCTCCATTTTCGCTTCAAGTCATTAATATTAATAAAACACATCCTCAGACTGCAAATATAAAAATGCTATAGCTATAATTTTAGCTAATATGAAACAATAAAAGAAAAAGAAGATACAATACATTAATACGCTAACAGGCTAATAGGTACCGAGCTATACAATTCATAACCGTATTTCCAGTATCGTAGTAGTAAAAAGAAAATCGTAGTAGTAAAAAGAAAATCGACTAATACATTCAAAATAAAGCATTTCTGCGGTACAGAGTGAATCGTAGAAGCATTGTTTGTCTTGTGTGCAAAGTTATTGTGAGAGAAATGCTTCAGACAGACCTTCAACACAAAATGGCGACCCGGCTAGCAGAAATGCTGTTGCTAACTTAGTGTTAGCTTGAAGCATCATTGCTAACAGCAGCAGCAAAACAGGCTTAAGGGCATCACGTCGTATTTAACCAACTGAAGTGTAATACAAGCAAGGAAACACGTTAACTCTACCTTTTCTTTTCGGTGACAACTCCAGTATCCATTCCTGGGTGAAACCTCTCAGTGTGTAAGGTTTTACCCCTAAACCACCGCGGCGACAAAACAAGTGGCTAAGCTAGCTGGTTCCCAAGGCCGACAGAACGAAGGACGTGTCCGACTGTCTTTACAAATATGACGCAAGACTTTCCCCCCCCAAAAAAAAAAACAACCCACACACAGAGGAAACACGTGCTAAAAGTATTTTATCCAAGATTGTGCTCAGTCAAATTCAAGAAGTTGTTCGAATCTCTAAAAGCCCGAAAAGCAAAACACTTGTACACAGTTACTACGAACCACCCAGCCAGTGCGCTCTGTAACTACACACTATGATGCGCGTTCATGTGTACGGGAACGCGCAATCACATGCTTCCTTGGCATGGAGACAGGAAACGTCACTAAAACCTCTTAACTGCAGCTCTTTCCATAGGCTCTTTGTAGGCTAAAGATGGAAACAAAATTTAGAGCAAATTTGAAAAGGATCAACGACATGTCACCTCAGTCTAAGGACACTGGTATGAAAGTGGCATGGAGTATGAGTGCACATATACACTACCGTTCAAAAGTTTGGGGTCACCTTATTTTTGAAAGAAAAGCACTGTTCTTTTCAATGATCACTTTAAACTAATCAGAAATCCACTCTATACAGTGCTAATGTGGTAAATGACTATTCTAGCTGCAAATGTCTGGGTTTTGGTGCAATATCTCCATAGGTGTATAGGGGCCCATTTCCAGCAACTCTCACTCCAGTGTTCTAATGGTACAATGTGTTTGCTCATTGCCTCAGAAGGCTAATGGATGATTAGAAAACCCTTGTATAGTCATGTTAGCACAGCTGAAAACAGTTTAGCTCTTTAGAGAAGCTATAAAACTGACCTTCCTTTGAGCAGATTGAGGCCCTGTCCACACGGCAACGGATTCAGGTGACTCTGATACAATCGCTTATCGTTTAGGCCTGGCGTCCACACGGCACCGGCGTTTTGGGTGCCCAAAACGCAATCTTTTTGAGAACGGGTTCCAGAGTGGAAAGATCTGGCAACGTTGCCGTTGCGAAGTCGTCTGGATGAGTAGAACGGATTTGTTTACGATGACGTCACAACCACATGACTGTGAGTGCTTCACGCCGGGTAGAAGTGTAACGAACTCAATGCGAGTTGTCAACAAATCCTATAACTTGGTTCATGAAACGCGCTTACAAAATATTTTCACTGTGAATATTTATTGTGTAATGGTGCAAAGTGAGAGAGAGAGAGAGAGACTCTGCCCTTAGGGCAGAGTCAATCCCGTCAGCAAAAATAGGGAAAAAAAGGAGCGATCTCAACTCTTCAGATGATGGTTTAAGTCCTACAATACATTCCTCAAAAAGGGCGTAGAAGAGCAAATTAATCCATCAACGTGTAGCATTCAATTTATTCCGGACCATTAAAGACGCCGCCTTCCGCGTAGAATCATACGTCATCCTCGCCGCCATATTGGATAGGTCAAAGCGGAGAATAAAGATTCATGTGCTGCGTTTAACTGTACCAACAGGTTTACCGTCCAAACGAGATCACATGGGATTACCTTTCACAGGTGAGAAACAACAAATTAATCCATCAACGTGTAGCATTCAATTTATTCCGGACCATTAAAGATGCCGCCTTCCGCGTAGAATCATACGGCATCCTCGCCGCCATATTGGATAGGTCAAAGTGGAGAATAAAGATTAGCTGCGTTTAACTGTACCAACAGGTTTGCTGTCCAAACGAGATCACATGGGATTACCTTTCACAGGTGAGACTGGAAAAATACTTTTCATTGTATTTGGTCATTATAATGTAATTTTATGAACAGATTTTCCTGACTTTGTGGCTAAAATGAAGTCTCGCGCATAATAGTTTATGCGCATGCGTCCTTACTACTTCTATTGTTCTGGTGTCTCCGAAGGGACCGTCTTACAGCGCCCCTAGAGGTGTGGCATGTGTATTGCATCGTTTTCAGCAAGCGTTGCGTTGCCATATGGACCTGATATTTTACTGATCGTTGCCCATTTGGACGCGATATATTTTTAAATAACATCTCGTTGCCGTTGTCGTGTGGATGTAGCCTGAGTTTCTGGAGCATCACATTTGTGGGGTCGATTAAATGCTCAAAATGGCCAGAAAAATGTCTTGACTATATTTTCTATTCATTTTACAACTTATGGTGGTAAATAAAAGTGTGACTTTTCATGGAAAACACAAAATTGTCTGGGTGACCCCAAACTTTTGAACAGTAGTGCATCATGATCTGCTCAGTGGTGGTCCCTTTAAAACACTCTGAGGTCCTGGGCCTGTCAGACACTCTGTGGCAGTCTGATAAACCTTGACATTAAGTATTTCATCTAACTAAAAACATCCATGCAAAAGTGACACACACGGTTATATTCTGGACACCCTCAGCAATAATAATGAGAGTAAAGTGAATGTAATGAAATTTGTTTTTATTTAAATTAAGTGCAAACAGAACCTTACAAAAAACTATTTTCAGAGTCTTCAAACCTTGTAAAAAAAACACCTATAAATATATCTGCACAAGACTTTTGAAGACTTTTGATATATTTTTTACCATATTAACATGCCATTGTTGTGTGTTATGCCTGATGTCAAGACTCATCTCTGCGAGCCTACCACACAGATGTAATACTTGTCATTTTTAGGGCATACCTAACAACATGTGTTTTCTTTCTCTCTCTCTTCCCCCCCCAATCTGTCCCTCTGAGTTACATGTTGGTCCTGGGATTGAGATGCTGGCCTCTTCTGCCCCTCGGACCTGCTTGATCCATCATGGTGCCCTGTGTCTGGTCGGAGTTTTATCGCATCGCTCCTGTGAAGGATGGCCCCATGAGGATAGTTGAGGGTTATACCTGGAGGATGCTCTTGACTCTTACAGTAATGCTTTTATGGCTGAGGACTACAGTTGTCTTGCTAACTTTAGGACTGCAGTTATCATGAATCAGTTTTGCACTCAAGTTTCCATCAATGAAGAGTTATAACATCAACGAAACTGTCCTCATGTTAAAACTGTTAATATTATAGTCAGGCTGTCTGTTGTTGCCCAAATGAGGATGGGTTCCCTTTTGAGTCTGGTTCCTCTCGAGGTTTCTTCCTCATGTCGTCTGAGGGAGTTTTTCCTTGCCACCGTCGCCACAGGCGTGCTCATTGGGGATAGATTAGGGATAAAATTAGCTCATGTTTTAAGTCGTTCAAATTCTGTAAAGCTGCTTTGCGACAATGTTTATTGTTAAAAGCGCTATACAAATAAACTTGACTTGACTTGAAGTGTGAACCTTGTAAACATACACTACCGTTCAAAAGTTTGGGGTCACCCAGACAATTTTGTGTTTTCCATGAAAAGTCACACTTATTTACCACCATAAGTTGTAAAATGAATAGAAAATATAGTCAAGACATTTTTCTGGCCATTTTGAGCATTTAATCGACCCCACAAATGTGATGCTCTAGAAACTCAATCTGCTCAAAGGAAGGTCGGTTTTATAGCTTCTCTAAAGAGCTAAACTGTTTTCAGCTGTGCTAACATGATTGTACAAGGGTTTTCTAATCATCCATTAGCCTTCTGAGGCAATGAGCAAACACATTGTACCATTAGAACACTGGAGTGATAGTTGCTGGAAATGGGCCTCTATACACCTATGTAGATATTGCACCAAAAGCGTAGCCTGGGCCCGCCCATCCTAAGCGTGACGCAACACGAGGGCCTGTTGCGAGCTTAGCCCATGTTTACATTAGACCGTATCAGCGGATCATCAGATTAACGTTTTTAAAACGATTAGTGTGCACACAGCAACACCAATACACGATTTGCGTGCATACAGCAACACCAATACACGGATACGCTCGGCTCCGCAGGCATCCTGCGCTCCAAATCACTCCGCCCTGAACAGCGAGTGCCCTCTGGAGGGTGCGCACTCCGTCCTTGCGCAGCTCACAGAGCACGCGAGTGAAGTGCACAAGCTGTGATTCGGGACTGAGCCGCTGTGTGTGTGATCCCAGCGCATATCACTTACCACTTGCAAGTGGAAGGATGGCAAGCCTAAAGACAATCATAACTACACAATGGGCAGTATTTGCATCAGTATTTGCAGTATTTTCATACTTTTATACTCTTTAATGAAAGGTGATACAAGGTGGAAGTCCGCGCCGTTTTTCAGCAGTCGCGTCACATGACCAACGCCAGCAAATCAGGAAGGTGGATGTCACAGTGACGTTGTCCAATGACGACGCCAGCTAGAGCTCAGCACAGCGTATCCACGTATCTCAATGTTTACACAGCACCGGAGCTGACACGATCTGGATTGAATACGTGGACGCTGGCGGATTCCCGTTTCCCGGCGTTTCCAGGCGTTTTAATGTAAACGGACAGTGCATCCGCGAAGAAAATGAGACAGATACGGTCTAATGTAAACTTGGCCTTAGTCTGGCCAGGCAAGCTATCTACAGCTCTTCCAAGCTCCCGAAAAATCGGGAACCAATCAACTTTGAGCATCTCCAACGGCCCTGGGTAGAGGCGTGTTCAAGGCACTGATGTAGTAGAACTGCAACCGGAAGCCATAGATTGTTTACAGAATCTATGCCGGAAGCGCTTCATTCACGCTTCCGCATCTATTACGCATAGATGCTGTATTGAAAGCATTCAATGGGAAGTTCTCATTGAAAACGGAGCAAAGAGCAGCCCTGGAGGTATTTATTGAAAGGAAGGACGTTTTCGCCTTGCTCCCGACCGGCTTCGGTAAGACCAGTTAGCCCCGTCGCGTCGCATACGTCAGAGGAAAGAGTGATGTGATTGGTTTAAGCTTCGTCACAGCCTTTTCTGGCTTCGACCAATAGCAAACTGAGGCATTTCAGGGAGGCGGGTCAACCACGGGCTCTGGGAAACGGTTGGGCTTAATATCTTGGCCAGACCAATAGCTCAGAGAGCTTTGAAGTCACGTTAGCCAGGCTACCAAAAGCCAGACATTTAGTAGAATTTAGCTAGAATAGTCATTTACCACATTAGCAATGTATAGAGTATATTTCTGATTAGTTTAAAGTGATCTTCATTGAAAAGAACAGTGCTTTTCTTTCAAAAATAAGGACATTTCAAAGTGACCCCAAACTTTTGAACGGTAGTGTAGGTGTTGGCTACATAAAAGTAAGAACAGCATTCAGAAGTGTTATGTAGTTTCAATACTAATTGTAGAAACTTCAGGCTACATCCACACGACAACGGCACCGAGATGTTATTTAAAAAAATATCGCTTCCAAATGGGCAACGATCAGTAAAATATCAGGTCCATATGGCAACGCAACGCTTGCTGAAAACGATGCAATACACATGCCACACCTCTAGGGGTGCTGTAAGACGGTCCCTTTGGAGACACCAGAACAATAAAAGAAGTAAGGACGCATGCGCATAAACTATTATGCGCGAGACTTCATATTAGCCACAAAGTCAGAAAAATCTGTTCGTAAAATTACATTGTAATGACCAAATACAATGAAAAGTATTTTTCCAGTCTCACCTGTGAAAGGTAATCCCATGTGATCTCGTTTGGACGGTAAACCTGTTGGTACAGTTAAACGCAGCACATGAATGAGGCATCTTTATTCTCCGCTTTGACCTATCCAATATGGCGGCGAGGATGACATATGATTCTACGCGGAAGGCGGCATCTTTAATGGTCCGGAATAAATTGAATGCTACACGTTGATGGATTAATTTGTTGTTTCTCACCTGTGAAAGGTAATCCCATGTGATCTCGTTTGGACGGTAAACCTGTTGGTACAGTTAAACGCAGCACATGAATGAGGCATCTTTATTCTCCGCTTTGACCTATCCAATATGGCGGCGAGGATGACATATGATTCTACGCGGAAGGCGGCATCTTTAATGGTCCGGAATAAATTGAATGCTACACGTTGATGGATTAATTTGTTGTTCTACGCCCTTTTTGAGGAATGTATTGTAGGACTTAAACCAACATCTGAAGAGGTGAGATCGCTCCTTTTTTCCCTATTTTTGCTGGCGGGATTGACTCTGCCTAAGGGCTATTCTCTCTCTCTCTCTCTCTCTCTCTCTCTCTCTCTCACACACTTTGCACCATTACACAATAAATATTCACAGTGAAAATATTTTGTAAGCGCGTTTCATGAACCAAGTTATAGGATTTGTTGACAACTCGCATCGAGTTCGTTACACTTCTACCCGGCGTGAAGCACATGTGGTTGTGACGTCATCGTAAACAAATCCATTCTACTCATCCAGACGACTTCGCAACGGCAACGTTGCCAGATCTTTCCACTCTGGAACCCGTTCTCAAAAGATTGCGTTTTGGGGCACCCAAAACGCCGGTGCCGTGTGGACGCCAGGCCGAAACGATAAACAATTGTATCGGATTCACCTGAATCCGTTGCTGTGTGGACAGGGCCTCAGACTACCTTTGTTTTCTCCAAAGTCAGTTGCCCTTTCAAATGAATATTGATGAGGTAGGTGTAATTCACCTGTAATCCCCCGTCCCCCCTGTCACTGTCTATGTCCATTTGTCAAAGACAAAGCCCCTGGCCCCTGTACCTCCCTGCCCCCACACCTCTCTGTTTGGAAAGTTACTGCAAAGAAAAGAAGCCCAAAAAGCCAAAGCTACATTTCACAATCTTATGCATAGACTTATGCACGGACGATAATAAATCTAAAGTTAGCAATGAAGATAAACTATGACTATGCAGGGCATGTTGACTTAGGTAACTAATTACTGTAAATCAGTAAATCAGTGAAACATAGTTTGGCAACAGAAAAATGTTTTCAAAACTTGACGAAAAAAACACAGCACGTTTCAATCAACTAGTTCTTTCTATTCAAAGATCACCTCCTATCCTAACAACCCACTAACCATCTAACATGCACTCTCTTCTTCTTACGCTATGATTTCCTATGTTTTACTGTAGCTTGATTGTTTTTCTCAATTGCAAGTCGCTTTGGATAAAAGCGTCTGCTAAATGTAATGTAATGTAGTTCTCCCTATACACTAACCGAAAAAGCATGACAACAACCGCTAGTGAGACATCTTCCTTGCGTTGGCCATTCCTCAAAGTTTCTCAGTTGGTATGGAAACAAGTGACCATGTGTACTTGTTTAAACCTGTGAAATGGGGGGTGTTCTCACCTCCCCTTGCTACGTGATGAGCGAATGACGACACTGATGTTCCATGCGCTTAACATGTGAATAGCTGAAGGGTGTGTCGTTAAGAGGCTGCTGCTGGCTGAAGTACTGAAATTCGTAAGAGTTGTTTTTATTCTCTTTACAAAGTGCTAAAGATAAAGTTTGTTTTAAATATATATATTTATATATATATATATATATATAATTTGAAAACTAGAAGATTCAAGGTTTCTTGTGGTGTTACTTGAGTGTTTCTAGCACAAAAACTAACAGAGCTTTAGATGTGTGTTTACTAACAGTCCTAAAAGTCCCCTGTGGGGGGCCGGCGACCTGAGAGTGTTTAAACTGATGGATGAAGTATAGGGCAGCTGATAAACTGTGCATAGAAACAGATGGGCTATAGACAGCACTTCACCAAGAATCAGTGGAAATATCTTGAAGATAGTCAAATTTATCTCTGGGGTCAGCTGTACAAAGTAATGGCAAGTGCAGAAGAGAAGTGAAGAAGCAGGTTGGAATGGATGGAGGAGTGTGCCAGGAGTGATTTCTGAACAGTACCAGGAAAAGTGAAAGGGAAAGTGTACAAGACAATAGTAAGACTAATGATGCACAGTGGTGCTTGAAAGTTTGTGAAACCTTTGGAATTTCCTATATTTCTGCATAAATATGACCCAAAACATTGTCAGATTTTCACGCAAGTCCTAAAAGTAGATAAAGAGAACGCAGTTAAACAAATGAGACAAAAATATTATACTCGGTCATTTATTTATTGAGGAAAATGATCCAATATTACATATCTGTGAGTGGCAAAAGTATGTGAACCTCTAGGTTTAGCAGTTAATTTGAAGGTGAAATTAGAGTCAGGTGTTTTCAATCAATGGGATGACAATCAGGTGTGAGTGAGCACCCAGTTTTATTTAAAGAACAGGGATCTATCAAAGTCTGATCTTCACAACACATGTTTGTGGAAGTGTATCATGGCATGAACAAAGGAGATTTCTGAGGACCTCAGAAAAAGCGTTGTTGATGCTCATCAGGCTGAAAAAGGTTACAAAACCATCTCTAAAGAGTTTGGACTCCACCAATCCACAGTCAGACAGATTGTGTACAAATGGAGGAAATTCAAGACCATTGTTACCCTCCCCAGGAGTGGTGGACCAACAAAGATCACTCCAAGAGCAAGGCGTGTAATAGTTGGTGAGGTCACAAAGAACCCCAGGGTAACTTCTAAGCAACTGAAGGCCTCTCACACATTGGCTAATGTTAATGTTCATGAGTCCACCATCAGGAGAAGACTGAACAACAATGGTGTGCATGGCAGGGTTGCAAGGAGAAAGCCACTGCTCTCCAAAAAGAACATTGCTGCTCATCCGCAGTTTGCTAAAGATCATGTGGACAAGCCAGAAGGCTATTGGAAAAATGTTTTGTGGATGGATGAGACCAAAATAGAACTTTTTGGTTTAAATGAGAAGCGTTATGTTTGGAGAAAGGAAAATACTGCATTCCAGCATAAGAACCTTATCCCATCTGTGAAACATGGTGGTGGTAGTATCATGGTTTGGGCCTGTTTTGCTGCATCTGGGCCAGAATGGCTTGCCATCATTGATGAAACAATGAATTCTGAATTATACCAGCAAATTCTGAAGGAAAATGTCAGCACATCTGTCCATGAACTGAATCTCAAGAGAAGGTGGGTCATGCAGCAAGACAACGATCCTCAGCACACAAGTCGTTCTACCAAAGAATGGTTAAAGAAGAATAAAATTAATGTTTTGGAATGGCCAAGTCAAAGTCTTGACCTTAATCCAATCGAAATGTTGTGGAAGGACCTGAAGCGAGCAGTGCATGTGAGGAAACCCACCAACATCCCAGAGTTGAAGCTGTTCTGTACGGAGGAACGGGCTAAAATTCCTCCAAGCCGGTGTGCAGGACTGATCAACAGTTACCGGAAATGTTTAGTTGCAGTTATTGCTGCACAAGGGGGTCACACCAGATACTGAAAGCAAAGGTTCACATACTTTTGCCACTCATAGATATGTAATATTGGATTATTTCCCTCAATAAATCAATGACCAAGTATAATATTTTTGTCTCATTTGTTTAACTGGGTTCTCTTTATCTACTTTTAGGACTTGTGTGAAAATCTGATGATATTTTAGGTCATATTTTTGCAGAACTATAGAAAATTCTAAAGGGTTCACAAACTTTCAAGCACCACTGTAAGCTATGTTGTATGGTTTGGAGACTGAGTGACACTGACAAAAAGACAGGAGGCTGAATTGGTGGTAGCAGAGTTGAAGATGCTGAGATTTTCATTGGGAGTGACAAAGTTGGACAGGATGAGAAATGAGTTTATTAGAGGGACAGCACATGTAGGAGGGCTTGGAGACAAAGTGAGAGAGGTGAGATTGAGATGGTTTGGACATGTACAGAGGCGAGATCCAGGGTATATTGGGAAAAGAATGCTGGAGATGGAGTTGACAGGTAGAAGAAAAAGAGGAAGCACAAAGATGAGATTTATAGATGTAGTAAAGGAGGACATGAGGACAGTTGGTGCAACAGAAAAAGATACAGAGGACAGGAGGAGATGGAGGAACATTATCTGCTATGGCGACCCCTAACAGGAACAGCCAGAAGAAGAAGTGGTCAAATTTATCTATGTTATTTCTTATGATAAGATTGCAATAAATCCATCCATTATCTATACTGCTTATCCATTGCAGGTCACAGGTGAGCTGGAGACAATTCTAGCTGACATTGGGTGATGGGGCAGGGTACACCATGGACAGGTCACCCTGTGTTATCAAAGGGCTAACACAGAGAGACAGACATTATCCATTATCCAGCATTCACACTTGGAACAGACAATTTACAGTAGCCAGCTGGCTTAATCTGCATGTCTCTGGCTTGTAGGAGGAAACTGGAGTACCCAGAGGAAGCCCACACAGACATGAGGAGAACGTGCAAACTCCACAAAGAAAGGTCCCAGTCGACTGGCAGGTTTGAACTCAGACCCTACTTGCTGTGAAGTGACAGTACTAATTACCGCACCACCATGCCACCCTTACAATCTACTGTATTATTAAACCTATTATGTCTAGACATTTTACTTATTTAAACTTTACATTTTCCCATTCTGGCGGCACAGTGGTGTAGTGGTTAGCGCTGTCGCCTCACAGCAAGAAGATCCGGGTTCGTAGTCTGGCTAACGCGACTTCAAAGCTCTGCGAGCATTTGGTCTGGCAAAGATATTAAGCCCAACCGTTTCCCAAAGGCGTGGTTGACCCGCCTCCCTGAAATGCCTCAGTTTGCTACTGGTTAAAGCCAGAAAAGGCTGTGACGAAGCTTTAACCAATCACATCACTCTTTCCTCTGACGTATGTGACACGAAGGAAACTGCTTGAGTAACAGGAAGAAGATAAATACCTCCAGGGCTGCTCTTTGCTCCGTTTTCAATGAGAACTTCCCGTTGAATGCTTTCAATACAGCATCTACTGCTGTGTCAAAGGCTTGCCACTGCTCCATGTTCGTAATGTTTCTAGTGAATGAAGCGCTTCCAGCATAGATTCTGTAAACAATCTATGGCTTCTGGTCGCAGTTCTACTATGTCACTGCCTTGAACACGCCTCTACCCAGGGCCGTTGGAGATGCTCAAAGTTGATTGGCTCCCGATTTTTCGGGAGCTTGGAAGAGCTGTAGATAGCTTGCCTTGCCAGACTAAGCTCGCAACAGGCCTTCGTGTTGCGTCACACTTAGGATGGGCGGGCCCAGGCTACCGGGTTCGAGCCCCATGGCCGACGAGGGCCTTTCTGTGTGGAGTTTGCATGTTCTCCCCATGTCCGCGTGGGTTTCCTCCAGGTGGTCTATGTGTCAGCCCTGTGATGACCTGGTGACTTGTCCAGGGTGCACCCCGCCTTTCACCCGTAGTCAGCTGGGATAGGCTCCAGCTTGCCCGCGACCCTGTAAAACAGGATAAAGTGACTAGAGATAATGAGATGAGATGAGATTTTCCCATTCTATTTATTCTATTTTTTTTTCCTACCCTATCCAATTCAGAAACATTTGTGTCTTTCTAGAAATACATGCTTTACATCAATGAAAAAATGCTATTTAATGACTGAAATTAGTGTTAAAAAAGTCTAGGCATAGGTTTAATAATCATATATTTTTACTGCAATCATAATGGATAATTCAAAAATAATTTTGACTATTATCAAGCTATTTTCACTTGCTATTTCTTTCTTTTTTTTCCAGTGTAATGTTTTTATCCAAAACATTTCCCCTATTTAGCAAGCACTTACAGTATATCCAAAGCAACTTACAGCTGAATAGATGAGGGATCCAAAAGTGGAAGCTTGGCAGTACGAGGATTCAAATTCACAACTTTCTGATCAGTAATCCAGAGCCATAATCTCTGAGTAACTCAGCAGGTGTACCTAATAAACTGTCAACTAAGTGTAGTTCTGGGTATCACAGTTAACCTTCGTAATCAACATGAAAGTCCTCTATCAGCAAAGTATGTACATGCGTGCCAGGCTGACTTGACAAATGTTGCTGCTTCAATCCAATATGTCCTTCATTTCTAATATATGACTGACCTGTCAGACAGAAGGATAAAGTGAGTTGTATGAACAGATATTTGTTTACAAAGGTCAACACATTTGAGCCGTCTGTCAGCAGTGTTATAAGATAGTGCTAGTATTAACAATGACCTTCACTCATTTCAGTGACATTCATAAAACATATTTTGAATCAGCAATGTGTAGCATTCACCATATGCTACTTTTTGCAACATCTTTTAATGTATATTTTCTTGGCAGAAACACACTCAACTCAGCTATTTTGCCTTTCTGCTTCTTCCAGTCTTTTGCCTTCATCTGTATTTTGGTTCCACATACACTGGAACCTAGTATTCAAGGGCCGTAGAGCATTTAGGAGGTAGAACAGCAGGGTAAAGTGACTGTGAGCTTTAAAGTGCATATTCTGGACCAATTTTGTTTTTTTATATGAAAGTATGTCCCTTTACACACTCATCCAGAAGGGTAATTTTGCACAAGGCCATCTGTCTACAGCAGAAAAAAATAAAATAACAAAACGCGTCTGGAAAAATCCCAAGGGAGTCTGGAGCCAGATTCGTGACGTCACGTGCAGAAGCGCCAGTAGGCTGTGCGAGCTTTGCACAGTTTCAGTGCACAGCCTGTGTAGACCAAGCGCTCCCAGTGTCCGGTCTTTTGGAAAACAAGTGAGTACTAATCCCATCAAGATTGGTGTTGCTACACCCTCCTACGATACATCTCATCTCATCTCATCTCATCATCTCTAGCCGCTTTATCCTTCTACAGGGTCGCAGGCAAGCTGGAGCCTATCCCAGCTGACTACGGGCGAAAGGCGGGGTACACCCTGGACAAGTCGCCAGGTCATCACAGGGCTGACACATAGACACAGACAACCATTCACACTCACATTCACACCTACGGTCAATTTAGAGTCACCAGTTAACCTAACCTGCATGTCTTTGGACTGTGGGGGAAACCGGAGCACCCTACGATACATCTGTTAACCATTTTAATAATTACGCGATAACGTTGAAGAAATTTGCAGAAAACCGCCAGGTCGTTTTCTCATAAACAAACCAGCGCTGATGTAGGATTCAGAGGGAGGCGTCCCGCACGTGACGTCACGAAAATCAATGTTTGCTGGGAAATCCAAATGCCAATTTTTTTCAGAGGCGGACCAATTCGCCTCAAATGGCTTGATTTCAACTGAATTTTTCTGGTATTGCGCAAGGTAAAAAAAAAATTGCACAAAATGCAAAATGTGACAGATATTTGACCAAAGTTTAATATAAAATAGGAGAATTACATTGATCTTGCTCCTGAATTTACCCGTGATATGCACTTTAAAATCCTGGTTGCTGTAATGGGAACATGACTATCAAATTACTCCATTATTTTAGAATAGTATAAATATGGAATAAACTGTTCCATTATCTTCTTCTTTAGTGTTCTGCCTGATGGCAGGTCCACTCTGACAGCTTCAGCCATCAAAGTGTCTAGGGAAGGATTACAGTAGTGGTTTCCCGTTGCATTCTACTGGATTATTATAGAGGTTTTCTCCTCTCAACCATTCACACCTAAGGTCAATTTAGAGCCACCAACTAGCCTAACCTGCATGTCTTTGGACTGTGGGGGAAACCCACACAGACACAGGGAGAACATGCAAACTTTACACAGAAAGGCCCCCGTCGGCCACTGGGCTCGACCCCAGAACCTTCTTGCTGTGAGGTGACAGTGCTAACCACTACACTACTGTGACACCATGGACTATTCAGTAATTCTGAAAATGAAATACCGTGGTACTACTGTGTCAGGGAATTGATATGATAGAAATGAGTAAAAATGCACAACTGCTCGTTTGTATCCATAAATTAATTTACATCAATAACCTCATCTAAGCCACAAACATTATTTATTGCATCGTGATGAATGACAAACACACATGCACAGCAGCTAATAGAGCATGATGGCTCCCATGTCACTGTTTACATGATCATAGGTAAGTGTAAGTGGGTGGATGTTCAACCCTTTCACAGATCAGATCATGGCGTTGTTTGTCTATAAAACACTTTCTGCCTTGTGGTATCTAGTGATGCTAATCAGATTACCCAAGAGACTGACTGTACCAACACACATAGTTTCCCTAAAAGTTATCAGTGATGATTTGCTTATCATAAGGTTACCATCCAGTATTCAAATATAGGCCAAACGTCACATGGCATGATAAAAAATAAAACAAGAAGACAGAGTCATCTCCCGCCCTACATACCAACTATATACCAAGTTTCAAGATATTATTTGTCACATTTTTCAAGTTCTGCTGCAGGAAACCAACCCTACCTCTTTACACTGACCTCAGCAGCCCATGGTATAAGCCCACCGGACCTTTGGTCCAGGTGAGCTAAAAATTAATATTTCTCACATTTCTTAGTATCAAAAGGCACATACACATTACTTAATCAACACATATACCAACTTTCAAGACCATACCACTCATAGTTTTCAAGTTCTGCTCCGGAAACAAAACCTACCCCAAAGACTAACCTGAGAGACTAAATCTGAAATTGTTTCCATGGAAACATGAAAAATTAAAATTTCTCAAATTTCTTAGGATGAAAAGGCACATCTACATCACTTTGTTAACATGTATACCACGTTTCAAATCCATATAATGAATAGTTTTGGATATATGCTCCGGAAATGAACGTTGCTCTTAGAAACTAAGTCAAAATCTATTTTCTATGTAAAAATTTGAATTTTTTTTTCCAAAATCCCAAACAGCAAAAGGCACCAGTTCACATGTTGCTTTATATGTATACAAAGTTTCATAAAGATATCTTCAGTCATTTTAAAAATATGGCCCGGAAACAAAAACGTGACTGGATGGACAGTTGGACAGATGGATGGACAGACGGGCAGACGGACGGACAGACGGACGGACGGAACCCATTTCTATATCCCCCGCCCAACTTTGTTTGGATGGGGGATAACAAATAATCAGATTTACTTCAAAGATAAAGCTTCATTTTCACCCATCTCATTATCTCTAGCCGCTTTATCCTTCTACAGGGTCGCAGGCAAGCTGGAGCCTATCCCAGCTGACTACGGGCGAAAGGCGGGGTACACCCTGGACAAGTCGCCAGGTCATCACAGGGCTGACACATAGACACAGACAACCATTCACACTCACATTCACACCTACGGTCAATTTAGAGTCACCAGTTAACCTAACCTGCATGTCTTTGGACTGTGGGGGAAACCGGAGCACCCGGAGGAAACCCACGCGGACACGGGGAGAACATGCAAACTCCACACAGAAAGGCCCTCGCCGGCCACAGGGCTCGAACCCGGACCTTCTTGTTGTGAGGCAACAGCGCTAACCACTACACCACCGTGCCACCTTCATTTTCACCACCTAAACAATATCCATATAAAACTTACACAACTAGTCACTATATGGTGAAGGATATATGCAGTTTGCCAGGAACGTGGCCTTATACATACAAACCTTTTCATTGGATGCTTTCAACAGTGCCATTACAAGCAGAAGGTCAGATATCTAAGTTATTAATAGAAATCAGCACAGGATATAGAATATCAATGGACTATGAATATCTCAGTGTTATACAATGTAGTAAAGCTACGCAAAAAGACTCATGTGTTTCAACAGACTGTCTTCATTCAAAAATATGTTCATATGCCAGCCCTGCTTCATGTTTTTTCATTCAAATTGCTAGAAAATTCCATAAGCCTACTTCTGTAAAGGACCCAGTGAACTTCTCGGCAATCCAGTGACTCAATATCCTGACTCACACAGACACCAGACAACTAGATTGGTGTAGTTTTTGGCAGTCACACTGCTCGCACAGATAAACTTTGTTTCATTAGCAGCACAATGCTGTCTGAGCCCCAGGAGAAAACCAGTCTCCCATCTTCAAAATGAAATCAAATCAATTCTCACAAACCACCATGTGCTGCTTATAACCCATGACTACTGGGAAATTATATTGTCATACTGCCCAACCCTACTGGACTGTCTCAGAAAGGTTATTCAGTGTAAGAGTAAATAAGGATGAGAGTTTGGATGCTTTCTCCAAAATCAACCAGCAACAACAAATGCGTGTGAAATTCTTGAGAAAGCAACTGCACGAATTCTGTGAAGAAGCACTGTGTCACGGAGAATCATCTTTGATGTAGAGGTCTAAGTGTCTAACACCCTTCATCGGGATATGACACCTTGCTGTCTGCAGCCCTAACACTAGGCTGTTCCATCTCTGTATTGCAGAAAACTGTTAGTAATAATATAAACCCCATTTCCAGAAAAGTTGGGATATTTTCCAAAATGCAGTAAAAACAAAAATCTGTGATTTGTTAATTCACACGAACCTTTATTTAACTGCCAGAAGTACAAAAAAAAAAAGATTTTCAGTAGTTTTATTGAACAACTTAATTGTATTTTGTGAATATAAATTAAGTTAGATTTTAATGCGGGGCGGCACGGTGGTGTAGTGGTTAGCGCTGTCGCCTCACAGCAAGAAGGTCCGGGTTCGAGACCCGTGGCCGGCGAGGGCCTTTCTGTGCGGAGTTTGGATGTTCTCCCTGTGTCCGCGTGGGTTTCCTCCGGGTGCTCCGGTTTCCCCCACAGTCCAAAGACATGCAGGTTAGGTTAACTGGTGACTCTAAATTGACCGTAGGTGTGAATGTGAGTGTGAATGGTTGTCTGTGTCTATGTGTCAGCCCTGTGATGACCTGGCGACTTGTCCAGGGTGTACCCTGCCTTTCGCCCGTAGTCAGCTGGGATAGGCTCCAGCTTGCCTGTGACCCTGTAGAACAGGATGAAGCGGCTAGAGATAGAGAGATGAGATGAGATTTTAATGCCTGCAACACATTCAAAAAAGTTGGGACAGAGGCATTATTACCATTGTGTTACATCAGCTTTCCTTTTAATAACACTTTTTAATCGTATGGGATCTGAGGATACTAAGTGTTGCAGTTTTGCAATTGGAATTTTTGTCCATTCTTACTTGATTCTTGACTTCAGCTCCTTGACAGTCCATGGTCACTGTTGTCTGATTCTCCTCTTTATGATATGCCATACATTCTCAACAGCAGACAGATCTGGACAGGAGACTGCAGGCCAGTCAAGCACACACACTCTGTGTCTACAAAGCCATGCTGTTATAGCCCGTGCAGAATGAGGCCTGTCATTGTCCTGCCGGAATAAGAATGAACTTCCCAGGAAGAAATGTCGCTTTGATGGTGAAATATGTCTCTCTAAAATCCCAGTATATGCCTCCATGTCAGTGGTACCTTCACACACATGTAGCTCACCCATGCCATGGGCACTGATGCACCCCATACAGTACCATCATAGATGCTGGCTTTTGCACCTTTCTCTGAAAACAAACTGAATGGTTGTGTTCACCTTTGGCACGGAGAACTCAATATTCGGTTTTCCCGAAAAGAAGCTGAAATGTGAACTCATTTGACCACAGCACACATTTCCACTGTCTTTCAGTCAATCTGAGATGAATTCGGGTCCAGAGAAATTGGCGGCATTTCTGCAGAGAATTGCTGAATAGCTTCCCCCTTGTGTAATACAGTTTCAGGTTGCATTTCTGGATGCAGCAATGGACTGTGTAAGGTGACAACAGTTTTCCGAAGTACCCCCCAGCTCATGTGACTATATTTGTCACATTAGCATGACGAGTTCTCCGGCAGTGCCGCCTGAGGGATTGAAGGTCATGCACATTCAACAGTGGTTTCCAACATTGCCCTTTACACACTGAGATGTCACAGAATTCCTTGAATATTTTTAACAATATTAGGGACTATAGATTTTGAAAGACCTAAATTTTCTGCAACCTTGCACTGAGAAATGTTCTTTTTGAGTTGACCAACAATTCTCTCATGAATTTTGGCACAAAGGAATGAACCATGACTCATCCTTGCTTGCAAAGACTGAGCCATTGGTGCTCCTTTTATACTAATCATGAAACCCTCACCTGTTACCAAGTAACCTGCTTATTGTGGAATCTTTCAAAATGGCGTTACTTGAATATCCTCTAAACTTTTCAGTCTTATTTTGCTTCTGTTCCAACTTTTTTTTTTATTGTGTTGCAGGCATCAAATTCTAATTTCATTTATATTTACAAAATACAATTAAGTTGGTCAGTAAAACTATTGAAAATCTTTTCTTTGTACTTTTCTCAGTTAAATAAAGGTTCATGTGAATTAACATCTCATCTCATTATCTCTAGCCGCTTTATCCTGTTCTACAGGGTCGCAGGCAAGCTGGAGCCTATCCCAGCTGACTACGGGCGAAAGGCGGGGTACACCCTGGACAAGTCGCCAGGTCATCACAGGGCTGATGCATAGACACAGACAACCATTCACACTCACGGTCAATTTAGAGTCACCAGTTAACCTAACCTGCATGTCTTTGGACTGTGGGGGAAACCGGAGCACCCGGAGGAAACCCACGTGGACACGGGGAGAACATGCAAACTCCGCACAGAAAGGCCCTCGCCGGCCACGGGGCTCGAACCCAGACCTTCTTGCTGTGAGGCGACAGCGCTAACCACTACACCACCGTGCCGCCTGTGAATTAACAAATCACAGATTTTTGATTTCATTGCATGTTGGAAAATATTCAAACTTTTCTGGAAATGAGGTTTTAATAATAATAATAATAATAATAATAATAATAATATGTAAATTGGTGACCTTTCACCCGCCTTTCACCAGTGTCAGCTGGGATTGGCTCCAGCCCACCTGCGACCTGCAATGGATAAGCAGTATAATGAATGAATGAACTAATGAACGGACTAATGAATGAATAATAATATGTAAATTATGTCATGTGTCTGCTGCTTGAAATCCCGATGTACAATGCCAAGTACCCTGTACCTGCCAGACATCACTTTAGGACCTGAAGCTTCTGTAATTAAAACTGTAATGTACCTAATGAGTCATCATTTTGTCCCTACATACTGTACAATACCAGTTTACACTTTCTACTTCAATGTTTTTTTTCTTTATTTTTATAAATTAAAAGACTCTTCGTGTCTTAAAGTAATGAAGGATGTCGTTTCTCTTTACTTTGTTGAACGGTTCTTGGCATAATATGGATTACTACAGTTGTGGAATAGGGCTATTTACTGTATATTTATTATTTATGATGGTGTAGTGGTTAGCACTGTCGCCTCACAGCAAGATGGTTCTGGGTTCGAGCCCAGCGGCTGACAGGGGCCTTTCTGTGTGGAGTTTGCATGTTCTCCTCGTGTCTGTGTGGGTTTCCTCAGGGTGCTCCGGTTTCCCTCACAGTCCAAAGACATGCAGTTAGGTTAACATGAGGCAGCCATGGCCTGAGGTTGGGCTGAAGTGCCCTTGAGCAAGGCAGCTAACCCGCAACTGCTCCCCGGGCGCTGTAGGATAGCTGTCCACTGCTCTGGGTATGTGTGTGTGCTCATTGCTCACTTGTGTGTGCATGTGTGTGTGTTCACTGCTTCAGATGGGTTAAATGCAGAGGAGGAATTTCACTGCGTGCTTAAGTCTGTGCTTGAGTGTACGTGTGACAAATGAAAGCTTCTTCTTCTTCAAACGTATTAAGAAGACAAGAAATTCCACTAATTAACTTTTGACATGGCACACCTGTTAACTGAAAAGCATTCTAGGTGATTACTTCATGAAGCTGGTTAAGATAATGCCTATAGTGTGCAAAGCGTCATCAAGATAAACGGTGGCTATTTTGAAGAATCTAAAATATGAAACATATTTTGTTTTTAATACTTTTTTGGTTTACCATATAATTCCATTTATGTTCCACATGTTATTTTATGGTTTTGATGTCTTCAGTATGGTTTTACAGTGTAGAAAATAGTCAAAATACAGAAAATCTGGGGCGTCGTGGCTCAGCTGGCTGGGGCGCCATGCCGTGGGTCCGGGGACCCGGGTTCGGTTCCAGCCCCGGCCCGGGGTCGTTTCCCGATCCCTCCCCGTCTCCCGCTCATTTCCTGTCTCTGCACTGTCCTATCCAATGAAGGTGAAAAAAAGCCCCCCCCCCCAAAAAAAATACAGAAAATCTGGGAATGAGTAGGGATGTCCGAACTTCACCTTCTACCAGCATTTTGAGCTCAAAGCTAAATCTTTTATTACTATCCCTAAATAGTCTCTGATTGTCAGGTTAGTATGGGTTTGATGTCCCAAAGTGTCTTATGCCTCTAATACCACAGCAATTTGCCAATGATACCAATGTTTAATTAATTATTGAATGATAAATTAGCCAACCACTTCTATTTACATGTTATGTTGTGGAACATTTACAAAACAAGTTAGTTCCCATGATCACTTCCATTATAGTAGCTGTAAACAGTCGGTCCCTCAGCAGATACTCTTTTTTTTCCTCTTTCTTGATGTAAATAAGACAAAAAACACAGCTTATCGTGTTACCATGAAACTGGAAAGTGCAAACTCATTGTCCTGAAGAGTTTTCAGTGGCAGGCTCTTACAGTGTCTGGCTTTTACCGTACAATCTGACACTCGAGACTCCTTCCATAATTGTTAGCATGCTTACGGTAACCATATCAACAATTAGATGTTGTCCACTATATAAGTTCCTGTGAATGAGTTGTTATGACAGAAATGGTACTAGAATGTCAATGTAAACCAGTGATTTGATATGCTGGAACTATTGTCAGAGCTGCTGTTAAGAGTGTTATTTGCTCCAAATATGACTTCTTTCAACACAGGACACAGTTTTCAACCGCCATTAAATAGTGGTCAGTTCATAAACAATTGGAACGCAGGTAATATAAAAAAGGCAATATGATTTATTTGGTTTACACTCAGAGCAGTTGATAAGGCTAATCAAATGTACATAAAATAGTCAACATTGTCAGTCAATTTATAATAAGCAGTCTTCATGAAGTATTTTTTGCAGTTGACATAGTGCTAACATCATGACCAGAATAAGGAAGTGTACCCATTCTGGTGTTTACAGTAAGTGCACAGTTAAGTATACATGTACTAAGTGTACAAAACATTTACGAACATAAAGAAAGAAGATGACGATTTTTATTAAGTGTTGCATTAAATCTACCATAGGGCTGTTTCACAATCCTGGTTGTCTTTTTGAATCTTCTTCTACCTGCTCCCATTAGGGGTCACCACAGCAGATCTGTTCTGCATATTGAATTTAGCATCAGTTTTTACACCAGATACCTTTCCTAACACAACCCTCCCCAATCTATCCAGGCTTGGGACTAGCACCAAGTATGCATTGTCTTGTACAGCCCCATTGGCTGGGCATTTTACCTAATCTGCATGTCTCTGAACTGTGGAGGAAACTGGAGCACTTGGAGGAAACCTACACAGACATGGAGAGAACATGCAAACTCCACACAGAAAGACCCCTGTCAGCCATGGGGTTCAAACCCCTTGTTTTGAACCATGGGGTTCAAACCACCTTCTTGCTGTGAGGTGACGGTGCTAACCACAATACCTAACCATGACATCCATGACAGTGCTAACCACTACTGTGCCTTGGTTGTCTTCTTGGATCACAACAACTAACTCCTGCAACTTGGTCCAGTATATATAGACACACCAGCCCTACCTACAGCAGTAATGTCTTTTGTACGTTCTTATAAATATATTTGTAAGAGTCAAATGAAGGCTCAGTTTTGACCTTGTGGTCATTTCATTTAATTCTACTTTAATTATTACACTTTGATTTTACTGGCTACATTTTTTAGCACTAACTAGGTTTTACTTTGGGACGTATACTTCCATTCACAACAGAAAGATATTTAAATGGAAGTTACATTTTTTGGGAAATGAAGTGCCTCAGACAGGATCCTTTGTCCATCAAAAATGTCCACTCTTGGAAACACTCACCATATGATGAGGTTGTAAATGATTTTTTAAAGAAAATATTTCTCTTTTGAAGCAGAATACTATGTTGTTGCACAGTTAAAACACAGGACTTGAAACAGATAAAAGACACATTAGCAGCGGAGCTTCACACGTGGTTGAAATACAAGTCAGTTAAAAAGTGTCCTCTCAGAAAAACCACAAGGATCGTCACCACGTCAGCTGTTATTACAGTCACCACCGTGTGCAAACATTGCTGCACAGTACTTGGAAATTTGTCCTTAAAATGACATATATTTCAAGAGTTTTTCACATTGTATACCTTAGTCTTGTGGACTATAAGAAAGTGGATCAAATTTAGAAATACACTATATGCTGTCTTCTCACCACAAGTAACATGCCCAGTACATGACCTGTAGCTTAGGAATTCTGTGTGGTTAATTTCCATCTCAAAAGGTATATTTTTTGGCACCAGAGAAACGCAAAAAGCTGAGGTTTGATTTTTGGACTATTGTGGACCTGAAAAGTATAACCTGATTGTGAAACAGACCCTTAAGCCTAGACTCACATGTTGATAGCTGAACAAACATGTCATATAAGCACAAAAACACATTCACATGAGCACATGCAGAGGATTCTCTGCAATTCATAGCCATTACATTGAATCGTGGTGAGCAATATCTTTGTGCTTAATCTGTTTCCAAGCAACAATCCTAGATCATGATGTTTTCTCTCCTATAAATCACATCATGATAATACACGCTTCTGTTAGTCCTCTGAGTGTTGACTCAGGCTTGTTCCAACAAGAAAAAGGAAAAAAAACAGTGATTCTTATTCTTGGAAACTCCGTGCTGAATATTATTTGTGCTTATCAGAAGCATACCAAAATTGACTTGGGTGATTCTGGGATTTATCTCATCTCATTATCTCTAGCCGCTTTATCCTGTTCTACAGGGTCGCAGGCAAGCTGGAGCCTATCCCAGCTGACTACAGGCGAAAGGCGGGGTACACCCTGGACAAGTTGCCAGGTCTTCACAGGGCTGACACATAGACACAGACAACCATTCACACTCACATTCACACCTACGGTCAATTTAGAGTCACCAGTTAACCTAACCTGTATGTCTTTGGACTGTGGGGGAAACCGGAGCACCCGGAGGAAACCCACGCGGACACGGGGAGAACATGCAAACTCCACACAGAAAGGCCCTCGCCGGCCACGGGGCTCGAACCTGGACCTTCTTGCTGTGAGGCGACAGTGCTAACCACTACACCACCATGCCACCCTTCCGGGATTTATAATTAACATATTCAATTACATGTTAAAACAGGTGAAAGACAAAACTGTGGTTCTAAAAGAAAGGGATTGAGAATAATAGCACAAAAATGTGCACTTCAAGAGAATTCCAGGACAGAGTTGGGATCAAAAATAAAATCTGGTCGACATGTTTTGGGGTGTTTGGACAGCAGGGAATCAAACTGTGCACAAATTCACACTGTCAGATTCCAATAAAGACTTTCAGTGTTTGCCGGACTAAGCATGTTCAAAGATTGTTCATGATTGACCTGAAGTATAAATAAGCACTATATACATATTTGTGCGTTAAACATGCAGAAGCTCAGGTGCTGTGTAGGAGAAATCTTTGAAGTCATCTTGGTTCAGGGGGATCAGCGCCTCTTCTATGGGGGTGAGTGTGGGCTCTTCTTGGGTGAAATCAGGATCAAAATTGTTCACATCCTCTGACGATTTCTGCAGAGCACATTGCAAACAGGGCAGGGGTTACAAATCAAACCAGTGAACTATTTCAGTCCTGTCAGCTGCATGCAGCATACCAATGCCACCAATAGAGCTGAAAGAAGTTATGGCATAGCACAACTATAAATGAAAATAGTAATGCTGGTGATGACAGTAAAGAGGTGTGATTGTGCTGACTGGATTGGCTTACTATTCGAGGTTTGAAGGGGGGCTCCAACTCGCGGTTCCTCAGCTTCTCCCAGTCCAAGTCTCTGAAGAAGGGGTGAGCAGTGATTGCCTCCTCCCCTCCATCCCTCTTGATACAGCCCAATCGATGGGAAGCGTCCTTCATCAGGAACTGGAGGAGATTAAAATAGTATGTTTTTAATATTTAATTCTGCAATCCAGTCTGACTCAGGTTCATGTTCGGGGGCTCATTGTATCTCTGCATACTACAGTGACGGATAAAAGGGATGAACTATTTACTAGAGGTCACCAAGTGTCAAACTCTTACCCCTTGTGCTGACCCTGAAAGTTAGGAACAAGACATTTTATTACACAAAGAAAGAAAATAAAGATAATGTCTCCTTCACAGCTCTAAATCAAAGTGGAACGCTTGTGCAATCTTTTTCATCCAGGATTAAGGATGAAACGGAATCAAATGGATTGTACCACCTGGGAAAATGACTGTTTACTGTGTTGCTGGGATGACTGATGTTTCTATCTACCATAGCATTTACAGTAACTGCAGAAACAGGTAATTACGTTATTAGATGTGTTCCAAGCGGGTGGTGTAGTGGTTAGCACTGTTGCCTCACAGCAAGAAGGTCCTGGGTTTGAGCCCGGCGAGGGCCTTTCTGCGTGGAGTATGCATGTTTTCCTTGTGTCTGTGTGGGTTTCCTCCGGGTGCTCCGATTTCCCCCACAGTCCAAAGACATGCAGGTTAGGCAAATTGGTGGCTCTAAATTGACCGTAGGTGTGAATGGTTGTTTGTCTCTGTGTCAGCCCTGCGATAACCTGGTGACTTGTCCAGGGTGTACCCTGCCTCTCGCCCATAGTCAGCTGGGATAGGCTCCAGCTTGCCTGTGACCCTGTGGAACAGGATCAGTGGCTACAGATAATGGATGGATGGATGTGTTCCAAGCCATAATACAAGTGCTATTTTAGAAATCTTATTCTTTATGCTTGTAAGAAACAGAAGGAAGACAATTCTAGGTTGAGCACAAACAAATACAATTTCTGGCCAACAAAAACTGCACAAGAATATAAATGTAAAGAGAATACAAAAGGAAACGACACTGTATTACATTGTGTGCATTGAACCTTACAGTCTGTTTCCCACTAATCTTCTCTCCAGAGAGATACAGTCACATTCTGCAGGGGATAACCCATGCAGGTACAGCCTTTTAACCCTTACTGAAGTGGAATGAGATTAAATAACCACAAATTAAAGTTGCTTTAACCAACAGTCTTACTTTAATCTAGATCAAACCCTCGTGGCTACAACCCTCATGGTCTCATAGCAACTAATCTACTAACTGGTTTAAAACAAATCTCTTAACTACCACGAGCTTCTTCTTCCCATACGGTATATGCTGCCCCCACTAAGTCAATATCACAGTAGGCTATAGCATGGATCTGTTAAAACAAATAGTGAGCTGCGAAGCCTTTGACTTTGACTTTGTCTCCACTTTTCTGATCAATAAGAGTGTAATATCCTGCCAAAGAGTCTGGACAGGGTAATATAATGGCATGAAAAGTTTTGGGTCAGACCAAGAGAATGAGGTAAATCAGTTATTTTCTCCATTCACAGCCCACCAGATGAAAGGCTTCACGGTCCATTTTGGCCATAATATTTTCAACCTCGGCGGCACAGTGGTGTAGTGGTAGTGGCCGTTCTGTATGGAGTTTGCATGTTCTCCTTGTATCTGCGTGGGTTTCCTCCGGGTGCTCTGGTTTCTCCCACAGTCCAAAGACATGCAGGTTAGGTTAATTGGTGGCTCTAAATTGTCCATAGGTGTGAATGTATGTGTGTGAATGGCTGAGAGGAGAAAACCTCTATAATAATCCAGTAGAAGGCAACAGGAAACCACTCCTGTAATGCTCCCTAGAGACTTTGATGGCTGAAGCCATCAGAGCGGCCATGTCACTGCAGTGATATGCCAAAATGGATGGATGGATTTACAACCTCATGACATTGAGCTTATGTAAGATATTATGTAGACTAAATCAATCTTCTGCAACAGCTGCTCAATGGCCTCTGAACTGTTGTAAGATATATGCAGTGGAGTACAACAGTCTGAGACCACATCGAAAATCCTGGATTCTTTTAAATATAAAATTGTAAATAAACACAAGGTTTTAGAATTCTGAAATATATAGAACAAAGAATGTCAATGTTTAAAATTTAGAAATTTAGTTCCCTCTGAAATTTGGTCATTGTGATATATGCTTACAGTGGTGCTTGAAAGTTTGTGAACCCTTTAGAATTTTCTACATTTATGCATAAATGTGACCTAAAATATCATCAGATTTTCACACAAGTCCTAAAAGTAGATAAAGAGAACCCAGTTAAACAAATGAGACAAAAATATTATACTTGGTCATTTATTTATTGAGGAAAATGATCCAATATTACATATCTATGAGTGGCAAAAGTATGTGAACCTTTGCTTTTAGTATCTGGTGTGACCCCCTTGTGCAGCAATAACTGCAACTAAACATTTCCGGTAACTGTTGATCAGTCCTGTACACCAGCTTGAAGGAATTTTAGCCCATTCCTCTGTACAGAACAGCTTCAACTGTGGGATGTTGGTGGGTTTCCTCACATGCACTGCTCGCTTCAGGTCCTTCCACAACATTTCGACTGGATTAAGGTCAGGACTTTGACTTGGCCATTCCAAAACATCAACTTTATTCTTCTTTAACCATTCTTTGGTAGAACGACATGTGTGCTTCGTGTCGTTGTCTTGCTGCATGACCCACCTTCTCTTGAGATTCAGTTCATGGACAGATGTGCTGACATTTTCCTTTAGAATTCGCTGGTATAATTCAGAATTCATTGTTCCATCAATGATGTCAAGCTGTCCTGGCC